>NC_141691.1:944629992-945829992 GCF_964263255.1 Lissotriton vulgaris | reverse complement strand
TTCAGAACCGAAGACTCCATATTTTTCATCATTGATGTTCTCTGAAATATTCCGTTTAAAAGTGTAGTTTTGCGGCACTTCATAGAGACACATGTTCTCAAAATGATGACTTCCCTTTGTGTAGTATGTGTCCAACATATTCATTTTCAAAATATCTGTACTTTCTGGATCTTTTCTGTTGAATATTCAATTTCTTGAACAAATATCAGTACCCAATTCCGCATTGCTGCAAGACCTAGACTCACCCAAATGATTCTTCTAGATTTTGAGTATAGACTTGCAGATGATAAACGATCTGAGCATTGATATGCTCCAATTTCCCGATGCGATAACATCTTCAAACTGAAACTGTATAATTTCTTACTTAGAGTCTTCTCGTGAGAAATCTCTCTTTCCACATTTCTTTTAATTCAGTCTTTTCTGATTTTGTAATATAAGACGTTACATATCGAGCAACAGCAATGGAATTGTCCTCAACGTACTGAATATCCATGTTTGTATTCCACATGGACAGAATAACTGGGTTGTAGTCATTTATGTAATTTGCAGGTATTTTTTGGAGACTTTCTTGTGATGGTATGTCGCAAAGATGACAAAAACTGTTCACTCTTAATTTGGATATCACATGTCATTGAAATACATTTTGATCTGGTTACAACCTCTGCATTTTTTAATTTGCACTGACACCACACGTTTAGTCACTTTTTGATTTGGGCACTGTTCCACTCACCACATCCTGCTCCGCTGTAGTCAGGCGTTGTAGCACGCTAGGGTGATACTCGGTCACCCTAGCGGGGACCCGATGATGAAGCATGTCACCAACTAGTGGTGAGTGAGGGTCCTTCTAAATGAATAGAGCTTCACCACTGTAGATTACTAGCTCCAGAGGGTGAGAGGCATACCAGTTGGTATACTAACGGAACTGGCAGCACCATTTTATCTTAGATAAAGACAGAGCACTTTCCATGGGGGTTTATTTATTCATTTATTTAACCTTCACCACACGTTAAGAGAACCGTGGTTATTGTTTTCCAAATGCTTGTGCCTAGTCACTCCTTTGTTGTTTGTGTATTGAAATACAAAACGACATTTGGTGTAGAACTTATCCTTAGATTTGTTTTTTTCATCTACAGTATTTTCCACATCAGTGGCTTTGGAATCGTAACACTTGTTCTCTTAAGTTGTTTCTTCTGTGCTTTTAGGTACAGCACATGTGGCATATTCTTCAATAAAAGACAAAACAGTATCATCCGCATCCATTCAAAATTTGGGGGCATCCTTAATCCACAACAGCATATGTACATGAGTAGCACCTCTTGCTTGATACTACTTTCTCCAAAAGAAATCCACAATTTCTCCAAGAGGAAGAATATTTTTATTGCAGATAAAAGACATCATAGCTTCAAATCTATGAATAAAATACCTGCATACATTAACAGGATCCAAAGAGCACAATTCCCCAGGGGTCTTGTTTTCAATATGTTTTATTCTACGATTTGCCTCTCGAAGAAAATCAAGGAAATCATCCTAAGTGTACTCAGCACAGCTTAGGGTAAGGAACCATGTAGGAGTTCCTAAGTTCTTTAGCATACATTTCAGTTCTCCATGATGACGGTACCAATATTCATTAGTCCCACGCTGACATGCCATCAGATTAATGAGCAGAGATTCTAAATGTTCACTTTATCCATAAAATATTTTGCAGATACATTTTGCAGATGTATTCCAGTTTTTGAAATGTGATTGACTGCAAATGAAAGTCCAGACAATTTACTCTCAAATAAAAGATGAAATATATAAGGAATACATTGTAGAAATCTTGGATCTTCTGCATATAATCCTGTTGTCCGTTATTCAGATGAAGGAATCTGCACAGGACGTTCATCATATTGTCCTCCTTTTCCAGTTGGGAACAACTACGGAAAACAACAAGCTTCCAATCTCTCTTCCCATACACTCATGGAACCTTCTTTTTTCTCATTTGGAACAGCTCAATAGTGTTCCCCATCACTTCTTTTGAATGAGGTGGATGCACACTGTTATGTTCATAGATTTCTACACATCTTAACATGTTCACTTTTTCAATTTGTCCACTTGACGTTTCAGTATCGTCTGCTAAAAGTATTTCTTCATCTCCCACATAAACATTTTTATAGTATGTTTTGTTTTTTATCAAATAGAAAGTTGCCTTCTGTACTTTCCTAACATCCACTAACTCCTGCCAGAATTTCTTATTTTTAGTAGGCACACCATTAACAAGAATACCTAGTGGTTCATTTTCTACATTCTCTACACCAATAGTTTCAATATTTTTCTTTAAATCCAATGGTAAATAGACAACTTTTCCTTTTAATCCTCTTTGTAAATCTGAAGAAAGCAATTTACCTTTTTTAGGCTCCATACGAACAGTAGCCTGAAACGGGTGCACACATTGAATGAGAATAGACTCATAAGTGTTTAAATCTGTCAATTCTGGAGGGATAGCAACTAAC
Organism: Lissotriton vulgaris; assembly: GCF_964263255.1. Classification (NCBI taxonomy): domain Eukaryota; kingdom Metazoa; phylum Chordata; class Amphibia; order Caudata; family Salamandridae; genus Lissotriton; species Lissotriton vulgaris. The sequence continues at coordinate 945,827,500 of NC_141691.1, read as the reverse complement.
TCTAAATTATCATGCACAGCTCTAGCGGGCATTTTATTATCATCTAATTTGTTATAACAATTTTTACTAATACGCTTATCAGAACCCAAATCAAAACAATTCTCTAACAACAAATAGGTTGCAAATTCCTTCCACATATCATTATTTTCTTTTTCACTTTCTAAATACAGATCAACACTTCTAGTTTGATTTTTATAGTGAGTTCGCCGACAACAAATACAAGAAAAATTTGGCCTTTCACCTGAAATCACCTTAAACTTTGTAATTTCACTTTCAAAATACAACATTTTCTTCTATTAATGTCTGAGTTTCTTCACTCTCTTGTTCAGGACCAAAGTAACAAAACTCAATATCATCACAAACCTTCTTCATATCTGATACTGACCCACGCAAAAGAGCACTGTTCAACTCATTTAACTTTAGTGCTGGACTTTTTACATAATATAATTTCTCACTAACTTCCACATTTGAGTATGATGTACTGCCAGCTTCCTGAAATGGTGAAAAACACTTTGACATACTTTCCTAGAAAGACAAGCCAGAGAATGACCTTGCAAATCAGTATTTTTTCTCACTCTGCAAGGGTCTAATCCTTGTAAGAGCTTAATCTTTTGTTTAACACTTTTTTACTATATGCTCGTAAGAAATTGCGTAATGTATCACTAGATTCTTGTCGCACACTACAAATACTACTGCAATCCCAACAGTACACTGGGGCTTTAGGACATCTGCCTAGAACTTCATCAGCTATCATTTCTTCTGCATTTCTGGGAACCATTTCCTCTTTGTCAATTGGACAACCATTGCTAACCTCATAATCTCCACCACTGATGTCAACTGCATGCAACAAATCATTGGTCTGATAATAACTCTCTTCATTAAAAAAGGCTCAGAACTTGAACTGTGTTTCCATTCCCCTAAAAAACAATCACCAAAATTACTTCTGTTAATTACTGTTTTCCTCTTACTTGTGGCCTTCATAAAATGGATTGGTTTATCTAGTCATCTAATTCTGTTTAATACTAAAATGAATAGCTTTCTTTCTACTTCAAAAGCCTTATTAACAATGGATTTGATATGTTTCTTATTTTTATAAAATAGTGCTCTCTTTTTATACTTCTTTGTATCTTTCAGTAAGTTATGTACTAATCTGTTGTAAAATATTTTCTTTTGAATCTCTTTATACTGATTTTACCTTCTTTTACCATACATCGTTTCCTTTGACTGTCCAAATTGCTTTTTTTCATTTCCTATTATTTTCACAATTTTTTCTAGTTGAAGCATTGTCAGTTGTTTCAGTATTCTCTGTACATTCTGTTTAGTTCTACACACATTTTTAATAAATTGCTTTGTGGTCTTACCAGAAGATTATGTCTTTTTAGCCACATTATGTTGGACATCCAATACTTGTGGTTGACCTTTCTTAAAGTAACTCTCCTTTTTATGTTCTTTTTTTGTCTTATTTTTTCCGGCATGATAACTTTATTTAAATGATGATAAACAGTATCTTTAAAAAAGAATCAAAAATAAGTGTATATTAATAACTTCATAAATTATACTTTTATATTACTATACAAACACAATTCATATAAATTCTGACCAAGAAATTGTAGGCCTGAAGCACAAGTGTGAAGGTGGTTAGACAACTACATACATAGTGCATAGCAGTTTGAAGCACTCCATAACCTTAAAACCTGGCTCACTGCATGAGTACATGCTTACTGACTGAATGATTACAGTGCTATAAGTAGAGACACTGGATGAATTCGTAATTGGTTGACTTTTACTTTAGTGAATGAATTACTACATGGTACTGAAAGAGTCACTATGGGATTGGAACAGCAGTCACACTGTGTTTGCTGGAGTGTATGGATAGTGAATGGGGAGTTGTAGGCCTGAAGCACAAGTGTGAAGGTGGTTACACCACTACAGGCATAATGCATGGCAATTTGAAACACTCCATGCCCTAAAGCCTGGCTCACTGCATGAGTACATGCTTACTGACTGAATGATTGCAGTACTATAAGGAGTGACACTGGGTGAATTCTTAATTGGCTGACTTTTACTTTGGTGAATGGATTACTACATGATACTGAAAGAGTCACTATGGGATTGCAATAGCAGTCACACTGTGTTTGCTGGATTGTATGGATAGTGACTGGGGATTTGTAACCCTGAAGCACAAATGTGAAGGTGGTTACACCACTACATGCATAATACATAGCACTTTGAAGCACTCCATGCCCTAAAGCCTGGCTCATTGCATGAGTACATACTTACTGACTGAATGATACAGTGCTATATGGAGATACACTGGGTGAATTCATAATTGGTTGACTTGCATTTTACCAAAACACATTTCATAGTCTAGAAGGAGTACTGCATTTTAGAAACTTGACTCATTTTGCAAGTACATAAACAAAGACTGGTTTCTAGTTCTACAAAAACACTAGAACAGCATAGATTTGTAAACAGGTATCTCTCTGCAAACACATGAAATACACAAATGCATATCTCAGAAAGGTTTCCAAATTCACACACACTCACAATAAGAATATCTTGAAAAAAAGTACCTCCTACACTTTAGCAGGAAAAACACATTAGTCTCATTAAAATCAATATGCACCACATACATCCCCTCACAAATTAATAACTCACCTTTCAAATTGTTTTGTAGATTAAGAAGTATGTCAGTCACACACCAGATTTTCTGATACAGAATCTCTATACTGTGCACCTGTCAGCAAAGCCAAGGATGGCACATTTCCCTCTCATTTTGCACACATATACATGTAATCATCAAATCACATTGCTTCCCACATCAATTCAAAAGCAAACACACATTTTTATTGGTTACACATTTCAACCCTTTCCAAATTACAAAAATGTCTACCCTACCCCCAATCTGCCTTCTGGCTGTTACCATAGAAACAGTTCATGGAACACTTAACTGAGCACCCAGGTCAAAAGTTCACCACACCATGTTGCTAATCAAAACAGCAAGTGTGCTTGACTTTTCAACATATCAGCTTATCCTATGTAATGTTCCTTTCAATCAGATTTTGTTAAGCAATAAGAATCATGCTTTACAAAATTGAAACATGCACCCTAGTTTTCATTGTAGAATGTTCTCAAACAACCAATCATTTCTTTTTTTTCTTCAAAATTACATCTTATCCACCATTTTAGAAGAATCTTATTTTTCAAACTGCCATTTCATTTAAAGAGACCATCTGAGTAAATACAGACATCCCTTCAAGATGCTTAGAGTGTGGATTGTGGGGCACAGCTATATTTTCTGGAGCCAAATGTATGCAGAAAACAAAGGCATTCACAAAGACCGACGTTTGCCAAATGTAGACTTTTAATGGATTGGACAGAGAAAGTTAAAATGGCACCAATTGATGCCATTGGTTAAATCCTTTTTGCATATCCAATACCCTGACCTCATAATTGTGCACTGTGGTGGCAATGACCTAGGCACCTTGACTGGGGTAGGTCTGGAAATGCTTATGAAGGACACCTTTGGACAATTGATGACACTTTTCTCCACTGCCTTTGCCTATCCTAACATATGGCGAAAGCAGAAAGGAAACTAGTCCAATCAATTTTTCCACATATTGGCAAAGCTAGGAAACCTGTGAATAAATCTGTTTCTGCTTTCTCCGAGACTATAGAATGGGGTCCATTCACCACAACAATCTGCGTTTCAATATGCAAGGCATCTACAGGAGAGATGGTGTACATTTTACAGATGAGGGAAACAGTCTTCCTCTTGAACTTTAGACTCTGCATAGGTACTTATTTGTGGGTACCAAAATCTCTCAATAAACACAAGGGCTCTTTTTAGAGCCACCTAAGAACTAAACACAAAAGCTTGATGTTTATCTAAAAACAGTTTTTGTAACTTTTTGCTTGGAGTCGCGCCTCCAATGGCTCAGACTCGTGTACCAAACGCTTAGAAGTAGTGCACCAAATGCGTTGGAATCGTGCACCCTACAGATTATGAATCTTGCATCCAACACGTGCACACCAGGGGGCCTCACTGAGCACCACGCTGAATGCGCAGCTCCTAATTTTACTGTAAAAAAAATAGCCCCTATCACTAATTTCTATTATCTCCTGGCACCCCATCCCCCGGGGCTTATTTAAAATGTTGGCGACCATGAGGGGAGCCCCAATGCCCCCACGGTCCCAGCCGGCTCCCCGCGTCCTTTGGTAGCCAGCATTGATTTTCCACATAGGGAACTGCTAACATGCAGCTCCCCATGTGAAAACTAATATGGTTTGGATTTTGAAACAGAGAGCAGGTTTCCCTGCTCTGTCTTTCAAAATCCAAACCAAGTTTTCTATGGGAAGGCGGGAGCCTCCTCTCCCGCCCTCTCACAGCAAACAGCATTGTCCTGGGGTAGGCACCGCGGGACACTGCAGGAGCCAGCCCGGGGGGTGGCGGTCCCCAGGGTCCTTGAGTGCTCCAGAAGGAGATCCACGCAGCCCCCCTCCCACAATACATAAAGCCCCGGTGGGTGGTAGTCCCCGGGGCTTTGGGGGCCTTGGAACACCCCTACCATTTTTTTTGTAACCCCAGGGGATGACGGTCCGCAGGGCGGTAGGGCCCCTCTGGGCCCCCAATAACATTTTATAATTTTGCCCCCGAGATTCGACCCCCCCGGGTGCTAATTATAAAAAAAGCTCTGTTTTATTTATTTTTTTATGGCAGAGTCCTGGCACCCTACGCGCATCTGCCGGGTTTAAAACAATTATAATAATTTGGGCCCTGGGGGTCCTTCTGGGACCCCCTAAGCAGGTTAGAGGGTCAAAGTATTTCTACCCTGCCCCCTTTCTACGTTTTGCACACGTCTTTCACTGACTTGTTCAGCCACACTTTTACCGAGCTACAAAATGGCTGCCAACACTTCCTGGTTTCGAATGTTGACAACCACTTGACAGCCAATTAGAATTCAGCACGTGATCGGAAGGATGAGCTTATGGTGCGCACACAGTGCGCTCAGAGTCCGCGGATTCACCCCGTCCATAGATATATATATGCTTTTAACTGTAATTGTCTCAGGAACTACTGAACAGATTGACACCATTTAAGAAAAACCTTGGAACAAAAGAGGGTTTGGCTTGAGAGCAGTAAGGCTACGCCTATAACTCAATGAACAAAAACAACTGCCAGTACTGCTCACACTATTTAATCTTATACACAAACAGTTGAGTATACGCTTCTCAACCTAGAAGGACCAGTCATTCAGTCCACACCGAATGTTATTGAATATAAATTTTTATTCTCTCCTTACAAATTTTTTTGAACTTTTTCAGATTATTTTTCGATTAAAGAACCACCAATCACTATGTACAAAAAAAGGAGAAGTTTTTTACACTATACAATTCAATTCACAAACAAGGGGTTCACTGTGTAAGTAGTGCAAGGGGTAAGAAAGGCACACACACACCATTAATGTACAGTTTAACTCACTCAACAAAGTCTTCACTCATACGACAGTCAAACCACACGCCGTTACTCATACAAAAAGGGGAAGTGAAAAAAGTTAATATTTACAAGTGGGCGGAAGAAACTATCTACTATATACACTAAGGAATGCAAACGAAAGCTAGACTTTTCTTTTGAAAACACAAACAAACAGTCACTATACAACTTAAAGATAGAATTGCTCTATTCAAATGCAATATATGCAAACAAATGACTGAATAACAATTACTCCGGTGACACAAAGTCCCCGTGAGAAGAGATTTTGTGAAAGTTATTATTCAATCTAGAGGGGTCGACGCGTTTCGAATCCCATTACTCCTTGGGATTCTCCTCAGGACCGAAAGACAGAAAAGATCTGAAAAACATAAAGCTAACGTCAGAAACACACTCACTCGGATGTACGCAAAAAAGAGACTCTCAACTTAACACTCAGCACGACAACACAACAGTACCTGTCCTGTGACTTCAGGTTCTAATCCTTTGAAAGCTGTGGGGAAACAAGGGAGAGAAGGGAAAGAACCCATAAGTGTTTGTTCGGAAGCCTCGTATGTTCGAACAGAGGGGTGAAGATGGTTTGCTGGCTGACTTACTTGACTGTGTTTCGAATACCCTCGAAGAGTTATCGTTGTAGTCCGGTCAGTGGTAATCAAGTCAAGGGTGAAACTCCGTTCCAAGTCAATCTGTTGAAAAATTGGAGACTTTCAGTATTTTTGTTAAGAATGGAAACCTTCTACCAGCTCTATTTGTCAAGTTTCACTATGGGTCCTTACCGTCCTTGGTTTGTAACCGCAGAATTCAATTGGGCAATTATTTCCGGTGCCATGTTGGTGCGTCATCTGTGAAGCGCTTATAACGGATATTGCCCCTAGGGTTTCTGGTTGTTGTAGTTTATAGATGATATAGTTCCGACATTTCATTCAATCCTCTTGTAGTAGTATTGAATTTGAGTATCAGCATTGCCTCTCGTTGTCTGAGTTTTGCTTCCAGATCACCCCCTCTTTTATCAGGTTCAATTTTTGAAATGACTGTCCATTTTAACTCACTTTCTGTATGTCCATTATCTAGCCAATGTTGTACTAATGGCACCGTAAGGACTCTGGTCTTAATTCTTGACTTATGTTGTGAGATTCTTTGTCTCACCTCTTGATTAGTTTTCCCGATATATAGCTGGCCACAGGGGCACACTATGCCATACACAACATTACGAGTTTTGCAGTTGGTGAAACTGTCATGTTTCCAGAATATTCTGCGGTTACAAACCAAGGACGGTAAGGACCCATAGTGAAACTTGACAAATAGAGCTGGTAGAAGGTTTCCATTCTTAACAAAAATACTGAAAGTCTCCAATTTTTCAACAGATTGACTTGGAACAGAGTTTCACCCTTGACTTGATTACCACTGACCGGACTACAACGATAACTCTTCGAGGGTATTCGAAACACAGTCAAGTAAGTCAGCCAGCAAACCATCTTCACCGCTCTGTTCGAACATACGAGGCTTCCGAACAAACACTTATGGGTTCTTTCCCTTCTCTCCCTTGTTTCCCCACAGCTTTCAAAGGATTAGAACCTGAAGAAACAGGACAGGTACTGTTGTGTTGTCGTGCTGAGTGTTAAGTTGAGAGTCTCTTTTTTGCGTACATCCGAGTGAGTGTGTTTCTGACGTTAGCTTTATGTTTTCCAGATCTTTTCTGTCTTTCGGTCCTGAGGAGAATCCCAAGGAGTAATGGGATTCGAAACGCGCCGACCCCTCTAGATTGAATAATAACTTTCACAAAATCTCTTCTCACGGGGACTTTGTGTCACCGGAGTAATTGTTATTCAGTCATTTGTTTGCATATATTGCATTTGAATAGAGCAATTCTATCTTTAAGTTGTATAGTGACTGTTTGTTTGTGTTTTCAAAAGAAAAGTCTAGCTTTCGTTTGCATTCCTTAGTGTATATAGTAGATAGTTTCTTCCGCCTACTTGTAAATATTCACTTTTTTCACTTCCCCTTTTTGTATGAGTAACGGCGTGTGGTTTGACTGTCGTATGAGTGAAGACTTTGTTGAGTGAGTTAAACTGTACATTAATGGTGTGTGTGTGCCTTTCTTACCCCTTGCACTACTTACACAGTGAACCCCTTCTTTGTGAATTGAATTGTATAGTGTAAAAAACTTCTCCTTTTTTGTACATAGTGATTGGTGGTTCTTTAATCGAAAAATAATCTGAAAAAGTTCAAAAAAATTTGTAAGTAGAGAATAAAAATGTATATTCAATAACATTCGGTGTGGACTGAATGACTGGTCCTTCTAGGTTGAGAAGCGTATACTCAACTGTTTGTGTATAAGATTAAATAGTGTGAGCAGTACTGGCAGTTGTTTTTGGACCATTTAAGAAAAAGGCACGAGTCTGAACTAAGGACTACATCTGTACCAAATTTGGCGGAATTCTGTTCAGCAGTTCGGGCTGTAGCTGTGGCTAAAGGTCCTATGGGAAATTGCATTGGAAAAGCATGTTTTAGGACCCCCCTTTTTTCTTGACCCTAGCTTGACGAATCATCCCCACACTTTCAGGAAAGGAGCAAAACGGAGCTGGCCATTAGTTTTGAAAATTCTGCGAAGATTCATCAACCAGCGCCAAAGTTATTCCAAATAGAATGTTGCAGATTTCCTATGGAAAATAGGTCCTAACTATAACTACCTACCGGCGACCGTCAGTAGGTAATATATATATTTTTTTATATAGTTATAGTTAGTGATAGTTATAGTTAGGATCCAGTTTCCATAGGAAATCCGCAACATTCTATTTGGAATAACTTTGGTGCCAGTAGACGAATCTTCGCAAAATTCTCCAAGAAAATGGCCTGCTCCGCTCCTTCCATGAAAGTTTAGGGGTGATTCGTCAAGTAGGGGCCGAGAAAAAAGGGGGGTCCCAAAACGTGTTTTCCCTATGCAATTTTCCATAGGACCTTTAAGATTGTCTACAGCCCGAACTGCTGAACGGAATTACACCAAATTTGGAAAAAAGGTAGAGTTCATTTCACAGATTACGCTTTTTGTTACATGAGGTAAATCCGTTCAGTAGTTCCTGGGAAAATCAAAAGTAAAATCGAAGATATATCTAGAGATGAAGTACCGTACTCTGTACTGTACTCTGTACCTTCCTGAGCAGGAGCTTTATGCAAATTGACTGTCAACACTCCAAACCAGGAAGCCTTGGCATCCATCTTGTGCCTCGGTAGAACCGAGGCACAAGAAAGCAGCAAAAGAAATGCGAAAAAAACAGAAAGGGGGCAGGGTAGAAACACCCTGACCCCCTAGGTCTGTTTAGGGTGTCCCACTAGGACCTCCAAGGCCCCCCCAATCTTTTTTTTAAGAAATCGCGGGTTACGCATAGGTACATGTACCCTGCTGATAAAAAAAGTGCATATCTTTTTTACATGGGGATTCTGACCGATTCCGACCGATTCCCAGGTTGCTGGAATGGTGATTGTCAGAGGGTGCTTCCGTGTTGGGTTTACTGTTCTTAAAACAAAGGACCACCCACAACATAGGCGCACATTTTACTGGAAAGAGTAGTGTAGTTGGGGCAGAAGAACTGCGGCAGAAATGTGTTGAACAATGTCGTTTTAGAAACGCACTCGCATTTACCGCGCGCCAGGAGGCTGAAGCCTTTACTCCTGCCGGCCAAATGGCACAGGTCGGAGGGTGTAAATCTATGGGCTGCCTATAGTTGGAGCTGGGTGAGGCATTGAAAGCTTGAGCCTGGCCCGTGGGGATGCCTGGCTCCTCATGGACCCTGAGCAGGGAAGGGCAGAGACAAGCTGAGCTGTGGCATTGACAGTATCACTCGCCACGCGGTGGTGCTTCGCTTTACTCTTCAAAGGCGTGAGCGAGCCGGTCATGCTTGTAGGGTGTTCAAACATCATGGCCGTTGCCTGAACTCATGCCCTGCATCTGCAGAGTGCGGCGCGTGCATACACAGTCATCCGGGGACCTAGCACGAGACGTGAATAATACCATACAAATGTGAACTAAACGCTTAGAGACCCCTTATCGTATTAACAAGATAAAACCCTTTCTCCTGGTGACTGGTTCTTTCAAGCTTTGTGCATGGTTTCTCAAGGGTTATTGAGATAAAATAGCAACATTGTCTCCATAATGCTTCCCATCGGTTGGCCGCATAACACAGTTGAACCCCAACTTTGTCATGTGTAATACTCCGACAAATAGAAACAAACTTGTTACATTGTTTTCCTATCTCATGGTCGATCGGGGCTATCGTAGCACATCTAACTTCAAAGTACACCTGTTTTATCCCTTGTTTAGTTTCTTGTGTTATTTCGCAGAGGTACCTTCCACCTCCCTGTAGCCACCCGTGTTTCCTAGTACCATTGTTCGTTTCATACACAGAGCCGTCAACGGTCAGACCAGCTGTCCTGGAGCAGCAGCACCTCTGGCTGGCCTGGGGATGCTGGAACTAATCTACGCAATGCTTAATCTTGATTCCTCGTTAACAACCACAGATTGTCACGAGACCTGAAGGTGCCCCAGGTGCTTTGGAGGAGATGACGCTGCCTTATGATGATGTCAAGTTTTAAGAATTACAGGAATATGTCACTGGGCGTCTCAAACTGCAGAGTTCTTTCACTCACCATTCTACAGTGCTAATGCTGCACTGCGCTCGGCAAGTTTCTTATTCAGTCTATATGCTGGTCAAATACAGCTGCGGGGTCTCACCAGGGGTGTCTGAGGCCAGGAGAGACCCTGGAAGTTCCACATGAGATGCTCAGTTAGTACATAAGCAAAGAACACTTGTTACAGAACTGCAAACGCTTACACCCGTACACTGACCGACCTGATATCTGCACGCGAGAAAAGTCATTCCCAAACACTTTTTTTGTTTCAACGCACCGAGAACAAACTGTCCTGGTGCACAGTGAATGAAGCCAGGGGGTTGTTTACTGCCTGCTGAGCCAGTTGGGGGCCTGCAGCATTGTTGTATCCCTGCAGTGAGGTGGGGAAATGGAGGGGGTTGTGGGGTGGCCCGTGGGATGCTGCAGCGGTATTACCACAAGTGTTAGCACACAAAGGCACGGTGATGAGACATATAGAGTGAACTGCAATTCCTTCAGCGTTTGTTGCTATGCTGACAGTATACCTGCAGCTACGCACATTAGGGAATTGGAAACTGGCCTGAAATCAATCACTAACGCTCAAAGAGGACCCATGTCATGTGTGCTTCCTTCAGCTTATCTCTGCTTTCACCAAACTGCACTCTGGGACATATAATTTCTCTTTCAGCATTAAGAGGCTGGATTGTAAATCTTAAAACACATCTTTTATTGCAAGGTTTTATTCATAACTGAATATTTAACACATCATATGTAATTTTAGTGAAAATATTTTAGCAGTATTTACTTTCATATTTTTTTTGCTGGATCAGCTTATGTTTTATCATTTCCTTTTATTGGTTTTACATCTTGCAGCACATCAGTCAGTAATATTTCAACACCGAGGGTACATCTCACACAATTTTGTAGCGCAGCTGGTCATAAGAAATAAACACGTTGTTTTACACTGAATGAACATGTTGAGGAACCAATCAATAAATGAATACATCAATGTGACTGAATATACATGAACATCTAGATCTGTCATGGCCATAACGCAGAGCATATGCCAACAGGAGGGGATGTGGTGGATCAGGTTAAGATCCAAGGGCTCAGATTGCCATTCACGGAAAATTGAGAATGGGAGGTCCAGCCAAAGTCAGAGCCCCAAGGGACAGTAACTGACAAATGCGACTAGGCTGTTCCTAGAAGAGGAAAGAAGGGAAAGATGAGGTCACAGGAAGGGCAGGGGTAGTGCTCAGTGGAGGGCTACCCTTGGTATCCAATTTGTTGGATTTAATGCCCTCACACACCCTTGCAAGTGTCATGCTTCATCATAGGCAATGCTCCTCGTTGGGCAGGCGGTGCAATTCACCCCAAAGAGGGGCTCTTTGGCGGAGATCTATTATCCAACTGCCTATGGGTGAAGTGAGGGTGAGGGGCCAGAAGGGAAGGGATAGTGTAGATAAGTGAGTTTAAAATGTGGCACAAGGTACCGGAGATCAATTTATTCTGGTGGTCCCCTGTCACAAGTAAAAACAGTGAGTAGCCTGTGATTAAAGGAAATTAGGATTCCACGTCACGATCCAGGACTACATTGCATATCGTGAGGTCAACATGTTTCTCGCCTTCGCACACTGACTGCGATTCTTCAGGACCTAGGCCTAGATGTAGGTAATAGCAATTTACCGAATGGTAAATACCGAATTTTACAGATTCGGTATTCACTATTCGGTAATTGCTATGTAGGTAGAATATTCGGTAAAAATACCGAATCTGTAAGATTCGTTAATTACCGATTCTGTAATTACAGAATCGGTATTTGCCATTGATTCCTATGGGCCTTGAAGCCCATAGGAATCAATGGCAAATACCGATTCTGTAATTACAGAATCTGTAAAAATACCGATTTTGCAAGGGTGACAGGGTGTCACTTTGACACCCTGTTGCACCCCTGTTTCTGGCTTGTGTGCCATGTGACACACAGACATGCCCTTAGGGCATGTCTGTGTGCCACATGGCACAGGTGTACATGCACAGATGTGCATGTACACTGGAATTCGTTATTTACCATGGAATAGTGTTCCATGGTAAATAACGATTCGGTAAGGGCCTGTGGCACTGATTACAGTGCCACCTACATCTTGATTTACAGAATCAGTAAATTTACCGATTCGGTATTTTACCGATTCTGTATATTTACCGAATCGGTAAATATACCGATTCTGTATATAAAATGCCCCCTACATCTCAAAAGCAAAATACCGGTCGGAAACGGCCGAAATCGGCCGTTTCCGACCGGTATTAAGGCTCCTACATTTGGCCCCTAGTTAGTTACATCTATCTCTAAAAACATGACCTAGTAAAGTGTCAGTTAATATTTACAGTTGTACTACCTGTATGGTACTGCTCTTGCCTAGTGGTCAAGGTGTATAGGTGTCAACAGTACCAGGTAGGTTTGACATCAAGGGGGGACCCATGGGGGTTTAACGTTCTCACTGCCTCGGTCAGCGCCCCTCGTGCCTACCCATCTTTACCGGGACTTATAATTTCTCTTTCAGCATTAAGAGGCTGGATTGTAAATCTTAAAACACATCTTTTATTGCAAGGTTTTATTCATAACTGAATATTTAACACATCATATGTAATTTAAGTGAAAATACTTTTGCAGTATTTACATTCATATTTTTTTTGCTGGATCAGCTTATGTTTTATAATTTCCTTTTATTGGTTTTACATCTTGCAGCACATCAGTCAGTAATATTTCAACACCGAGGGTACATCTCACACAATTTTATAGCGCAGCTGGTCATAAGAAATAAACACGTTGTTTTACAATGAATTAACATGTCGAGGAACCAATCAATGAATGAATACATCAAAGTGACTGAATATACATGAACATCTAGATCTGTCATGGCCATAACGCAGAGCACATAGTTCATTATCACATGTATTTTTAGACCACTCTAATTCATGCTTACTTGGGTATTTCTTAGGGCGCCTCATTCTCTGCCATGCCCGTCAGGTATTTTTTTAAGTGGTCTCCATGTCCCTGGGCCTTCACAGTGATTTCTCATAATGCTCCATCAGTTTATTACAATAACTTCACTCCCTAAGCCATCCATGATGAAACAGTGCACTACATGTACGCCACATTTTTAGAAACCTAACCTTTTTGCTACCAAAAAGGCAATTGCCATGAATCAGTGATTGCTCATGGGGGCTGAGGTCTCCTTAACCAGCCCCATTAGGGCAACCTTAGGGGCCAGTGGTACTGGTGATCCAACCGCCTCTGACAGGGAGTCAGTACTGTGCACCAATATCTGTATATCTGAGGGCAGAGCCATGCCAAGTGCAGAAAGCCAGCCTCGGGAGGTCCACAGTGTCCACCCTCTGCATCCATAACCAAGCTGCAACACTATAAAATCAGTGGATTGTGATAAAGATTTGGGGATTGTTATATTGGCTCATTCTGTATGGACTACCCATGAGAGCACCTGTTTGTGCACAGCAGTAGCCCCGTTCTATGTTTGTTAACTCGTCACCTAGTGCTGCGCTCCACCTGTCTTTTGAAGTTGGGGTCAGATTCTGCACTTCCTTCTCAACAGCCATGTGTACCCCAGTCACGATGCATGTATTAGTTGCTGGTGCGATCACCATGTTAATTGAGGTAAATTCCAGAGGCTGCTGCTGGAATTCCAGCTATTCACTCCTACACGCTGCCTTAAGTATTTAGTTAACCCCTTCCATGCTCATGACGAGCTCAGCTCGTCATGCAGTACAGTGCTCCTGTGCTCATGACGAGCTGAGCTTGTCATGACCACACCCTTTTTTATTGCTGTCCAGCAGAGCAGAGGAATCTCTCCAGCAGCGATGCGGTTAAAAATATATATCTGTATGAGACGGTCTACATGTAACAGCCTGGTTCAGCGTATGCCTGGCTCTTAGGGCCCAGAGAGGCCACTGGTTTGGCTTTGCTGATAAATTCTCTGACTAGCCTATTTCTTCCATCAGGTCTTCTCTCATCGCCGATGTGTGTGGCTCTGTGTGTGTGTGGTTCTGTGTGTGTGGCTCTGTGTGTGTGTGTGTGTGTGGCTCTGTGTGTGTGTGTGTAACTCTGTGTGTGTTATGTTATGTTATGTTATGTTATGTTATGTTATGTTATGTTATGTTATGTTATGTTATGTTATGTTATGTTACTAAAGTTTTATATAGTGCAAATCACCACTGGTCTCTAAGCGCTTTTAAAGAAAAGAAACAGAACAGATAGCCATCGGTAGATCGCCCGCGACCACACTGACGATTTAAAGTAAAGATGTTGTCTTTTTGAACAAGTGGGTCTTTAACGCCGTTCTGAAGGGCAATAACACTGGCTCCCTTTGCAAGGTTGCAGGTAACTCGTTCCAGATTTGAGGAAGGAGGACCGACAGAGCTCTACCACCCTTTGATTTAAGGTTAAATCTCAGTGGGGTTAGTTTAAGGCTTTGGAGGAACGCAAGGCTCTGCCCGGGATGTACTTTCTCAGACAGTCTTTAATATATTTGGGGGCTTCTCCATAGATGGCTTTATGGGCTATACTGGGACACTTGAACTGCACTCAATGTTCGATGGGCAGCCAGTGCAACTTCTGTAGAAGGGGCGTCGCCCCTGTTTTTCTCAGTAGGGAGAAAATCAGTCTGGCCGCATCATTCTGAACCACCTGCAATTTCCTAAGGAGCTTCCGAGGAAGACCCAAATAAAGAGCGTTACCATAGTCCAGCCATGAGATGACTGTGGCGGACACAATGGATTGCAGTATCGGAACAGAGAGAATAGGAACAAGTTTCCGGAGTTGCCTAAGTAGGCCTATACAGGAGCCCACCACTGTGGAGACTTGAGGGGCCATGGACAGATCTGCATCAATTTTTAGTCCTAAACTTTTTACTAATCTTCCCGGAGTTGGTACCTCCCCTAATTCGGGGGGCCATAAAAGCTCACACCAGGGGCTGTCTTGTGTTGCAATGATGAGCACCTCAGTTTTATCTGGGTCAACCTTCAGGAGATTATTGCCATCCAGTTAACTGTGAATCTAAGAAGATTCTTTACTGAGTCTTGCACCTGGCTGGTGTTATCAAGTTGGGCCAACAATTGAGTATCATCCGCATAGTTAAAAACTTGACAGTTTCTATGCGTAAGTTCTTCCACTAAAGGTTGCAGATAAATATTAAATAGAAGAGGGGACAGTGCAGATCCCTGGGGTACACCACAGGTCACAGAACTAGCAGCTGAAAGTTGATCTCCTATTTGCTTTCTCTGAATCCGGCTAGTTAAAAAGGATTTAAGCCATTTAAATGCTTGCCCCGTTATTCCCAGTTTCAATACATGGTTCAGCAGGATGGCATGGCTGACCATGTCGAATGCTGCTGACAGATCTAAGAGAATCAGGGCACAAGGCTGTTTAATATCGGCTCTGATTCTCAGGTCGTCAACAACAGAGGCCATCACCAGCTCAGTGCTGTGCTGTGATCTAAAACCTGCCTGTCTGGCATGGAGAAGTCCATGTTCCTCCAAGTAACTGCCCAGAGTATTCAGGACCTGCTTTTCCAGGATCTTTGCTAGGAAAGGGAATTTGGAGATAGGCCAGTAGTTTTTTAGAGCTTTTGTATCCGCCCCTACTTTTTTCCGGAGGGGGATAATCCTAGCTTCCTTCAGATTCACTGGCAGGTACCCTGAGTCTAATGACTCATTTAATAGATCCAGCAACTGCTTTTCCAAGCCAGGCAAGGCCATTTGAAATATTCTCGGGGGACAAGGGTCCATTTTGAAACCTGATTTGATCTGGTGAGCTATTGCCGCCAAACTCGCTTCATCGAGACATGGAATGCTGTTCTGATTCCAGCTCAGGTCTGGGGTATTAGATGGATCTAGTACGCTGAGGTCAGCCAAGATTCTAGTAATGTCCATGATGATATCCCGTACTTTCTGAAGAAGAAACTTCTGGAAGCTGTCACAGTCCGGGCGATCGTTTATTGGGACTTTACCCTCCATCTGCGTAAGTTCCTTCAGGATAGAGAAAATCTCTTTTTGCGTATTACCAGCTTGGCCAATTCTGTCCTCATAAAAGGCTGCCTTTCTGAGTCGGATATCAGCCTTATATTTAGACAGGAGTGCCTTGTAGGTGTCAGAATCCGCTGGGTTATAGTTGAGTCTCCAACTCCTCTCTGCTTGGCGCAGAGCTTGTTTTTTCTCTCTCAGAGTGTCATTGAACCAAGAAGCTCCTTTCCCTTTTGCTCGGGCCCTCTCTATCCGTTCAGGGGCTAGTGTGTCAATTGCAGCCTGGAGCCAAGACATTAATGCTGTACTTTTATGGTCTAAGTTACCCTCACTCATAATTGGGGGTGGAGTAGAGAGAAGCATTGAGACTAAAGATTCAGCCTCCACTCTCTTCCAAGATCTAACCTTCTTCCATAGAGGATCTGACAGTAGAGGTAAGCAGTCACATTGGACCCATAATTTAATCAAGGAATGGTCTGACCAAACACAAGGGCTGATGTCGGTTATCTCTACCGGAGGAATAGAAGACCAGATCAAGTCAAGAGTGTGGTCCTTAACATGAGTAGGGCCTGTTACCAGTTGTAGCAAGTCCAGAGAGGACAGGTTAGTTTCAAACCCTGCCTCTACAGGGTCTCTGGGTGACTTATCCCAGTGATGGTTAAAATCCCATACCACCAGGAGATGTGTGGCTCTGTGGTGTGTGTGGCTCTGTGTGTGGCTACGTGTGGCTGTGTGTGTGTGTGTGTGTGTGTGTGTGTGTGTGTGTGTGTGTGGCTATGTGTGTGTGTGTGTGTGTGTGTGGGTGCAAATGCAATAGGTGTTGCATTTGCTAGAGATTAAGCTATTGGCATTGTAAATGACAATGCCATTTATTTATCTGTTTTCAAAGCCAACACATAAATAAAAAATGTGTAATTTACAATGTCAATAGCTCTAACTTTTGCAAAGGCGAGACCATTGCATTGTAAATGCTTGTTTTCTCTTTCAGCTTGGAGTAGCGCAGGACTTTTCCATTTTCAATCGTACCATCTGCTGAATCATGTGAATCAAAATATGGCAGACACAAAACATATATAATGGGTGGTTTGTTAAACCCTGGTAATGAGTTATTAATAAGGGAAAACAATGGGCCTTTACGGGGAGAGCCTTATGCTAACAGAGTCACTTCATGTAATGCCTGACATTTCCCTTCTTGCTAAATGAGGATAAGGTCTGAGCGCCAGGTGATAGCTGGAAAATCAATGTCTTTAGGAGGCCAGCACCAAGACTTATTTTTCTGTATGCGAAAAATTAGGCGCCATACAATTTAATTGGCTGATCATGGAAAGCAGTGGTCTTAACTTTAATTGCCAGTGGGTTTAGCAAGAGGGAGACAAAACAGGGACTTAGGGGCCTGTTTGTTTGCTTGCTTCTCAGCCTCGGTTGCAAGTGGATATTTGAGGGCCTGTATTTTTTTATTATAACACATGTCATGCTTTACAGTGCACATATTGTGTGGCCACATTAGTTAATGGCACATTAAAGACTGGTGAACCATGCCAACTTGTCGTGGAGCCAGCGTGTGTGCCTCTCTCTCTCTCACTCACTCTTGCTTGTTTTAAGGCAGCTTCAGCCCAGGACGCAGAACACACAAAAAGGCAAACTTTGACATACCAGGTGCCTTTTGTGACAGAGATTGATATGTTAAAGCACAGGACATGGACCTAGCAATAAAGATATCATTTTGATTGTCTGCGGTTCCACGCCATGGAGAGCAGCCAAAGCCTTTTCCTCCCTTGCTTTTTTTCCCTCACAAAGCCCAGGGTCTCCCTGAGCCAAATTCGAACACCTGTTGGCCAGACTCCATAACCCGTCGTCGAAAGCTCTCCCCCCCAGCGCTTTCAGATATCTAAAATGCATATTGTTGTTGTGGAACTATTTAGTGCCCTTCCCAAAAGGCTGGCGGGAGAGGGGCAGAACTGTACCCACAAAGTTGAACTGGTGTTTGTTCGCCCCTTGCAGCTGGCACTCTGTGCCCCTGACAAATATAGTAATGAAAATGAGATGAGTTCATGGATTTAGCACGCTTCACACCCTATATATCACAGGGCATTAATCCCCAATATTGCCAGATTAAAAGCCCTGGGAATGGAAGAAAGGCCATTTCACAGTGGCGCCGAGTGCAAATTGGTGCGCACCGCTTCTCTGAGACAGAATGGATGCTTCTCTAATACGTTTCTCTAATTTTAGAATAAAGAGCACCGTCTAGTTGTGTTTTGGGGGATTATTTCTGCCCCAGTGCTGCCGAAGAGGCAACACAAACACAGCCAATACATAACGAGGGCGCAAACATTGTTCCAGGAAGGATCTATGTTATTTTATGTAATATCTATTCTGCTCACTGATTGGGTGAAGAATGTCTGACCCGCTGAAATGCCTTCATGCCAAGCAGCGCCCGCTCTGTTTTTCTTTAAGGACAGCCTTTGAAGTTGGTGATTTGTGGGCAGACAGTTTTCTCCCTCAGCCTTTTCTAGAGAGGGAGATGCATGGCTACTTAGAAGGGAGAGATAGCGCCCACTCATAATATCTACATGTTTGAGTTTATTTTGGGGTCATACCAACCTAGACATAGCTATAGTAGAATCACTCTAATTTTCGGTTATTAATATATTGAATCACAATGCTATTCTTGGAATGTCTTCTTGGAATGAGAACTCACATTGACAATTGATGGATACCTACATATATATGCAAGTAGACACAACACTCCATATAAATGCACACACACACACTCACACACACCCAATCATCTGTATATGGGTGTCTGTGTTTATATCTCTCTCCCTCTCTCTCTCTCTCTCTCTCTCTCTATATATATATATATATATATATATATATATATGTAGAGAGAGAGAGAGAGAGAGAGAGAGAGAGGGAGAGAGATATAAACACAGACACCCATATACAGATGATTGGGTGTGTGTGAGTGTGTGTGTATATATATATATATATATATATAGAGAGAGAGAGAGAGAGAGAGAGAGAGAGAGAGAGAGAACGTTTGAAATTCACTGAATTCGGTGCATTGCAGGCGCGCAAGTTATAGTGAGTCCAACTAACTATAACATGGAATTTCAATGGTTTGATGTCAGTAAAATTTCCAGCTAACTATAACTGGTGTGAAACCTATGTTTTTTTCAGTGAATTTAATAGGTTTTCAAAATGCTAATCCCTAACTATAAATGGTGTGAAACCTATGGTTTTTTCAGTGAATTTCTTCGGTTTTTTAAATGCTAATTCCTAACTATAACTGGTGTGAAACCTATGTTTTTTTCAGTGAATTTCAAATGTTTTTTAATGGTAATTCCTAACTATAAGTCTCACTTTATAAGTAAGACTGTTAGCGCTCTAGTTGTTCTTTCGAACACTCTGGTACATTCTGATATTTGGACTACATTTGTATTTTGTTTGTCTCTGGTGGCCATCTTTGGGCTACATTGGGCTACATTGGGCTACATTTGGGCTACATTTGGGCTCTAACATATATATAGCCCAATGTAGCCCAATATATATTTTTTCAAAGTTAATTTTCTTAAAAACGACTTGAGCATATATCTTGAGATATAGCAAAGGCTCATCGGGCTACCAGTCCCTACAATTTTGGCAATTTTTTTTTGTATATAGCTTTTTTTGTTGTTGTTTTTTTTTGCCTCGGAGCGCTCCCGGTGCGCGCCCCGGTGAGCGCCCCGAAAAGCGTAGTTTTATGAAGCGCTCCGGTGCGCGCACCGGGGAGCGTCCCGTAAGCGCCAATATCGCGAACGAAAACATGATTGTGACGTATCGCATAGCCGCGTCTGCGTGATACGCACGGCGTAAACGCACCCGAAAGCATTCGACGCGCTTACGCGACGCGCCCCTGGGCGCGCCCCGGGACGCGCCCCGGGGCGCGTAGCGTAAGCGCGTCGGGTTATGTGACCTGAAAATAACACTTTTCATCGGTTCATAACAGTTTTGGTTTCATAATGATGAAACCCATGATCATGTGACCTAAAAATAACACTTTTCATTGGTTCAGGATATTTTTTTTTTCCAAATGATGAAAGCCCCAACCTTTTTTCCTTATTCTACCTTTGTGCTTTGAGAGAGGAAGACCTGTACTTATATCAGTCGAAAATGGCAACATTATCTGCAGCTGCTGGATCTTCTGGACCACCACCACCACCACAAGGACCTCCACAACTTCACAGTGGGGGAGATCAAGAACAGGAGGAGGAAGAGGATGAGGAGGAGAGTAGATTTGTCTGAGGGGACAATATTACCTACAAACCAAAAGAGCACATCATCTGGTAATTTTGTTCAATCCCCAACAACAACAAAAAAGTAAATGCACCTAAGGCAACCTGCTTAATCTGTCATCAGGAGCTGTCAAGGGGGAATCCCAACAAAAAATACTCCTTCGGCAACCACACAATGATCAGGCATATGCCTCGAAAGCATCCAAATAATTATGCTAGGGCAGAGGTCAGGGAACTGGCCAGAAACCCTGTCCAATCTTCTGCCAGCACCTCCCAAACTAATGTTTCCACCCCATCAGGACCGGAAGTTAGGGAGACATGCTCCACCATACAAACCAAATTTTCAAATTTTCAAATGGTTTGTATTTTTTGTGGACAAACAATATGCTATGGAGAGCAATGCATCACACTTATTAATCGTGCTTGGGATAACCACAAGTGCCCAAGGAAACATTAATTTGATCCGCTTTTTCTTTTTGCTCCTGTTGAGCCCTTTTGAATTCCCTGTTTTTTGTTTCTCCCCTTAAAAAATACAAAAAATGTTCAGAAAACCCAAAAAAAGAAAAAAAAATTAAAAAAACAATAAAAAAATATAAAACAACAAAAAGAAGAAAAAAAACAGTTCTTTTTAGAACTACCTCCAATTTATAAAAAAAGGCTTAATTTTTAAAAAACTCTGTCATTCTTTTTTCCTCATGGTACGCTCCCCGGTCCGCTCCCCGGTGCGCGTACCGGGCGCTCCCCCCGCACAAATAATTTTTTTTTTTTTAAATTGCCCAGCGGGGCCCTTTTATGGCCCTCACATCAAACCTAGAGGGTCAGGGGGGGTGTACTCTGCCCCCTTATGGTCATTTTCCCCTTTGTTTTTGCCACCTCTTATGTCTCGATTTTACCGAGACACAAGATGGCGGCCACTCCGGACTGTTTAGAATGTTTACAGACACCCGAGAGCCAATCAGCTTTGCGTGCGCACCTCACATGGCGCGCCCGGAGTGCACCCCGGTGCGCGTACCGGGGCGCTGCCATAGATATATATATTTTTTTGAACGTAAATTACTCAAAATTCAATGGAGCACATATCTTGAGACATAGCAAAGGCACATCGGGCTACCAGTCCCTACAATTTTGCCAGGTTTGGTGGAAATCCATTCAGCCGTTCGGGCTAAAAGTGAAACCGACCGCCCTATGGAAATTAACATGGGGAAAACACGTTTTGGGACCCCCCTTTTATCTCGGCCCCCACTTGATGAATCCCCCCAAACTTTCAGGGAAGGAGCGGAGCGGGCCATTTTCTTGGAGAAATTCGCGAATATTCGTACACCAGCGCCAAAGTTATTCCCAATAGAATGTTGCGGATTTCCCATGAAAGTAGATCCTAACTATAACTACCTACTGGCGACCGCCAGTAGGTAATAAACAAATATAATCTGCATATCTATATAAATACAAATGTAAATGCATGCATACATATACATATGTGCATAGATATGCATGTTATTTACATGCAAGTTTGGAAAACACTAATAAAAGCAAAGCCAAAAAGCCACCTCATTACAAACAGTATGGCTTTAACTTAAACGAGGGTGAGATCTATTGCATTTTCAATGCTTGTTTACTTTGGTTCCACCAAGAAGGCATTCAGATTTGTCACACATTTGCCATCAATTCTCAATGTTAGCACTCTAGTTGCTCATTAGATCACTGTAGTAAAGCTACTGCTCACCAGGGAAGTCTGCTGCTGGTATTCAAAGTGCATGTTTCAGTCTGCATGTCAGAATTATTTTAATGAAATAGAAGAGGATTTGAGAAATCACTCAAAATGTGCCCTAATTTTTCTTTCTGAAGCACTAATCATACTTTCTATTGCAAAATGAACCCCCTCATTTTGTTCCTTTTTAAATGAAATGTTTTCAGACTTACCACTTCATTCCAATTAGGATGGCTTCTGGTGTGCCATACTTTTGTCATAAGTAAGACTGTTAGCACTCTAGTTGTTCTTTAGAACACTCTGGGACATTCTGTAATTGGGCTATACTTGGGCTACATCTGGGTGATATTTGGGCTACATTTGGGCTCTTTTGTCTCTGGTGGCCATCTTGGGAGACTGCATGTCAGAATGTTTTAATGAAAGAGAAGAGGATTTGAGAAGTCACTCAAAATGTGCCCTAATTTTACTTTCTGCAGCACTAATCATACTTTCTATGGCAAAATGAACCCCCTAATGTTGTTCCTTTTTAAATTAAATGTTTTAAGAGTTACAACTTTATTCCAATAAAGATGGCTTCAGGTGTGCCATACCTTTGTAATAAGTAGTACTGTTAGCGTTCTAGTTGTTCTTTAGAACACTCTAGGAGGCTGCAGTAGAACACAAAGGCATCAACTGACAGTCTCTGTCCTTGTTGGATGTACATGTTTTACTGAGAATGTCAGACTACATTCTCACATGACTGAGAAAGATAATGTGAATTTACAGAAAATATGCTTTCAGTTTAGCTTATAGATCCCCTTCCAAACCACTGTGGGAAAAGCATGAGATAATAGTTTTCTTTCAAACATGATTCATGATATCCCAGCAGAAGGCTTTTTTGCATGGTAAACTCACCTTAGAACACACCACAATTCCTAAAATGAGTACGGTACCATCAACAAATGATTTATAATGTAACTAAAGTATAAAACCTCTATTAACTGCAATGCTTTTTAATGAGGTGCTATCATGTACGCGTACCCCGCGATTTTGTTTAAAAAAAAAAATTGGGGGGCCTGGGGGGTCCTTGTGGGACCCCCTGAGAAGGCCTAGGGGGTCAGGGTGCTCCTACCATGGTCCCTTTGCATGCTTTCCTGCGCATTAGTCTACCGAGGCACAAGATAGCTGCCAACACTTTCTGGTTTGGAGTGTTGACAGACATTGACAGCCAATCAGCATGCAGCTCGTGCTCGGAATGGTACAGAGTACAGTAAGCTTACAGTAAGCTTACAGTAAGGTGCTATAGATATATATATTTTTTCTCTTTTGATTTTCTCAGGAACTACTGGAGGGATTTACACCATTTAAACAAAAGGCACTTCTGCGTACCAGTCCCTACAATTTTGCCAAGTTTGGTGTAATTCCGTTCAGCGGTTCGGGCTGTAGCCGTGTCTAAACGTCCTATGGAAATTAACATGGGGAAAACACGTTTTGGGACCCCCTCTTTTCTCAGCCCACGCTTGACGAATCCCCCCAAAACTTTCAGGGAAGTAGCAGAACTGAGCTGGCTAAAATTTTGGAAAATTGCACGCAAATTCCTCAATCGACGTCAAAGTTATTCCAAATAGAATGTTGCGGACTTCCTATGGAAACTAGGTCCTAACTATATATACCTACTGGCGACCGCCAGTAGGTAATATATGTATATATATATATGGCGGATGGCTGGCAACAACTTGCACAATAAATCACTGAAGAATTAGCACGAATTTTGGGCTTACTTTGCGTTATTCTTCTCTGGAGAGGAAATGACTGTGAATAACGGTTTTGTTTTATATATATATACATATATATATATATATATATATATATATATATATATATATATATATATATATATATATATATATATATATATATATATATATATATATATATATATATATATCATATTTACATATTTACATATATATATATATACATATGTATATCTCAAAACCAAAGACCTCTGCTCCTCTTCAGGAAAAGAGTACGCACTCAAGGGCTATACAGGTAAAGGCTTCTGTATTCAATTATGCCTCCTTCGACCCAACAAAGAGAGACGCGTTTCGCCTGTCACAGCAGGCTTTCTCAGTCTAGTGAGCGCCATTGTAATGGTGGCCTTTATTCTCCAACAAAATCATGGACATAAAAGAGTTACTTTGTTACCCATAATTGGTTACATGCTTAAAATATGGTGTTCAATTATCTAAATATTTAATTGAAAGTATGTACAATGTGGATCGAACATATCACAATGCCTCAAATATTATCAATATGCACATAATGCTGCCCATACCACAATAGATATACATTTGAAAGAACACCAACATAATAAAAAATACCTTCATGTTAGTATTGAAATAGTTGAAAAACGAGGCCGTATTATTCAACCATAGCACTTGGTCGCATAGCTGACTTTCATATTAAACATGCTTCACACTGCGCTAAATCTCTGGCAGAGGAGAAATGTTGAAATTAAAACACACGTATTGATCACGGAACAGCTCCAAGTGAAATTCATTTTAAAGTCACGTTACATTTTTATAGTCAAGTCAGGCTTAATATACTTCACAGTGCAGGCGGGGTAGTACACCCATCTTCCACCCACGTCCCGCTCTAGAGCTGTTCTACGAGTGTCCACATGGATATTTAAAAGCCAAGAATCAGCCGGTATGTCCACCACGTTGCATCGCAAGCCTCCATACAGAGTCAAATGTCATGTGAAACACCACTGCACACGACCACTGCTCCCACAATGCACCGCCAATGTTCCATGCAAATACGGCAAAACTCAAACAACGGAAAGCCGATCACGCACCATGGACAAACTCCATTCCACGACGCTGTGGCGCGGCACAGCGGTACTCATATCTTCCCCGCTGGGCAGAACAAGCCTGGAAAAGTTTCATTCATAGCACGTTAATCATCATTAAAATCAGGGTGTAAAATCAGCAAACCTCCTCTCATAGCGGCATGTACTCTCTGCGACCAAACACTGATGCGAGGTAGGGGATATATATATATATATATATATATATATATATATATATATATATATATATATATATATATATATATATATTACCTACTGGCGGTCGCCAGTAGGTAGTTATAGTTAGGATTTTTTTCAATGTTAAATCTCAAAATTCTATTTGGAATAACTTTAGCACCGGTTGACGAATCTGCCGGAAAATTTCCTGAAAATGGCCTCGTTGAGCTCCGGTCCTTCCTTGAAAGTTTGGGGGGGATACGTCAAGCGGGGACCGAGATAAAAGGGGGGTCTCAAAACGCGTTTTCCCCATGTTAATTTCCATAGGGCGGTCGATTTCACTTTTAACCCGAACGGCTGAATGGATTTCCACCAAATTTGGCAAAATTGTAGGGATTGGTAGCCTGATGTGCCTTTGCTATGTCTCAAGATATGTGCTGCAGTGGATTTTGAGTAATTTAGGTTACAAAAAATATATATATCTATAGCAGCGCAGCGGTGCGCGCACCAGGGAGCGCTCCGGGCGCGTGACGCTAGGTGCGCATGGAAAGCTGATTGGCTCTCGGGTGTCTGCAAACATTCGAAACAGTCCAGAGCGGCCGCCATCTTGTGTCTCGGTAAAATCGAGACATAAGAGGTGGCTAAAACAAAGGGGGAACTGACCATAAGGCGTCAGGGATAGACCCCTTTGACCCCCTAGGTTTGATGTGGGGGCTATAAAAGGGCCCCGCGGGGCATTTAAAATATTTTTTTTTTTTTCGTTTTGCGCGGGGGAAGCGCCCGGTGCGCGCACCAGGTAGCGCACCGGGGAGCGTAAAATGAGGGAAAAAGATGACAGAGTTTTTAAAAAAATGAAGTTTTTATTTAGAAATTGGAGGTAGTTCTAAAAAGAACTTTTTTTTCTTCTTTTTGTTGTTTTATATTTTTTTGGTGTTTTTTGAACTTTTTGAACTTTTTTTGGCTTTTCAAAACAGTTTTATATTTTTTTTGTATTTTTTTAGGGGGAGAAACAAAAAAAGGGAATTGAAACTGGCTCAACTGGAGCAAAAAAACAAAAAACCCAAAAAATTACTTCTTTTTGGGGCACTTGTGATTATCACCTGCAAGGACGATGAGCTTAACGCTTTTTTCGCCATAGGCGATAAGCTTGCCACATGCAGAACAAGTGATTTTAAAATCAGCAAATCTCGGCTGAATGCAAGGCATCACCTCGGATGTTTCTGGTTCTGATGAGGTGGGTTGGTTTCTTTGGGAGGGGGTCCTTGATGACTGGGGGAGGTTACTGGCCAGTTCCCTGAACTCTGCTCGAGAGTAGTTGTTTGGGTGCTTTCTGGTCATGTGCCGAATCATGGTATAGTTACCAAAAGAATATTTTTTGTTTGGGTTGCCCCGTGAAAGTTCATCATTGCAGATGAGGCAAGTCACCTTGGGCGCATTCACCTTTTTTTGCCCCTCTGGGATTGAAAAAAACTGCCATACAATGTGTGGTTTGGGTTTGTAAGGTGTATTTTCTTCTGGCAGCCATCTTCTTCTCCCCTCCTCCTCTTCCTCTTCCTCCTCCTCCTGTTCTTGACCACCAATATAATTTGGAGCTGGTCCTCTTGGTGGTTGTGGTGGTGGTGGTGGGGCAGATGCACCAGCTGATGCTACTACTGAAGCCATTATTTGGAGCAAAAAAGTAGAGAGAGCAACAAACAGGTCTTCCTCAGTCAAAGGACAAAGTCAGAATAAGGAAAAAAGGTGGGGTCTTTCATCATTTAGAAAAAAAAACTGTCCTGAACCAATGAGAAGTGTTATTTTCAGGTCACAAGACCAGGGGCTTCATCATTATGAAACTAAAACTGTTATGAACCAATGAAAAGTGTTATTTTCTGCTCACATGACCCGACGCGCTTACGCTACGCGCACGGGGGCGCGCAGCGTAAGCGCGTCGGAAGTTTACGTTGTGCGATCGTATTCGCTCGAGTACTTCCGGGTGCGCTTACGCCGTGCGTATCACGCGGTCGCGGCTACGCGATACGTCACGATCATGTTTTCGTTTGCGATATTGGCGCTCACGAGACGCTCCCCGGAGCGCGCCCGGGGGCGCTTTTCAGAAATACGCTTTTCGGGGCGCACTCCGGGGCGCGCTCTGGGAGCGCTCCCCCCAAAAATTAAAAAAAAAAAATGGGATAATTGTAGGGACAGGTAGCCCTATTCTGAAGTGGTTTGTAAAAAAATTAACTTTATAAAAATATGTATTGTGCTACATTGGGCTTAATATATGTTAGAGCCAAAATGTAGCCCAAATGTAGCCCAAAGTAGCCCAATGTAGCCCAAAGATGGCCACCAGAGACCAAAAATTGTAAATGTAGCCCAAATTTCAACTAGATGTAGCCCAACTGTAGCCCAATGACAGAATGTACCAGAGTGTTAAAAAGAACAACTAGAGTGCTAACAGTCTTATTTATAAAGTGAAACTTATAGTTAGGAATTAGCATTAACAAAACCTATGAAATTCACTGAAAAAACCATAGGTTTCACACCAGTTATAGTTAGGAATTAGCATTTAAAAAACCTATGAAATTCACTGAAAAAACCATAGGTTTCACACCGGTTATAGTTAGGAATTATCATTTAAAAAACCTATTAAATTCACTGAAAAAACCATAGGTTTCACACCAGTTATAGTTAGCTGGAAATTTTACTGATATAAAACCATTGAAATTCCCACGTTATAGTTAGTCGGACTCACTATAACTTGCGCGTGCAATGCACTGCTGATGACATCACATATTACATCACTCATGACATGGTGAGTGACATCACTCATGACATCACTGATGACACCATCCAGTGAATATGTGTCTTTCTGAAAAATAAATATTAGTGAGTTATGTTTAAATATTTAAATACATATATTAGTGTTTCACTTTGTGTATAAGTGGCTACATGTGTTGATAAGTAGCTACATGCGTATGTATATGGGTTATTTGATATTTTTATTAGTATCAGTTTGAGTGTCTATATGGTTTGGTGGGGGTATTACTTAGCACATAGATGCATGAGTGACTGACTCTTTGTTTGTATGAGTTTTGAAGACAGCATATGTACAGGACTGTATGGGTGGATGAGTGTCTATATGTGTTTGTTAGTGAGTGAATGACTGTCTCACTAGTGTCTTTATCAGTAACTACATATGTTTTAATCTAGTATATATGAATATTGATGTATATAAGTGAGTATATGTGAGAGTAAGAGATTGTAAGAGTTCCTATTTAAATAAGTATGTGTTTCTATAAGTGATTGTTTAAGAGAATAAATATGTGTAATTTTCAATAGAAGTAAGGTGGAAGTGTGTGTATAACTCTATATTCAAATAAATGGTTGTTCAATAGTTTATTTGCACGTGTGAATATGTGTGTGAATAACTTTTGGATGAATGTCGGTGTGTAACAGGATGTATAGGTGTATCTCTTCATATGATGAGTGAGTATATGTATGAGTGACTATATAGAACTGTTGGTGAATGAGTGGATGTGTATATAGATAGTGGAAGTACAGAATTGCTTGTTGTAACTGATATAGGTATGTCCATTTTTTAAAAATTTCAGTTTCTATTTTTGAATATGTGTCTCAAGGGTTACTTTACACTGAGAGGAGGTCTGTCACTGTGTCACAAGGATGGTGTCATCAGTGATGTCATGAGTGATGTCACTCACCATGTCATGAGTGATGTAATATGTGATGTCATCAGCAGTGCATTGCACGCGCAAGTTATAGTGAGTCCGACTAACTATAACGTGGGAATTTCAATGGTTTTATATCAGTAAAATTTCCAGCTAACTATAACTGGTGTGAAACCTATGGTTTTTTCAGTGAATTTAATAGGTTTTTTAAATGATAATTCCTAACTATAACCGGTGTGAAACCTATGGTTTTTTCAGTGAATATATATATATATATATATATATATATATATATATATATATATATATATATATATTACCTACTGGCGGTCGCCAGTAGGTATATATAGTTAGGATTTTTTCTCTATGGGATTTTTGAAAATTCTATGTCTAATAACTTTGGCGTTTGTGGACGGAATTGGCTGAAATTTTCAGGAAAATGGAACATTTTGTTTCTGAGCAGCCCCTGACAATTTGGGGGGGTTTCATCAAGGGGGGGCCGAGAAAAAAGGGGGCTCTCAAAACACGTTTTTCCCATGTTAATTTCCATAGGGCGGTTGGCCTCACTTTTAGCTGGAACGGCTGAATGGATTTGCACGAAACTTGGCAAAATTGTAGGGACTGTTAGCCCGATGTGCCTTTGCTAGGTCTCAATATATGTGCTCCAGTGGATTTTGAGTAATTTAGGTTCAAAAAAAGATATATATCTGGGCGGAGCCTAACCACACATCTGATCTGATTGGCTGTCAGCACTTCATCCAAGAAGTGTTGGCAGCCATCTTGGGACCAATATACATGATAGCACCTCATTAAAAAGCATTGTAGTTAATAGAGGGTTTTAGGACTTTAGTTACATTATAAATCATTTGTTGATGGTACCATACTCGTTTTAGGAATTGTGGTGGGTTCTAAGGTGATTTTACCATGTGAAAAAACCTTCTGCTGTGATATCATGAATATTGTTTGAAAGAAAACTAATATCTCAGGATTTTTCCACAGTGGTTTGGAAGGGGATCTATAAGCTAAACTGAAAGCATATTTTCTGTAAATTCACATTATCTTTCTCAGTCATGTGAAAATGAAGTCTGACATTCTCAGTAAAACATGTACATCCAACAAGGACAGAGACTGTCAGTTGATTCCTTTGTGTTCTACTGCAGCCTCCTAGAGTGTTCTAAAGAACAACTAGAGCGCTAACAGTCCTACTTATTACAAAGGTATGGCACACCTGAAGCCATCTTGATTGGAATAAAGTGGTAACTCTTAAAACATTTAATTTAAAAAGAAACAACATGAGGGGGTATATTTTGCCATAGAAAGTATGATTAGTGCTGCAGAATGAAAAATTAGGGCACATTTTGAGTGACTTCTCAAATCCTTTTCTATTTCATTAAAACATTCTGACATGCAGTCTCCCAAAATGGCCACCAGAGACAAAAGAGCCCAAATGTAGCCCAAATATCACCCAGATGTAGCCCAAGTATAGCCCAATGACAGAATGTCCCAGAGTGTTCTAAAGAACAACTAGAGTGCTAACAGTCCTACTTATTACAAAGGTATGGCACACCTGAAGCAATCTTGATTGGAATAAAGTGGTAACTCTTAAAACATTTAATTTAAAAAGGAACAACATGAGGGGGTATATTTTGCCATAGAAAGTATGATTAGTGCTGCAGAATGAAAAATTAGGGCACATTTTGAGTGACTTCTCAAATCCTTTTCTATTTCATTAAAACATTCTGACATGCAGTCTCCCAAAATGGCCACCAGAGACAAAAGAGCCCAAATGTAGCCCAAATATCACCCAGATGTAGCCCAAGTATAGCCCAATGACAGAATGTCCCAGAGTGTTCTAAAGAAAAACTAGAGCGCTAACAGTCCTACTTATTACAAAGGTATAGCACACCTGGAGCCATCGTGATGGGAATAAAGTGGTAACTCTTAAAACATTTAATTTAAAAAGGAACAAAATGAGGGGGTATATTATGCAATAGAAGGTATTATTAGTGCTGCAGAAAGAAAAATTAGGGCACATTTTGAGTGACTTTTCAAATCCTCTTCTATTTCATTAAAAAATTCTGACATGCAGTCTCCCAAAATGGCCACCAGAGACAAAAGAGCCCAAATGTAGCCCAAATATCACCCAGATGTAGCCCAAGTATAGCCCAATGACAGAATGTCCCAGAGTCTTCTAAAGAACAACTAGAGCGCTAACGGTCCTACTTATTACAAAGGTATGGCACACCTGAAGCCATCTTGATTGGAATAAAGTGGTAACTCTTAAAACATTTAATTTAAAAAGGAACAAGATGAGGGGGTATATTTTGCCATATGAATTATGATTAGTGCTGCAGAAAGAAAAATTAGGGCACATTTTGAGTGACTTCTCAAACCCTCTTCAAATTCATTAAAAAATTCTGACATACAGTCTCCCAAGATGGCCACCAGAGACAAAAGAGCCTAAATGTAGCCCAAATATCACCCAGATGTACCCCAAGTATAGCCCAATGACAGAATGTCCCAGAGTGTTCTAAAGAACAACTAGAGCGCTAACAGTCTTACTTATGACAAAAGTATGGCACACCAGAAGCCATCTTGATTGGAATGAAGTGGTAAGTCTGAAAACACTCAATTTAAAAAGGAACAACATGAGGGGGTTAATTTTGCCATAGAAAGTATGATTAGTGCTTCAGAAAGAAAAATTAGGGATAATTTTGAGTGACTTCTCAAATCCTCTTCTATTTCATTAAAAAAATTCTGACATGCAGACTGAAACATTAACTTTGAATACCAGCAGCAGACGTCCCTGGTGAGCAGTAGCTTTACTACAGTGATCTAATGTGCAACTAGAGTGCTAACATTCAGAATTCATGGCAAATGTGTGACACATCTGAATGCCTTCTTGATGGAACCAAAGTAAACAAGCATTGAAAATGCAATAGATCTCGCCCTCGTTTAAGTTAAAGCCATTCTGTTTGTAATGAGGTGGCTTTTTAGCTTTGCTTTTATTAGTGTTTTTTCAACTTTCATGTAAATAACATGCATCTGTATGCATATAAGTATATGTATGCATGCATTTATGTTTGTATTTATATAGATATACAGATGATATATGTTTATATATGTATGTATATATATATATTCACTGAAAAAACCATAGGCTATAGACCATATATAGTTAGGAATTAGCATTTACAAAACCTTGAAAATTCACTGAAAAAACCATAGGTTATAGACCATATATAGTTAGGAATTCGCATTTACAAAACCTTATTTTACTCACACAAAACCATTGAAATTCCATATATAGTTAGTTGCACTAACTATATATCGCGCACCCGCAATCCACTGCTGATGATGTCACATATTACATCATTCATGACATGGTCAGTGACATCACTGATGACATCACTGATGACATCTCAAATGAGTGAGTGATTAAATGTGTCTCACTGAGTGCATGGGTTAGTGGCTAAACTGTCTTAATTTGTGCATCATTATGTCTGTTGTTCTGTAAACTGTTGCATGTGTTGATAAGTAGCTATATGAGTAACTATATGGGTTATTGATTGGTTGCCCAAGTATTTGTATGGGAGACTGAGTGTTTGTGTGGGTGGCTGGGAGGTGTATGACTCTGTGCATAGATGTGTGAGCAGTTGATTCACTAGATGTATGGTTTCAAAAGTGCATGTGGAAACAGCTGTATGGGCGGTTGACTGTGTGCATGAGTGTATTGGTGAGTGAATGGATATCTCAGTGCTTCATGTCAAAGTAAGTACATATGTAAAACACAGTACATGTGAGAGTTGACATATATAAATAACTGTGCATAAGAGCCAGTGAATGTGTGAGTGGCTGTATGGATCATTGTGAACTTGTATCAGGGATTGTATAAGAGAGTAAATATGTGTTAGTATATGTTTGAATAAGTAAAGTTTGTATAACTGTATAGTTGAGGAAATGGAGGTGTGATTGATTCTTTGCATGACTGACTAGGTGTGTGAGTAACTCCATGGATGAGTGACAGTCTGTGAGTGTCTGTTTACACTGATTGTATCTAAGGTTATATTAGAGTCTGAAGAGGTTCATCGTATTATCACATGAATGATATCATCAGTGATGTGATCAGTAATGTCAAATGAGATGTCATCAGTGATGTCATCAGTGATGTCATTTGAGATGTCATCAGTGATGTCATCAGTGATGTCACTGACCATGTCATGAATTATGTAATATGTGACATCATCAGCAGTGGATTGCGGGTGCGCGATATATAGTTAGTGCAACTAACTATATATGGAATTTCAATGGTTTTGTGTGAGTAAAATAAGGTTTTGTAAATGCGAATTCCTAACTATATATGGTCTATAACCTATGGTTTTTTCAGTGAATATATATATATATATACATATATATATATATATATATATATATACACATATACATATATATATATATATATATATATATATATATATATATATATATACATATACATATATATATATATATATATATATATATATATATATATATATATATATATATATATATATATATATATATATATATATATATATATATATATATATATATATATATATATATATGTATATTACCTACTGGCTATCGCCAGTAGGTATATATAGTTAGGATTAATTCTCTATGGAACTTTTGAAAATTCTATGCCTAATAACTTTGGCGTTTGTGGATGGAATCGGCTGAAATTTTCAGGAAAATGGCACATTTTGTTTCTGAGCAGCCCTTAAAAATTTGGGGGGGTTTTGTCGAGGGGGGGCCGAGAAAAAAGGGGGGTCCCAAAACGCGTTTTTCCCATGTTAATTTCCATAGGGCGGTTGGACTCACTTTTAGCTCGAACGGCTGAATGGATTTGCACGAAACTTGGCAAAATTGTAGGGACTGTTAGCCCGATGTGCCTTTGCTAGGTCTCAATATATGTGCTCCAGTAGTTTTTGAGAAATTAACGTTCAAAACAAGATATATATCTGTAACAGCGCTCCGGGCTGCGCTCCGGTTCGCTTACTTTTCGCGAAACGGAACTTTGCGCGCAGAAAGCTGATTGGCTCTCCGGTGTCTGTCAACATTCTAAACAGTCCGGAGTGGCCGCCATCTTATCTCTCGGTAGGATCGAGAGAGAAGAAGAGGTGAAAAACGAAGGGGGAATTTAATGAAAGGGGGCAAGGTATACCTCTCTTGACCCCCTAGGAATGATGTTGGGGTTATTAAAGGGTCTCATGGGGAAAATAAAAAAATATATATTTTTCACGGTAGAAGCGTTTCCCGGGCCGCGAACTGGGCCGCAAACTGGTAGCGAAACGGGAATTCGCCATTTTGTGTTTCGTTTTAATTAAATTACTAGGTATAAGGGGGTGCGGGAGACGTATCCTGATCCCTTATGTTTTCTGAGGGTGGCTGAGGAGGCTCATATATGTTGATACATGTCTTCGAGCGGCTGTGCGTGAGCTTTTTTTTTTTTTTTGCTGCGTGACGTCTGTTAACGTTCGATTTGATGGAAATCAGGAAGTGTTGACCACCATTTTGTCACTGCGAGTAAATATTTTGTTATAAATGAATCCTTATTGATAAACATTGTCTGCGCCATCTTGCCTTTTTGTCCAATGCCACAATTTTGTTGTGCACGGCAGCCATTTTAGATGCCTTGACTCTCTGCACGCTGTCGATTCTCAGCACGGCTCCCCACCCTCGCAAGCATCTCCCCCACGCACTGGTCACCCCCGCTCTCTCTCTCATGCATCGGCCATATACTTCCCCCCATCTGCGCTGCTCTTCCCTGAGAATCACACTCTGTGCCCGCCCGACACCTCCCTTTCACCCTATTCACTACCGCACCCTCTGACACTCCCCTTCCTCTGTGTCCGATTGTCCAGGCCGGACCCAGGCTATCACCTAGCCCTGCGGATGTAGTTTATGGCCCCAGCTGTAGAGAATCCAGACATGCCAACCCTCCCGATTGAGGCGTGAGACTACTGATTTCAGTGCTAGTCTTCCGCCTCCCGATTCCTGCAAGGAAAAATCCGGGGGCATATTACCAACAACTAGCGATATTTTTTGTCTCTAACTTGTTTAGAGACAAAAATTATCGCCGCACATCGGCGAATTTTATCGCAGATAAACCTTGCTATTAGCAAGGTTTATCGCAAATGCGATAAAAAACGGCCGCAATGCATGAATATCGCTGAAAAGTGAGCGATATTCATGCATTATCCAGCAAATGCTCTTAGCCATGTTATCCACCTTCCATTGGATAACATGGCTAAAAACTGCTCAGGGCAGGTGTTAGCTTTTGGAGATATTCGCGCTTAGCGCGAATATCTCCAAAAGTTGGTAATAGGAGATAGCGATGGTTAGGGACTGTTTCCAGTCGGTAACATCTTGGCACGCCCACTTTGCATGTCATTAGTGATAAATATCACTGACATGCAAAGCGGGGCCCAAGATGGTCGCTATCTCCTTTTAGCTGTCACTAACTGGTGTTAGCGACAGCTTGGTAATAGGGAGATAATTTTATCTCCTTTTTTTTGGCTTTTAAAGCCAAAAAAGCGGAAAAAAAAACCCTTGATAATATGCCCCACGATTCCTCGGGGGTTTCAGCTGACAGGGCTTGGTATTGTGTTACGTGCTAATTCTTCCAGGAAACGTCAGAGGGTCGATGCAGGGGTTCTAGAAGGGGTGATAAACCATTTAAGCCTCATGAACAAGCGCATGGTCTTTTAAAGATTTGTGAAGTACTCGGGCGGCGGTGTGTGTGTGCCCTCTTTCAGGAGCGGGCGGGGGGCACTGCCAGCAACTTGCCAGGCCAGGTAGTGTTCAACACGTGCATCACCCTTTCTCTGCCTGCTATTGCGCTCCATGCTTCGGAAAGGTAAGAAAAAGAACGTGCATTTGAGTTTGAAATGTCCGATCCTGTAGCAGTACACTTGCAAAGCCCACACATGACAATAACCCGATTCAAGGCCCCATTCACCCGATTTTTTAAAAATATATAGCACTCCAACAAAGTAGGATTATAAAACTTTATTAACTTTTAAATATAACGAACGCAACAAAAACTGTAAATATATTTAAACATTTTTTAAAATTAACCAGAACTATAACGATAACAACAACAACAATAATAATATAACTTTTATGCCTAAATTACGCAAACATTTAGCTAATCTGCTAAAGGGGGGAGTCGCCATTTCTTTACAATAATCAATAATGAAAAATCAACATCAATAGGGTTGTCCGTATTCCCGATGCAGCACTATATTTATTTATCCATCCGTAGCCTCTCTAATCTCCATTACAATATGTTTCTTGCTGTCGCTAGCTGATGAAAAAACTAAAGTGATAACTTCCTCATCCTTATTTTGTCTTTCTTTGTTGTTTAAGATGTTATCTGTGTCAACCTCTTCCGAGAATGCTGATGCGTTAGGGATTTCCTTGTGTTTCTTAATAGCATTGGTGTCTGCACACTTCTTTGTCAATTCTGTGAACATGATAACTGCTTCATAGACAGACGATATCTTTGTTAAGTCATTAGTGTTAAGTGTGTCTGAAACTACAGTGCCCTTCTGTTTTTCTTTCTTCAGGCTCTACAGAGTTTTGTGTGTTGTTCTTTTGAGCGACAATTATTCCAGAGGTTTCAGGTTCACTTGTTTTGTCTTGCAGTGAGTTAACAGCTTTAGAGACTTCATGTTTATTTGCTATGTCCTGCTGTTCGTCAACTGCTTCAGAGACGTCAGCCTCATTTATTATGTTATTATGTTTATATATATATATATATATATATATATATATATATATATATATATATGTATATTACCTACTGGCTATCGCCAGTAGGTATATATAGTTAGGATTAATTCTCTATGGAACTTTTGAAAATTCTATGCCTAATAACTTTGGCGTTTGTGGATGGAATCGGCTGAAATTTTCAGGAAAATGGCACATTTTGTTTCTGAGCAGCCCTTAAAAATTTGGGGGGGTTTTGTCGAGGGGGGGCCGAGAAAAAAGGGGGGTCCCAAAACGCGTTTTTCCCATGTTAATTTCCATAGGGCGGTTGGACTCACTTTTAGCTCGAACGGCTGAATGGATTTGCACGAAACTTGGCAAAATTGTAGGGACTGTTAGCCCGATGTGCCTTTGCTAGGTCTCAATATATGTGCTCCAGTAGTTTTTGAGAAATTAACGTTCAAAACAAGATATATATCTGTAACAGCGCTCCGGGCTGCGCTCCGGTTCGCTTACTTTTCGCGAAACGGAACTTTGCGCGCAGAAAGCTGATTGGCTCTCCGGTGTCTGTCAACATTCTAAACAGTCCGGAGTGGCCGCCATCTTATCTCTCGGTAGGATCGAGAGAGAAGAAGAGGTGAAAAACGAAGGGGGAATTTAATGAAAGGGGGCAAGGTATACCTCTCTTGACCCCCTAGGAATGATGTTGGGGTTATTAAAGGGTCTCATGGGGAAAATAAAAAAATATATATTTTTCACGGTAGAAGCGTTTCCCGGGCCGCGAACTGGGCCGCAAACTGGTAGCGAAACGGGAATTCGCCATTTTGTGTTTCGTTTTAATTAAATTACTAGGTATAAGGGGGTGCGGGAGACGTATCCTGATCCCTTATGTTTTCTGAGGGTGGCTGAGGAGGCTCATATATGTTGATACATGTCTTCGAGCGGCTGTGCGTGAGCTTTTTTTTTTTTTTTGCTGCGTGACGTCTGTTAACGTTCGATTTGATGGAAATCAGGAAGTGTTGACCACCATTTTGTCACTGCGAGTAAATATTTTGTTATAAATGAATCCTTATTGATAAACATTGTCTGCGCCATCTTGCCTTTTTGTCCAATGCCACAATTTTGTTGTGCACGGCAGCCATTTTAGATGCCTTGACTCTCTGCACGCTGTCGATTCTCAGCACGGCTCCCCACCCTCGCAAGCATCTCCCCCACGCACTGGTCACCCCCGCTCTCTCTCTCATGCATCGGCCATATACTTCCCCCCATCTGCGCTGCTCTTCCCTGAGAATCACACTCTGTGCCCGCCCGACACCTCCCTTTCACCCTATTCACTACCGCACCCTCTGACACTCCCCTTCCTCTGTGTCCGATTGTCCAGGCCGGACCCAGGCTATCACCTAGCCCTGCGGATGTAGTTTATGGCCCCAGCTGTAGAGAATCCAGACATGCCAACCCTCCCGATTGAGGCGTGAGACTACTGATTTCAGTGCTAGTCTTCCGCCTCCCGATTCCTGCAAGGAAAAATCCGGGGGCATATTACCAACAACTAGCGATATTTTTTGTCTCTAACTTGTTTAGAGACAAAAATTATCGCCGCACATCGGCGAATTTTATCGCAGATAAACCTTGCTATTAGCAAGGTTTATCGCAAATGCGATAAAAAACGGCCGCAATGCATGAATATCGCTGAAAAGTGAGCGATATTCATGCATTATCCAGCAAATGCTCTTAGCCATGTTATCCACCTTCCATTGGATAACATGGCTAAAAACTGCTCAGGGCAGGTGTTAGCTTTTGGAGATATTCGCGCTTAGCGCGAATATCTCCAAAAGTTGGTAATAGGAGATAGCGATGGTTAGGGACTGTTTCCAGTCGGTAACATCTTGGCACGCCCACTTTGCATGTCATTAGTGATAAATATCACTGACATGCAAAGCGGGGCCCAAGATGGTCGCTATCTCCTTTTAGCTGTCACTAACTGGTGTTAGCGACAGCTTGGTAATAGGGAGATAATTTTATCTCCTTTTTTTTGGCTTTTAAAGCCAAAAAAGCGGAAAAAAAAACCCTTGATAATATGCCCCACGATTCCTCGGGGGTTTCAGCTGACAGGGCTTGGTATTGTGTTACGTGCTAATTCTTCCAGGAAACGTCAGAGGGTCGATGCAGGGGTTCTAGAAGGGGTGATAAACCATTTAAGCCTCATGAACAAGCGCATGGTCTTTTAAAGATTTGTGAAGTACTCGGGCGGCGGTGTGTGTGTGCCCTCTTTCAGGAGCGGGCGGGGGGCACTGCCAGCAACTTGCCAGGCCAGGTAGTGTTCAACACGTGCATCACCCTTTCTCTGCCTGCTATTGCGCTCCATGCTTCGGAAAGGTAAGAAAAAGAACGTGCATTTGAGTTTGAAATGTCCGATCCTGTAGCAGTACACTTGCAAAGCCCACACATGACAATAACCCGATTCAAGGCCCCATTCACCCGATTTTTTAAAAATATATAGCACTCCAACAAAGTAGGATTATAAAACTTTATTAACTTTTAAATATAACGAACGCAACAAAAACTGTAAATATATTTAAACATTTTTTAAAATTAACCAGAACTATAACGATAACAACAACAACAATAATAATATAACTTTTATGCCTAAATTACGCAAACATTTAGCTAATCTGCTAAAGGGGGGAGTCGCCATTTCTTTACAATAATCAATAATGAAAAATCAACATCAATAGGGTTGTCCGTATTCCCGATGCAGCACTATATTTATTTATCCATCCGTAGCCTCTCTAATCTCCATTACAATATGTTTCTTGCTGTCGCTAGCTGATGAAAAAACTAAAGTGATAACTTCCTCATCCTTATTTTGTCTTTCTTTGTTGTTTAAGATGTTATCTGTGTCAACCTCTTCCGAGAATGCTGATGCGTTAGGGATTTCCTTGTGTTTCTTAATAGCATTGGTGTCTGCACACTTCTTTGTCAATTCTGTGAACATGATAACTGCTTCATAGACAGACGATATCTTTGTTAAGTCATTAGTGTTAAGTGTGTCTGAAACTACAGTGCCCTTCTGTTTTTCTTTCTTCAGGCTCTACAGAGTTTTGTGTGTTGTTCTTTTGAGCGACAATTATTCCAGAGGTTTCAGGTTCACTTGTTTTGTCTTGCAGTGAGTTAACAGCTTTAGAGACTTCATGTTTATTTGCTATGTCCTGCTGTTCGTCAACTGCTTCAGAGACGTCAGCCTCATTTATTATGTTTGACTAGATCCTGGACCTGCCCGGCTGCGCCCAAAATGGCGCCGGTGTAAATGAGACTCATAACTGCTTGTTGTGTACTGGTTGCCCAACCTTGATATCACGAGATACGTATGCAGTTTTGAAGCACATGGCGGAGGCTCGTCTGCTGTAGTGGGGCACCCCTTATCGTTTCAGTCGCCATTCCGCCCGCTTTTGCTACACTGTGCCTTTTCCGCCATTCAGCTGTTTACCGCCCGCTCTTACGGCTACAGCGTCTCGCTCACCATGTAGTTGAGTTGCTCCCACTCTTGCGGTGCAGCGATAGGCGGCTGCCACAGGACTCTTAAAATGGCGGCTGGCTCTTCGGATTTGGGCCTGGTCCAGTAAAATGGCCCTGGGACACCTTGGAACTCGGACGCTTGTCTGCCAGGGCTTGGGTTCCATTCTCGAAAGCGTCCCCTCAGCCTTGAAGATTGTAGAAAAGTCTTGGGGGCCCTCGACTCCCCCAGGCTTCCGGTGGGGAGCGGCTGCCATGATTGCTTGCGGAATGGCCACGACGGAGCTACGAGATGGTGGTGCTCTCATGGTGACGCCAGCTTCAGTCTGAAACATCCAGAAACAAGGTGGGGCTTTCATCGTTTGGGAAAAAAATGCTTTAATCCAATGAAAAGTGTTATTTTTAGGTCACATGACCTAGTCTTACATCATTAGGAAAACAAAAGTAAAATGAACCAATGAAAAGTTTTATTAACAAGTCACATGACCTGTTATGCTTACGTTACGCGCTGCGCGGCGCGCTCTGGATCGTTTCCGGGAAGCTGCGCCTTGCGCACCGGAGCACTTCCGGGTGCGCTAACGCGGCGCGTCATATGACGCATTACGCGACAACGCAGGTCCAGAATATAGTCAAAATGTCTCCACCAACCAGCGGTCGGAATACAACCGCTTTCAGCAGTCCAAAAAGTTCGGTTAAATCTTAAGAGCGGGAGCAACTCAACTACATGGTGAGCGAGACGCTGTAGTCGCAAGAGCGGGCGGTAAACAGCTGAATGGCGGAAGAGGCACAGAGTACCAAAAGCGGGCGGAATGGCAACTAAAACGGTAAAGGGGCGCCCCACTACAGCGTGTCTTCAGGTCAAACGGATTGTGGGACAAGGTCCAGAATGGAAGAGTCATCAAAAGGGAAAAAATTCCGCCGGACCCCGGGAGCCGGCCGCCTATGTCGGGGGCGATCTCAGGCCACATCAGGGCAACACGACTTGGGGAGGGGGCAGGAGCCAAGCGCCCCCTCTCAGTCCGCGCCATCTCACCGCCCCTCGGGGGCCTCCGTCAAGCGGTTTAGGGAGGCACCGTATCACATTGTTTTCCAATGCAGTCAGGTCCACAAACGGACCCTACTTACTTTGAATAGTGAAGCTGCAGCAGGTGCAAATAAGGTTTAAACAGTGTTACAAGCGCTGCTTAGAACTCTGAAGTATGGCACTCAACATCCAGGACTTATGCCATTTGTGTAAGGCAGTGACATCGAAGCAACTCAGGGACAAAAAGCATGAACGAACATTGACGTATGAAAATCTTATTTGGGGAAGGGGTAGGATCCAAACGCCCCCTCCCAGTTCGCGCCACTACACCGTATGTGGAAAATCTGAAGCCATCGTTCTACAAACTCTCAGCGCTTGCTATCAGTGCATGAGTTTCATGCTCGATCGATTGAGCTAGCCGGATCGGGCAATAAAAAGTATAAAATAGTTATGTAAATAGTTATTTAATAAAATGTTTTACCCTGTTTCTTTGCTGGTGTGTTGTCTATATTTATAATATTTGCATAGGGTTTGTCGTTATTTTGGGTGGGGTGGGTGGCGGAGTCGAGCTGTCTTGCAGCCCTCGTGGTGTGGAGCTCAGTTCATTTCACTATTTTCGTATTTCTCATGAAGGGTTGTTCCTAATGTTTGTTTTTTACCGAGGTCAAAAAGAGATCGAATTAGTGGTCTACTGATTTTGCTCGATTACTTTTATTTTTTTACACGATTTTTCACTATCTGCAAAGACTAAACAGAGTATTGCGACTTTGTGCTTGTTTGTAAATAGAGAATGATCCAAAGAGAACCAATTCTAAAACAGTAAATGCTTGGATAACAATCAATCAAATGGAGAGACAAGCAGGTACGACGGATTACAACGGGGGTAAAGGTCTGCGTTAACTACCGTTCACTATCTGCAAAGAGAGAGTACTACTAAGAGAAAAGAGGGGAGGGGGGGGCAGCGTTCAAAGCACATCAGCGTGCATAAACACGAAAACGTTTTTACCTATCACGTACTTGACATTTGACAGCTTTTGATATTTGCTATTAAAAAACCATTAAAATTCACAGAAAAAACCATAGGTTATAGTCCATATATAGTTAGGAATTTGCATTTACAAAACCTTGAAAATTCAATGAAAAAACCATTGGTTATAGAACATATATAGTTAGGAATTTGCATTTACAAAACCTTATTTTACTCGCATAAAACCATTGAAATTCCATACATAGTTAGATGCGCTAACTATATATCGCGCACCCGCAATCCACTGCTGATGATGTCACATATTACATCATTCATGACATGGTCAGTGACATCACTGATGACATCACTGATCACAACATCCAGTGACTGTATGTTTCTGTAAAGTTAAAATATGTCTTACATATTGAAGAATGAGTGGATGTATAAATGTCTGGATGAAGGATTTAGTAGGTGCATGACTGATTGTATGAGGGAGTGATTAAATGTGTCTCACTGAGTGCATGGGTTAGTGATTAAACTGTATTAATTTGTGCATCATTATATCTGTTGTTCTGTAAACTGCTGCATGTGTTGATCAGTAGCTATATGAATAACTATATGGGTTATTGATTGGTTGCTCAAGTATTTGTATGGGAGACTGAGTATATGTGTGAGTGGCTGGGAGGTGTGTGACTCTGTGCATAGATGTGTGAGCAGTTGATTCACTAGATGTATGGTTTCAAAAGTGCATGTGGAAACAGCTGTATGGGCGGTTGACTGTGTGCATGAGTGTATTGGTGAGTGAATGGATATCTCAGTGCTACATGTCAAAGTAAGTACATATGTAAAACACAGTACATGTGAGAGTTAACATATATAAATAACTGTGCATTAGAGCCAGTGAATGTGTGAGTGGCTGTATGGATCATTGCGAACTTTTATTAGGGATTATATAAGAGAGTAAATATGTGTTAGAATATGTTTCAATAAGTAAGGTGTGTATAACTGTATAGTTGAGGAATTGGAGGTGTGATTGATTCTTTGCATGACTGTCTAGGTGTATGAGTAACTCCATGGATGAGTGACAATCTGTGAGTGTCTGTTTTCACTGAGTGTATCTAAGGATATATCAGAGTCTGTAGAGGTTCATCGTATTAACACATGAATGATGTCATCTGTGATGTTGTCAGTGATGTCATTTGAGTTGTCATCAGTGATGTCATCAGTGATGTCATTTGAGATGTCATCAGTGATGTCATTTGAGTTGTTATCAGTGATGTCATCAGTGATGTCACTGACCATGTCATGAATGATGTAATATGTGACATCATCAGCAGTGGATTGCGGGTGCACAATATATAGTTAGCGCATCTAACTATATATGGAATTTCAATGGTTTTATGCGAGTAAAATAAGGTTTTGTAAATGCAAATTCCTAACTATATATGTTCTATAACCAATGGTTTTTTCATTGAATTTTCAAGGTTTTGTAAATGCAAATTCCTAACTATATATGGACTATAACCTATGGTTTTTTCTGTGAATATATATATATATATATATCCATCCATCCTACTTGGGGTCGCCAGTAGGTAGTTATAGTTAGAACCTTGTTTCCATACACAAATCGTTTTTTGATTTGCCAATCACTTTGGCACCGTTTGACAAATTTTCACAACATTTTAAAAACTGTTGGCACGCTCAGGTCAGCGGCTCACTCGAAGGTTTTGGGGTGATTCATCAAACGGGGGCTGAGAAAAAAGGGGGGTTAACGATTTACAGATATCGATATTCAAGA
The DNA here is from genome assembly GCF_964263255.1 of Lissotriton vulgaris. NCBI lineage: Eukaryota > Metazoa > Chordata > Amphibia > Caudata > Salamandridae > Lissotriton > Lissotriton vulgaris. The sequence continues at coordinate 945,783,651 of NC_141691.1, read as the reverse complement.
ATTCTGAAATCTGATTGGATGAGCCCTCCCAAGCATCAGCTTGCCTCTGATTGGCTGCCGACACTTCAAACTAGGAAGTGTTTGCTACCATCTTGTGCTCAGTACCGAGGGAGAAGGAAAAAGATGAGAGAAACATTAAAAAGGAAGAACAGGGGGCAGGGTAAATACACCCGACCCCCTAGGCCTGGTGGGCCAAAAAAGCATGTTTTTAAAAAACGTTTTGGCCAGAGTCATACCGGGTGCGCGAATCCTGATATCTCCCGCACTTAATTTTTTTAAAGCACCTGGGTGGGCCAGGTCCCGGGTGAAATCCTGTTTTATGTAGCGGGGGCCCGTGGGGTCACTTGCAGCCCCGGGAACCGCCACCTCCCAGGGGCATTATTATTTATGCATGGGGGCATGTGTCCCCCTGCAGCCCCAGGAACCGCCATCTCCCTGGGGCTTATAATAAAATGCATTGGAGTCCTGCGCCCCATGCTGCCCGAAGGACTGCCAACTACCCAGGGTCTTCACTGATTGAGAGAAGCCACACAGGCCCCCCCACCGCCCAGGGGACCACCACCTCCCATGGGCATACCTTGTTTAAATATGGGGGCCTGATGTGGACCCCGGCCTTTGGGGCAACCACCTACTGGGGGCTATTTATATGTTGGGAGGTGGGCCGGGCCCCCCCCATCCTGGAGCCCTAGATGGCCCTGGGGACCGCCACCCCCCAGGGCGGGTTCCACCAATGTCCCAGAAGGCCCACCCCGGGACATTGCAGTTTGCAATGACATGGCGGTAGTACAGCTCTGTCATTGCGAATTCTCCTTTGCTTCTTGGTAGCAAGAGCAGGAAGCCTGCTCTCGCTTCCATGAAGCAAAGCAGATTGCTTTTGGACAAGGGGAGCTGCATGAGAGCAGCTCCCCTTGTACAAAAGCAATGCCGGCACCCACTAGAGGCTGTGAGCTGGCTGGGACCGGTGGAGCAATAGGGCTCCCCACCGCTGTCCCCAACGTGAGGACCGACCCGAGGGGATGGGGTCCCTGGGGCCAGAAGTAGCCTTGGAGGGGGCCACTCAGCCCTCTCCCTTTAATTTATTTATTTATGTATTTAAAACATTAGGCTGGCCCCGGGGGAGGGAGTCCCCGTGTACATAATTGACCTCAGTACGGGGGCCAGCGTCCCCCTCTAAAATAAAAAAATAAAGTAAAGTCTGGCCAGGCCCCGGAGGATGGGGTCCCCGGGGCCAAAAGTGGCCCAGGGAAGAATGGCCACGCAGTCCCCATCCAGTGTAAATAAATACAAATTAAAAAATGAGGCCATGCCCTGGGGATAGGATCCCCGGGGCCAAAATCGGCCTCAGGGGGGGCATGCAGCCCCTTTCCTGTTTAAAAAATAATAATTAAATAAAACAATGGGTCAGGCCCTAGGGATGGGGTCCCCAGGGCCTCCAAAATATTAAGAGAAGGGGGGCCACACAGCCCTCTTCTAACAAAAAAACGAAGAGCTGGCCTCTCGCTGTAGGACCCGCCCCCTTTCTACACCACTCTGCAAATGCGCCTCCTGGTATGTTTTAAGTTGGGTGATTAAGCCCCCTTGAATCTTGAGGGTCCCTGGGGACCACTAGCTCACCAGGTGGGATTGCTGAGATTTGGTCTGTGGCCACGCCCTTTTTACACCACTCTGCAATCACGCCTCTTGGGGTATTTCTGGTGGGGTGAAAAGGTCCTCTTGTGTCCTGAGGACCTCAGGACTAAAGTGGATTTTATCCCCCATGCAGCAGTGCCCCAGGAGGCGTGTTTGCACAGAAGTGTAAAAAAGGGGGAGTGGCCTTGGACCACTCTCATCAATCCAGCTGTGTGGGGCTTACTGGAGGTATCTGGTGGGCTAGTTGGCCCCCAGAGACCCTAACAATTCAAGGGGACCCAATCCCCTAACTAAGAACGCACCAGGAGGGACATTTACAGAGTGGTGGAGAAAGAAGGCATGGCATGTCTCCACCAGTCAGCAATCCTACTATCTGGGGGATAGTTAGCAGGTAGACACTAGCTTTCTGGATTTTAAAATTGAAGCTCGCTTTGTGTATTTGCACATTTCCTCTAGTGAGGACGTCCTTGATGCACTGACCATTTATTTTAGCTACTGTCCATTATTATTAAATTAGCACTCACTTTTAGCAGTTTGTAAAGTATTGACATGAATTAAAGGTGAACCTACCTGTCAACTGAGGGAAATCATTTGTTAATCTACCAATCTCTGGTCCACGCTCTGGTCCGCCACGGCTGTTTGTGTTGATTGAGCGGAGGGCGGGACCAACCCCAGTTCTCACTTCCGGGGTTGGAGGTTGGCAGACTAGCTTTCGTTGCCATCTGACTGTATCTTGAGCATGCCGCAGCTGACACGCCATTGGTGCGAGGAAGGCGCACCAAAGGCAAGCCTGTCTGCGCCCGTCTGTGCCCGGCTGGGTCTAGGGGCCAAGACCCTTGCCGGTTGGAAGTCTCACCAAAGAATTAAATACAAGGCGGATGAACTGTTTAATCGGGCGCCACATATTATGAAGGCATGTAGGCACAACATTAATACAGATTTGGAGGGGCTGATATTTGAGAATTGCAACAAGGATTTCACACCGATAGAAACAAATAAACACAGGGGGGAAAAATTGTTCTTTCTAATATTGAATTGTTGGTCTCTAACAAAACACAAATATGAGATCTTTGAAATACTGAATGAAAAAATGCACGACGCCATGTTCTCACTGGAACATCACTCAAAGATATTTCTACCCCAGATATCCTGGATGCGCTTCCGTAAGGATATGGGATAATGAGACAAGAACCGCTTGGACATAAAGGAGGGGGAATCACGATAATTTATAAATTACCAATAAAATGTTGCCTAAAGGAAGATAAACTAGAGAAATGCGAGGGTCTCTTTTTTACTCTCTCAGTAGCAGATAATAACACCATAGTGGGCTTTCTAATTTACAGTTGACCTGGCTCAGGAACTAAGTTCATAGCAAGCTTGGAGGAAAAAGTGATTCAACCGCCGCTACAGTACAAGAAACTCCTCATTTTAGGTGACCAAAACATACATTTTGATGAAATAGAGAATCTGGAGGCACAATCTGTATGTAAAGACCTCATGATGTTTAACCTAGTTCAGAAGGTTAGCGCCCCAAAGCACCAAGCGGGACATATCTTAGACCCAATATTTACTCATTTAACAGATATCGAATTGGGGTCACCATAGCCATTTCCTTGGTTAGGCCACCACTTAATCCCCTTTATTATTCCGTTTCAGGGCCCATCGGTTGAGAGGCCTAAACAGATAGTCACCCGTAGGAAATGGGTTGAATTCAATCCTAACACATTCGCACAGGCACTACTAAAAAATGAGCCCAAAACGGATAAGGACATAAACATAGCCAATGGTGAAAACACCTACATACACTAGAGTAAACTATGGGTTGGGGACCCCTGTGATTGCATGAACTCCCCTTAAGACCCTAATACATAATAAGGCATGGGGATTAAAATTACCTTTAAGTCAGAGGTGCAGAAAGCGGCAAAAGAAGTGCAGAAATAATCAACAGAGGTGCCGAAAGAAGCAGGAGAGGTACAGAAAGAAGCACGAGTAGTGCAGAAGGAACCAACAGAGGTGCAAAAAGAGGCAAGAGGGGTGCAGAAAAAGTTAGGAGGGGTGTACAAAGAGACAATATAGGTACAGACAGAGGCAGGAGGAGTGCAGAAAGAAGGAAGAGAAATGCAGAAAGAAGTAAAGGCGTTGCTGAAAGAGGCGCAAAGGGTGCAGAAAGAGGCATGAGAAGTATTGAAAAAAGTAAGAGAGGAGAGGTGCCAAAAGAGGCAAGAGAGGTACAGAAAGAAGCAAGTGAAGTGCAGAAAGAGGCAAAAGAGGTGCAGAAAGATGCAAGGGGGGTACAGAAACAAGCAAGAGAAGTGCAAAAAGAGGCAAGAGAATTGCGGAAAGAAGCAACAGAGTTGTAGAAAGAAGCAATGCAAGTGCAGAAAGAACCAACAGAGGTGCAAAAAGAGGCACGAGGGGTACAGAAAGAGGATAGAGAATTACAGAAAAAAACAAAAGAGGTGCACAAAGAGGCAAGAGGGGTGCAGAAAGAGGCCAGGGCAGTACAGAAAGAACCTAGAGATGTGCAGAATGAGGTAAGAGACGTGCAGGAAGAGGCAAGAGATGTGCGGAATAAGGGTGCAAAAAGAAGCAAGAGAGGTGCAGAAAGAGGTAAGAGACGTGCAGAAAGAAGCAAGAGGGATGCAGAAAGAGACACCAGGGGTGCAGTAGGAAGCAAGAGAGGTGCAGCAGAAAGAGGCAATACAAGTACAGAAAAAAGCAACAGAGGTGCAGAAAGAGTCAAGAGGGGTGCAGAAAGAGAAAAAAGCAGTGCAGAAAGAACCAAGAAATGTGCCAAATGAGGCAAGAGACGTGCAGAAAGAGGCAAAGGATGTGCAGAAAAAAGAAGTTAGGGTGCAGAAAGAAACAAGAGAAGTACAGAAAGAGGCACGTGAGGTGCAGAAGGAGTCAAGAGAACTGCAGAAAGAGGCAAGAGAATTGCAGAAATTGGTAAAAAGGGGTGTAGAAAGGGGGAACAGGTGTGCAGACAGAGGCAAGAGAGATACAGAAGGAGAGAAGAGGGGTACAGAAAGAGGCAAGAGGGATACAGACATTTGCAACAGAGGTACAAAAAGAAGCAAGAGCAGTGTGGGAAGAGCCAACAGAGGTGCATAAAGAGGCAAGAGAGATGCACAAATAGTCAAGAGAGGTGCACAAAGAGGCAAAGGTGGTATAGAAAGAGGCAAGAGGGGTGTAGAAAGAAGCAAGAGAAGTGCAGAAGGAAGCAACTGAGGTGCTTAAAGAGGCAAAAGGGGTACACAAACAGGCAAGAAAGGTACAGAAAGAGGTAATAGGGATACAGAAATTTACATGAAAGGTGCAGAAAGAAGCATGAGCAGTGCAGAAATAATCAAGAAAAGTGCAGAAAGAAGGAAGAGAGGTAGAGAAGTGCAAAAAGAACCAACAGAGGTGCAAAAAGAGGCAAGATGGGTGCACAAATAGGTAGGAAATGTGCAGAAAGAGGCAAGAGGGGTACAGAAAGAAGCGGGAGGGGTGCAGAAAGAGGCAAGAGAGGTGCAGAAAGAAGGAAGAGATGTATTGAAGGAGGCTATAGAGTTGTACGAAGAAGGAAGACGGTGCAGATGGAGTCAAGAGAAGTGAAGAAAGAAGCAATAGAGGTACAGAAAGAAGGAAGAGAGGTGTAGAAAGAGGCTAGAGAGTTGCACAAAGAGGGAAGACAGATGCAGTAAGAGGCCAGAGAGGTGCAGAAACAGGCAAGAGAATTGCAGAAAGAGGAAAGAGAATTTCTGAAAGAAGCAACAGAGGTATAGAAAGAAGCAACAAAAGTGCAGAAAGAGGCAAGTGAGATGCAGAGACAGGCAAGAAAGGTAGAGAAAGAGGGAAGATGTGTGCAGAAAGAGACACCAGGGGTGCATAAAGAAGCAAGACAGATGCAGAAAGAAGCATTGAAAGTACAGAATGATGCAACAGGGGTACAGAAAGAGGCAAGAGAAGTGCAGAAAGAAGCAACAGAGTTGCAGAAAGAGTAATGCATGTGCAGAAAGAGGCAAGAGAGGTACAGAAACGTGCAGGAGAAGTAAAGAATGAGAAAAAAGAAATGCAGAAACAGGCAAGAGATGCACACAGAAAGGCAAGAGATGTGCAGAAAATAGCAAGACTTGTGCAGAAAGAGGCAAGAGAGGTGCAGACAGCGGCAGGAGCAGTGCAGAAAGAGGCATGAGAAATGCAGGAAGGGGCAAGAGAATTGCAGAAACAGGGAAGTGAGGTACAGAAAGAGGCAAGTAAGGTGCGGAAATAGGTAAGAGAAGTGCTGAAAGGAAAACGAGAAGTACAAAAAGAGGCAATTAAGGTAGAGAAAGAGGCAGGAGAAGTACAGAAAGAGACAAGAGATGTGCAGAAAGAGGCAAGAGAAGTGCAGAAAGAGGCAAGAGAAGTGTAGAAAGAGGCAAGAGAAGTGCATAAAGAGCCAATAAAAGTACAGAAAGAGGAAAGAGAAGTGCAGAAAGAAGCAAAGTGAGGTACGGGAAGTGGTAAGAGAGTACAGAAAGATGCAAGCGACATGCAGTAATAGGCAACAGAGGTACAAAGGAGGCAAATGAGATGAAGAAAGAGACAAGACAGTTACAGAAAGAGGCAAGAGTAGTGCAGAAAGACAGAAGTGAGGTGCAGACAGAGGGAAGAGAAGGTCAAAACCAAGCAAGAAAATAACATAGGTTACATGATTGACGTTGTACTTTTTTGGACATTTCACTCATATAAAAGCAGAAAGATTTGGCCGTTATAGTTCGCTGAGCTAAGTATAACTCGCACCCCTGCAATGCACTGCTGATGACATCATGTATTACATCACTCATGACATGGTCAGTCACATCACTGATGACATCACTGATGACATCTCAAATGGCATCACTGATGATGTCATCTAGTGACTCTGTAAAATTTAAACATGTTTTATGTATATATAGGTCAAGGTGTATTGAAGAAAGAGTGGCTGAATGACTGTCTGAATGGATGATTTAGTAGGTGCGTGACTGACTGTATAAGTGAGTGATTAAACGTGCCTTACTGAATGTATGGGTTAGTGAGTAAACAGTGAATGTCTGTATCAGTCTGTCTGTTGGTGAGTAAGCAGCTGCATAATTTGGCCAGTAGCTACATGAGTGTCTATATGGGTTATTGATTGGATGTGTGAATGGGTGATTCACTGGGTGTATATCTTTTAGGGGATGTATGGGTGGGTGAGTGTGTGTATGGCTGTGTTGCTGAGTGTATAGATGTCTCAGTGGTACATGTTTGAGTAACTACATATGTGAAAGGCAGTATATGTGAGTGTTGGAGTATATCAATACCTATATGGGAGAATGAGTGATTGTGCAAATGGCTGTGTGGATGAGTGGGTGCTTGTGTCAGTGATTGTATAAGAGAGTAAATATGTGTTAGTATCTGTGTGAATAATTGAGGTGGTGTGTGTATAACTGTATAGGTGAGTAAATTGGAGTGTCAGTGATTGTTTGCATGACTGACTAGCCGTGCAAGTAACTGTATGGGAGAGTGGTGGTGTGTGAGTGTCTGTATAGGTATATGAGCGCATATGATAGTGGCTGTATTGAGAGGTACAGAAAGAAACAAAATAAGGGCAGAAAAAAAGAATAAAGGTGCAGAAAAAGGCGGCAGGGGTGCAGAAAGAGGGAAGGGCGGTGTGAAAAAGGCACAAGGGGTGCAAAACGAGGCAAGAGACATGTAGAAAGAAGCATGAGACTTGCGGAACCAATAAAAAGAGGTGCAGAAAGAAGGAACAGAGGTGCATAAAGAGGCAAGGGGTGCAGAAAGAGGGAAGAGGGGTACAGAAAGAGGCAAAAGGGTTGCAGAAAGAAGGGACAGAGGTGCAGAAAGAAGAAAGAGAAGTGCAGAAATAAGCAACAGATGTGCGGAAACAGGGATGAGGGGTGGAAAAAGAGGCAAGAGGGGTGAAGAAAGAAGCACATGAGGTGCAGAAAGAAGCAACAGAGGTAGAGAAAGAGGCAACAGAGGTACAGAAAGATGATAGAGATGTGCATAAAGAGGCAAGTGAGGTGCAGAAAGAGGCAAGAGAGGTGCCGAAAATGACAAGAGAACTGCAGAAAGAGGCAAGAGGGATGCATAAAAAAGCAAGAGGCATGCAGAAAGAAACAAAAGTAGTACAGATAGAAGGAATAGAGGTAGAAAAAGAGGGAAGAGATGTGTAGAAAGAGTCACAAGGGCTGCAGAAAGAAGGGGCAGAAGTGCAGAAAGAAGCACAAGAACTGCAGAAAGAAGCAACAGAGGTGTAAAAAGAGGGATGTTGGGTGGAGAGAGAGGCAAGAGAAGTGCAGAAAGTAGCAACGGAGATGCAAAAAGGGGGAATAGGGGTAGAGAAAGTGGCAAGAGGGGTACAGAAAGAATCACGAGAAGTGCAAAAAGAAATAAAAGAAGAGAAGAAAGAAGGAACAGAGGTAGAGAGAGCAGCAAGAGAGGCGCATAAAGAGGGAAGAGAGGTGCAGAAAGAGGAAGAAGGGTGCAGAAAGAAGCATGAGTGGTACAGAAAGAAGCAGAGGGGTTGAAAAAGAAGCAAGAGATGTACAGAAAGAAACAACGGAATCGCAGAAAGAAGGAACGGAGGTGCAGAAAGAGGCAACAGGGGTGAAGAAAGAGGGAAGGGGTGCAGAAAAAAGCAAGAGAGCTGAAGAAGGAAACTAAAGAAGCACAGAAAGAAGGATCGGAGGAGCTGAAAGAGGCAAGGGAGGTTCAGTAAGAGGTAAAAGCAGAACAGAAAGAAGTGAGAGGTGCAGAAAGAAACAACAAAAGTATAGAAAGAAGCAACAGAGGTGCAGAAAGAGGCAAGAGTAGTGCCGAAAGAGGGATGAGGGGTACAGAACGAGTCAAGAGAGATGCATAAAAAAGCAAGAGAAATGCATAGGAAGCAACAGAGATGCTGAAAGGGGGAAGTTGGGTGGAGAAAGAGGCAAGAGAGATACAGAAAATAACAAGAGAGGTGCAGAAAGAAACAAAAGAAGTACAGAAAAAAAGGAATAAATGTGCAGAAAGAGGCAAGAGGGGTGCAGAAAGAGGGAAGAGGGGTGTGAAAGAGGCATGAGGGGTGCAGAATGAAGCAAGAGGCAAGCAGGAAGAAGCTAGAGAGTTTCAGAAAGAAAGTAAAGAGGTACTGAACTAAGGAACAGAGGTACAGAAAGAGGTAAGAGGGGTGCAGAAAGAAGGAAGAGGGGTACAGAAAGAAGCACAAGGGTTGTAGAAAGAAGGTACAGGGGTGCAGAAAGAATCAAGATTAGTACAGTAAGAAGCAACAGAGGTGCAGAAAGAGGGATAAGGGATGGAGAAAGAAGCAAGAGAAGTGCATAATGAAGAAACAGAGATGCAAAAAGGGGGGAACAGGGGTAGAGAAAGTGGCAAGTGGGGTGCAAAAAGAAGCAAGAGAGGTGTGGAAAGAAACAAAAGAAGTGCAGAAAGAAGAAACAGAGGTACAGAAAAAGGTTGGAGGAGTGAAGAAAGAGGGGAGAGGAGTGCAGAAAGAGGCAAGAGATGTGCAGAAAAAGAAAGAAAGGTGCAGAAAGAACCAACAGAAATGCAGAAAAGGAAAGAGAGGCACAAAAAGAAGCAAGAGTGGCTTGTACACCATTGGTACCAGTTTAACAGCCAGATTGTAACTTAGCAGTAAGGAACAGGTGACCATTCTAGGTTTTCAAAGAACCTTCCACTATGCTGTAACACTTGTCGCTTCAAAAACAATAATGGGTTCTGGCTCTCACTTAGCAAGGCTGCGCCAATATAGTAAGAAAACAAAACAATTGCCAATACCGAGACTCACTTATTTAACTATTCAAGATCATTTCATGAAAGAAAAACATGAAATTATGCTTTAGGAATTGCAATTTAGTCCAGTGTGCATTATTTAACAAACATTTAATTTTTAAATTGTTTTTTCAAAGAACAACATTTTTGGTTGTGCATTTCCGTGCAAGTAAATAAACACTTATTTGGAAGGGAAAAAAATGTAATGACACGCTACAAAAATTACAACACCATATAGATGGCCAATTCATCAATCATATCACTTTCACACGAACATTCACCCTAAAGGCAAAAAATATATAATAAAACAAGGTCCCTTTAACACAATGACATGTATAATTGAAGAATCAAAGTATTGTTAGTATACACATTTCTATTAGTTCAATTTTTCAGGGAAAAGATTTTCAAAGTACACAAAACATTCTTTTATGTGTGTGGGGACCAGGTTGGTCGACGCATTTCGAACCCCCTCTAGGTTTTTGGGTTCTCCTCAGGACCAAAAGCTATCTATAAAAAACGAAAAAATGGAAACATTTAGACTAACTCAAATGATAATTGACCTATGGCCTTAGGTCTAATAGACAACCCCCTTGTCGCTATCCTACCTTCAGTTCTCCGGTTTTTAACTACAGTCCGTGTATGCAAAAGTCCAAGCGTCAAACATAGACAACACGGCAAGAGGAGAAGAAGGAGAATAAAGAGTACTTAGTGCTCACAACATATCTAGAGGGGAAACTTCACTAATTTCCGCATAACACTCCAGACGAGTGACTTACTGTGAATAAAAGGTATTTTGTCCGAATGATCTAGCGCGGTGTGTGGATTGAGGCCCATCAATCGGTTGTGGTTATCCCCATGAGAAACGATCGTATTCTCAGACCCTGTGATATAATTAAAGATCATTTAGCAGCGGCTGATGGATAGGGATTCGCTTGTTTGAAACTACACTATTATCGTGGAACACTTATCCCGGGTTGGTTGGTTTCAATGATCACGAGTTTGGGACATATTACATTGCTCCAATTGCGGGTTTTCTTTTCTCCTCCTAGAGGTGAAAAATATGTGTTCGCATTAATAAACGATGTACGGTGGCATAGTCAAGTGAAATTCTTACCGGGCGGTAACGGGTTCAGTGAGCCAAGCGGTTTCGACTCTGTCTGCCAAGCGTCCACAAAGCTAGAGGCGGGGCGTATTGGTTCCTACTTCCTGGTGCGCCTGCCGCTAAGGATTCTGGTCTTGGTAGTCTATAGATATTTCTCATATTCATACAGTTGAAGGGTCTGGTCTTGATGGTATCTTGGTATACGACCTCATGGGCCCTAACACTTGTCACTGCATTTTTGCAACATTTGAGATGTTTGAGCTAGAAACAAGTATTTTTCCGTTCAAATCTGCACAATAGGCAGATGATCGATTATGTGGCTAAACAGTTGCATAATTCCAGTGGCCCTGCTCATATCTCTGACTAGGTCCATAAGTGCTTCTCAGTAATTCCTTCTTTTTTGTCTCATTGAGTTCATAGTTTAGATTTCATGGAAATGAGGAAGACAAAACCTGAGGTTACGACTCCCCAACACAGGATACAATACCACATAATCGCTCTCCATTACAGATAATCCCACTTACATAATTCCTGTGCACTAACTACCACATACTTTCTATCCACTTAATTTCACTTCACTCTAAAAAATATTAGTGAAAAACTTTTACATTTACAACGGCAATAGCTCTAATTCTTGAAAATGCAAGACCTATTAAATTAAAAATGCTTCTTTAACTGGTAGTCATATTTGCAGAGTGGTGGAGAAAGGGGGCTGGGCCTCCAACCAGTGCTCTGTAATTCCACTGCGTAGGACCTACATCAGGTACCAGGAGGGCTTCTTGGTCCCCAAAGGGTCTCAGGAGTAAAGTGGACTACATCCCCCAACCAGTATTGTGCCAGGAGGCGTGTTTGCAGAGTAGTGGAGAAAGAGGGGTGTGGTCTCTGAAGACCTCTTAGCAATCTCACTGTGTGGGACTTAGTGGAGGTAACAGGAGGGGTAGTTGGCCCCAAGTACAAACTTGGGGACAACTGCCCCACCTATTACCTCACACCAGCATTGTTAATTTCTCATAGCGGGCCAGCCCCCTTTCCCACCACTCAAACATGCTCCATGGAGCGCAATTGGATGGGGCTTAAAGTCCATGTCGTGGCTAGGGGTCCTTAGGGGCCAACTAGACTACCTGATACCTCCAGTATGCCCCAGATAATGGGATTGCTGATAGGTGGACACAGGCCATGCCCCAGTTTTCCACTACTCTGCAAATGTGCCTCCTGCCATGCTCTTGGTTGGGGGATGAAGTCCCCTTGCCTCCTGAGGGTCCCTGGGGGTCAACTAGCCCACCAGGTATCCCCAGTAAGCCCCACACAGCTGGATTGCTGAGAGGGTTCTAGGCCTCACCCCCTTTTTACACCACTCTGCAAATGTGCCTCCTGGTGCACTGCTACTCGGGAATGAAGTCCACTTGTGTCCTGAGGACCTCATCACCACACCAGCAGTGTGCCAAGAGGTGTGTTTGCAGAGTGGTGCAAAAGGGGCATTGCCTCAGACCAATCCCAGCAATCCCACCATGTGGGGATTACTGGAGGTGCCTGGTTGTCTAGTTGGCCCCCAAGTACCCTTAGGATTGAAGGGACTTAATTCCACAATTCAGAAAGTTCCAGGAAGAGCATTTGCACAGTGGTGGAGGGAGGGGGTGGGGTCTCCAGTGAGATGCCTGCTTTTTTTAAATGTGCTTTTTGGAAGGGGGTTGTGTGGCCCTCCCTTCCCTCAATTATTTTTGGGCCCTGGGAACCAATCCTCCATTTTTTTGTTTCCCCCCAAAAAACAGTAAGGGGCGGCATGGCATTGTTTTAAAAATGATTTTTTTAATTTGCCAGGAAGAGGCTACCTGCCCCCCCCCCCCTCTTCAACTTCTGCTCCAGGGACCCCATCCCCTGGGGCCTGCCAGCCTGTTTTTGTAGGGGAAGGGAGACCACATGGCCCTCTTTCTAAGTCTAATTATGGCCCCGGGGACTCCATCCCCCGAGACCCGGCCTTATTTAGAAAAAAATACATCAAACGGGAGGGGCTGAGTGGCCCCTCTTCCGGGCCACTTCTGGCCCCAAGGACCCGATCCCCTGGGGCTGGTCCTCATGTTGGGGACGCAGGTAGCCCAAATTCCCCCGCGGTCCCTGCTGGCTCCCTCCCTCCTGCGGGAGCCGGCATGGCTACTGGGCAAGGGGAGCTGCTAACATGCAGCTCACCTTGTCAAAAAGCTATTCTACTTTGCTTCTTGGGCTTTCAAGAAGCAAAGCAGTGTTTGCTATGGCAGGTTGGGAGCGCCCTGTCATAGCAAATGGCAATGTCCGGGTGGTGGTCACTCCGGGACATTTCAAGAGCTGGGCCCGGGGGGTGGCAGTCACCAGGGACATAGAGGGCTCCATCATTTGCACAGCCCAAGGGTGGTGGTGGTCCCCAGGCTGGGGTCCGCTACGGCCCCATATTAAAATCATTATTTCCCTGGAGAGGTGGTGGTCCCTGAGGCAGTGTGGGGGGCTTGAGGCCCCCACACTTTACTTTCAGAAATAGCCCCGGTGAGGTGGCAGTCCCCTGGGCTGAGGGGGGCCACGTGGCCCCGCATTTAAATCATATAGCCCCGGGGAGGTGGTGGTCTCCGGGGCTCAGAGGGGCCTGTGAGGCTCCCCCGCCCTAAATAACTTAAAGCTCCGGGGAGGTGGCGTTCTCCGGGGCTTGAGGGGCCTGCGAGGCCCCGGCCATAAAATGTAAATGCCCAGGGAGGTGGTGGTCCAAAGGACAGCGGGGGCCTCCTGCACCCTGCATATGATTAATTAAGCCTCAGTGAAGTGACGATCCCCGAGTCACAAGATCGCTGGCAACATTTCTTGGTTTGGAGTGTTGACAGCCAATCAGAATGAAGCTCATGCTCGGGAGAGTTTACGAATCCTCCTTTGTCCTCGGATATCAATATTTCTATTTTTTTAATTTCTCAGCAACGACTGAACGGATTTACACTATTTTTAAAAAAGCACGCTTTCTGGATTAATACCTACCTTTTTGCCAAATTTGGTGTAATTCTGTTTAGCAGTTTCGGCTGTAGCTTTGTCACAAGGTTCTATGGAAATTAACATGGGTAAATGCATTTTGGGACGCCCTTTTTTCTGGGCACCACATTTGAAAAATCACCCTAAAACTTTCAAGACAGGAGCTGACCTGAGTGAACCATTAGTTTGAATATTTTTCAAAGATTCCCCAAACAGCGCCAAAGATATTGGCAAAAGAAAAAGCACTTTTTGAACAGAATCAAGGTCCTAACTATAACTACGTACTGGCGATCACCAGTGGGTAAAAAAATATATATATATATAAAGGGAAGCCTTGGCAACCTGATTTCTGTTTATAGTGCAGGAGCACTTGAACTGTGCTGTGGAGACCTGCCTCAAATTTGCACTAGCGGTACAACGAAGTGCTGGAGGAGTACATGAGCGAGGAAACCACATCTCCCAGGTAATCCCTGCAGCGTGCACGCCGCCAACGCCTCCCACGCATCAGGAGATGCTTTAACTGGGGCCAGTGCTCCCGCACATGGAAAGCCTTTGAAACCTGCTTCCTGTGTGCAGCACAGGAACACTTGAACTGTGCCGTGCAGTCCTGCTTCAAATTTGCCCTTGTGGTACAACGAAGTGCTGGAGGTGTACCTGAGGGAGGAGACAACATCTCCCTGTAATCCCACCGGCACGCAAGCCACCAACGCCACCCACGCATAGGAGACGCTTTAATGGGGGCCAGGGATCCCGCAGTGCGGAACGCCCATGGGTGTGCCTGGGTTGCGCCTGGGCCAAGCCTGGGCCAAGGGCGGACCTCTCTGCACCCATCCGAGGCCAGAGGAGGCTGGGCTGGGACCACTCTCTTGGCTTGTCATCAAACCCTCACCTTATACCCCAGAGGAGCACAACCGAGTAAGGCCGATCGCCCCTGCTCGGTACATGCCTTCCCACAGCAGCTCCAACGCTTAAGGTGAAGGTAGGAAGGTGCCTGTCCCGCCCCATATTTGTTAATACACCACATATCTGTTGAATTGCCTGTTGATGATTGTTCCTCTATCCTGGTGCTTGGGTTACCCCTGTTACTACATTTTGTCCAGCTTTGTCTGATTGTCATCTCATCTTATCCCCTAACACTTAACAACCCGTTTGAGTAATACTATCACCCAGTGCCAGACAGCTGTTGAGACTGCTAGCGTTAAATCCATCATAGTCAGACGCAAAGCGACATTAGCCTCAGGAAGGGCTGTAGCTGGCACTACTGCCTCAGTAACCACCAAGGACTCATTTCTTAAATGTGCTGCAGCCGTCTTGGACAAGGAGATCAAGTTAGTTAACCGTCGCCTTTCTAGGTCACCAGTTGCTGATGCAACTGTCTTGCACACAGATATACCTGAGTTATTGACCAGCACGGACAATGATACTTCTAAATCCCAGACCTCATAGAAACGCAAGATCGCAGTAGGGTCACTGCTCAACGAAGGCCCCTCTAGCCATTTGTTATAATCAATAATCATGGGGGCACTAAGGCCAAATCAAATCAGACAGGGGTAGTATCTACCCCCTGCATGTCCACTTCCTGACTTGACATTTGTACGCAAAGGAACCCTTCCCTGACTATGCAGGGAGTTAAGGGGACGGTTACAGGCACCAAAAGAAAATCACAAATAATGTGGGGCAAGGCCACAAAACAAAAACCTAATCTGCCCCCTAAAGTTCAACCATCTGCAATTCCCACACTCCCCAATTTTGACATGATGGGTGCTCTTGAGTCCCTCAGGGTAACGATGGAGGTCATTTTGGACTCTAAGCTGGCCCCGATATTTTAACGGTTAACGGCAATTGAAAATTGTTTATTGGACCTGAAATGATCCCTGCTAACAGTTCAGAATGGAGGCACAGCTGCCCAACCTGTTAATCACTCTTTACCTGACCATTCCAATCTGGATTGCCCGCAAGATCCCGACAGCAGCCAGTTACAGAGGTAGGGCAGACAAGACATCGAAAGTCATCTACCGACACAGAGAGGACCTTATTACCCAAGTAGCAGCTTGTCTCTACAGCCACAGCCCCGGCCCCAGACAGGCGCTCATCCAACAGGGGTATGGCCTACGAGGGGGGGAGTTCATCCCTTAGACCTACTAGTAATACATCTGCCTTCGATAGCTACCCCTTACGTTGTGGTACTGGGGAATGTGCCAACTCTTCAATGGGGTAGGAAAGGGGACTTTTCCCAGTTGAAGAATAAAGTTTTACACTGGCTATCACACAATACACATTTCAGATCAAGGGTGGAAAAAAATATTATCATGGTGCGAAGAGTGAAGTGGATTGGTAGCGCTCATGAATCATTATCGGGGGATTGTATCATTGTAAATTTTTACAGACCACACCTGGCAGAAAAACTTTATCATCCAGATTATAATCTGATTCTTTGAGTCAAGAGTCGGCAATCGTTGCCCTGCCACTCTGGTTCTTTTATAGACCCGTCCTCGGGGGGAGTACACACATGAACCATGTTAATACGGCTCTACCTGTCAATCCGCCGCAGCGAACCTTGCCTACTGGAAATGTACATCCGAATCTGTTTGCCACAACAGCATATTCTGATGATACAAACCCGTACTGGCAGGGATTTTGGTTTACTGCCCTTGGAGCTGTCAAACAGATTCACCCCAATGTCTAGATTGGACACATGCGATTGACTTGGTAGGTCCCCTGCATCGGACAAGGACTCGGACCTGGCAAATTGTGTTGTTCAGCGCACCACTGCAGGGAAAAATCATCAAAGCATTTGTGAGCATGATAAAAATGTTATATCCTGGAATGTCAAAGGCTTGGCTATTACCTTTTCTGACCCTCTGTGGGTAGCTTTCATGAGACGATTTCAAGTGATTTGTTTGAAGACAACATGGCTGGTAGATTGCAGCTTATTTTTAGATGGCTATAAGTCTGTTTTTGTCCCGGCTTCCCCCCAATGGCTGGTAGTCCTAAGGGTGGTTTAGTTATTTTTATTTCTGTTGCATTGGACTGTCAGATTCAGGTTTCACCCTCACATAGTCCTTGTATACAATATCTGACTCTAAGAAAGGGATCGAGAAAACTGGGCTTCATTAACTTTTATAACTCAGTATCAAGTATGTCTGGTGAGTGTAACATTAGTCTGTTGGGTTCCTTTATTAGGCATCATTGTACAACTGAACACCAAAACCTTATGATTACAGGGGACTTTAATGTACACGTCTGTGGACATCTCATGCTGACCAGATTGGGTGATTTAGGTTGCCCTCGGGTGAGGGGGCTGCATTTTGAGTTGCATCCTCCTTCATGAATTTGATTTGATATCTCTCTTTTCATTAGGTGACCCTTGTAGTAAGGCAGCCTTCCTTCCTTGAAAGGAAGAGGGTGTTGTACAATTATTGATTTTATGATAATTTCATGTTTCTTGAAATCTTCATCGCAGCGTTTCTTTATATAAGAAAATGCTTACAGTGACCATAACCCATTGTGTGTTGAACTGCGAATTCCATTAATGTTAGGGAAAATGGGTATTGCGGAAAAGGGGTTATTAAGATTAACAGATGGTAAATAAAGGCTTAAATGGACACAGATCTCTCCAGATGCTTTTCATAAATCGGTTATAGAACATTGTGCCAGCGAACTGGCCACATGTACCTCGCCGCATACTTCACCAGGGGGGATCATTAGTGCCTTTAATACCATTTCCTCCAGAGTCAGTAATCTCTTAAGTGCCCCGGCACTCAGAACAGTCTCTCCCACTCCCAGGGGGTTTGATTCTTCATGTTCAAAGGCGGCAAGATCCTTGCGGGAAGATCTAGACAGGAGTCCTGGAAATCAGATCGTGGTCAAGGCTTGCCGTTAGGATTATAAAATGAAACAGGTCAAGCGCAAGTCTATTCTGAAGGAGGAGGCCTGGAGGGAGCTGATTGAGGCTTGCACTCTGAAGAATAGCTTTGCATTTTGGAGCATCATTAATAGCCCGTTCCTCAAGAGTGTTGAAGGAAGCGCTATATGAGCAAACATCACAGAGGATGACTGGGTGTCTTATTAAGTACTGCTTGCGAGCCCCCTCAAGTTGATTTGTGAGTCCAGTCTGGAAGTAGCTTTTACTACATTAACCTTTAGGCTGGGGGATATAGAGGAAGGTATTGCAGGGCTGACAATCAAGAAAGTGCTGGGCCCTGATTGTATTCCCCTAGACCTTTTTAAATCTGACCCATCGTTTTGGGCCCCGGGACTTACAGCCCTAATTAATGCAGTGGTCAGGACTGGTTGTCCTGAGTCCTGGGCCACCTTGACTATCGTTCCAGTTTTTAAAAAGCGGGATCGTAACAACACACATTGTTATAGACTGATATCGCTGTTGGATTTGGTGGTTAAGGTAGTGGGTCGTGTGCTCCTAGATAGACTGACCAGATTGGCAGAGGAACACGATATTCTATCAACCGTTCAATACGGGTTACGCCCAGGCCAGTCTACTGTGGCCCAGTGTCTTAACCTACCCTGATTCTTAGCAAGTACACTGTTGCAGGTTCTGGCATCATCTACTTAGCTTTCATGGACTTATCTTCCACTTTTGATTGTGTTAACAGGTCCAAACTGTTGCAGTCCATCTTGGCAAGATATAGAGGTAGATGGCAACATTTTCACTTTCTTGAGGATCTCTATTGTGCAACTAAGGCTAACATCAGATTTTAGCAAGATCTGCTGGTGTCTCGTGATTTTTATATTAAAGAGGCGTTCGTCAAAGGTGCATTATGGCCCCCTTCCTGTTTAATATATATATTACCAACCTAGACAAAGTTCTTTTGTCTACAGAAGTGGAGTACCCGCATGTAGGCAGACGCGGCCTCCCTGTATTACTTTATGCTGACGCTGCAGTCCTTATTTCTAGGACTGCGAGGGGGCTACACACCCTACTTGATGCTTTTCCACCTTTATGGCAGTTCAGGATTTATCTATTAATATTTCTAAATCCTACGTCATGGAAGTGGGCATTCACCCGAAAAAACTGTTTCAATTCAAGGTTGGCCTGGCAAAGGTGCCATGTACTGACGTCTTTTCATATCTTGGGGTCGTTTTGGATACGCATGTAAAGTGGGTTACACTTGAACAAAGAAAGAAGGGGGATCTGATGTGGGTCAAAGCAGCTATTTTTAACTTTGCATCCAAGCTAGGAAAGAGACTTATTGCAGCCTTGTTGAAGATTTATCAGGCAAAGAGTGTTGCACTAGCCTCCTATGGAAGCAAATTTTGGGGGCATGTCCCTTTAGATGACATCCAGGTAGTCGGGAACAGTTTCCTGAAACATCTATTGGGTGTTCCTTGTGGCACATCAAACATGGTGGTACACGAGCAATTTGGGGTGCCTTTCCTAAATGATTCTGGCCCTGCGTCCCTTAGCGTTTTGGTTAAAAACCTGGTTGAATAAGGACCTAACCCTGAGTCATATGATTTTAAAGGAGTGTATGACCCTGGACCGTGCGCTTGGCATCCCATGGCTCAAATATATCAAGGAGAGCTTTGAAAGGTTAGGCCGAGGTGAATTGTACACCAACCCTGACTCAATACCTAAACAGGATGTGGGGACAATAAGGGAGTCCTTTGATAATCTCAGGATATTGGAAAGGGAAGAGCTGGAACTGTGTAAACCCAGCGTACGCAAATTTATAATGTTACAGACCACATTATCAATCAAGCCTTACCTCCTGGGACCTTTTAGCACTTATGAACTGTTTTTATTGTCAAGGTTCTGACTGGACCTTTTTCCCCTCCTGCTCGCAACCTAGGGGGAGAAGTAGATGGTGAGTGTTGGCACCCTGTGGCTGCAATGGAGAGTCTCCACAGGATCTGCTACACTTTGTTTTATTTTGTAGTTTTTACGTGGTCCCTCTGAAGTTTTTGATCGCGCTGATTTTGAAAAGGATGGATTTTAAACTGGCTCTTCCAGCTCTCCTGTTTTTAAAATTATTGAAGGATGAGTGTATCCCTTTTGTTCTTGGGTACCTAAACTCCGTGGTAAAATCCAGGGCCTATCTTGTTTGAATATTAACTGCTGTCAGGGGTCGAGGTTATTTTTAAACTCAGTTATAGTTATACAGGACGGTGTAATCATGTTGTTAGATAATGAACTTACTGCTTATGCTCAAATGCTCAATTTGTAGTTTTATCTCATTCACTGTTTTTTTTGGAATGTTGTGGAATGTGTTTTATTTGTGACAGGAAAAAAAGATGTGATTTTTATGTAATTAATATGTGAAGATAACTTTTATGGTTTTATATTTCTGAAACCGAATAAAGTTGAATTGAATTGAATTGAACTGAATTGAATATATACATATATATATTCACTGAAAAAGCCATAGGTTTCACACCAGTTATAGTTAGGAATTAGCATGTGAAAAACCTATTAAATTCACTGAAAAAACCATAGGTTTCACACCAGTTATAGTTAGCTGGAAATTTTATTGACATAAACCATTTAAATTCCACGTTATAATTAGTTGGACTCACTAACTTGCGTGCCTGCAATGCACTGCTGATGGCGTCACATATTACATCACTCATGACATGGTCAGTGACATCACTCATGTAGTAGCGCGCTGGAGCGTGCCCTGGTGCGCGTACCGGGGCGCGCTTATAGATATATATATTTTTTGAACCTAAATTACTCAAAATCCACTGGAGCACATATCTTGAGACATAGCAAAGGCACATCGGGCTACCATTCCCTACAATTTTGCCAAGTTTGGTGGAAATCCATTCAGCCGTTCGGGCTAAAAGTGAGGTCGCCCTCCCTATGGAAATTAACATGGGGAAAACACGTTTTGGGACCCCCCTTTTATCTCGGCCCCTGCTTCACAAATCCCCCCCAAACTTTCAAGGAAAGACCGGAGCGCCACGAGGCAAATTTGAGGAAATTTTCAGGCAGATTCCTCAACTGGCGCCAAAGTTATTCACAATAGAATGTTGAGATTTTGCATTGAAAATAATCCTAACTATAACTACCTATTGCCGACCGCCAGTAGGTAATATACATATATATATGTATATATATATATATATATATCCGCAACTCACTTCCACCATCTGCCGCTCCTCATTTTCCCGGGTGCCTCCTTATTGCACGGTGGAGTGCGTACAATATCTCCAAACACGCAGCTCGAATTCCCGAGCTGTTCCACAAGTAAGGACACTCCAGCCAATAATTCTTTGTCTCTGCGCTTGGTTTATTTTAGCGTGCAGTTAATACAATCCTGCACTCTGGTAGCTGTCACCCACGATGTGTAGTGAATAACATCCAGCTGGGGGAGTTCCTGCGTATCAAGCGGAACTGCTCCACTGAAGAGGAGTATACAAAGGCCAAAAAAGAATCCAGGCAGAGATTCGAAGCAAGGGGCTATTACAGAGGGGTCCTAAATGAAGCGGAGAAAAGGAGTGATGCACGACCTAGGAATGAATTACTAATAGACAAGGTCAAGAAAACAGATATGACATTGAGACTTATTACAAACTTCAATGACAAGTCACCAGAGGTGTTCCAAATTCTGCGAAGAAATTGGAATATACTGAAATCAGATGGTGTGGTGGGAAAGTCCTTATCTGACTACCCACTGATAACATATCGAAGAAGTCACTCACTTAGAGACCACCTAGTGAACAGCCATCATGAAGTTAAGAAAAAGAAGAAAGCCCCAGCTTTGGGTTTCTACCCATGTATGAAATGCAAGGCCTGTAGAAATTCCCAAAAGGTCAAAGAATATGAGGTACCACGAAGGGGACAGAAAAGACAAATTTCCAAACTATTGAACTGTAACTCAGAGTTTACAGTATACTGCTTGGTGTGTCCATGTGGTAAAAAGTACGTGGGCAGCACCATCAAACAGACCAAACTTAGAATCCTCGAACATATGAGGGCTATAAATTAGAAAGATCAAACCTATCCAGTGGCCGGGCACTATGAGAAGGTACATCAAAGTAATAACAATCTGCTGTCCTTCTTCATACTAGACCAATTGGTAAGAACAGAGAGAGGAGGAGACTGGGTCAAGAAGTTAAGAATGTTGGAGTCTCGTTATATTATCATGCTCCAAACTAAAAACCCAGTAGGTCTGAACAATGAAGAGGAAATGTGGGTACATTTACACTAACCCACACACGCAAAGCAGAAAATACTTCCCCTTCCACCTCTGACAATTGATAATGCTTAGCTTAACTCTCCTGCTGTATTCTTCCTTTCCCCATTACTGTTCTACCCTCTTTTTTACTCCCCTATATGTTTGGAGGAATGAGTTTATTTGATTAAGATGTGAAAGCCCATTCAGGGCAAACTAGTTTTGAATAAAGAGGGCATTGTGAGGCACTTTTTGAGATGAGCATAGTTGTCCAAGATATCAGTAACGGTACCGATGCACTCTGACTCAAGAGTTCGCCGAGTAACAAGCCCATTCAGGGCATGATATGTTGAATATGGGTGGAATATACACTCTTTCAAACCTACGTCATTGTGTTGTAACAGTAAGACTTTATGGTAACAACATGTCTAAAAATGCAAGGTTGCGGAGACAAAGAAAAAAGAGAAAAAATAGCCCATTTGGGGTGATGTAATATAATGCTGAATTTACATGAAATGCATTGCTTACTCCGCAAATTATTATTTGTTTAAAATCTATGCATTGAACTTAAGGCAAATGTGATTTAACATTTATATCGATCAGAGATGTTACAAGATGGCCGCCAAAAGCGAATGAACCATTGTGCATCTTTTTATGTTTACTTTTTAACATGTGACGTGGTGATGATTGTAAACTTTATTTAAATGAAAAAAATGTCTCTGTCAGCCAGCACTGACGAAGGCGGCAACGCCGAAACGCGTTTGTTGACTGAGTGTGCACGCGAAAATAAACAAAGCGCAGAGGCAAAGAATATTGGCTGGAGTGTCCTTACTTGTGGAACAGCTCGGGAATTCGAGCTGCGTGTTTGGAGATATATATATATATATATATATATATTGCATACCACTTCCTCCTCTGCTTAAAGAAAACGGAGTCGCACTTCACTGGGCTGAGGTAATTTGCTTTATTGATTTTGCAGGTTTGGCAGTCCTGACGCGTTTCGTCGAATCACTCGACTTTTTCAAAGGTGTGCCACTCTGTTTGAATCCGGTTACTGCAGTGACAGCCTTTTTAATTGGTGATGCTTAGCTGCATTTTTTTCATCCCTCAGGTGGGCATGCTGGTCACTGTAGTTCTTCCGTGATTACTCAGTTCCTCCAGTGGTCAAATCGCCTAGTGCCCCGCTTCTGCCCCTCTTCAGGCGAAACAGGAGTCATGCTGGAGCCGGTCTCCAGCGGCAGCCAATTTCCCTTTTGTTCCGCTACCACGGAAGTTCAGCTTTTGTCCTTGTCAAGGAAATGTTGGCGCTCTGGCTGACTGTGCGGTGCTCCCACGGCTGAACCACGCCGTATTAAATTGTATACCACTTCCTCCTCTGCTTAAGGAAAACGGAGTCGCACTTCACTGGGCTGAGGTAATTTGCTTTATTGATTTTGCAGGTTTGGCAGTCCTGACGCGTTTCGTCGAATCACTTGACTTTTTCAAAGGTGTGCCACTCTGTTTGAATCCGGTTACTGCAGTGACAGCCTTTTTAATTGGTGATGCTTAGCTGCATTTTTTTCATCCCTCAGGTGGGCATGCTGGTCACTGTAGTTCTTCCGTGATTACTCAGTTCCTCCAGTGGTCAAATCGCCTAGTGCCCCGCTTCTGCCCCTCTTCAGGCGAAACAGGAGTCATGCTGGAGCCGGTCTCCAGCGGCAGCCAATTTCCCTTTTGTTCCGCTACCACGGAAGTTCAGCTTTGGTCCTTGTCAAGGAAATGTTGGCGCTCTGGCTGACTGTGCGGTGCTCCCACGGCTGAACCACGCCGTATTAAATTGCATGCCACTTCCTCCTCTGCTTAAGGAAAACGGAGTCGCACTTCACTGGGCTGAGGTAATTTGCTTTATTGATTTTGCAGGTTTGGCAGTCTTGACGCGTTTCGTCGAATCACTCGACTTTTTCAAAGGTGTGCCACTCTGTTTGAATCCGGTTACTGCAGTGACAGCCTTTTTAATTGGTGATGCTTAGCTGCATTTTTTTCATCCCTCAGGTGGGCATGCTGGTCACTGTAGTTCTTCCGTGATTACTCAGTTCCTCCAGTGGTCAAATCGCCTAGTGCCCCGCTTCTTCCCCTCTTCAGGCGAAACAGGAGTCATGCTGGAGCCGGTCTCCAGCGGCAGCCAATTTCCCTTTTGTTCCGCTACCACGGAGGTTCAGCTTTGGTCCTTGTCAAGGAAATATTGGCGCTCTGGCTGACTGTGCGGTGCTCCCACGGCTGAACCACGCCGTATTAAATTGCATACCACTTCCTCCTCTGCTTAAGGAAAACGGAGTCGCACTTCACTGGGCTGAGGTAATTTGCTTTATTGATTTTGCAGGTTTGGCAGTCCTGACGCGTTTCGTCGAATCACTCGACTTTTTCAAAGGTGTGCCACTCTGTTTGAATCCGGTTACTGCAGTGACAGCCTTTTTAATTGGTGATGCTTAGCTGCATTTTTTTCATCCCTCAGGTGGGCATGCTGGTCACTGTAGTTCTTCCGTGATTACTCAGTTCCTCCAGTGGTCAAATCGCCTAGTGCCCCGCTTCTGCCCCTCTTCAGGCGAAACAGGAGTCATGCTGGAGCCGGTCTCCAGCGGCAGCCAATTTCCCTTTTGTTCCGCTACCACGGAAGTTCAGCTTTTGTCCTTGTCAAGGAAATGTTGGCGCTCTGGCTGACTGTGCGGTGCTCCCACGGCTGAACCACGCCGTATTAAATTGTATACCACTTCCTCCTCTGCTTAAGGAAAACGGAGTCGCACTTCACTGGGCTGAGGTAATTTGCTTTATTGATTTTGCAGGTTTGGCAGTCCTGACGCGTTTCGTCGAATCACTCGACTTTTTCAAAGGTGTGCCACTCTGTTTGAATCCGGTTACTGCAGTGACAGCCTTTTTAATTGGTGATGCTTAGCTGCATTTTTTTCATCCCTCAGGTGGGCATGCTGGTCACTGTAGTTCTTCCGTGATTACTCAGTTCCTCCAGTGGTCAAATCGCCTAGTGCCCCGCTTCTGCCCCTCTTCAGGCGAAACAGGAGTCATGCTGGAGCCGGTTTCCAGCGGCAGCCAATTTCCCTTTTGTTCCGCTACCACGGAAGTTCAGCTTTGGTCCTTGTCAAGGAAATGTTGGAGCTCTGGCTGACTGTGCGGTGCTCCCACGGCTGAACCACGCCGTATTAAATTGCATACCACTTCCTCCTCTGCTTAAGGAAAACGGAGTCGCACTTCACTGGGCTGAGGTAATTTGCTTTATTGATTTTGCAGGTTTGGCAGTCTTGACGCGTTTCGTCGAATCACTCGACTTTTTCAAAGGTGTGCCACTCTGTTTGAATTCGGTTACTGCAGTGACAGCCTTTTTAATTGGTGATGCTTAGCTGCATTTTTTTCATCCCTCAGGTGGGCATGCTGGTCACTGTAGTTCTTCCGTGATTACTCAGTTCCTCCAGTGGTCAAATCGCCTAGTGCCCCGCTTCTGCCCCTCTTCAGGCGAAACAGGAGTCATGCTGGAGCCGGTCTCCAGCGGCAGCCAATTTCCCTTTTGTTCCGCTACCACGGAGGTTCAGCTTTGGTCCTTGTCAAGGAAATGTTGGCGCTCTGGCTGACTGTGCGGTGCTCCCACGGCTGAACCACGCCGTATTAAATTGCATACCACTTCCTCCTCTGCTTAAGGAAAACGGAGTCGCACTTCACTGGGCTGAGGTAATTTGCTTTATTGATTTTGCAGGTTTGGCAGTCCTGACGCGTTTCGTCGAATCACTCGACTTTTTCAAAGGTGTGCCACTCTGTTTGAATCCGGTTACTGCAGTGACAGCCTTTTTAATTGGTGATGCTTAGCTGCATTTTTTTCATCCCTCAGGTGGGCATGCTGGTCACTGTAGTTCTTCCGTGATTACTCAGTTCCTCCAGTGGTCAAATCGCCTAGTGCCCCGCTTCTGCCCCTCTTCAGGCGAAACAGGAGTCATGCTGGAGCCGGTCTCCAGCGGCAGCCAATTTCCCTTTTGTTCCGCTACCACGGAAGTTCAGCTTTGGTCCTTGTCAAGGAAATGTTGGCGCTCTGGCTGACTGTGCGGTGCTCCCACGGCTGAACCACGCCGTATTAAATTGCATACCACTTCCTCCTCTGCTTAAGGAAAACGGAGTCGCACTTCACTGGTCTGAGGTAATTTGCTTTATTGATTTTGCAGGTTTGGCAGTCCTGACGCGTTTCGTCGAATCACACATTCACATGTTCACACGATCCAACCAATGCAGGTCAAAAAATGGCAAGCACTCCGATGTCAAGATGTTTTTCAAGATTTATTCATTTCCAAACCCCCCTTCACCCCTGACAGACGCGTTTCGCCAGTTAGCTTTGTCAGTGTCAGTTTGTGCAAAAATACCGAAGCCATTTTAAACCAACCGCTTCATTTCATTTCATGAACATAGATGATGGTTTTGACATGGAAACGGCTGCCATCTTGTAGTGTAGTATTTACAACTATTTACATTTGGAACAAATGGCTATAAATAAAGTGCTAAAGTGCAAAGTTAAAAAAGGTGACTTTGACAAACTTCCAATTATTATGGTGTACACTCTTTTACTGTATCATGATCATTTTTCATATTTACATTTCAGACACAGGGAAATCACTTCCTACTTTTCAAAATTAACTATTTAGGGGTGTATCCCCTAATATTAATTTGAATATATACACTTCCACATCAGTTGTTTCATTTTCTTGTTGTCTTTTGGAGCCCTGTATGGGCTATGGTCTCATATGATACAGATATTTACATACTGGTATGGTTTTTATCCGGGACCACGCTAGCATAGACAAATATGTACAAATGTATTTACATAACTGGTACATGGAGAGGAGATCTTTTCTTATGTACACGCTGTAAACCTTCAGAATAAACCTCAATCCTTTCTACAAATGAACCCACATTTCTGCATCATTGTTCAGGCCCCACGGTGCCATTGTTTTGAGGTCCAGAATATATCTCGACTCTGTGATGCGCAGTGTCTTTTCCCTGTTACCACTGCGTTCTGATTTCGTGACCTGGTCAATGCAGTAGAACCTGAGCAGATCTCTGTTGCTTTTGTGGAATTCGGCAAAATGACGGGCTACCGGATAGGTCTTATCATTGTTCGCGATAGCCCTCATATGCTCCAGAATTCTGAGTTTTGTAGGTTTGATGGTACTACCTATATAACGTTTTTTGCAAGGGCATTCCAAGCAATATATTGTAAACTCAGAATTACAATTGAGATGTTTCATGATTTTTCTATTGGGTTTACTCTCTCCTGTTCTACCAGGATATTCTTTTACTTTTTGGCTATGCTTGCAGGCCTTACATCGTAGGCACGGGAAAAATACAGTGACATTGTTTGAGGTTACTATTGTTTTTAAGGGGGTGTAGTGGCTATGGACTAGGTGATCTGATAATGTCTGGCATTTCCGATATGTTATCATAGGTCTCTCGGAAATAGATCTTTTTAAGATGTTATCTGTTTTTATTATATGCCAGTTTCTTTTGAAAGACTGTACCAGATCACCTGATTTCGCATTAAAGGTGGTGATCATTCTGACCTGATCGCTTTCATCATGCGTTTCTTTGACCAACAGAAGATCCCTTCTGTTGATGGTATCTGCTTTAGCGGCTGCCTGATTTAGTAAGTGTTTTGAGTAGCCTCTCATCTGAAATCTGCTTCTCGCATCACTTTGGGCATTTCTATAATCTGTTTCCGCTGAGCCGTTCCTTTTTAGGCGCAAGAATTGGCCATAAGGTACGTTACTGACCAGACTTTTTGGGTGGTGGCTGGCCGCATGCAGTATGGCGTTGCCAGCCGTCGGCTTTCGGTAAAGTCTAGTATGGAGATGATTATTATCCACAAACACTTCTAAGTCCAGGTAACATACACTTTTTTCACTTATTGTACTCGTGAATTTCAGGTTCAGATTGTTATTGTTAAGAGCGGAGATGTAATCCTCAGCCGAGGTCCTATCTCCGCGCCATACAATAAAAAGATCATCAATGCATCTAGTCCACATCAATATTCTGTCCTGCCATTTTTCATTGTTCCCTCCCCAGGCCTCGTGCTTCTCCCACCAACCAATGAATAAATTCGCGTAGCTGGGGGAGAAGCACGATCCCATGGAAGTTCCCCTTGTTTGCCTGTAGAGTTGACCAGAGAATAAGAAAAAAATGTTATATAGGCAGAAACGAATCATGCACAAAATCATGTCACTATGCGTGCAGTACTTTTCATGTTTCCTATCTAGGAACCATTTTGTCGCCATCAGTCCCTGCTCATGATCTATGCATGTGAAAAGATTTACAACATCAAGTGTTATTAATAGCATGTCGCTTTCCCAGGTGACACTGTCCATGATACGGAGGAAGTCCTGCGTATCTCTCACAAATGAAGGTAAATCCTTCACAATTGGAGCCAAAAATGCATCAATGAAGCGAGAAGTGTTCTCAAGTAGGCTGCCAATAACCGAAACAATCGGCCTCCCTGGTTGTGTTTTGGCATTCTTGTGGATCTTCGGCAGATGGTAGAAGGTGGGAAGAACCGGGGAGTCACATACAAGGAAAGAATATTCATCATGGCTGATCATGCCATCCTTTTTCCATTGATCTAAAAGTTTGCTATATTCCATGGTGCTTTTTAGATATTGTTCTCTCTTTACCGTGGAATAGCATTCTTTGTCTCCCAGTTGTCTTAATGATTCCTTCTCATAGTTCTCCTTGCTAAAGACAACAATGTTCCGCCCTTATCTGAGGGCTTAATTTCAATTGTTTTGTCGTTGCTTCCCACTCCTTCCTGGTGATATTTGATGTTTTCATGTCCATTTTTTTACTAGCCATTCTCTCCAAGTCTGCCGTTATCGCTTCGCTGAAGACATCAATCGCATCATGTGATGTGTTTGGTCATTTTCTCGATTTATTTTTAAGATTGCTTGGATCTCTGACTTGTGAGTTCGTTGTTAAATTGTTACTCTGCACATTTTGTTCCTGGTCAAGTAATTCTTGTGTTCGAGTCAACAGGATATTTAATAGATTGTCCTCTGTTGTATCTTCCCTTGTTTTCTCCACCGTTTCCGGATTTGTTACATTTTGTCTTGTATTCGGATGTTGCAAAAATATTTTCTTAAACTTAAGTTTCCTTATGTATTTGAACAAGTCTATTTTAGTGTCAACAAGATTGAACTCGCTCGTTGGGCAGAAACTCAGACCTTTTTGTAATACTTTCATCTCATCCGATGTTAGGTTCCTTTTTGACAAGTTAATGATGTTATTTTCCTGTATTGGGGTTACCGTCTTCTCCGATTGGAGGCACTGCGTGTTACCATCGGTGTGGTTGTATCTTGTGTACCTCCCCTTGTGCCTCTTCCCCCTCCTCGTCCTCCTCTTTGATTTTGTTGTGGGGGGTGGCTCCTTAATTGTAGTCTTTGACGGGTTTCCTTCATAACTTGAAACTCGTCGAAAAAAGGTTTTTGTTTCTCTTTTTCTTTTTCTTTATTACCTGAAGTGGCATTCTGCTCCCCATCGGACCCTTCCACTTCAGATTCTTCTGTGTCTATTGCCGTTGTTTGTTCAATTCCTTGAGCGAGTCTTTTTCTCGTGGCGTCATATTTGCAGGCAAATGTTAGAATTATGCCTGACAAATAGTCTTGCTCGTCCCTCTGAAACTTAGTCTGTTTCCTTTTTCGTATCCCCAATTCATAGTCCTTTAGTCTTTTGGCCAGAGCTGTTCTCAATTCATCACTGGTTTTTGTATGCTTATCTTTTGCTATAGTCGCCTCCAGGTCTGCTATATCTTTTATACACTTATCCCGGTCGCTCCAAGCATATATAATGAGCATTCTGACCATTCCCCTCGATGATTCCGCTGTGTCTTCCGCCCAGTCTTTCAATAGGGCTGGGTCCGGGTTTTCGTATGATGGGATTGTGTAAATTAGCAATCCCCTGGGGATTCTTTTGCAGTCAATGTATCTTTCCAAAGAGGTGGCCTCCCACCATTTTCTCACTTCCCGTTCTTGTAGCCTTTCCAGTTGTTGAAACAGGCTCTTCAGGCTAGATGATTGCCCTGTTAGATCGGTGGTTTTATTAACAGTCGTTGGTCTCTCTGTTGCTGACATAAACATTAAATTAGCGGCCGCCTCTCTTTCCCCCATGAGTTCCCCCAGGATAGCCATTGCCAGTAGTTCTAATTTGTGAGTGTGCATACGTTACTGATTTTCTTTACTCGGGCGGTGGAAAACCACTCGTGTTGCTTCTGGGGTTTGGAAAAATTGTTTACACATCAAACGGGACCAAGGCAGAGCGCAAGTCTTTATCTTTTTAGCGGTTCAACTAACACACTGCAATCACTCACCACATTCGTCGTTTGCGTTCGTTGGGCACCCACTCTCCGTCGGCGTCCTCCGTTCGTCCCACACGAAATGCGGGTGATCAGTGGTTCTCTTCGCCGTTGTAATCCTTCCTCGTCGGAGGTTGATATTCCTCCCTCCTCACTTGTATTTTTGCTCCATTTCCTCGGGCAGACGGCCAAAAAGTGTTTCATACACAGGTCCTTCACCGCCGTCGCTCCAGTTGTCCCGGGTGCTTTAAGCCAGCGCTGGTGAGGCGCTTCGATATGTTCACACGATCCAACCAATGCAGGTCAAAAAACGGCAAGCACTCCGATGTCAAGATGTTTTTCAAGATTTATTCATTTCCAAACCCCCCTTCACCCCTGACAGACGCGTTTCGCCAGTTAGCTTCGTCAGTGTCAGTTTGTGCAAAAATACTGAAGCCATTTTAAACCAACCGCTTCATTTCATTTCATGAACATAGATGATGGTGTTCGACATGGAAACGGCGGCCATCTTGTAGTGTAGTATTTACAACTATTTACATTTGGAACAAATGGCTATAAATAAAGTGCTAAAGTGCAAAGTTAAAAAGATGACTTTGACAAACTTCCAATTACTATGGTGTATACTCTTCTACTGTATCATGATCATTTTTCATATTTACATTTCAGACACAGGGAAATCACTTTCTACTTTTCAAAATTAACTATTTAGGGGTGTATCCCCTATTATTAATTTGAATATATACACTTCCAAAAAAAATATATATACATATATATATATATATAAAAGAGCAAAACCCTCCAGCACCTCCCGAATGGCGAACTGAGGATAGATATATATATATATATATATATATATATATATATATATATATATATATATATATATATATATATCCAGAATTTAATGATCCCGTCACTTCCCAGCTGGCGAAATGAAATCATCCGACCCAGCGGACTTTACAGGTAGATGTTTATTTGTTCGTTCCTCTGTTACGCGTTTTGAGCACCAAGTGCTCTTGCTCACACAGAGAAAAACGTGTCAGCCGTACTTTTTTATATTTGCATAGTGATACACCCCCCTGTGTAGGTCACATGATCGCAAACATAAACATAGAAAAAACACTCAGCATGGGTTTCACTTTAACCTTCAACTATTATACAGTTCGTATGCTAGCACATTTGTAAACATACGACAAGATGAGGCTAATCTTGCAGCAAGAGAACAGCAGCGAATCCACGCTCCTTCCATCCTGCAATTTCTGACATCATTCATAGCCTCTCGGATCCTCCATTTTAAAGACCGCCCGCAGCACTGAGTATTACCATACCGGGTTGCCAAACTCCAAGGAAACGCTGTTAATAGCCTATCGCCATGCACAACTCTCCATAAAGCGTACTGTGACACCTAACACTGAGTCCCCCTATTCGAGGCTAGCATCGCACGCTCCTACAAGCGTTGCTCATCCTACTCCTCACAGGGAACCCTCCGAGCCGAGGCGTATTATTATTTATACCAGGCAATATAACGTTGTTTAGTCCTGATGATGATCCCTTTGCAATTAGAGCACGGGATCGAAACGTCGACTCTTTTAAGTAGACATACATTCAACCATTGTGTATTATTTTGTATGTACTACTCTGGCGAACACTTCCAACACTGATTTAAAAAGTGTCCAGACTGCTCACTTTCTTTGCCTGCAAAAATTTCTATCTCTTACTGTACTATCTCTTTCCTCCCACTGTGTTTCCTTCACTAGTACGGTACAGGACTGTGCCCTACTTTAAGAATTGCTGCTTTTGTATTCAGTCTTATTTTTTGATTCCATTTAAAAAATAAATTCCTTGTCCGGCTGGACATGGAAAAATATATAGCAGCCTATTGTGGTCTATATATCATTTGCTTATATTTCTGAATGTGCTTAGGATCTTTGTTTCCTTAAACTGAAATATTGTATTGGCAGCATAGGCCATATCATTCCTTCACTGAATGAAGGTACATTTCCTGAATCCAATTTTAGTATTGCTTTTCTGAATCTGATCTCGTCCATCCTGGCCAAGTTACTGCCCCGTTCATTGGTGCCTCAGGCTTTCACGTAATGCTACACAATAACATCCTTAATGCAGCACTGTAACTTATCAAGTGGCTGACAAACCACATCTGAGTCACAACTGCACTTAGATCTTCCCTGACTCACCCTGCTAGCCTGCATTGCTTTTAAGAGATATGATTGCGTCATCCATAAGGCAGTTCCAACTTCCCAACCTATCTTTCAGGCAAAATAAAGATCTCTAGTGACCATTGCACAAACTCTTGCATAGGCATAGGTAAGCTCCAGACCAAAAAGAGAAAGAGGACAACATCAGAAAGGAAGCCTGGCCTTGCTAAGCACTGAGAGTAGAAATGCCATCCTGAAAATATCCATCCACCCCATGGGATCAGATGGAGATAAGCAAATGCTATTTATAACTGCACTACTGCTGTACCATATTCCCTCATTGTACAGTGACCTGTTGCTTTTCAATTAAGTTTACTATTCATAAGTACACATATATATAGATATTACCTTTGTAATCACCTGGGTGTTCTACACATACGCTTTCCTTGTTAAAGCAATCTATTTCAGAGAACACATGTACAAGAAACTGGCCTCAGTATATTGTTTTCTTTTAATTATGATATCATATTTATCAGTTATACTAAAGAGTGACTCAATTTAAATATAGTGCTTATTCATCCCTTTGCCTGACAAATCAGTCTCGTGCAATTAACCATTCTCTGTACTGACACGGTTGTCAGATTATTTTCCTTATAATATTTTCCTTCTTATGTATTTACTTTAAAAGCGCACTATTGCTACTTTTTACTTTTTTTGATGTTGAATTTGTGTGCATTTGTTTGATATTTTCCTAAATTTGAAATAGGCTGTGACTTGATTTGATACAGACAGTGTTTCATGGTGAATATCTCTGGAGCATTCATGAGTGGTTGACTAGTAGAGTGAGCATATTAACACAGATGCAATATACTTCTCCAGCTTCCAGGAAACATAATTGCATTTTAATAATTTAATCATCTGAAGAAAATGCCTTAGCACAGTTTCTTATTACAAAATGATGGTTTGCAGAACTTTGATTTGTTTTTCAATATATGCTTACTTAGTATAAATAAACTGCATTTTGTTTTCTACGTATCATATATATTGTTATGCCTGCCATCCTGTACATTATTTGTATTAGTATGACATTTTCCAGCCAGGGTCTTGCTTGGTTTTAACTCTTTGTATCTTGCTTTTACTGGGGAAACAGATAGGGGGCGCACTGCATTACAATGAGCATTGCTGCTAGGCCTCATCTGTAAACAGAGGTATCATGGCAGCATGGTCTATTACACAGGTAAACACGACATTGCACCACTAAACTAAGGACTTAAGTGAGTTGCACGTTCTGTAACATCTGGTTGATGATAGTCAAATATTGAATTTCCCCTACATAATGTCTTCAAGTACAGGAAAATCAACTAAACCCAGAAAGGCACAAAGGGCCTGAGTTAAGGTTGGACACAGTCCATATTGGTGGTGGAGGATATTACCTCTGGGATCCTGATGGACTACAGTTTGTCAAATTTACAGATTAACACCCGCTAACTTGTCATCTCTGTAACTTAAAGGGAACGTTAAGGTACAGAAAGATTGGTGGACAGCTGCCAGCGGTTTTCATGGCTGTCTATCAAACTTTTAAAAAATAGTTTCTTTTTCAAAAATACATTCTCAAATTGAAGGTCATGATTGTTTTTTTCTTTAGTCCCTCAACAACAGGTGTTTCCTGGTGTGACAGTCAGTCTGTCAAAGCTCATTACATCATCCACACTGAATAGGACGGCAGTCTACTGGTGTTCCTCTGACAGCCCCCTCCTCATTGGATGGTCAGAGGAGGCTTTCCAAGGGGGGACCCAGGGAGAGCCAGGCACGAGCCGGTCTCTTCCTGGGTAGGTTCGCGCGAGAATCAGGAAATCAGGTGGGACTGATTAGGGAACAGATATAAAGGGGTCAGGCTGACGGTTGGGAACTGCGTAGCGGGTGGCTATCAGGGAGGTTTGTTTTGCGACGCTCGTGGTTTCCCTTGTATCCTGGGTCATGGAGGCAGCGGCTGAGGTCCGGAGGGCGGTGCAAATCCTTTGTGAAGCAGGGCGTGAAGACTTGCTGCGGCCGGGTGTCCCGGCGGAGGCGTGGGTCGGCATGGCTCGCCCACCTCGCAAGGCTTCTGAGGGTGTAGCCCGGGCGGTGGAGGCTTGTTTATCGCAGGACCTGGGTGAGGAGGAGGACGACGGAGATGCGGCTATGCCGGCTGACGGGCCTGGGCTAGTATTGCCCGCCGTTGATGTGGAACCCCCGCCGGATGCCCCGGGCGCCTCCCAGCAGGTATGTGCGTTACCATATTTTAGTGCTGGCACACGTGGGGCGCCCGGGGGGAGGAGGGGTCGCTCGGCGGGCCGGCAGGCTCCGAGCCCCAGCGGGCTGGTACGAGGGAAGTCGGGGAAGCCTCAGGCGGGCCCCAAGCCCAAGCGTGGGCGGAGCTTGGATGTGCCTGGGCGTGTGCCTTTTCCCCCCCCTTTGGGGGTACCCCCCGCCCCCGCCTCTGAGGTTCCCCAATTGTCGGCCGGGGCCTCGCCTTACCTGTGGCTGAACGGTCAATGTTTCCTGCTCTCTCCCGCTGTACCAGGGCCCGGTACTGCCCCCCACCCCTCTTTTGTCCCCACTCCCCAGGGTGGGGCTGATGCCCGGTTCCTGTCGGGCGAGTTGCCGGCTTGCTCCCTAAATGACGACCCGCCCCCTGCTGAAGTTGTTCATGCTGCGGGTGCTGCAGTTTTTGGGCTGCCACCCCCGGCGGCCCAGTCCTTGGACCCCGGGGTGTCTGACCTGGGACCCGCCGTTTCCACCCCCTCGGCTCCGCGTGGGGGGGGTCCGTTGCCCCGGGGGGCGCACACAGGCGCGGGTCCCTCCCTGTTCCCGGTCCCCAGGGGTCGGCCGGGTGCCGGTGCGGGTGGACTTGCGTATGGGTCGATGGGTCATCATGGTTTGGCGTCGGGGGTTCGTTCCTCGGGGGAGGATGGCGTCTTCGTTTTCGGGGACCAGGTTACGGGATCTTCTTCTTTGTCTGGCTTGAGCGGCCGCGGTTTTCATGCTGCGCCGTCGGCTGGGCGGCTGTCGGCTGTATCTGCGGGCCCGGGAACTGTCCACACGGCTGTTTCCAGTGGTGGGCTTCACGGGGGGCTGTCTGGAGCGGATAGCTCTTCTACAGCTTTCAATGTAAACAGCTTTCAGCCTATTGATTGGCAGAGTTATGACGGGGGTATTGGTGATGGGGCTATGCCCAGTGGCAGTGACCAAGTTTTCTTTTCTGATCAAGCTTTCTGCGGGAATTTTCATGCTGAGGATTTGGAGGAGGGGGAATTGAGAGACTCAACTTGTGGGCTTTTGGCAGCACGGGCCCAAGGGGGTGGGATGGGGCAACCCACTGTTTCTCGTGTTTTGCAGGTGTCTCGAGCGGACCATGCAGGTGTACGAGGGGCAGTGAGGTCTGGACCTTCGCAGAAAGATCGTGGGGCTGTCACGCTGCCGTCCGAGCAGTTGCCCAAAGGTAAGGATGGGTGGTGGTCTGTGTGGCAACCTAGGGAGAGTCTCCCTGTGAAAAGTACAAGGTCGGTTGGTACGGAAGTTGGGGTTGTTGAGCGAGTCGCTCTGGAATCAGGGCCTGAGAGGCCGGTATTTTCGAATGTTTCTACTGGGGTTGGGGGTATGGCTGAGCGAGTCGCTCTGGAATCAAGGCCTGAGAGGCCGGTATTTTCGAATGTTTCTACTGGGGTTGGGGTTATGGCTGAGCGAGTCGCTCTGGAATCAAGGCCTGAGAGGCTGGTATTTTCGAATGTTTCTACTGGGGTTGGGGCTACGGCTGAGCGAGTCGCTCTGGCACAGAGGCTTGAGCGGCCGGTATTTTCGAATGCTGCTGATGGGGTTGTGGTTGAGCGAGTCGCTCTGGCACCAAGGCTTGAGCGGCCGGTATTTTCGAATGTTTCTAATGGGGATGGGGTTGTGGTTGAGCGAGTCGCTCTGGCACCAAGGCTTGAGCGGCCGGTAATTTCAAATTTTCCTGTGGGGCAAGTTGCCAATGAAGTTTCTACTGGGGGGACTGGGGGAAAGGTTGCCACACAGGTTGCGGAGGATAGTATCCTACCGAAAAAGTTACCTTATTCTGGAGTGGGGATGCCTTTGGGATCTCATTTGTCCGAAAAAACGAAGAATCTGATTTGGTCTGGGGCTTTTGTGGACGTTTTTCGTCTCCTCCATAGAGATGTTCAGGCAAAAGAGGGGTCGAAGGAGGAAGAGTTGGAACTGGCTCGGAGGCCTCGGGTTCCGAAATCTATAGAGAACTGGACTTCGGCCTTTTTGATTTATGCCAGTGTTTATTGTCAACATCATCCTGACAAAGCTATTGATATGTTTAAATATGCTGATATTGTCCGCAAGGCCCACAGTTATTTTGGTGGTTTTGCCTGGTTGTCTTATGATGATGAATTCAGGGCCCGCATGAGCGCCTTTCCCGAGCGTTCATGGGGGGAGGTTGATTCTGAACTATGGTTACAGTGGATGGCATCGGCTAATCCGTCTGCTACGACTCACACGGCTAGCGGACAGCCAGTGTATTATCGGCCCTTTCCAGCTCGCCCCGCTCAGTCTGGGGCGGGGGTTTGAGGTAGAGGTCAATCAGCCGCCACTGGCACTTGCTGGCACTTTAACCGGGGTTCCTGCAACAGGCCAGCTTGTCGGTACAAGCATGAGTGTTCTCAGTGTGGAGGGAAGCACCCCCTCACCCACTGTTTTCCTGGACAAAGAGTGGGCGACCAGGGACGAGGTTCAGGGGGTAGGGGCCAGCCGCAGCAGTCTTTTCACAAGGGCTCCTACTCCTATTAGACAGACGGTTCTAGATCTCTGGCTTGTGGATTATCCGGATTTTGAAGCCGCTAAGATTTTGTCTTGGGGTTTCAAACTGGGTTTTCGGATCGGATACCAGGGGCCCAGGGTGGGTAGGTGGTCGGACAATTTGAAGTCTGTGAAGGAGAGTCCACAGGTGGTGAGGAAAAAGCTGGACGCCGAAGTTGCGGCTGGTCGAATTGCTGGTCCCTTTGTGTCGTGTCCTCTGCCGGATTTGATTGTCTCGCCCCTGGGCGTGGTGCCCAAAAAGGCGGCAGGGGAGTTTCGTCTTATCCATCATCTATCCTGGCCAGAGGGTACCTCCATTAATGACTTCATCGATCCAGCTGACTCAACCGTTACTTATGCCTCAGTGGACGATGCCTTACGGCTCGTGCGCCTGGCAGGTGTTGGGGCGTTGCTGGCCAAGAGCGACATTCAGTCGGCTTTTCGGCTACTGCCCATCCATCCTTGGGATTTCAGTCTTTTGGGAATGCAGTTTGAGGGTTGTTTCTACGTGGATCGAGTATTACCAATGGGCTGTTCCGTGTCCTGCTCCCTTTTTGAAGCTTTCAGTACTTTCTTGCAGTGGAGATTCACTTTTGTCACTGGCCACTCCCTGGTCTGTCATTACTTGGATGATTTTCTTTTCATTGGGGAAGGTCGCTCCGGGCAGTGTCAGTCGGCGTTGAACAGCTTCCAGGCGCTGGCGGAGGAATTGGGCGTTCCTTTGGCGCCTGACAAGACTGAAGGCCCCTGTACGTCCCTGGTTTTCTTGGGGATTGAAATTGACACGCTATCTATGATGGCGAGATTGCCTGCCCCTAAAGTGCAAGAAATGTCAGATTTCATACAACTGGTCTTGGGGGAACGGAAAGTTGCTTTGAAAATGGTACAAAAGCTGTTGGGTTACCTCAATTTTGCTTGTCGGGTTGTGCGGGCGGGTAGGACTTTCTGCAGGCGTCTGGGGTTGTCCATGTCCGGTGCGACCCTTCCCCATCATCGGGTTCGCATTACCGCCGCTGTCCGTTCCGATCTGACAGTTTGGCTTCAGTTTCTGCAGGATTTCAATGGCGTGTCCTTGTTTTTTGCGGATGAGGACATGGTGTGGCAAGTACAGTTGTTCACTGATGCTTCTGGGGCTCACGGCTTTGGGATCTTTTGGGACGGTCGGTGGTGTGCGGCCGGATGGCCGGCACACTGGCAGGAACAAGGCCGTAGCATCGCCTTTCTGGAGCTTTTCCCACTACTGGTTGCATTGTATCTGTGGGGGGATGAGTTCCGGAATAGATCAGTTCTGTTTCATGTGGACAACTTGGCAGTTGTACATCTTGTCAATCACCAGAAGGCTCGTGATTTAAGGGTGTTGCGCTTACTGCGCGCATTCATGCTACGGTGTCTGCAATTGAATATTGTGTTTAAAGCACGGCATGTTCCCGGTACCTCTAACTACATCGCTGACTCTTTGTCTCGATTTCAGTGGGCAGAGTTCCGCAAGTTAGCTCCTGGGGCGGACCTGGAACCGACAGCGATCCCACAGTACGTATGGGACCTGGGGGATTGAGGGTTCACCAACTGGTGGAACAGTCGGTGGCTGCCTCCACGAGGCGGGGGTATGTGAAGGCTTGGAGTGAATTTCTGCAGTTCGGTAAGGATTGGGTGGGATCGCCTGGGGCTGTTTGGTCTGACGAACAGGGCATCATGCAGTTTGTGTTGCATTTGGCTGACAAAGGTTTATCGCCCACTACCATTTCGGGCAAATTGGCTGGGATTTCTTTTTATGGGCAGCTTTGGTGGGGAAGGGATCCGGTTGGGGGGGTGTTGGTTCGTAAAATGTTGAAAGGTTTGGCCAGGCTTCGGGCTGGTGGTCCCCAGCTCCGGCAGCCTGTTACTTTTGAATTGCTTCAGTTGTTGTTACCAGGGTTGGAGGCGTGTTGTCATGATGCCTTTGAGTGTGCCAAATTCCGTTTGTGTTTCATTTGGTTGTTCTTTGGGGCATTCCGGGCATCTGAATTGTTGGGGTTACGGGGTAGGGTAGGCATGACTAGTAGTGAGGTGGTGTTGGAAAGTGAGAGGTTGCGGCTGTGGCTGCGGGCCTCCAAAACTGATCAGTTGGGTCGGGGTAAGTGGGTGTTCCTTGGCAGGAGTGGAGTTTCTGCATGTTGCCCGGTTGGGGAATGGGAAGGGTTTGTCTCCTCTCCGCATTTTGTACAAGGGTCTATATTTTGTCACGTGGATGGGAGTCCCATTGTGGCATCCCAACTGTTGGCTGTCTTGCGCAAGGTGTTGTTGCGCCTGGGGAAGGACCCGGTTCTGTTTGGTACACATTCCTTTAGAATTGGTGCGGCAACGGAGGCCGCTCGTTTGGGGTGGGACTGGTCCCAGATCCGGCGCATTGGGCGCTGGCGTTCCAAATGCTGTGAGAAATATGTACGAAAGTAGTGCATTTTTGGCTTGTCTAACATTTCTTTTTCTCCTAGGTCCTTGGCCGTCGGTCGCCGGAGGCAAACGGCGGGTGTGGATACTGGGGCACTCTTTTATTAAACGTGCAGCTTTAGCCGCTGCCAATCAGCTCTGTGGGAGATCGTTGGGTCTCAACAGCACGTCACACGAGGTCTCCTGGTATGGAACTGGGGGCATGCGCTGGGGCGGGCTTTTTCCCGCCTTGGCAGCTTTGGTTTCCCAGTGTTTGGGGGGCCCTCCGGATCTCCTGGTGTTACATCTGGGAGAGAATGACCTGGTTACTTTATCGGGGTTGACTTTGTTGAAACTCATGAAGCAAGACCTGGAAATTATACGAACCACATGGGTGAACACCGTGTTGATATGGACTGAATTTGTACCTCGTCTACAATGGCGTGGAGCCAGGAACCATTCTGCTCTCGAAAAGGCCCGGAGAAAAGTGAACAGGACGATGCGACCTTTTTGTCATAATTTGGGTATATATTGTTTGAATCATTATCATTTACAGGTCTCGGAACATCATTTATTTTGTGAGGACGGAGTGCATCTTTCAGCTTTGGGTCTTTCTTTTTACCTGTTGGAGCTCAGGGATTTGATTAGTAAAGTTCTTCAAGTTCAGTTATGGTGTGCCCCTTCCTGTTCTTTTGGTGGGGCAGGAAAACACTAAAGGTTTTCCTGGGTGGCGGGGTTTTTGTAGGGGGGTGGGCAGCCTGGAGCGGGTTGGCCATCCTGAAGGGTAGCGTGGGTAGGTTAGGGGTAGTAGGTAGGAGTTTTCGTTCTGGGTTTTGGGATTCAGTTTCGCAAGATCATTGTACAGTTGGAATTTGTAAATAAATAAATAATGAAATGTGTTTTCGTGAAATGATGATGCACCTGTCCTAAAATAAAGTGGCCTTTTTTGCTCCTAAAAGAAAGAGGTGGACAATGATTTCTTGCGCGAGGGGGGACCCAGGGAGAGCCAGGCACGAGCCGGTCTCTTCCTGGGTAGGTTCGCGCGAGAATCAGGAAATCAGGTGGGACTGATTAGGGAACAGATATAAAGGGGTCAGGCTGACGGTTGGGAACTGCGTAGCGGGTGGCTATCAGGGAGGTTTGTTTTGCCCCACCCACCCTCCCTCTTTTTTCTTTTACATTTGGGTGGGGGTCCTTTTTTCTTCTTTTGCGGTACTTTAGGTGCTGCTCCTTTAATTAGCTTGCCACAGTTAGGATGGGTGCAGGTGTGCTAACTAGAGGCGGGGTTTTTGTAGGGGGGTGGGCAGCCTGGAGCGGGTTGGCCATCCTGAAGGGTAGCGTGGGTAGGTTAGGGGTAGTAGGTAGGAGTTTTCGTTCTGGGTTTTGGGATTCAGTTTCGCAAGATCATTGTACAGTTGGAATTTGTAAATAAATAAATAATGAAATGTGTTTTCGTGAAATGATGATGCACCTGTCCTAAAATAAAGTGGCCTTTTTTGCTCCTAAAAGAAAGAGGTGGACAATGATTTCTTGCGCGACGAACGAGCCAACCGGAGCTCCAATGACGGAAATCTCTTCATCCACTCATCTCTAAATGAGGCTGGCAGACCAAGAGCTTGGCAAACAAAGTCCTCAATCACGGTTATGAAGTACAGTGTCCACTAAATTGAAATCAGGCCTTTAGCGATTTGAAAATTCACATTTCTTACAGGACCGTGAATATCTACTTACATTAAAGATCAAGCCAAAAAAACTACAGGAGCTCAGACAATTTTCTTACATGCAGCAAAAGAAAAATGAATGACAGATTTTAGTTAATGATTCACGCGGTAATGAAACAATGTCACAACTGAATTACATTATTTTAGAACATCACCAGGCTAATTATTCATATTGTACGAAAACATGGCTTTTGAGTATAAAGTTCAAACACAATGGGTCTGAAATTATTTCACAGGAGGAAATCTTATCGAGCAGAGATCTTGAACTGAATGAACTAAAATTATACAAAGTAAATTGTTCTCTTTGTCTTGTCATCGGAAGAGTTTGAAGTTTGATCTCAGTATATATTACAATACACTACTCATATTCTGTTTGAACATATGGTAATGTTTTATTTCCCATTGTAGCATAGAACATTCGAATTCCTTCCTAACACAAGAAAAGCTACGGAAAAATGGGTTTGCAGTGGTATGACAACTGACATGCCTGAATATTGAGATGCCGGTACATTTTCTTAACCTAACTGTAGCTTTTCGCTTATTCATAATTAGAGAAGGCGATAGACATTCAATGAAAACCCCTAGAATGAACATATGTTCTGATGCCTGGAAAGCAGAGAGTTATTTTTAATACGCGGGAACATGCCTGAAACTTGATGTGACTTTTTGCCTGAGAGCACAATTGAGTCCGCCATATGGAGGAGCTGCAGATACTTTTATGCTACTCCACATAGCAGCTGATGTTCCTGTCAGAATAGGGTAGAAGGCACGTCAATCAAGACTGCACACAATATGGATGAGTAGCTACGTCATCTACGGATTTGCTCCATCACCCTTCACAGACCTTGATGCGGACCAGTTATACTATTGTTTGCCCATAGGAGACCCATCCTCACTTTAAAACTCCTAGACTGGCCAAAGCGAAGATGCAATATACCCTGACAGAGACCTAAAGAAAGGATAATCTGGTTAAGACTCAAGAGTGGCGTGAGGGGGATAGATGAAGGTACTGCAGCTATGGAGGAAATCGCTGCCGTGTACAGACAGACTAGACTGCTGATGCTCTGGAATGCAGTTCAAGATGTTGCCAGCAAATTGCAATTAATGTAGTATAACATGTACAATAATACATACACTACTAGTTTAAAAGTGGGAGCTGAGGGAAAGGACCCCAAGTCTATTACAAAAGAGACTGTTTAGAAGTATATTCTATGTACATATATATATTTTTTATCCAAAGCCCAAAAGCATTCCTGGACACACTTGACTGCTGTTGAAACCTTGCGGTTAATTTAAACAAGGCAAACAAACCAATTTAATTTGGTCATTACACTTCTTGTGCTCCTTATGCCAACGTGTTTAAAGGTAACACCCTCTTCTTCCTGGGCAGGCTAATGAATGTCCACAGAGACCTACCAATTGAAGAAACATTTTCTGCATGCCATTGTTTTTTCCCACCCATAGTGGGCGCTGCCAAGTACGCAATTGTTAGTCCTCTTGTAGGTGTATGCTGGGGTCTGTAGTTCTTTTGAGGGGAGTATTTTACATCCACAGTGAATTCTGCAGGCATTCTGTAAAGCAAATAAAAAACCCTTAGTAGGAGTCCGGATCAAATGTTCATTCTTTTAAGCCATAACAGCAGCGCTGCATATCGGGTGTGGAATCGTTCCCACCTCGCAGCCTCTCCTTTCTTTACAGGGTGGTGCAATCCAGCGCGGCAAGGGCGCTGTAATAATAATTATTTTTATCCAAAGCCCAAAAGCATTCCTGGACGCACTTGACTGCTGTTGAAACCTTGCGGTTTATTTAATCAAGGCAAACAAACCAATTCCATCTGGTCATGATTTCTTTGGCCACTTATGCTGGCGCGTTTCGAGGTAACACCCTCTTCTTCCTGGGAAGGCTAATGAATGTCCGACAGAGACTTCCCACTTGCTGAAACATGTTCTGCATGCCATTGTTTTCTCCACCCATTGTGTTTTCCCCACCCATAGTGGGCGTTGCCAAGTATGCAATTGTTAGTCCTCTTGTAGGTGCAAGCTGGGGTCTGTAGTTCATTTGCGGGAGTATTTTAAATCCACAGTAAATTCTGCAGGCATTCTGTAAAGCAAATTAAAAAAACCTTAGTAGGAGTCTGGATCAAATGTTCATTCTTTTAAGCCACAACAGCAGCGTTACATATCGAGTGGGGAATCGTTCCCACCTCGCAGCCTCTCCTTTCTTTATGGGGTGGTGCAATCCAGCACTGCAAGGGCGTTGGGTAAATATGTTTTGTTATGTTACGAGTTTGTAGAAGCGCGACAGCTGCCCCAGCAACGGGGCGTCCCGGCGCTGAGAAACCATAGCATAACCTACTGAGGGGGGGTGGGTCGGGGTTTAAGGAAGTGGGAACAAGTGAGTTTTTATTGCCTTACGGAAAGCTGGTAAATTGTCAAGGCAGCGGATGTTCGGGGGAAGGGAATTCCAGAGTTTTGCTCCTATGGCTCTGAAGGAGCGACCCCTGACACGGCAGAGTTTTGTGCGGGGAACCACTACAAGATGTTGACCTAGGGAGCGCAGGTTGCGCTGGGGGGTGTAGGGTGTTAGGAGTGGGCGGAGGAGTTCGGGGCCCTCGGTTTTGAGAATTTTAAAGGCAGTGGTGAGAGCCTTAAATTGGATTCGTGGTTCCACTGGGAGCCAGTGGAGTTTTCGTATGGTGGCTCTAGCAGAGCATCTTCTTGGAAGGCCAACTATAGCTCTGGCCGCAGAATTCTGAATACGTTGGAGCCTCATTGTCTCTGCTTTGTTAGCGCCTAACAGTAGGACGCTAGCATAGTCCAGCCGGGAGAGGATGATGGATTGGACTATGAGTTGACGTGTTTTGGGATCAAAGAACCCAAGGATGGTATTGAGGCTTCTTAGTTGGCCAACGCACGTAGCTGCTACTCTTTTGGTGTGAGTTTGGTAGCTCAGCGAGGAGTCCAGCCAGACTCCCAGGTTTTTTACCAGGGATTTAGGGGGGGGGGGGGGGAGTGGGGCCTAGCGATGATGGCCACCATTGGTCGTTCCAACAGCTGATGTTCTTGCCAAGGAGCAGGACCTCGGTTTTCCCTGCATTGAGTTGTAAGCAGTTACCTGTCATCCAATGGGCAACTGCAGCCAGTCCATCCCTGAATCTCTTGGCAGAGGTTGACGGGGCCTCAGTGAGGGTGATAACCAGCTGTGTGTCGTCGGCGTACGATACCAGCGTGAGGTCCCATTCTCTAGCCACTGCCGCGAGGGGCTGTACATACAGATTACAAAAGGGATGGACTGAGAGCCAAACCCTGCAGGACTCCTTGGCCGATAAGGTGAGATTGGGAGGTGAACAGGGGTGCTGAGACACGGAAGGATCTGCCCGTCAAGAACGAGCGGAACCAATCGAGGGCCCGGTCGCTGATCCCTATATCTTC
This sequence comes from Lissotriton vulgaris, assembly GCF_964263255.1. Taxonomy (NCBI): domain Eukaryota; kingdom Metazoa; phylum Chordata; class Amphibia; order Caudata; family Salamandridae; genus Lissotriton; species Lissotriton vulgaris. The sequence goes on along the minus strand of NC_141691.1, from coordinate 945,739,118 downwards.
CAGGCGGCCCAACAGGATGTTATGGAAGACCGTGTCAAAGGCTGCGCTGAGATCTAGTAATATCAGCGCAGCACTTTGACCTGCATCTAGTACCTTCCGGAGATGTTCGGTGGTGGATAGAAGGGCGGACTCCGTACTGTGCCCTGGCCGGAACCCATGTTGGGAGGGGTCCAGGATGTTATTTCTGGCCATATGGTTAGAAAGTACTGTGTTGGCATGGGCCTCTGCTAGTTTGGACACCCAGGGAAGCAGAGAGATGGGCCTGTAGTTCTCCGGTTTTGTGGGGTCCAGGGTCGGCTTTTTGATAATGGGGGTAACCCAAGCCTGTTTCCAGCAGGTAGGAACAATTGTTGATGAAAAGGAGAGGTTGAGGAGTATGGCCAAGGATGGAAGAAAGAAGTCCAGGGCCTCTAAAAATAGAGCCGGTCTCATGGGATCTGAAGGGGCACCTGATTTCACCTTACTACAGAGTTCGGCTAGCTCCCCGTGGGAAATTGCAGGCAGACATGTAAGTCTGGTGTCTTTAAGAGATGGGTTGGAGGAACTAGTGCGGTCAGGAGGATTCTGTGGGAAGGTGTTATAAATTTTTCTTACCTTTTCGATAAAAAAGGTGGCGAGACAGGGTTGTCACAATTTTGCAGTTTTTGAACCACTTTAAAAATGGTTTTCGTAGGGTTGGGGCTGTTGTTGATTTCCTTAGCGTTAAAGGATGCGCGAGCCAGGCGTATCGCTTTGTGGTATGATTTTAATTTGGACAGGTAGAGAGCTTTGTCCATGTCCGTATAGTCCTTTCTCCAGTTACGTTCTGCTACCTTGCATTCCTTTCTGAGAAGTTTCAGATTATCATCATACCATGGGTTCGAGGGGGTGCTACGCCCTCTAGACCATTTGGCAGGTATGAGGGCGTCGAGTACTTTAGTGATCCAGTCCTGAAAGGAGGCATAGGACGTATTAATGTCGTTAGTGGTTGCGAGAGTAGGTTCACCTAAGATAGCAAAGAGATCCTGATTTTGTAGTTTATGCCAGGGCCGTTTAAGACGGGAAGGAGGAGTATCCTTTTTATGTTGGATATCGGTCGATATCACAAATTTAATGAGGAAGTGATCGGTCCAACCCATGGGTTTAGGTGGATCGGCTCTGGCTTCTAAGATATTAGTGAAAACAGGGTCGAGTAGGTGACCAGCTGAGTGAGTAGTGGACTGGATAAGACGGATCAGTTGTAGGGCAGTTAGGTCCGCCACAAGGTTACTGATGGTGGGGTCGGAGGTAGAGTTAAAGTGGAGATTGAGGTCTCCCAGGATAGTAAAGTTGGGGGAGCTCATGACCAAGGCGTGAGCTACCTCCAGGAGTTCCTCCGTGAATTTAGAGGAGGGCCCCGGGGGTCGATAGATAAAAAGACCTGAGAGGGAGAAGTGGGGGCTAGTAGTGATTTTGAAGCGGGCGCACTCACATCCCGTGATGTCTTCTTTCAGAAAGGAGCAGGAGTAAAGCGTTCTGTAGATAACAGCAATGCCGCCTCCCCTAGAGTCCCTATTGATGGGTATCATAGAGTATCCATTCAGCAGCTTGAGATTTGAAATGCTGGTTAGCTCATCCTTGAGCCAGGTTTCAAACAAGAACAGTATGTCTGGGTTCTCATCGTTCAATAGTGTGTGAACCTCAGGGTGGTGTTTTACCAGTGACCTGACATTAAGCTGGAGGATCGTTTCCTCATGCTGGCTTTGTGTCGAGGTAGGCTCGGCTTGGATATGACAAAGTTGCAGGATTTGCAATGTAGATCGGTCTGTCCAATGCAGCCCACTAGCTTGTCACATCGTTGGCTCGGGTTAAGTGCAAGGAGGCAGTTTTTATCATAGTGGTACACCATCCGAGTGATTTGAACAGGGGGACTGGCAAGAGGCGATGTCTTGGCGATGACGGGCGAAGACGGGCTTGCCTTAGGCGCGCAAATGGCGCGCCCGCTGCGCCCGTCCGCTGCACGTACGGTGGATGCACATGTTTTCAAGAGGTTAAGGAGGGTGGGGGCATGGCCTCGGAGTGGGCGTGGCCTCGCGCCTCGCCGGCAATGGCGATCTGGTTTGTTTTGGAGCTCGTGTCCACAGACAGCGATAAATCCGCTGTGCGGTGAGCTTGGAGTTTGAGCAATAAAGTCCTGAGGTGTCAGGAAACAGGGTGATTGTTAAAAGTACAAAATAATTTGTGACACACATTTTTTAAAAAGGACCGTAGCGCTCCCGGCTTCTGCCTCAGGAGGGTACGTGGTTCCAAGGAAAACACTCGCAATCAGTGTTTTTATACCGTTGAGGGCGGGGGGCGTGGCCTCGCGCCTTGCCGGCAATGGCGATCTGGTTTGTTTTGGAGCTCGGGTCCACAGACAGCGATAAATCCGCTGTGCGGTGAGCTTGGAGTTCGAGCAATAAAGTTGTAAGGTGTCAGGAAACAGGGCGATTGTTAAAAGTACAAAATAATTCGTGACACACAATTTTTAAAAAGGACCGTAGCGCTCCTGGCTTCCGCCTCAGGAGGGTACGTACATTTTTTATCCAAAGACCAAAAGCATTCCTGGATGCACTCGACCTTGCGGTTTATTTAATCAAGGCAAGCAAACTAATTAAATCCGGTCATTAATACTTGTGCCCCATATGCTAAGGCGTTTCGAGGTAACACCCTCTTCTTCCTGGGCAGGCTAACGAATGTCCGACAGAGACCTCCCACCTGAGCAACCATTTCTACATGCCATTATTTCCCCCATTCATAGTGGCCATCGGCATAAGGGGCACAAGAAATAATGACCGGATTGCATTGGTTTACCTCGCTACATGGGCCTAACCCGGGAATATAACACTTGTCATGACTAAGAAGTTAGGATGATTTGTCCTTTACAGATGTGGATCTTCAACTGGGACACCTGCTATGTTTTTATTTGAAAGTGCTTCCTGTTGAGACTTAATTCCTGTGAAATGAGCATAGGGGCCAGAACAAAACCTCACCTGTGTTCATCTAAGAAGAGTCCACAGTTTTGCACAAAATGTTTACCCATCTGGAGTACATTTTACTGCTTAATTAGTAAGTGCTACCTCATTGGGTACATTTTGGGTGCATATTCTATACGACAGCAGCATAAAGGGCGATGAGGCAATGTCTCCGGTGACCTTGTGTCTGTTTAATTTCGGCAATGTGATTGTTCCTTGAGTGTCTTCTTCCTGAAATCTGTGATAATGTGAATTTTCCTATAGAGAAGACTATGAGACTTCAAATGGGTCGTGGGGGGATCCCCAGTGTCTCTATAGCCCCTGCCAGTTCCCTGCCTCCAATGGGAGCTAGCATTGCTCCCACACACAGGGAGCAACAAAACATGATGCTCCCTGTGGTCGGGAGCCATTTTTTAATCTGTTTCTCTGCCCGCTTCACAGACGGCAGGGAAACAGATGAAAACTCTGCTCCCAGCAGGTAGAAACATATTTCCTGCTCCTGTTCTTTGAGAGTGGACTTACTGTTTGATCTTCCTTGGTGCGCACCCCCATTTATGATTTAAAAAATCCACCCCCAGGACCTGGCCCACCCAGGCAGGCGCAGGAGACCGTTCTTTTTTTCAAATTTGCAGATCCACTATGATTTAGCAGAAAATTGAAAACAACACTGTGGGACCCCACCAACAGACTTAGTGCTTCAGAGCATTCCTATCCCGCTCCCTTGTGTTACTTTTCACCTTTTTTGGAATCCAATGAGTCCAAGGCCCAAGATGGCTGTCAACAATTACTGGTTGAAGTCACTCTAATACAAAGCGCTCCCCTGCCCCCAGAACCCTGGCCTGCCGGGGCACCAAGACTGTCAAGAAGCATTGGTTTCTCAGCCTAGCATGCCATTAAATGTCACCAAGGAGCCCAAGCTCAGCAGGGAGGATGGCCACCACATATGGGGGAGCCTGGAATAGTGTTCTTCCAGCCACACAACACTCAGGTGCCAGAAACCAAGCCTAGAAGTCAGCAATGTTTTCCCACCCCCTTTACTTGAGACCTGCCTGAAACCCGCGCCCAAAAGGCAGAATGACCCCCGAATTATGTTGGGAAGCTGATGAAAAGGTCTCCACCATCCCCATGAAACTGGGCTTCTGAGACCCAAAGCTGACAGGCAGTTTTCCTCTTCCGACGCAATCACTTGAAGCTGTTGGTAATCCAAGCCCGGAAAGCAGGATGCCCCCACAGCAAGTAGAGTTGTCTCTCTGCCCAGCCCACAACAAAATGCCTGCTAGGACCACAAGACCTGCAGGCAAGATGGTCTTCAGTGCAGTGGAAAAGCATGGTTTAGTGATCCACTACCATCCACAATACTAGTGTGTCAGGACTCCAGATGTAGTTGGCAGTATTGCTCAACCTCTCTCATCATTGGAGGCCCACTGATACTCAAAGCCCAGCAGGCAGAATAACTACCTTAGGCATAGGTAGTAGGAGACTGAGTTGGGCAGCTGATCTTGGCGACTCTCCTCATGTGTGTTTCTTCATGTGCAGGGTCCTCTTCCTTCAAGGGCTGGTGGCTCTTGTCCCACATCCAAATCTCCACAGCCACTGCTACCTGCTGTGTAAAACAATAGCCCCAGTAGCACTTGTGGGGAGGAGGGGAAGAATTGCAAGTCTGTCTCCCTAGGCCTGCCCTGGAGAAAGCTTAATGGCAAAAATCAGTTGAAACCCAAAACCAGAAAGCATTGATACAAGACATCATTGATCATTTCCCCATTTCATTTCCATTGATGATAGTACATTTTGCTGTGTTTTGGTAGGAGTGCATTATGTAATATGACATACAGTCTAAACTAGCTTCATATAAACACTGTACACTTACTCAACAATAAAATATCTTTTCTTCCACTATTCGTGGATAGGCATCTGAGTTAAAAATAAAACAACAGTAATGAATCCAAGGTGCTTATCAACTCTAAAATAGGGAAAACAATGGCTGGTATATTGCCAAGTATTTACTTTGTCTGAGATAAGCATAAGTACTAGAGTTTTTTTATCACTTGCACCTACACCCAAATATATGAACATAATTTACCTACTTTTCACTCTGTTTAAAGGCCTGGACATGGGGGACATGTTTGAAGTTTAATTGTTCGTATGTTAAATGAATGTCCTTACCCAACTCTTTGACATGGTTCAAACAATCACCATCTTCCAATCACAGATTATACTGATAATACAGAGCCTTATGTACTAAATGATCTGGACCAATAATCATCCTAAAGTTTCAAGTAGGGCCCATATCAAGCTGTCATCAATGTTTAAGTGTCAGTTCCAGGCCATCTATATTTATTTATTTATTTTCTGAGGCAATAAAAGATAAATATAAGCCACTAATTGTCAGACGTTGCCAGAGAATAAGGGTGGGCGTAAAATCCGTTTCGCGGGCGAATTTGCGGATTTTCCGCGATTTCACGATCCGCGAATCTCGTGAAATCGCGGTAAAATCCGCGAATCAGCGGGGACTAATTTTCAGCCAAGCAAGGGTTACAGCAGCAGGTGCAAAAGTTGAACCTAATTTCTCTGTAACCTTTTACAAAAGGGTTACAAACAAATTAACTTCAACTTGGACACCTGCTGCTAATTGCTTCCTGGCGCCTCGTTGCCTACTTGCAACTATTCTCTGATACTAGTCTGACCCTTGAAGCAGGGTCAGAGAATAGTTACAAGTAGGCAACGAGGCACCTGTACAAGGAATTAAACCTCATCAGGAAGCACTTACAGATATAAAAAACAGGAAGAAGGGAGAGGATGGCAAATACACCCATTTTGAGTTGTCAGGAGGGGTTAAACTAAAAGAGACCTTTACAGCACAATTTTCAAATGCATTTTGCTAAAAATAAAAAGCTGTATGTTCTGTAGGGGCAACTCAGGAATCTGGCCCTTCAGAGATCCGGCCTCAATTTCTTTCTCTCGTTCTCTCTCTCCCTCTCTCTTTCCCTCTCTTTATCTATCTATCTATCTATCTATCTATCTATCTATCTATCTATCTATCTATCTATCTATCTATCTATCTATCTATCTATCTATCTATCTATCTATCTATCTATCTATCTATCTATCTATCTATCTATCTATCTATCTATCTATCTATCTATCTATCTATCTACCTATCTATCTATCTATCTAGCTATCTATCTAGCTATCTATCTCTCTCTCCCTCTCCCATAAACGACTGCATGGGTAACTTCGCTATGCAAGCGGCTCGCGAAGACGCAAAAATCCCCTCGAACACGCAAAAAACCCTGCGAACACGCAAAAAAACAAAAATTCGCCCATGCTTACCAGAGATAATGGTGTATTCTCATATCCCCATTAGCAGTACAGTTACATTGAACCAAACCCATATTTGTAGGGGTCGGACGGATCTGACGTTATTTTACTCCGCAGAATTCCTGTCCGCCGTACACACTGGTGTGAATGAAAACATTTCTGGTGTATGAATAAAACTACAGCAAAATAAAGGGACCCCCTCTAAATAAGTGTGAGGTTAGGGAAAAGAGGGGAAAACAACATCTGTATCTATATAAACATTTCCCTCATTGACCAACAAATTTACTTTGAAAGCATGCCAATATCCATATAATGATTTATTTTTTTATTTTTTTAGCAAAGCATTTCATTTCTTCTGTTTTTATATGTTTCATTATATCATTTTATACAAAGTCACACATTCATTTTATCACACAAAAATTCAAATGCATATGATCATTGGTACATTTCTTTTATAACCATGATATTTGCCAGAAGAGAACTAATAATATCTTTTTGTTTCTCACTGTCTAAATTCTTTCCTTACCACTAACAGAGGTGGTGTTATAAATGTATGAGAATGAGTGAGTGAGTGTGATTGGAATGGGTGTATGTAGCTGATTTATCAGGTGGACGTTTTACATATGTATATATTTTTGTATTTGATAAACTTACAGGCAAATATCATGGTTATAAAAGAAATGTACCAATGATCATATGCATTTGAATTTTTGTGTGATGAAATGAATTTGTGACTTTGTATAAAATGATATAATGAAAAATATAAAAACAGGAGAAATAAAATGCTTTGCTAAAAAAAAAAAAAAAATCAATATATGGAAATTGGCATACTTTCAAAGTAAATTCGAGAACAACAACAGCGCCAACTCTGCCACCCTGATCGCCAACCTCGCCAACCTCGGTCTCAAACAGCTTGTCACCGAACCCACCCACACCGCTGGCCACACGCTCGACCCCGTCTTCACCACAAGCACCCATGTCTCCTTCAACAACACCACCAAACTCCACTGGACAGACCTCTGCTGCATCCACTTCACCTTCAAGAAACCAACCACGCACCCAACAGCTGCCCCGTCGGTGCTGGAGCAAAGTCATCGAGGCCAAACTGACCTCCTCCCTCACCCCCACCGACCCAGACGCCACCACCCGTAACTTTAGATAGTGGATCCACATTGCGCCAACACTCTCACCCCGCTCAAGAAACCCTCCTTCAACCACCACAGCAAGAAAGCCGCATGGTTCACTGAGGAACTCCCGACCTCCAAATGGACATGCCGGAAGCTGGAGAAGAAATGGCTCCACGACCGCACACCTGACAGCCACGCAACCCACAATGGCGCCCTCCGCAGACATCACCACCTCATCAGAACAGCCAAGAGATCTTGCTTCAAAGCACGCCTGGATAAAAACGCACACAACAGCAAAGAGCTCTTCAACATAGTGAAGGAACTCTCCAACATTAACGACATCCCGCCCTCGCAAGATCTGTGCAACTCACTGGCCACCTTCTTCCATCGAAATATCGCTGACATCCACAACAGCCTCAACATCCCGTCCGCTCCGACCACGACAGACCCCACCCCGATCGCCACCTGCACGAACCAGCTGACCTCCTGGGCCCACGTCAACGACGACGAGACACGCAATGTCATGAACTCCATCCACTCAGGATCACCATCCGACCCCTACTTGCACCATGTTTTCTACAATGGAGACGCAACCATCGCACCTGAACTAAGGAAGGTCATCAAACATCTCCTTCGATACAGCAACATTCCCGAAAAGCTGGAAGCACGCCCAAGTCAACGCCCTCCTCAAGCAGCCCAAGGCGGACCACAAGGAGCTCACGAACTTCCGGCCCATCTCCCTGCTCCCTTTCCCGGCGAAGGTCATCGAGAAAATCGCCAACATACAGCTGACCCCCCACCTCGAGGACAACAACATCTTAGACCCATCCCAGTCCGGATTCAGAAGAAACCACAGCACAGAGACAGCCCTCATCACCGCCACAGACGACATCAGGCGCCAACTCGACAACGGCGAAACTTCAGCCCTCATCCTCCTGGACCTATCAGCCGCCTTCGACACGGTCTGCCACCGCACACTAAGAACAAGCCTCCAAGAGGTCGGAATCCAGAAAAAGGCCCTGGACTGGACCACATCCTTCCTCTCCAGCAGAACCCAGAGAGTCTGCCTCCCTCCCTTCCGATCCGAAGCCACCGACATTACCTGCGGCGTACCCCTAGGCTCATCCTTCAGCCTGACCCTGTTCAATGTCTACATGGCCCCCCTCCCACAAGTGGCCCGCCAGCACGACCTGCAATGCATCTAGAACGCCTCCGGGTGCCTGATCCTCCATATCCCTTGACGCAGCCACATCACCTCCCACCTAAGAGACCTGCACTGGCTCCCCGTCAACAAGAGGATCACCTTCAAGCTCCTCACCCACGCACACAAAGCACTTCACAACACCAGACCAGCCTACCTGAACAAAAGACTCAACTTCTAAACCCCCGCCCGCCAGCTCTGCTCCGCTAGCCTCGTCCTCGCCACCGTCCTGCGCCTCCAACGAACAGCATAAGGTGGCAGATCCTTCTCCTTACTCTCCGCCAAGACCTTGAACACCCTCCCCATCCATCTGCGGCAGACCCAGGACCTGCTAACCTTCAGGAAACTCTTCAAGACCTGGCTCTTCGAGCAGTAGCAGCATCCCCCCCCCCCACAGCGCCCTGAGACCCTCACGGGTAAGTAGTGCACTTTACAAATCCAATGATTGATTGATTGATTGATTGACCCTAATATTATCGTTTTTGGATGAGAAGAACGAACACAAAATATCATTACGTCTTAATATTGTGACCACAATATGGAGGGACAAAATTTTGAAAGTTAAGTTTATATCTAACTCTGCGTATAGGCAAATTGGCGATATATATATATATATATATATCTTCAAGGTACATAAATGTGGAGTTAGGAATAGTGAGTTCTTACGTCTCTCTGTGTACTTACTTGTTCGGTATTTTGTTCCTCGATATTGTGGTAACGATGTTGTCACCCATCAAAAGTTTGGATGCAATATTACCTATCACAGTCCGTTCAGTGACATTTCAGCTGCAGGGAAGTAATCAGAATGGTACAAAAAGCAAAATTAGACTTAAGTCTAAGTGTTGACCCCATCATGGTGAATGGGTGACATACATTGCTGCTTCAGAAATGTTTTCAAAAACGAAATCCTGATAGGACATGATTTTAGGTAGCTTGCAAGTATGTGTTCTTGATCTGCAGAGAAAATTTGATATCTATGGCAAGCATATGGCGAATCACACCTTGATATAATAATATGTTTTGAGGATAATATTGAAGTTGCATATGTTACTATTGTTCTGCTATCTAAATTTGGATATTGATCTGGCTGAACAGCCCATAGACAGAAATTGGTTAAACATCTTTGCGGTATGTCAGTGATTAGCCAGCATTACCATGTTGTGGTCAATTTTGACAGCTCATCTTCCAGTACATTGATAAAGATTTAATATGAGGTATTTTTGCATTCCAAGAATTCAGTAACAAAACACATGCTGTGACGCAGTGGCGGCTTAAACCATCTAGGGAGATGCGTCACGTTGTAAAGCCCTGCGCCACATGAAACCTGACGCAGGTTTCATGTGGGAGTTCCGGCGCAGGGTGGGTGTTCTGTTGCAGGAACGCCTCGGAAAAGTGACTTAGTGAAATCTACAAGATTTCACTCAGTCACTTTTCCGACGCCGCTGCGTCAAAACCTTGCACCTGCTTGAAGCAGGCGTTAGGCGTGATGCACCATGTTGAGGATAGGCCAGGTTGGAACAGTGCTGGAGTTGTGTCGCACCCGCGACACAACTCTAGCACTGCCCCAACCTTACACCGGCAGATGCGACACGCATCTGTTTATCCTTCAGCCATGATGCACCGCATGCGGCCCATCTGTGGTGGAGCAAGGTTAAACTTGCATCACGCATCTTTCCTGGGGCATCCCAGCCGATTTGCAGGGATGCGCCAGGAAACGCAAATCTGCCCCAGTGTGTTTTTATGACTTGCACCTACACCCAAATATATGAACATAATTTACCTACATTTCACTCTGTTTAAGACCTGGACTCGGGGGGCATGTTTTAGATTTTCATTGTTCCTATGTTAAAATTCATGTCCTTACCCAACTCTTTGAAATGGTTCAAAGAATCAACATCTTCCAATCACAGATTACACTGAGAATACAGAGCCTTATGTATTAAATGATCTGGACCAATAATCATCCTAAAGTTTCAAGTAGGGCCCATATCAATCTGTCATCCATGGTGAAGGGTCAGTTCCAGGCAAAGCTAATGGCTTAAAGAAAGCCACATTTATTTTTTTATTTTCTGAGGCAATAAAAGATAAATATAAGCCACTATTTGTCAGACGTTGCCGGAGATAATGGTGTATTCTCATATCCCCATTACCAGTACAGTTATATGAACAAAACCCATATTTGTAGGGTCGGACGGAACTGACGTTATTTTACTCTGCAGAATTCCTGTCCGCCGTACACACTGGTGTGAATGAAAACATTTCTGGTGAATGAATAAAACTATACAGTCAAGATAACAACAATGGATCTTTGCAACAAGTATTCCGGGGGGTGGGGTAGTTACAAGACTAGGTACAGAAGATAATAAATGTTCCTCTAAGTTAAGACTAGAACAGGCTTGGGTGTCCCCTCAACAAAGAAACCACACAGGTTGAGTATTTTACCCAAGAACTAGCACGCCGTTATTTCGGCGGGAAAGGTAAAGTTACAAGATTCAGGGTATTAATCTCTGAAAGCAAACTTACAACTGGGGAGGCAAAGTCTATGGATCAGTAATGTTATATTTCGGCAGTGACCAAGTTCTCAGTGAATTGCGTATATATAAGGGTACTTCTTAAAAGCATTTTTCAACTTACATATTTTAAATTCAAACATAAGCATTAGTTTTTAAGAGAATAACACAAACAGAACAATTTGTAGTGATTTAAAAAGATATTTAAAAAGATATTTTCCACACCAAGAAGTTCATTAACCTCTGTTAAACATTTATTACATATTCAAAATCAATCTTCATACAATATACAAATTTAAAAAAACCCATCATTATACATTTCATAAAAAGATTTTAAAAACAAGAATCACTAAATATAAATATCTTTAAGGTACATAAATGTGGAGTTAGGAATAGTGGGTTCTTACCTCTCTCTGTGCACTTACTTGTTCGATGTTTTGTTCCTCCATATTGTGCTAACAATATTGTCACCCATCAATACTTAGGATGCAATATTGCTTACCACAGTCCTTTCAGTGACATTGCAGCTGCAGGGAAGTAATCAGAATGGTACAAAAAGCAAAATTAGACTTAAGTCTAAGTGTAGACCCTTTATTGGTTAAATGGCTGCTTCAGAAATGTTTTCAAAAACGAAATCCTGATAGGATATGATTTCAGGTAGCTTGCAAGCGTGTGTTCTTGATCTCCAGAGAGAATTTTACATCTATGGCAAGAATCTGGCGGATCACACCTTGATATACTAAAATGTTTTCAGAATAATATTGAATTTGCATACTTTACGATTGTTCTGCTATCTACATTTGGATATTGATGTGGCTGAACAGCCCATAGACAGAAATTGGTTAAACATCATTGAGGTATGTCAATGCTTAGTCAGCATTAAGCATGGGCGGAAAATCCTTTCCGCTCGCAGATTTTTTTAGATTTTCGGTAAATTCGCAATCCGCGAACGCTCGCGAATTTACCGAAAATCCGCAAATTCGCACTCGGCGGATTTTTTTTTCTTGGTGATACAATTTTGCGGCGCGCGGCGTTCACTTACCGTCATTCAGCGTTTGCCGAGTTGTATTCGCAATATTTTGCGAGTACTGCGCCATTTTGGATCTTTCTGCGAGATCCCACGGGAGTTTGGCGACCGCGATTACGTCATCGCGCTCGCCACCTTGCACAGCGAGAGTTTGTCAACGCGAGTACGCCGTGATCACGTATCGCGGGAGTTCGCAATCGCGAATCCGTACATGCGGCGGGCAGCAACAATCTCGCACTCGCGAAAATACAAAATTTGCAATTCTGCACAAGAACTCCACCAGCAAGCAGCATAAACCTTCTGAAAATGATGATTTTTATCAGAACTCCTCAAGTTGACTTTTGCCTGCACTTTTTTTTGCAAGGAGTCCATTTTGGGGGGGGGGGGAGGAAGAAAGTGCCTCACAGTCTCCAACTTCCTGTTCCTGTCCAGCAGGCTCCTCCCAGTGCTTTCTTCATGTGCTGGTCACTTTCATTCGGATTCTTCACCTGGAAGGATTACTTTTTGTGGATGCTGCTGGATATTTGGATTTGAGGCCTTTTTGACTTTCTTTGGATCACTTTTGGATTAGAAATTTCACAAGTAAGTTTGTTTGGGGCATTACAGTTGCTGCAACTCCAATTTTGTAATTTTCAATTTTTGGGCTGTTGTTGGGGCATTTTGCCCAGGGGTACTCAGTGGTGGGTGGACTGAGTCTTTCTGTGGGGTCTCTTTAATAAAAACATCATGGAGGGCCTGGATGGCTTGGGATTGTGCCGCTTTTTCTGTGATTTTCGTTTTTTTGGGCTGTTGTTGTGGCCTTTTCACCAGGGCTAGTGAGTGGTGCATGTGCCTAGTCTTTCTGTGGGGTGTCTTGAATTTAAACATCATGGAGGGCCTGGATGGCATGGGATTGTTCTGATTTTTCTGTGTTTTTCGATTTTTTGGGGTGTTCATGGGGACAGGCCAAGTGGGTGGAGGCCATTTTGAGTGCTGCTACAGGCCCTGGCCATGTGCTGGGAGGGAGGGGGCCATTTTGAATGCTGGCAGTGTTCTTAGGTCTGCAACCATTTTGCCTAGCTTTCAACCTTTATGCCCAGGGGTAGTGAGTGGTGCATAGGCCTAGTCTTTCTGTGGGGTGTCTTGAATTTAAACATCATGGAGGGCTTGGGATTGTGCTCATTTTTCTGTGATTTTCGTTTTTTTGGGCTGTTGTTGTGGCCTTTTCACCAGGGGTAGGGAGTGGTGATGTGCCTAGTCTTTCTGTGGGGTGTCGTGAATTTAAACTTCATGGAGGGCCTGGATGGCATGGGATTGTGCTGATTTTTCTGTGTTTTTCGATTTTTTGGGGTGTTCATGGGGACAGGCCATGTGGGTGGGGGCCATTTTGAGTGCTGCTACAGGCCCTGGCCATGTGCTGGGAGGGAGGGGGGCATTTTGAATGCAGGCAGTGTTCTTAGGTCTGCAACCATTTTCAATCAATCAATCAATCAGTGACACTTATAAAGCGCGCTACATACCCGTGGGGTCTCAAGGCGCTGGGGGGGGGGGAGCCGCTACTGCTCGAACAGCCAGGTCTTCAGCTTCTTCCTGAAGGAGAGGTGGTCTTGGGTCAGGCGCAGGTCGGTAGGGAGGGAGTTCCAGGTCTTGGCGGCCAGGTGGGAGAAGGACCTTCCTCCTGTAGTCGCTCTTCGGATGCGGGGGACGGCGGCGAGGGCGTGGTTGGCTGATCGGAGGTGGCGTTTGGGAGCGTAGAAGTTGACTCGGCTGTTGAGGTAGCTCGGGCCTTGGTCGTGTAGGGCTTTGTGTGCGTGGGTGAGGAGGCGGAAGGTGATTCTTTTGTTGACGGGGAGCCAGTGAAGGTCTCGCAGATGTCCGGAGATGTGGCTGGTTCGTGGGATGTCGAGGATGAGTCTGGCTGAGGCGTTCTGGATCCGCTGGAGTCTCTTCTGGAGCTTGGCGGTGGTCCCGGCGTAGAGGGCGTTGCCGTAGTCCAGTCGGCTGGTGACGAGGGCCTGGGTGACTGTCTTCCTGGTCTCGGTGGGGATCCACCAGAAGATCTTCCGTAGCATGCGTAGGATGTTGAAGCATGCCGAGGAGACGTTGTTGACTTGCCTGGTCATGGAGAGGGAGGAGTCCAGGATGAAGCCCAGGTTGCGTGCATGGTCTGTCGGTTTGGGTGCGGTGCCCAGGGCGGGAGGCCACCAGGAGTCGTCCCAGGCGGAGGGAGAGGAGCCCAGGATGAGGACCTCCGTCTTGTCCGAGTTCAGTTTCAGGCGGCTGGTCGTCATCCACTCGGCTACCTCTTTCATCCCTTCGTGCAGGTTGGCTCTGGCGGCGGCGGGGTCGTTGGTCAGGGAGAGGATCAGCTGGGTGTCGTCGGCGTAGGAGATTATGCTGAGGTTGTGTTTGCGTACGATGGCCGCGAGGGGGCTCATGTAGACGTTGAAGAGGGTGGGGCTCAGAGATGATCCTTGGGGGACGCCGCAGATGACTTCGGTGGCCTCTGACTTGTACGGTGGTAGGCGGACTCTCTGTGTTCTCCCGTCGAGGAAGGAGGTGATCCACTCCAGCGCCTTGTCCTGGATTCCGACGTTGCTGAGGCGCCGTACTAGGGTGCGGTGGCAGACCGTGTCGAATGCCGCGGAGAGGTCTAGGAGGATGAGGGCCGCTGTTTCTCCATTGTCCATCAGGGCTCGGATGTCGTCGGTGGCGGCGATGAGGGCGGTCTCGGTGCTGTGGTTGGCTCGGAAGCCGGACTGTGAGGGGTCGAGGGATCCGTTCGTCTCGAGGAAAGCGGCCATCTGCTTGTTGACGGTCTTCTCGATGACTTTGGCTGGAAACGGGAGGAGCGAGATGGGGTGGTAATTCTTGAGGTCGGTGGGGTCCGCTGTTGGTTTCTTGAGTAGGGCGCTGAGTTCGGCGTGTTTCCAGCTCTCGGGGAAGATGGTGGTGTCGAGGGATGTGTTGATGATGTCTCGCAGGTGGGGTGCGATGACAGCGTCGGCTTTGTTGAAGACGTGGTGAGGGCAGGGGTCGGTCGGTGATCCGGAGTGGATGGAGTTCATCGTGCGGATGGTGTCTTCGGTGCTGATCGGGGTCCAGGCGTGGAGGGTGGTGGTGGGGGGTGGTTGTTCGGTCATGGTGTGCGTTGGTTGGTTGTTGAAGCTGTTGTGTATGTCCGCGATCTTGTTGTGGAAGTATGAAGCCAGGGAGTTGCAGAGGTCTTGCGATGGGGTGATGTCGTTGTTTCCTGCGCTGGGGTTGGAAAGCTCTTTGACGATGTTGAAGAGTTCCTTGCAGTTGTGTGCGTTGTTGTCCAACCGGTCCTTGAATGCTGTTTTCTTGGCGGCGCGGATCAGCTGGTGGTGTTTCCGGGTGGCAAGTTTGAAGGAGGTCCTGTTGTCCGGTGTCGGTTCCCTTCTCCAGACTTTCTCGAGGGCTCGGCAG
Organism: Lissotriton vulgaris; assembly: GCF_964263255.1. NCBI lineage: Eukaryota > Metazoa > Chordata > Amphibia > Caudata > Salamandridae > Lissotriton > Lissotriton vulgaris. Next base: position 945,723,534 of record NC_141691.1, on the reverse strand, counting down.
TTCTTCTTGGAGCTCTTGAGTTCGTCGGTGAACCATGGGGCTTTCTTGCTGCCGGGTCTGCTGGGCGGGGTCCTCAGTGGGGCGAGTTCGTCCGCGCAGTTGCTGATCCACTTCGTGAGGTTGTCGGCGGCCTGGCTGGGGTTCGCTGAGCTGGCAGGAGGGTGCTGGCTCAGGGAGGTGGCGAGCTGGTCTGCTGTGATCTTGTTCCAGCTTCTGCGGGCGGTCTGTTGCCTAGCTTTCAACCTTTATGCCCAGGGGTAGTGAGTGGTGCATAGGCCTAGTCTTTCTGTGGGGTGTCTTGAATTTAAACATCATGGAGGGCTTGGGATTGTGCTCATTTTTCTGTGATTTTTGTTTTTTTGGGCTGTTGTTGTGGCCTTTTCACCAGGGGTAGTGAGTGGTGCATGTGCCTAGTCTTTCTGTGGGGTGTCTTGAATTTAAACATCATGGATAGCATGGGATTGTGCTGATTTTTCTGTGTTTTTTGATTTTTTGGGGTGTTCATGGGGACAGGCCATGTGGGTGGGGGCCATTTTGAGTGCTGCTACAGGCCCTGGCCATGTGCTGGGAGGGAGGGGGCTATTTTGAATGCAGGCAGTGTTCTTAGGTCTGCAACCATTTTGCCTAGCTTTCAACCTTTATGCCCAGGGGTAGTGAGTGGTGCATAGGCCTAGTCTTTCTGTGGGGTGTCTTGAATTTAAACATCATGGAGGGCTTGGGATTGAGCTGATTTTTCTGTGATTTTCGTTGTTTTGGGCTGTTGTTTTGGCCTTTTCACCATGGGGTAGTGAGTGGTGCATGTGCCTAGTCTTTCTGTGGGGTGTCTTGAATTTAAACATCATGGATGGCATGGGATTGTGCTGATTTTTCTGTGTTTTTCGATTTCTTTGGGGTGTATAACTGAACTGATGTTCCTCTGTCTTCCATTGCTTTTAGGTGCACAAGACTCAAGAGAACCACCAGTGCCAGGAAGAAGTCCTGCAGCGGTGTGTGTGTGCAGCATAACGTCACGCGACGTCACGTCTGGCCACAGACAACTCTGCAACTCGTGCAACTGCGGCCTGCTGTTCTGACCTGCTCTGAAGAAGATGGCCCCAAAAAAAGTTCCCCGTAGCTTCTCTAGCAAGAAAGTTGCCAGTAAGGAGCAGAAGAAGCAAGTTACCAAGGAGACTGGTGTGCCGCCCGCCACATTTTTTGGGAGTAAAAAAAAAAGTACGTTTGCAGCAGCAGCGGGATCTGCTGGGGACCAAGCTGGGAGCAGCACCCCCGCTCCATTAGTCTCAGTGCCACCACCACCACCACGCCAACTTAAGTCCAAGCCCTTGAGTGCTGCAGAGGCACTTAGTCTAGTTGTTCAATCACCATCGACCAGTGATGTTGGCTCATCGCAAGAAAGTAGCAGCAATGTCCCTCAATCAACACAGGTTGTTGTAACTCATCTGACGAGTGTTGAACAACCACAGCCGCAACAACAACCACATGTGCAAGTACAAGCCTAAGTACATGTGGAAGGAGAGGCAGCGCAACGAGATGCGCAAGCAGAGGTGCATGGAGGGTCACAAGTGCCCACAATAGTTGTTCCTCCCGAAGTAGGGGCACATCAGAAAATCGACAATCAAGCCGAGGTATCATTTGAGGAATCCACTCCTCCTGATGATCATTCATTGTCTTCCACATCCCTAGCAAGGAAAAGATCAAGGGTGGTGTCTACATCTTCTTCAAGCCCACCTCCTTCTGATGATATGGATGAAAATTGGGAACCACCACGGCCGTCTGAGAGTGAGGCACACCATGATCTGACAAAGGTAGTTAAGCGTAAAAGGAAGGTCGTCGAAAAACTCATAGTTATGGAGTGTAATGAGGCTTAACAAGAAGTGGCGGATACTGCTGCTGATGAAGGCTCTTTCGACCACGACCCAGTCATCATAAAGGTCACTGCAGCCCCAGCGGGCATGCAGCAAACAGACATTTTGACCCTAGCCCGAGAAGCTGCTGAGCGTGATGATGATGTCGACGAGGAGGCAATGGAAACACAACAATCATTGGAGTTAACTAGTACACCAACACGTACCGCTTCCATATTTCTTCCTTGCCAGAAGGGACCTCCATCCACCTCGACCTCAATTAGTGGTGGTGAAAGTGCACAACGTACTAAAGTTCGGCAATCCACATCCTCCACTTCATCTGGCATTAGCAGCATGACCCCCACCACAGTATCGCCGCCTCCTCCGGCCCCCACAGACAATTCAAATCCCCAGCTTGGGACTTCTTTAGTGTTTGCCCAAAAAGGGAAAACTTTGCCATTTGTAGCATTTGTAAGGTTGCAGTTAGTCGTGGTAAGTTTGGTACCAACTATATTACCGGAGGCCAGAGAGGTCATCTTAAGAGACAGCACACTGTCCAATGGTTTGCGCACCTACAGGCGATCAAGGAAGCCCGAATTGCACGTCAAGAAAACGTTGATGTTTCATCTGATGATGATGAGGAGGAAGAAGACGTGTCAAACACTTCACTTACACCCAGTACCCCTGTCAGCAGCACACCCCATGTGAGCCACACTAAGAGTGTGGGAGAGAGTGAGGCACGAATGCGAAAAAGTTAATCAGCGAGCGTAACTGGGTCAAAGAAGTCATCATTATCATTATCCAGTAAATGCTTGGTCCAGGGCAACATTAGAACCATGTTTTGTTCAGATGCGCCATATGAACGCAACCACCCACTGACACGTCTGTATAACATTGAGCTGGCTAAAATGCTAGCTCTGGACCTTCTCCCTTTTTCTTTTGTAGAAGGGGTTGGTTTTCTAGAATTAGTGGCAGCGGTCTGCCCTAAATGGAAGGTTCCTAGCAGGTTCTATTTTGCTAGAGTTGCGGTTCCAGCACTACATGAAGATGTGCTGGAGGTGATTGGGGCAGCTTTGCAGAAGAGTGCTGTTCACACTATATATCTGACAACAGACATGTGGACCAGTGGTGCAGGCGCTGATTACATGTGCATCACTGCACACTGGGTCTCTTTTTCAGGGGTTAAAGCAAAGCTAAACGCAGGTGTTGACCTGGACCAAGTTTTTAAAGCTGCTCGGAAACATGCAACACTAGCCGTGTTTGGCTTGGAGAAACGTCACACAGCACAAAACATTTTGGATGAGTTTAACACAAAGGTCCTTCACTGGCTGTCCCCCAAAAAACGCCAGATTGGTTATGTTTCCACGGATAATGGCGCCAATGTAGTTAAGGCCATGGATCTGGGTCACTATTTCAGAGTGCCGTGTTTGGCGCACTGTATAAACCTGGTTGTTAAAAAATTCTTGAGTGATAAAGACAGTCCAGCGTGCGAGGTAGTGGACACCTGCCAAAAAATGTGCAACCATTTCAGCTATTCTTTTAAGGCCCGGAAGCATCTGAGGAGCCTTCTACATGAACGTCGAATGCCAGTGAAAGCACTCATCCAGGAGGTGGCAACACGTTGGAACTCAACCTTCTACATGCTTGAGCGTCTGTATGAGCACTATACGGTACTCGATCACTATTTCTTAAAACAGGGTACAGCTCAGAAGGACCTGAGGATGGATGCGGCGCAATGGGAGCTAGTTAAAAGCCTGACAGACACGCTTCGTCCTTTTGAGTTCTTCACGCGTGCAGTCAGCAAGGAGGACTGTAATTTGGGAAAAGCTATCCCATTGTTGTACATGATGGAGCACCAACTGAAGGCGGTGTCTTCTGTGTTTCAAAAAGATGTAAAAAACCAAGACCCTTTTGTTTTGGCGTAGAAATTATAAGAGCGCCTACAAGGTGATGAACGTCTTAAAATGATCTACTCAGAACAGCATTACATTTGTGCTACTATTCTGGATCCACGCTACAAAAAGGCGCTGGCAGGTCGAGCATTCTTTCCTTTTGATGTTGAAGATATTACAAAGTACAAACATTGGCTAGCCTTGTCAGCCATGAGGTTTGAAAGAGAACGGCAGCACATTGAAGGAAAAGGCTGTACATCAGCAGGCCATCCCCAGTCAAAACAATCCACTTCTGCACCTGTGGCTGTGGCACAAGTGACCTCTCAGCCGTTAAAGACACCGGCAACCGGATCATCTGCACCAGACACAACAGTAACATTGGATGCTGAAGAGGATTGGCTAACTCTGCTTGGGTTTGGTTCTCAAAAGGTCACAGCACTAGTTAAGCAAAGTGGAGGAACCTTGGAGGACCTTGAGTCGATGGTGCAGGACTATCTGAATGACTCAACAGAGGTCTATGTTAATGCTGACCCATTGGCGTATTGGCATGGGAAAAAAGAATTGTGGCCACAGCTCTCCAACATGGCTTTAAACTACTTGTCTTGCCCACTCGCAAGCGTGTCTTCTGAACGTGTTTTCAGTGCTGCTGGTGGCATTGTAACTCCCAAACGGAGCCGCCTCTTGCCCAAAAATGTGGAGAGGTTAGCAATGATCAAGATGAATCAGCACCTCATACCACCAGATTACAAAGTACGAGAAAGCACGCCGGATGAAGACGAGGTGGACAGCAACGTAGATGAGGGAATTTCTTCTCTGTTAGGTGACACTGAGCTCACCCTGCCTGAATTCGCAGAGTATGATGACGAAGCCTTATTCTTATTCCCTGACACCGAGCCCTGAAAATGAGACAATGAATCAATAACTTTCTTTTTCGTCCTTATTCACTTTTATTCCTGTGTGTCTATCTTTCTTTGTTGTGCAGTTAATATAATTCAAACTTTAATCACCTAATCACAAAAACAAGCCCATCAGCAGAACTGTCTTCACTTGTTTGCTTATTGATTTGAAGGTGCCGCAGTCTGCATTCCTCAGGTTTAACCAGTTCAGAAGAACATGCTCCTCTATCCTCCTCCTCCAGACTCCTATTTCCCTCAAAGCAGAGGGCTGGATTACGCCCAATGAAGAAAGACTCAGCACTTGTGGGGGTGTTCTACTTCTTTGCGGGTGAGTTGACGGCTCTGGGGCCATTGCTAGGAAGCTCTAATACCAGATAAAAGTGGTTTGGACCAAATCGGAGGCGGAATTTTTTTTGCGTTTTTGCTGACTTGCTTGCCTTTCAGGTGCTCTTTAAGGGGTTCCGGGTGTTTGTGGGTGAGTTTTGGGGTCTGGGAGCACTGATGGGACAGTCTAATCTTGATTGCTTTTGCTTTTCAGGAAATCCGTGGTGGAAAACGGGAGTTATCACCTAGCTGCACAGCGCGTTTGGACCGAAGGCCGAGAAATATTGTAATTATGAGATTTTCCTTTTTGGCTGTTTGGGGGTGTTGTGCTTTTTGGCGGGTGGGTTGCCGGGTCTTGGGGCATTCCTGGGAAGGTCTAATACCGGATAGAAGTGGTTGGGACAAAATCCATGCAGAATTTATTTTTGCTATTTCTGACATTTTGCTCAATGCCGCGTTTTCGGGGGCCTGTTTGGGGGGCTTCCTGGTGTTTGTGGGTGGGTTTCGGGGTCTGGGAGCACTGCTGGCTATGGATACTTTAGTTTGCAAGAGGTTTGAAGCAAATCCATGGTGGCAGAGAGGAGTTAGGGCCTAGCTGCAGAGCGCGCGCGGAGTGATTTTGGAAATTGGCAAGAAAATGACTAAGTCCCCATTTTTGTACTTTTGCTTTTTGGCTGTTTGGGGGTCTTCTACTAGTTTTCTCCTGGGTTGACGACTCTGGGGCCATTGCTGGGAAGCTCTAATACCGGATAAAAGTGGTTTGGACCAAATCGGAGGCAGACATTTTTTTGTGTTTTTGCTGACTTGCTTGCATTTCAGGTGCTCTTTGGGGGGGTTCCGGGTGTTTGTGGGTGAGTTTTGGGGTCTGGCAGCACTGCTGGGACAGTCTAATCTTGATTGCATTTGCTTTTCAGGAAATCCGTGTTGGAAAACGGAAGTTATGACCTAGCTGCACAGCGCGTTTGGACCGAAGGCCGAGAAATATTGTAAGTATGAGATTTTCCTTTTTGGCTGTTTGGGGGTGTTGTGCTTTTTGGCGGGTGGGTTGGCGGGTCTTGGGGCATTCCTGGGAAGGTCTAATACCAGATAGAAGTGGTTGGGACAAAATCCATAAGGAAAAGCCTTTTGGCACTTTTTGTAACTTAGGGTTCCTTAGGGTTAGCCCTAGCAGCAGGATTGCATGTGTTTCGGGGTGTTCTAGATTTTTGCAACTGAGTTCTGGGGTCTTAGAGCACTCGTGAGAATGTGTAATTTTGGTTGCAAGTCATTTGAAGAAAATCCATGGTGGGAAAGGGGGGTTTGGCATAGTTAAAGAAAGCCTTTGCCACTATTCTTAACTTAGGGCTTGTTAGGGTTAGCAGTATTTCTATTGCATGTGTTTGGGTGGGGGCGTTTTCGAGTCTTGGAGCGATGTGGATACTTTTGCTTGCTTGCAAGTGGTTTGAATACAATCCACGGTGGGTAAGGGGGTATTTGGGCCTACTTTTACTTTCAAAGTACGTTTTGTCACCAGTTTTATGCTAGGCCTCGTTTTTTGAGATCTGATTGGGGGTCTTCTACATTTTTGCAACTGGCTTTATTAAGGGTCTGGGTGGGAGCACTGCTGGGAAGGTCAAATTTTGTTCTAAAACACAGTTTACAGTACACCTAGCTTGAGGGGAAAGATCCACTAAATGAATTTGCCCATACTTATTTATCCTTCAAAAGGTGACTCAGACAGAGTACGCACTTTCAAAAATATTGTACTGTCTATTAGGAAAATCAAAGTGTGACTTTTTGCACTACACAGCGTACATACCTTATATTTATTTATCAGTGGTGTTGTAATATATCACTTCCTGTTTTTCGTTCAATAATTACAGGCCGGGTTTCAGTCTGTGCAATGGGGAAAAAAGGATGGAGTCAGGCTTCACATTAGCGAGCCGCAATTCAGCATCCCCCAGGCAGGCAGTGGACAGGGTGTCTTCTGGTCACCAACAATGATGGACGAAGCGTCAGCCGGAATGGAGGAGACCGCTAATAAGAGGAATTGTTTGCTGCATGCAACTTACTTACCAAATTCAACAGGACAACTACAACAACATACAGATACAGTATCCATTGTTTTCTTCTATGAGTGTGACTGCATTTCTTGGATCTCTCTCTGCTTCTAAATTGATCCCTACAGCCATTCTATAGGTTTTACTTCGGCTATTTTTTAAACCTAATTTAATGTAAGAAGTGTTTCTCTGAGTGCAGAGATAGGCAAGTGAAAACGCTGCAGCCCTGTACTGTCGCATTCTAGTACTACTTACTTTGCAGTAACAATGCATGCAGTAGTGCATGCACATCCTTTATGTCACTTAAAAGATTTATGGTTAGCTTTGTACCCAAAGATTTCTTTATCTTCAATTATTGTTTGTCCATGCTGTGCTTTTTTTTCTTCTCTCAACAAAACCTACCCAAAAAGAAACCCCCATTCCCATCCATTTTCCAAACCCTAACCCTCTTCCCCCGGGCTGTGTGGTTTTGCTTGATGTGTGTCTAAATGACATCAATAATTCCACACACTTGCTGGGGAGGATAAGGTCATAGCAACAGGCTGGTGAAGGAATCCGAGGATATATTCAAGACTTACTCAGCTTCAGTACTATTTCTTGTAGTAGTAGCCAATGTCAAAGAAATCCAACACAAGTACAAGTTATACTTTCAATACTTTACCATTTGTTAGGCTACATTGTGGCACTGTTCTAGTGTACCTGCTATATTCTCTATCGTACCGTTGTAAGGCTACAGTAAGGACAAACCAGGTATAATTTTCTTTTTTTCCATAGGCATGCAACTGCCACTGTGTCACACCACTAGTACCATCGCAATGAGGAGGACATTTCATCCGCCCAGGATTGCCAACCTTAATCGCCATTTCCCGTGGAGCCAGCCCTGGGCCTAGCCCTACTTTCAAACACAAATTACAGGTAAGATAAGCGTTTGGTTGGAGGTAGTATAATGGAGTATTAGGAGAGACGAGAGATTGACGGTAGTACTACTAAAGTCCTAGGACTATTCAGGAAAACAAACTTACTGTTAAACCCCCACCCACCAGACTCAAAAGCAGTAAATCACAGGTATGGTCAGATAAAGTTTCAAAAAGTATATTTTTATAGCCCTAACAAAATAATCTCCCGCAAGACCCTCCCTAACCCCAACGATTGTCCTTTAAAAGTCCCCAAAAAAACCCAACTCCCAATTTCCACCCCCCAAAAGTCTCTAAAAAAGGGGCAAGGGACACTACGGCAGGGTGCTGTTGACTTTAGCGGCCAGGGCATTATGCTCCTTGCGGAGGGTGGCATTGTCGAAGCGGAGGCCCTCCACGAAGTTCTTATAGGCTAGGACCTCCTGCTCCAGGTAGGACACTCTGAGGCATAAGCGGCGCTGGCGTGCCTTGCAAATCCTGTGGGGGGCAGCTGCTGTCTTTGCTGCTCGGCGGTGGTGGTTGGCTTTGGTAGCCCGGCTCCGTACCGCTGGAGCACTGAGCTGGCTGGCAGCCCGTGGGGGCACGGAGGAGGATGCAGCTGTCCCAGTGGATGTTGTTGTTGTACCGGTAGACTGCGTGTCCTCCTCCTCCAGGGCCACCAGCCGCTGATATTCGGCGACAGTGGCATCCAGCCTCCGTTGCCGGGCCATTCGAGCCTGCTCCCTCCTTGATGGTCTGTTTGATTTGGAAGGAGCAACTATATGAAGAAAGAAAGACATAGTCTGTAACCAATGCCCCTTAAGATTAACACAAAATGATTGAGCAGAAAGTTGTGTCACAGTACAAGTAGCAAATTGAAAGCACAGTACATAACTATTGAGGACAGTATCTATGTAACCTCCGACTTCTTCATCCTTGCTCTAACATTAGTGGGAGTTTAAGGAACAAATTCTACGAGCACTATGGACTTCCATTACAGTCGACCATGACAGTACACCAGTCTTCTTCTTCTTCTTCTCTCTTGTTTAGGAAAATTGGTACGTTATCTTATACAAGCCAGCATAATGCCAGCGCAGTGAACTTGCACCCGAGAAAAACAGACGCACACCATGATGAGTGAGACAGACTTGCGTTACTGTACCGGTCCAGTACATGCAGGTGGTGAAGCTCTTACTTTTCTATTACGGGTGGCACTGAGAATACTCTGTTAAAAGGGCTACTGCTTAATTAATTTAGCTTTCACACTACAGTACAAATGAGTACTAGAAAGGGAAAATGAAGAAGCTAAATAATCTGATTATCTATCACTTCACATGGGATGTATTTGATGACATATGGGATGACTTTAGGTGCTTTGCTTATTATTGAGTGAACAGTGATACACCCACACATGAATGACGTACTACTACTAAACTAAAGTTATTAAGAGAGGTAGGGAGTGTCCACCGTAATAACCGGATCTATGCTGTGCTTGCAGTTGCAATACAAACTACTGCTACTATTCATAGTAGCATTTGGACAAAATTAGAACTTCTTTTCCTTGCCTTTCCTACACTGGAACAGACGTGCGGGTGCGGTGTTACATGCTCTTCAAAGTAACACTTAGTTCATCCAGTGACCGTCTACTCTCTCTAGATACACATATGCTATCTAAGAGTCAGATAGTACCATGATTCAGGCATCCATCCATTCAAAGTATATGCACACATACAGTTTCTATTTCACCCACCCAGGCTGTTCTCCTTCCACCCATCCTTGCTTCATCATTCACCCAGCCATGCACCATACCATATTCTTTCCTTCCCAGCCACCTCGGGGACTAAGCAAACACATATCATTCTTCTTTGCCAGTCATCATTACATTTCTCGTCCTTCCACACTTACTTACACCCTTCTTTCGCTTTTCGTTCATCCCATCCATCAAGTTCATCTCAGATCTGATTGGGATTCTTCTCGCCAAAAACTTCACAGCTAAGTCGAAGTACATTTAGAGGAGGCTACTACCTGGTTGATTTATAATACACCCATGCAGAAAGCACACTCTGCAGACTTCAATCTCAATAAGTAAGGAATATATAGCTTACCTCTGCCCGCCACCACCGTGGTAACCCTCACAGGCATGTCCGGCACTTGCACCGCCTTCTCCCCAGAGTTGTTCCCCTCGTCCAATACCAGCACCTCCGCGCTGGCCCCGCCTCCAGATGTTCCACCTACAAAGTACATTTAAGAATGTTAGAATACACCACTCACTACTATATAATATTTGGTCTAGGAGGAAGAAAGAAATGTGAAAAAAACAGAATACAATGTAATAATTTGTGACTGTCTACTCTAAAGTAAAAATGTCCCTTTTTCCAGGGAAGGCTGTTGTCTTGCTTCACTTTTTGGCACAACTGATGAATGCTTGCTTTTTGTTTTTAACACGCACCACTTTTTCTCCTAATAGACAGAAGCTTGTTTTCTAAGAACACGAGCAGGATCAAGTTCAAACCAGGTGAGAGCTCGGCTCGACCACAAGAAATGTGTCCAATTAATCGTTAGCACTAAGCACTTTTCCATTTTCAGTTAAACGTTTAGTTTTATGACAAACTTGATTTTAATAAATGTGTTTACTTTTAATAAAGCTTTTAAACTTAAATAGACTCTGTGGTTTTTGGTCCTCCAGACTAGAGTGGATGAGCTAAAGGTTTTGGAATTTTTGCAAGCATGAGTCAATACCTCTGACATCATTGGGGATCAATCATCGGTGACTTTGGGAGCTAAATGACTCTGCCACACTATCTAGTCAGTAAGGAGATTGGGGGTTCAACTACAAAGTCTGTTATCACTGAGGTATGTGGAAATTCTAACAGCACCTATTATAATTGATAAGCTAAGCAATGCATTATTTAGTGTCCATAGTTCTGTTTGTGCAGATTTGTCCCTGCAACAGTAGTAGAATGGATTGTCCTACTATCCAAACCAAAAGTAAAGTAGTATCTTATTCTTTCTTGGTGGTCATTCACCTTTTTATTGTTGGCAATTGTCAAGGCATAAACATTTAGAAGACTTGAAAAGACATTATGGACAATCCCAGAGGACTGCACTCAGTGCATAGAGCTATTGCTGACTAGAATGGGAGTCCAATGGAATTGCCAATGCCAAATGTGCAATCTTAGTTAGCTACACAGACAGACTAATAAGAATAATCTAGTAATACCACAGGGAGTCATAGTCGAGGCAGGATAAGAATTTAGATCCAGTCTACAAGAAGATCAAAGACGATTTAGAAAAAATCGAATGAGGAACGCTAGGAAAAAAGAGTACTCTATATTAAAATTAAAACTTACTGGGGCCAGCAAAGGAGCCCTCGCCTGCCCGATCCTGGCCTGCATCCTCAACAGCACCCTCCTCCTCCTCCTCCTCCTCCTCCTGTATCCTCTTGCCCCTGGGGGGAGCTGATGTACAACATGAAAGAAAGAAAGACCAGAAAACATGGATGATATTTGTCAACCAAATCAAACATTTCAAAAGAACAATAACAAAATATTTTGGCGAAATAGCAAATAGACAACTATTCCACGGGCTATATTGACCGATCTCATGTGGTCTACTAAGTTATTAGTATTGCTTGATTTGCGGACCGTCGAATTGGAAAGTTCTTATGTAACTCACTAAACAAAGTACTAAAAAGGTTTGCCTAGGATTGGCAGGCAGCAGTCCGCAGCACGCGAAGTGACAGACAAAGTCCATCGTGATTGCAGATCAGCGACAACACTAAAGTTTCCTACTACATTAACCAGTCATTAAAATACTTAAACTATCAATCCACCACCACTATTTCTTCTTATCGCCATGTGTACAAAGGAAGGACTGGACTTGAGTCTTTAGGGGCTGATTTAGAAGCCCCTTGCGGCTCTTTTGCTCCATTGTTGTGTGACTTTTGTGACGCAGCGGCAGAACAAAAGAGGCACAATGGTGCGGCGTATATTAACAACGTGACGCATATGGGAGATGCATCACGTTGTAAAGCCTTGCGCCATCAGGGGGGGTTCCGGCGCAAGGGAGGGCGTTCCTGCGCAGGAACGCATCCTAAAAGTGGCTGAGGGAAATCTACAAGATTTCAATCAGTCACTTTAAGGACAATGATACGTGACTCAAACCCTGCGCCTGCTTGAAGCAGACATATGGCTTGGCGCAGCATTGGGGAGATAGTGCACCCCAGAGCATTGATGCAGCTGCGCCATCGTTGCGACGCAACTCCAGCAATGCGCCGCCTTTACGGCACAGATGCGTAACTCTTTGGTGACGTTTTGGGCCCATGGTGCGCCGCATTGTAAATACGGCACACCATGGGTGATGGTGGCGTGGCACACAATTACTGGTGCATCCCTGCTACTTTGCAGGGATGCGCCGGTAATTAAAAATCTGAACCTTAGTGTCTAGCATTACGCAGTTCTTTAAACTACACTCATACATAATTTCACAGGCCAATGAAATGAAAATCGAAAACAAATAAGCATAGTAGCAACACTACTGAGAAGGAGAGCAATGCGCCTGAAATGCACAGAAGATTTTGAAATATAATTTACCTACAATGTAATGAGCAGCAATATTGCTCTTGGTAAAAAACAAAAATTTGCAATATAATAACACACAGAGCAGGAGAAAACAGAGTAGTAAAGAAATAGCTACTACTACTCACCAAGCCCGGGGATCTCAAGTCCAAGCAGGCCGAGCAGATCGCGTTCACGGTCCAGGACATCCGTCCAGCGGTGGGTGGCCTGGTTGTAGGTGCGCCGGACCCGAGAGTGGTGGTACATGGCCCGGCACACCTTCTCACACCGCTTCCGGCGCTCCCGGATCCCGTACCCGCTACCAATCCTGCCGCCTACCATGATGGTCCTGGGGAGCCAGCGCTGAACATAAAAAATTAGTGCGGTCACCTCCTCCGGGCTGAAGATCTCCCGGGGTACGACCTGCTCCCCCCTCAAACACCCGCACGGGAGCCGGGCACGGGGTGCAGGACCCTTCCCCTTCTCGGGATGCTTCCCGCTCCCTTCACCATGGTCTGGGCAGAAAGGAAGCTAAATAATAAAGAAAATAGAATAGGGAAGAGAAGAAAAGTGAAGAGCTGAAAAAAGTAGTTTAAAATTAGCCAAAAGTAGTAGAAAACACAAAAATATAGAGCAAGAAAAATAGAGAGATAGATAATAAGTAAAATAGATAAATAAAAACTTCAAACAAGCAAAGGATGGCAGAGATACAGAGAGGATACCAAAAGCATGCCCAGAACCATAGCAATGAATGAGAAACAAGATGGCCGCGCCCGTTCACGACTGCGCGGGTAAGTTCGCGCGAGATTTTCCTCGCGAACACCCGCGAACTTGTACTAGCGAGCCGCACACTTTGCGAGATTACACTTCGCGCCCGGAAATGGAAATACGTCATGCAAACAAGATGGCCGCGCCCTTGAACGACCGCAAGGGTAACTTTGCGCTTTGCGCTACAAGCAGCTCGCTAAAACGCACAAAACCTTGCGAACTAACACGCCGCAAAAAAACAAATCGCATATTCGCACAAATTTGCGGCTTCCAAATCCGATCTCGTGCAAGTTCGCGCCCCGCGAATCCCGTGAAATTGCTGAAAAACGAGTTTTGCAAATATGAAAGCACTCAGCAGGTGCAAGAGTTCAAACTCATCATTAGTAATCATTCCCTGTAGTGCTTCCTGACTGGGGCCCCTCCAGAGTTCAGTTGCTAGTTGCAACAATTGTATGACCGTGCTCTGACCCACACAGCAGGCTCATAGAATAGCTACAAGTAGGCCACAAAGGTCCTGGAGAAAAAAAATTGCACTGCAACAGAAAGCAAATTACTGATAAGGAAGCAGGTGCCAGACCTGGAATTTTAAAACAGTGACACATTAATAAACTAACCCCAAATTAATTCATGTCAGTTGAAGCAGGGCAGGTGTGCTTGCTTTCCCCCCCATAATCTACAGTGATGATGAACCAGAGGGTGGCATTGATGTAAGAGAGGGTGGCATGGGTGAAACAGAGGGTGGCAGTGGCGAAACAGAGGGTGCTGGGAACCTGTGATGATGAACCAGACGTAGAAACAACATAGTCACGACCGTTGCGAGCCGACAAGTAAGTTCACAATTGCGAACTGGTACCAAACCCTCGCGAACTGGCAGAAACCCTTGCGAACACAAAAAAAAAATCCACAAATTCACGAGAATTCGCGGATTTTGCGGATTGCGAGTTCGTAAATTCGCAAATTCGCGAACGCCAGATTCGCAAAATTCGCCCATGCTTAGTCAGCATTACCATGTTGTTGTCAATTGCGACAGCTGATCTTCCAGTGCAATGATAACGATTTAATATGAGGAATTTTTGCATTCCAAGGATTCAGTAACAAAACACATCGTCTTGGCAGAGCATATGAACCTAACATAGTCAGGCCTAAACTAAGATCTTCTCTAATTTTGAAGTATTTGCAGTATTCGCAATATGGAATACTGAATTCCATAAATATATCAGAGAATGATATTAAGGAGCCCTGAAAATAAGAATGGAGTAAGAGTTTTAAGCTTGTAGGAGCCTATAAACAGGGATTATTCCATATTGGTTAATAGCCATGTAATTAAAAATAAATTGCCATCCAACAAATGTCTCGCAGATGGTGACCAATGTATTAATAACCTTACATTTAAAATTTCTGAAATTTAGTTTCGGATTGGAGAAACAGAATAGCAACATTATAGGAGGACTGATAAAATAAACGCCCATAAATGAAAGGTTGTTGAAACATAATGTACTAATCAAGTTTGGTGTCTGACAAGAGTTGCTCTGCAATAGAATCAAAGAGTAGGTTGAAGAAGGTTCAAGATGAGAAGTTGAAGAAATTGAAGGGCTGACAAAGTCTTGCATTTCTCAATACGAATGCTAAGATAGATGCCTCTACATCTTTAAAAAATGGACATCAGAAGATATAGAGAGAGCGTGCAAAAGAAATGCTTTAATTTAGGTGGTAAAATTATTTTGATCGGGTGATATGTCCTAATAGGGTAGGGTGGAGCTGCTCCTATTTCAAAAAGGTCCAATGTGTTTCGTTCAAAATAGATGCATAGTTGGTGAGTCTCATGTTATCATAGCTGGTTTTTAAGCATATCCTAAATATTTCATGTTTTATACTAAGTAACCATTGTTAGACCTGGCACCTTGGCGTGAGTCTCCCTTCCACTTTTTGCTGATGTGCCTCATGTGGTTTTGCTGGTGTTAGCTGCTCAGAGCACTGTGCCAGTGCCAACCAGTGCCACAGTGCAAGTGCTCCCTATGTGTAAATTGTTATATGTGATTGGATTCCATGTTTGGCTTATTTGGTTTACTATCAGACCCCAGTAAAGTACACCAGGAGTGCCAAGGCTTGTAAATACAAATGCTGCTGGTGGTCCTGCAGCGCTGGTTGTGCCACCCACAGAAACGGCCTAGTAAAATGTGTCTAAGGTCTGCCATTGCAGAACATGCGTGCAGTCTGGTACTGTCCTGCTGGCTGGGCAAGTGCACACACCTGCCAGCCCCTAAAACTCCCCTTTACCTCATGTGAGTCACCCCTATGGTAGGCCCACGGCAGGGTGCATTGTAAGCATAAGGTAGGACAAGCCCTGATGTGTGTGGCATGTCCTAATAGTGAATTACAGCCATTTTCGTTTTTCACTATTGGAAAGCTACCTGTTCTCATAGGCCAGAATGGGCTGCTGGAATTATTAAACTCTATAATCCCAGCAGGCTCAGGGAACATGGTAGAACGTCAAGTTTAGTATGCCTGAACTCAGAATAATAAAATACATCTTTTAGTAAAGTTTATTTTAATATCCTGTGTTTGCAAATACCACTTTTAGAAAAATGGTATTTGCTTGCCTAACCATTTCAGCCCACCTCTGCTCTGATGTGCATCTACTGTCTGGTTTCTGTGTGTGACAGGGCTGGGGATTTCCTGGAATCAGGCTGGGGCTGACAGGTGGTGAATAGAGAGATTATACCAGGATGGGTGGTGGGAGTGCCCCTTGACTCTGAATAGGGCTGTGCTCTGCCACCTCACAGCTGGCTCCGCCCCCTGGGGAGCGTCTGATGTCTCTGCCCTGCACCTTGTAAAGAGAGAAGGGAAGACTGTCAACAGAGTACTCCTGGACTGTACTTGTCACCACAATGCTGGCTCCACCTCCTGCGGAGCCTCTGATGTCCCTGCCCTGCTCACTGAAAGAAAAGCCAGAGCTGCCCAAAACAAAATGCTCAGGAACTGGACTGGATTGGGCAAAGTCCCCCATGGCCTGAAAGAACAAAGGATTTTGTGTCTAAAAGTAGGAGCCCTGCTCCTAAGAAATCAGATCCTGTTTGTGCCAAGAAGAAACTCTGCCCAAAGAGAAGGACCTGGAAAAGCTGCATGGAGGACTACTGTCTCTGGCCCCGGAGACTGGCCTGTGGTGAGTGCCTTGCTGCAAGAAGGGGAGGAAAAGACTAAGAAAGACTTTTTATTCAACTTGTGCATTCTCTAAAAGAAACGATCTCCAAGGGCTTGGAAGTGATCTTGCCCCCTGAACTGAGCCCCAGTACCATTGGGCTCTCATCCTGCCTTCGCTGTCTACTGCCGATCGTTTGCCTTCCCCCCTTGCTGGAGCCGTGATTCTCAGTGCGCCTCGCCCCCTCCTTGGGCCGTGACACTTGTGCCTGGCCACCCCTGCCTCGTGTGAGCCTCGCTCGCCTTCGAGTCGCTCGCCGTACATCCCACTGGGCCGCCCGCACTTCGACATCTCGCCCCCTTCGAGTCGCACTGAGCGCATCTCGCCCCTCCTGCTGGAAGCGGACCAGAGTGCTGCCTAAAGCGCCAGGACGGCCCGTTTGTATGGGATGTACCATGCCGCCCCGCTCCGCACTCCTGAGTCCTGAGGGCCGCGCCGCCCGCTGAGAGCCTCCCGTATGTCCCGTACTGGTCCCCCCATGTCGCGCCTGCCCCCATTTGACCGCAGCTCCCTCCGCACTGAAGGTACGGCTCGTACGCCGTGAACGCTCCAGTGCACCAGATCTCACGCCCGCTCCTCGAGGCCCCTCCGCTCTACGTCTCGCAGTTCGGGCTGGACTGTTCCCATGAGGCACAGGGTCAAGGCTGATTTGCATATGGCCATGTCTGAACTGGGGTGGTGTGGAGTGCAAAACAACGATGGAATTAGGCCCAGATCTCTGTACTGGGGTGAATGTATGACATTGTTCTGTATTCTGTCCATCAATTGTTGTTTTTTCATTTGTCACCCCGAGTGGGATGGGTATGCTCAGACGTGAGTTCCATGCTCTGCACACCACTGGAGTCAAGCTATACTGGCTGAAGAGGGCTGATAGCCAGAAACCGGTCCTAGGATGCTTGATTCTGGTCCAGGAAAGACATGGCTTGGCAGTTCGGGATGTACTGTTCCCATGAGGCACAAGGTCATGGCTGAATTGCATATGGCCATGTCTGAACTGGGGTGGTGTGGAGTGCAAAAAAACGATGGAATTAGGCCCAGATCTCTGTACTGGGGTGAATGTATGGCATTGTTCTGCATTCTGTCCATCAATTGTTGTTTTTGCATTTGTCACCCCGAGTGGGATGGGTATGCTCAGACGTGTAAATCCCATGCTCTCCACACGTCTGGAGTCAAGCTATCCTGGCTGAAGACGGCTGATAGCCAGAAACCGGTCCTAGGATGCTTGATTCCGGTCCAGGAAAGACATGGCTTGACAGTTTGGGCTGGACTGTTCCCATGAAGCACAGGGCCAAGGCTGATTTGCATATGGCCATGTCTGAACTGGGGTGGTGTGGAGTGCAAAAAAACGATGGATTTAGGCCCAGATATCTGTACTGGGGTGAATGTATGACATTGTTCTGCATTCTCTCCATCAGTTGTTGTTTTTGCTTCAGGAGCTCAAAAGCCTGCTCCACTGGCCATCTTGTTTTTCCATGGGCCTCATTGAAGCGTACTTAGCCTGCCATATTTGTATTTCTCAGAGATACTAACAACCATGGACAGTTGGGATGCGCTGAGTTTCCTAAACATAAGACAGACATAAGTGCCACAATAAGGAACATAATTTCTGATCATATTGCCTGACATCAACCACACTGGACAGATCAATCTTACCAACGAAATTTATATGAAAAGGGGTGACCCTGTGTCCCTCAGAACCTGGGTAAGAATATAAATATAACAAGAATGGTTCTGAAGGTAGAGCAAACATGAGTAAACAGATGATGTTAATGCTACCTGAAAATTAAGTCCTCTGACACAAAACCATACTTAATGAATAAGGCATGGAAAAAAGCAATTGCTTGGACAAAAGGATTTATCACGGAATTACTTCATTCACTGATAAATACAAGATGATAATGTGGAC
Organism: Lissotriton vulgaris; assembly: GCF_964263255.1. NCBI lineage: Eukaryota > Metazoa > Chordata > Amphibia > Caudata > Salamandridae > Lissotriton > Lissotriton vulgaris. The sequence goes on along the minus strand of NC_141691.1, from coordinate 945,705,217 downwards.
TGTCAAGGATAATACAAAACAGAGGGGAGTGACAAATGTGCAAAGAACTTAGGTGGTGAACATTATATACAGTGTAAACATATACATATGTACAAGCGATAATGAGGATAGACCAGATGATTGTTTCCAGAACAAAGATTTCTATCTATTCAAGTATAGAATCCTGTTGATGCTGTACCTAGAGTAAAGCGTCGACGTTTCGACCCTGTGGTGTCCCAGTGGGTGGTCACGGCAGGTCTTTCTCAAGACAGATAGGGGAGTGGTTGACAGTCCTACTGGAGGCCGGGTATTTATCCTGGACAGGTTGATGGAAAGGTGCAATGGCCTGGTATCTTTTACTTGAGGGAAGAATCTGGAGATAAGGAAAGAGGTCCTGCTCAAAGTCAGGTCCTGGATGGGATGCCTGCCCTCCTTCCTTATCTCCAGATTCTTCCCTCAAGTAAAGGTCAGAAGACTTATTTTCAGACAGCATTAAAAGAGTCCGTTTACTCATGTTTGCTCTACCCGACAGAACCATTCTTGTTATATTTATAATCTTACCAACGGGCCAGGCCCTCTCCAGTAGTAGTTGTGATTTCAACTGGAGTACGGTGCTGTTTCACAATATGAAGGAATCATGGACTGATCCTGGGAATCTGAGTCGTGTGAGATATGCACATCTGGTAAGCAGACAACCTTCACGTTGATGGGATAGATTTGCTTCCTGTTACAGTAAACTTGTTACCTGGCATGCGGTGGTACTAAGGCAATACAGGTGCCATCAATGGCTCCAACCACTTGTGGGATGCGACCACATCCATAGAAGTCAACCTTCACAGTGGCTAAATCCTCACATCTGGGGAACTGGATGTAGCTGTCAATGTGTGTCATTATTACTGAAAGCATGTTTTATAGTACACCACTGAATGTTGGTTGAGATATACCACCAGATGTAGCCCTGTGTATTGAAAGGAACCTGTGGCCAGAAAACGCAATACTGCCATAAGTCTCACAATAGGTGGAATACATATGCATTAGTATTTTGAGGAAGGAGATAAGTCTCCAACTTGTGACATAAATCCTGTATTGTTTGCCTATTCAAATTAAACTTTTTGATGACAACCCTTTCTTCCATGATCTGAAGGTCTGAAACTAGGCGGCAGACTGGAGGCTGACCTCTCTTCCATCTCCCAGGGTACCCATAGAGTGAAAACATATTTGAATTTTGGTCACAGTGTCCACAGTAACATATATGAAGAATAAGCCAGAAGTCATAGGACAAAACATAACTGCTCCAGAAAGCATTATTCATAATTCACATAATAATTGTCTACTGTCCAACACCCACCTTTAGTACTCTTTGTGGTCTTCATATGAGTCTGTAATAAAAATGTACATATTATACATCCAAAAATGTATCATGAGCACCCTAATTTTGTAAAGTTTGAATTGTTCTCACAAAATAAAGTCACAGCCGATTTACAGTATACCATGGTAATATAGTGTTTATGTACATGAATCAATTACACAGATGTGTGTGTACAGGAAATTACAGAAAAATAGAGTAATAAATATGTACACATGCAACACCACATCTGTAGTGGTGGTGAGGAACTTAACAGTCACCAATGCCTCACTTCTAACTTGCTCAAATGGCAGATGCCTGACCTTGCATATTGGATATTCGACTGCTTGGTGGGTGGTTTCATCCAAAGCAGACACAGCCATAGGCTAACAATGTTGACTGTAATGGTTGTGGCCCAGTGGCTGTGTTCATCTATGCTGATGACTGCCTACGTCCCATGCATATACGCTGTGGTTTGAAAACAAACTAATTTGCTTGCTAACACTTTAGCTGATGTTTGCCAACTTTGGGAGCAATCATGCCAGGCCAAGCAGGAAAGAGGACCCTTGCCCTCTCTCCAGATGAGCTAGAGAAACTTGTTGAAGAGGTCCTTCCCCTATATGGCCAGTTCTATGGCTCAACTGAGGAACAAATAACTTACATACATAGTTTACTCTGTTCAACTCCATCCTTTCCATTCCCACAGGCTACAATGTTCCTCTGAGTCCCAAAGCGAATTCAGATTAGTTTAGTAACATTTCTTTAGTTCTTGCATAGGACAATCATTTAATGGATTGTGGAGCACTGCAGTTTGTGTATTTAATATCATCATTGAGATGTCTGATAAGTCCTAGATCCTACTTGTTTTGCATGCACATATCTATGCATGCATACATTTCATGGTACTAATGATATATTTCCCAATCAGATCATAGTAAATGTGCAAACAAATGTATAGGATTTACAACACAAGCAGTGTATGTATACTGTAAGAAGCACTGAGTATGATGTTAGCTATGTGTGCCGTCCCACATATTACTCAGCCCACATCAGGCCTTACGAAACTGTTGTATGAGAACTAGCTATAGCTCACAGACCACTTCAGAGTGCCACACAACCTTGAGGTCACACATTGGATGACCACAAGATGTACATTAATTGTATTGAATTTGCAGAAAGGTGATGTTAGTATGGGATCAGTATGATCAGCTTGAAGAGAGTGAGGCCTAAAAATAAGTTGTGCCCAGTCTGAGTTACTATGGCAAGACAACTGATGCGCAGAATAATCTCCCTGTAGACCAGAAGATCCTTGCATGTTCCCCGAATGAGTTTCCTGAACAAATGTTAGCCCTGATTGCTTTTACATGGACTACATTTTGAATGATGACTGAGGGTAACCCAGGATCTGATACTTCTTTCCTTGACCCACATTGTCAATGTGTATATTTACTAACGAGAGGCCCCTGACTCCCACAGGTCTGTTTTCACTTTTCCATAAGTCATGCTTGCACTGTACATGTCTATTACATAGGTGACACATTAACAGTGCAGATAGTTGGTTACTTCTGAAGTGATTTTGATATGCGAATCACCAGCTTTGCCATATTCAACCAATCAAACAAGACATACAATGGTATGTTGAATGGAATCCCTGTAACAGTGCTACATATAACAAAAATGTGTACTGTGATGGCAGTGCATACCACACAAACTAAATCAGATGTTGTATTAACACCCATTAGGTAGTCCACCTTTCCACACATCCCTAGAGAGGAAGCTCTCAGTGACACACATGCCAGCCCTTTCATTGTGACCTAGGTTCTAGGACGTAGTCTAAACTATGGTACCAGCCTGAAGGGACCTTATGCATCAAGTCAATGGTCCTGGCTGTAAAGGTGTCTGTACAGTCATTCACAAGTAGTGTACCCATCAAAAGGTCACAATGCTGTATTGTGTTTCATAGATGCTCACCTCACAGTACAGTGTAGGATGACCCTGGGCTACATAATGTTAGTGACTGCCTTTGTCAGTATAGGTCATGACGTCCGCTATGGATAGTCAGCAATGGCTACACAAGTGTGTAGCAAAACCAAAGGGGATGATGGACGGAGTGTTGAACATTGCAAGCACTCACCCCCAGTCAACTATTCTGGGTTTAATCTATTATCATTCTTTAGTTCATTCTGCCACCCCAGTTCAGACATGGCCATGTGCAAACCCGTCTGACCCTGTGCCTCGTGGGAACAGTCCAGTCCGAACTGCCAAGCCATGTCTTACCTGGACCTGAAAAAAGCATCCTGGGACCAATTTCTGTCTAATCAGCCATCATCAGCCAGGCTAGCTTGAATCCAGTGGCAAAGTGAGCAAGGGGCCCACGTCTAGGCATACCCTGCCAACTTAGGACAAACAAAGCAAAACCAAAGGGGATGATGGATGGAGTGTTGAACATTGTAAGCACTCACCCGCGTCAACTGGGACGCATGTTTAACCACTTTTTCATGTAATGGGGATTTCCTCAGCCTCAACACCCTTCAATGGTATACTGGCTTTTAGGTATGCAATGCAGGAATGGTCTTCTCACCAGAACCAAGCCGGATTGGGGATGTTCCTAGGCCTAGCTGATTCATTATCCTGTAGATATTTGTAGACAAATCTCCAATATATTTTGGGCAGATTGTCTCCAGTCTACTTTTCTGTGCTACATGTGATACATAGCAAAGGTAATTAAGCACAGCTTTCGTGAGACTATTCTGACAGCTGACATATGCAGAAGTTTCGATGAGGAAGTGTCAACAGTGTGAAATGAGCATTTCTATGTCCCCTTCTTCCTGCTACTTTACATTATGCTACAGCATAGCTGTATTAGTTGAACATAATGTTATCATGATGTGGTATTAGGTATATGACCATTTGCTTATTGCAGGGCCTTGTGTGTAATCTGTAGGAATGACTTCAAGAGCCAAAGTATACAAGGTGATCAAGTATCCTAGATATATGAGGATGGAGATCACATAACTTCACTCATGCAATTGGAGCTGTTGGTGGCTATGACTTCACTGTGAGAAACTGTTTACAGGTTGTGCAGCATGCGTTCATGTGCTCATGCTAATGTTGAAACCACCAAAGTGGGCCTTGTAGCTGGAGACTACAGTACACTTTATTAATGTTCTATGGTCAAAGCTGTTGGTCAAGCGCAGATGCAAAAAACGTATTTTATATGTCATTTAGGCATCACCCCAAGCAAGTGGAGGAGACATGGCCAACGTCGTTGGAGAAGCAGCTGGCCACAGTGGCTCCGGTCTCAACACAACAGACACTAGGGAGCCAGTGGCCTTGAGGGTGAAGGGAATGCCACAGGGGACACAGCCTCAATGTCTTCATCTTCAGAGTCAACCTCAAGTGGACATTCCCTAGTGATGGCAGAACACACAGGACATGTACCATCACCAACCTTGTATGTAATGCCCGCTCCATCTCCACCCTCAATGTTGCTCCTTACCCTGTTGGCCAGGTCCGCTCCTCTATGAGGGGAGCTATCTCCTTCCCTTCAGTCACCTCGGCCCCTGCCCCTATAACCCCGCTACCTGAGTTCAGAGGCTATTGATCTGCTCAGAAACATCTCTGTGGGTCAGACCGCACTGCTGAATACCATCCAGGGGCAAGGTAGACATTTGCAACAGATGGTGGCCTACCTGGAAGGTGTCCACAGTAGTATGTTTGTCCTAAATAAATCTTTTCAGGCTCTGGTCTCCTCCATTTCTGCAGCTTTCCACCCATCCCAAACTTCCACCCCACCTCCTGCCTCTTCCCCACCCAAATTCCCTATTCCCATGCCTGTCTCAAGAACACTCACAAAAAGAAACACATTCACGTCATCAGTCCAAAGTAGCACAAGTAAACAGAAACGCCAGAAAACAGGCAAGCACGCAACCACTCACCTAACACTAACATCCCTCATGACTACCACCACTCCCAAAATACCCCCCAAACATCACACCTATTCCCACAGACTAATCCATCACAAGCCAGACATACCCTCAGACACAGCACCTGCAGCACCAGACCCATCCACAATTGCCAGCATTACACCAGACACCATACTCGCACCCACAGACCCATCCACTACCACAAGCATACCCCAGACACAATAACCGCACCATCAGACCCATCCACAGCACCCAGCACTTCCACATCACAGACCCTCATAATATGCAAACACACATGCTCACCAACACAATAAACACCTACAAAACACAAACATGATACATCAGACACACAGACACCCACACCAACACACCCACCTACACCTGACAATTCCACTAGCTTTACCTCCCAACCCCTACTCCCTCTCGAACATCCTGCCAATTTTCCCAGGGAAAGCGTGTTATGTAATTGTAATTGTGGTATACTTATAGAGCGCAGCCTGTCACCACCAAGGGCATCCTGGCGCTTTGAACCCTGATCCAACAGCAGCTTCAGCAACTAGCCTATCCTCGGGAAGAGGTGGGTTTTCAACGCCTTTCTAAAGGCTGGGAGAGCCTCAAAGCTCCTGAGGGATAGTGGTAGAGAGTTCCAGAGTTTGGCCGCTGCTACTCTGAACGATCGGCCACCCATCCTCACTCTCTGGAAGCGCGGGACCACTAACAGCTTGGATGACGAGGAGCGTAGTGCTCGAGCTGGAAGATACCAAGCAAACATTCTCTGCAGCGGAATAGGTCCCAAGCCATGAATAGCTCTGAACACTATGCATGCGGCTTTGTAGCGAACACGAAGGTGAATCGGCAGCCAATGGAGTTCCTGTAGTGCTGCTGTAGCCGAGCTGTAATAGGGGCGGGACAGAGCGAGTTTAGCCGCCAGATTCTGTACCCTTTGAAGCTTGCCCAGTAGTGTTACAGGGGCATCCAATAGTAGTGCGTTGCAGTTGTCGAGTCGACTTAGAATTGTGCTCCGCACTACTTCGGACCTGGCTTGCTCAGGAAGGAGAGGTAGAACCTTGCGCAACATCCGGATAAGCATCATGCACGTAGACGTGATCTTGTTTACATGCAGATCCAGCTGTAAATTTGGCCCTAAAGTGACCCCCAGATTACGCGCCGAATGTGTGGCAGACACCGTCTCCGAGAAGGACGGGGGCCAGAAGTCGTCTGGGAGGTTCCTGGGAATTCGATCACCGGAACAATGCAGAACCTCAGTTTTGGTACCGTTGAACTGTAACGAGTTCAAATGGAGCCAATCCGCTGTGGACTGCATACATCGGTGAAAAGTCTCCAGTGGGACCGCATCCTGTCCCTCCAGCGAAAAGACCAGCTGGGTATCATCTGCATAATTAAATGCAGAGATCCCAAAGGATTTAATAAGCTGGACTAATGGGCGGAGGTAAATGTTAAAGAGTATAGGGCTGATGGCTGAGCCCTGCGGTACTCCTTGTCCTACTCTCCGCTCCTCTGAGCTGAAGGGAGGGAGCGACACACGTTGTTGACGATTATCCAAGTAGGAAATCAGCCAGTCCCTAGCCTTGTCTTTAACTCCACACTCTTCCAGCCTCGCTATCAAGGTTGGATGGCTGACCGTGTCGAACGCGGCCGACATGTCGAGCAGCATAAGAAAGGCTGCCCGACCACTGTCGACTCGCGCCCGCAGATTGTCAAGCACGGTCACTAACGCGGATTCCGTCCCATGAGCTGGGCGGAAGCCGAATTGCGTCTCATCCAGCCAGGTGTTTTCTTCCAAGAAGCCGGATAGAGTGCGGGTAACCAACTTTTCCAAGATTTTCACTGGAAAAGGCAACAGGGAGATTGGCCGGTAATTGGAGAGACAGGCAGGGTCCAGCGTAGGTTTTTTTAAAAGCGGAGATACCACTGCCTTCTTCCAACAACCCGGTACAATCCCTGTTTCCAATGACTGGCAGCAGATGGAATGTAAAGGCTGGAAAAGTTCCTCCTGGAACAACCTCCAGAGTTTTGGCGGGAGAGGGTCAAGAGGCGAACCAGATGAGATCGTGAGGGCTAGGTTGCTAAACTCCTCCAAGGAAGGCAAAGGAAAGCTACTCAGTTGGGGTCGACTGGCTTCACTTGCCGGAGCTCCCAAACTGAGGGCCCGGTCCAAGAAGGGCAGGGTAGGACTGCTCAGCCGGGGTCGACTGGCCTCAAGCGCCGGAGCTTCTGGACTGAGAGTCTGGTCCGCAGGAGGCAGAGAGGAGCTACTCAGCTGGGGTCGACTGGCCTTCGTCGCCGGAGCTCCCAGACTGAGGGCCCGGACCAAGGGGAGTGGGAAAGAGCTACTCAGCTGGGGTCGACTGGCCTCCCTTGCCGGAGCTCCCAAACTGAGGGCCTGGTCCAAAAAGGGCAGGGGAGAACTGCTCAGCCGGGGTCGACTGGCCTCAAGCGCCGGAGCTTCCAGACTGAGAGTTTGGTCCGCAGGAGGCAGAGAAGAGCTACTCAGCTGGGGTCGACTGGCCTTCGTCGCCGGAGCTCCCAGACTGAGGGCCCGGACCAAGGGGGGTGGGGGAGAGCTACTCAGCTGGGGTCGACTGGCCTCACTTGCCGGAGCTCCCAGACTGAGGACTTGGTCCGGGGAGGGCGAGGAGAAGCTACTCAGCTGGGGTCGACTGGCCTCCCTTGCCGGAGCTCCCAAACTGAGAGCCTGATCCACGGGGAAGAGGGGAAGGCCACTCAACTGGGGTCGACTGGCCTCGATTGCCGGAGCTCCCAAGTTGTATGCCTGATCCTCTGGTCGGGGTCGACTGGTAGTTGAGGCTGGAGCTTCTAAACAGGGGTGGGAAATCCCCTGCAAGGGTCGACTAGCCATCAGCTCCGGAGCTCCCGAACCAGTAGGAGAATCGACTGGGTCCTGCAGACCCTCCAGGATTCTGCGGATTTTCTCCTCAAAGGCCTCGGCAATAGAATCACAGAGGTCTTGCGATGCAGGGACGGAACTGGCCACACACGTGGGATGGGCAAGGTCTCTGACAATTTTGAAAAGGGCCTGTGCCTTGTTAGGGGCATGAGTCAAGGTGGATTCAAGATAGGACGCTTTAGCCAACTTGATCTGAGCCTTGTAATTTTGTATGGCAGACCGGAACACAGTTTTCTCCGAGTCTAGGTATTGTTTCCTCCACGCCCTTTCGGCACGTTTGCAGTCGAGTTTGAGCTGACGAAGTTCGCTCGTATACCAAGGGCTAGCTCGATTCACCCTACCCCGTGACTTCCGAAGGGGTGCCAGCTTATCCAAGGAGCTCTAAATTGATTGACAGAAGCGAGCATAGCTCTCTTCGGCTGTAGTGCCAAGCTTAAAGTCCTTATCTAAGATGTTCGGCAGGGGGGAGGTTTTGAGAATACGGGACCAAGGTCTCTCTAATTTAGCTTGGGGTAGTCCAGCCTCTCGTGAGGTATGGTCCTCCAGCCAGAGAGAAAACAAGATCAGAAAGTGGTCTGTCCAATACTGGTACTTAATGTCCTCTATCGAAACCCATGATGGGTCCGCGAATACCAAGTCCAGAATGTGACCCCTACGATGCGTGGTGGCATTCACCAACTGTTCCATGTGCCCTTGCCTTCACCCTTGTCAAGGCCGACCCCCCTCTCAAATCTAATAGACCTCTCCCACACCCCAACCCATCCCTTGCACATCTCAATCCACCCCAGAAAAACCTGATCTCCCACCACTAAACCCAGGCGTACCCCTAAGAAGACCCAAACCTAGGAGACCCCTCTCAAATTCAGGACCACCCCTTCCAAAACCAAACCCACAACTCTGAATATTGTCCCCACCCCTCCCAAGTAACATAATTAAAGTGCATAAACTTCACACTAGATGCCCTTTCCTGAGGAGGTTCCCCTGGCAGTGTCATGGGAGGCAGGTTTAGTGGCACAGCACTGTACTAGATCAACCATTGTGACAATTGACTAGCCATTGGCATTTGCTTTATTCCATGTGTTTATTTTTGGCAAATAAAAAACGTTGCTTGTTTTTCTACACATTAGTCCTACCATTACCTTTCTAACAATTTGTTGATATTGGATACTTTTTGATGTGTGACAACAGTTGTGTTTGTTTCACCTTGATTTCTGCACCATGTAAAGTGGTTAGTATAATCGGACCTTGAAACCAGTGCAGGAGTCACACAGGGCAAGGGGAAATGTTCAATAGATGACTATGTGAGATAAATTCCAATCGGGGCTGACATCGCATTGGGTGATATTTCATATGGTAATTCAGCTTGGATTGGCCAATGTCAACATCATTTACTTGCACTTCGACCTGTTATGTAGGTTGGATATGTGTTTGATGTGTTCAAGTTAGATATTTGTTTTTCCACACTTGAAGGGTGTTAGATTGTCATACTTTTGTAGACATTTATATGGAGATGTGTCCATTTTCTGTTGTGAACCTTATACCTACTGTATCTAAATGTGTGACAAATCGTGTTACTGCTGTATTTGCTTTCATGACTTTTACTTACACATTTACAAAATATGCATGGCACTTGGTCATGCTATTGGATGTGTAAAGCTAAGTGCTGGTGAGTGTCAGTCTTATGTCCCTTCCTTTCCACCAGGTCAGATGTGGTGGTTAGACAGCCAGTCACGTTGTTGGGAAGGCATATTGTAATTGGGCCAGTAGTAACACTGACAGTCTGCCCTTTGACAGACCTATTGGTCTATCCAGCTGCCACTGCAGTTGAGATTTTTCTGGTGGTGGAACCATGGCACTCTTTTGTCTATGAAACTGCATGCATCGTAACAGGGTGGTTATACCTCCTGCGCAGCGAAGGTGATTCCAACGCCATTTTGTGAGCAGTACCAGAACCGCCAAACTCATAATCAGACCCTAAGTCATAAGGGAGGGTTATTTTCTTATGGAAAACCAATGCTTTTGCATGATTTAATTGATGAATTGACATAAAAGGGAACAGTTTCAATGGACTATGGTGGTGTAGCACCGGGTCCACCCTATTGCTAAAGCAGTGGGGCGCCTAAGTTTCCTCCTGGTTGGCGGGCTTTGTTTTTGGCGCTCCATGGTGGCACCCTAAAAATGGGCACCACAATGGGAAAGCCAAAACCAGTTCCTTCACTTCATGGACTGAAAAGTCCATGCCGTGAAGGAACTGGTTTGCATGCACACAGGGGGGCAAATGCTGTGCTCTCTTGTGTGCATCCACAGGGCAGGAGGCACCAGGGGGCATACCCTTAGTTTCCTCTCTGCTGCTGTTTTCATGGCAGTGCAACTGTCATGACAACCATGGAGGACAGGTAACTTGTAATTTGCTTGGCCCTCCAAGCATTTTACTGCCTCCTGATTGCTACAAAACTTCCAGGGAACAGTGGTATCCTTCCAGCTGGGCCGGGCTGTGGCTTTCCCATCACCCATATCTTAATAGTGCGGTCTGAATACCAAAGCGCCCCTGCAAGTCTGGCAGTCTGTGGACCGCCCGATTCGTAATCTTGGCCTAAGAGTTCATCTAGTGCTTTTGGAGAAGTTAATGATTCTAACTGAGATAGGGGTCAACATTGCAGAACACTTGATCCAAGAAAATATCAAAGACATGCTTTTCGATATGGCTCCTACTAAGGCAGTGTAGAACTATGTATAAAAATTGGAAAAGCAGCAAGGATATTGTGTGTGATAAATGGGTGATTCTTATCATGAGCCATGATCTCTGAAATACTATGACAGATATACTATCACAGACCTCAGAACAAAGACCCTGGCACATGCCTCCAGGTGAATGACAGCCATGCCTGCACACGTCCACATGAGCCTGACCTCCACAATCATGCTGCTATATCTACTAAAACATTCTGCAACTATCAAGTTTGGAAGTGTCAGAAAGGCCAGTTGCATACCACCCACGACTGCCTTTAGCACCAGAAAAAGATTTGGCGAAAGCAGCAAGTGTGAGGTGAGTGACAATGTCACCTGGAAGCTGTAGGTACACATGCACATCACTAGCTGAAGATCTGAAATGGGAGACTTTATGATAGACTATGCAAGCATTTTAACTGCCATGGTGAAGATGCATAATGTGAGGTATATCGCTAAAAACGTAACTTAGCCTTCTAGCAATGTTTTCAACACCTACGTTTAAGACATCAATAGCAGATCGATTTATTTCTCAATGGAGCACTGTCACATGTTAATTGCTGCCCATTCATACCATGTTCTGTCTCCTACCACTTCTTACTAAGCAGATATAATATTATATTGCATGGGTCCCAATATTCACATAACCCTTGTGTTCAGTAGCATAATGGTTGGTCTTTTGAATGCTGATTAGTGTACTCTTCTTTTCGAGTTAAGTATACGTAAGTCAGCATTTAAGCTAACGTCTGCTAAAATGCATGCGCCGACTTGTAAATATTGTGATGTGCACATCAGCGGTAATTTACATGCAGTACTGCCCAGTGACGACCACTTTGCATCTCATTAGAGATGCAAAGTGAGGCGTCTGGAAAAAGGGTGCTAACATGCGCTAATGCATGTTAGCACCCACTTGTAAATAGGGTGATAGTTTTATCTTCAGCCAGAAAAGCAGAGATAAGGCCCTTGTTGATATGCCCCGTGTAACTGGGTAATACTGCTGGTGGTCCTTTGACTTTCCCTGGGTGGTACCTGGCAAAAAAGTTCCAGCACGAAATGGATGTTGATGTCCATGCTGTGCTGGAACTTTGTGGGAATACAGACAGGGGGGCACATGTGGTTCTCCCCTGAATGTATCTCTATAGTGGGGGTGTCATGGGGGCCCTGTGGGACCCCTATGATCTTGCACTGACAGACTTTTCATGGCTGGGCTCCGCAATGAAAATGTTGGCAGTGCAAGAACTTGCTCAGCATATTCCGTTGTGGCGCAGTTGTTCTACCGCCAGAAAATGAATGTTCCCCAGTGCAGCCGGAGGTCCAGCGCCGGTACGACTTTAGAAGTCATTATTGCCAAGACGGTGGACCACCACTGCTGCACCATCACAAGCCTGGCAGTTGCTAGACCGCCAGATCAGTCCCCCAATTCTGTATCTTTCTAGTTGTACACAGACCTCTGCAGTGTATTATCTAATAGACTTTCATAATGCACTATATTACATTTGCCAATGAGTACTAACTTTTTTAATGTATTTTTCACTTAAGTTCCGTGTTATTTTATATTTGGTTCCTTGATGGTGAAACTTACAGAATATTGTTTTTTTAGCCACACCTTTTGTACAACTGATATTCTGAACTCACATATTTAGAAGTGCTTTCAATAATCATGATAAAGAAAAATAATATAAAATAAATACATACAAATCAGCCACTCAGTGGGTATCTATTTGTCTTTCATTATGTTTAGGCATCATGTTTAACATCTTTGTGGAGTTTTTATATAGTGCTCAAAATATTATAGCTCTTTCATGAGCACCAATGACATTACACAAACTCTCATTAATTTTTTTGGGCAGATGTGAGATTTAGTGTTTTGCCCAGAATCGCAGTTTATTGACACTGAGAATCAAACCTGGTTGCCTGTTCCCAAGTCTCCTGCTTTGGCCACAACACCACATCCTGGGTAGCGGGAGGGAGGCAGGTTGAAGGTAGGATAGGCTTCTCTCTTCCTCTACAGCCTCTAGGTTTTGTGGACCTGAAATGTGTTGGCTGATCTGAGATCCCACCGCAGGGAGAACCAAAGAAAGAGTTTCTGCATGTCCAATGCTCCCCCACCATACAGTGCCTTATGTACAGGGAAGAGGGCTTTACATTTGGCAGGCTGTTGGATTGGGAGCCAGTGAAGCTTCCTGATGCTGCTAGAGATGGAGTGGAATTTCGGAATTTTAAGCAACACTTGTGCTGCGGCATTCTGTAGAGACTGGAGTTTAACTACCTGGTACTTGTCAATGCCCAGAAACAGTACATTACCATAGTCTATTTTTGAGAGAATTAGTACACTATTACCGTTCTTCTTAGATCCTGGGAAATGAAAGGCAAAATCTTATGCAGGATCTTTGATAAGAAAAAACATGAAGAGGTTAATCTGTCCTGCAAAGTTTAACTGGTCATCGAACATCACTCCCAAATTCCTAGCCTTAGCAGACGGGAGGGGGCAGCTGCCTGCATCAGTTAGCCACCATGCTTGGTTCCATATGAGTGGAACTTTTACAAACTTCATGACCTCTGTTTTATCTGTGTTCAGTTTGAGAAAATTCTGATTCATCCATCCCATAATGCATTTCAGACAATTATGGAACTTGTCGGCTGTGATTTAAACACTCAAAGAGATAGATATAACTATCTGAGTGTCATCAGCATAAGAGACCAGCCAGAAACCATGTGCTTGTATTTGCTTAGCCAGAGGGGTGACATAGATGTTACTTAAGGTCGGACAAAGTGCCCAGGATGGGAGGCATTAACTTTCTGATTTCAGATTGCCCCAGCGCACCCTCTGCTACCTTAATTTGTGAAAGATGAGAGTAGGGTTAGAGCCATCACTTTAATACCTATTGCCTTCAGCCGCTGAGTTATCACTGAATGGTTAACGGTGTCAAACGCTACTGATAGGTCATCTAACTGTTTTCCAATCTCTTCTGATCAGAGAAGATTCTGTGGAGTGACATGGTCTGAAGCCATGTCGGGTGGAGTCTAGGAGGTCATTAGAATCTAGATAACAAGTTACTTCTTTATTGACAGATTTTTTAAAGATTTCAGCCGCAAGCGGTAGACATGATACAGGACAGTAGTTTTTTCCTTTGATGGGATCTAAAGAGGGTTTCTTCAGAATAGTCTTAATACACGCTTTTGTCCATGACAAGGGGAAAATCCCAGAGCTAATCACATTGTTTAGGAGAGGGTTAAGATGGGTGCTGATCTTATCTGAGAAAAGATGCGTAATAGCAGGGGGACACCGGTCAGTGTGAGAGCCTGACTTAGTCCATAACAGCAAGTCATTTACTTCCTCAACTGTTAGAAGGGAGAAACTGGACAAATGGCAAGGGGTTAGATTTCATGAGTATTTTTGTCAATGGGTGGATTATTAGTTGAGTTTGGTGCTGTTCCTAAAAGTTCATTGTAGGCTGTTTGTACTTTGGTTTGGAAGAAGTTTGTGATCAGTAGCGGTCGGCAGTAGGTGTTTCTATAGGGCGGTGACGTGGGCAGGAGGAGGGGCAGGGTGGGGGAAAATAATGTATGGATTACGGAGTTTTACAGGTAAGTAAACATTTAAATACATAAAACGAATTTCGTTGCGCGCACTGCATCACATTTGGTGATGCAGTGTGCGCAACAAAATTCGTTTTATGTATTTAAATGTTTACTTACCTGTAAAACTCCGTAATCCATACATTATTTCCCCCCACCCTGCCCCTCCTCCTGCCCACGTCACCGCCCTATAGAAACACCTACTGCCGACCGCTACTGTTTGTGATCCTATTGTAAATAGCTTGATCTGGTATGAACTGGTTCTCCCATTGGAGTTTAGACAGGACGGAGCCGGTTTTAAAAAGCTCTCTGGAAGAGTTCTTAGCCGCCTCTATTTTGTTTGTGAAATAGTTCATTTTGGCATTTTTAATAAATTCTTTGCATTCCTTTAGGGCTAGATTATAGGCAAGTTTGCCTTCCTTGCTGTAGTCATCCCTCCATGTACGTTCATGTTGTCTGCATTTTGATTTAATGATTTTAAGATCAGAATTTACCAGGGGGCTGAGACTTGACTTCTTCTCTGTTTCTTTATTTTTTTTGCAGCCAACTGCTCTGCTACTGATCTATTCCAACTATCCAAATTGTTAGCTGCCATATCATTGTCAGGAACTAGCATGGGGGGTTCCTATCAAGGGCCTCTTCAAACTCCTTTTTTAAATTATCTGCCAGGGGCGAAACTTAACCATGGGTGGCCTGTTTGAAAGGGACATGTTTCTCTTCAGGATCTGAAATTTAAAATAAATGGCTTTATGGTCCGTCCATGTTAGGGGTAGTCTTTTATCCAGTTTTATAAAAGGGTTATTGGTAAAAATATAATCCAGAGTGTGGCCGCCTTGTGTGTGAGTTCTATGATGATTTGAGTCAGATCAAATCCTGACATATTATCCAATAAAGTGAATGTATCTCCATTGGTATAGGATTCAAGGTGAAAGTTAAAGTCACCTAGTATTGTAAAGGTGGGTAAATCTAAACATGATTCCATGAAAGTATGGAGTGTTTGTATATTCGTGGATCGCAGCCCCGGCAGCTGGTAAGGAAGTAGGCCTGGGAAGGTCCAGGTGTTATTGATTTGAATAATAAAAATCATAGCATCTGCTGCGAGTTGTAAGGTAGGTGCAATGGTTGTTTTGAAACAGGAGCGGTATAATATGGCGATGCACCCCTGTTTTCCCCTTCCTGTCTACACTGTCTATTTGGTAGCCTGCTGGTAGTGCAATATTCCAGTTGGGCTCATAAGTTTCATTAGCTTAGGTTTCCATTAGGAAAACCAAGTACGGGTTAGGCATCCGCATCATGCATTCAAACTTGTATTTATGGTTAATCAACGATCTGGTATTCAATGAATACACTGTAGTATGTTTCTTTTAGTAGAGTCATGGGAGTTATTCCTCCTGTTGGGGGTCTCTTTTCAGGGGATCTAGGGAGTTTGATGATTTCAGAGTGATTCAAGTATCTTTAACTATAGCGCTGTTATCCCTGTTAGAGGGTGGTGCGACTATGAAGTTTTTACTGTGTGATTAGTTTGTTTGTTAGAGGTAGCGCTGATTTTTCAAGAAAAGTTACAGGAGGTACAATTGAATGGGATGCTATCTTGTTTCCCTTCCCATAGATGAGGGTTACAGCACTCACCATTATTTTTTACAAGTAGATGTTTCCTGGTGTAGGCTTGGAGGGGAAAATGGTACAAAAGGGGGTGGTGATGGACGGAGCATCTGAATCAATCAAACACTCACACCCAGTCAAAAGCTCTGGGTTTAATCCATCACCGTTCTTTAGCCCACTCTGCCACCCCAGTTCAGACATGGCTATATGCAAATCAGTCTGACCCTGTGCCTCATGGGAACAGTCCAGCCCGAACTGCCAAGCCGTGTCTTCCCTGGACCGGAAACAAGCTTCCGAGGACCGGTTTCTGGCATTCCAGCTATCTTCAGCCCAGCTTGCTTGAAACCAGTGGCAAAGTGAGCAAGGGACCCACATCTGAGCATACCCTGCCACACTTATGGCGGCCAAAAGCGGTATAAAAGTGGGTGGTGATGGACGGAGCATCTGAATCAATCAAACACTCACACCCAGTCAAATGATCGTTTAATCCATCACCGTTCTTTAGCCCACTCTGCCACCCCAGTTAAGACATGGCTATATGCAAATCAGTCTGACCCTGTGCCTCATGGGAACAGTCCAGCCCGAACTGCCAAGCCATGTCTTCCCTGGACCAGAAAAAAGCTTCCGAGGACCGGTTTCTGGCATTCCAGCCGTCTTCAGCCCGGCTTGCTTGAAACCAGTGGCAAAGTGGGAAAATGGGCACGGTTCCTGGCACAAGGCGCAATCCGGGTGCTGACAGGTGCAGATGGGCTTGCCTTTGGTGTGGCATCGGCACACCGGCAGCACACCAGTTATGCAGTCGCCCCAGCATGCTGTTTTATCCTCTGCATGCAATAATACCTAGTATGGCTACCTTGTTCGGGGTACGCCTGCTCTTACTTACGGACACCGCAAGTCGGGTGAAATACCTAGTTGTCTACAAGCAGGGGCATTATTTTTTACATGCAGAATGCAATAGTGCACATAATGCCATTAAAACAGTTTAAAATACTTGCTATTGCTTGCAACACTTGGATCACTGCCTGTTCAGACCTCCTTGCTCTTCTGAAAGCTAACAATACCATTAGAACCAGACTGCAAGTAGGTTGGTGCATCGAGGAGCTAAATCTCACAAAACTCCACTGCAAGCAACTTAAACAGAGATGGAGACAAAGTCAGGATGACACCAACAAGAGCACCTATAAATCCACTCTAAGACACTACAATCAGCAGTCAGAACCACTAAATGCTCTGCGCTTACCAACCACATGGAAAACAGCACCAACACCACAGAAATCTTTGCCATAGTGAAATCCCTCCTATAGCAAGCTCCACCCCATCGCAAGATTGCTGCACCCAGCTATCCCTAATCTTACGCAACAAGATCACTAGCATCCATGACATTTTTTAGCCCTACTGCACTCTTTCACCCAAGCAGTACTCCTTTGGATCTCAACCAACATGCAGATGGCCAACCTTAAAACCTGGCACACAATCACCACTCCAGAAACTGCAGAAAATATGCAATCCATACACTCCAGAGCAGTGTCAAACCCCAACATCACCACAGCTTCATCAAAGGACTGGACCCCCACAATTTGATCCCCAAGTGCTCAACCACCACTGCCACCTTTCAGGATGCCTGGAAACACACCACAGTCTTCCCCTGCCAGAGGAATGCCTCAGCAGACCTGAAGACACTAGCCACCTCCTCGCCTAGCTCCCTGCTACCCTCTCAGCAAAAGTCATGGTAGAAATGATAAATAATGTCCAGCCACCCACCTCAATGACAACTACCTTCAAGACACAACTCAATCAGGATTCAGGCCCAACTATAGTAGAGTGACCACCCTCATCACCACACCCATCATCCTACTGTACTTACACCTCCCAACCTCCCACCCCATCATTTTCCAACAACCACTGGAAGCCAAGATCCAAGGAGGGTCCACCCTGGCTGAATTTACTCCTTCCCGACATGTCACACCCAGATGGTCGCCCTAGCCTCCTTCTCCTTGGATGCCTCAATCTCATCTAAGGAGTTCATTAAGGTACTCACTCAGCCTCACCCTGTTCAATACCTACATGACTCCAATCATCAGCATCAGCCACGCATACCGAATCAGCATCATATCCTATGCTGATGACAACCAGTTCCTACTCTACATCTCCTAGAATATCCCGAACACCTGGACCAATTTCTACGCCTGCACGGCTCAATTTGCAAGATGAATGAAAACCAACTTCCTCAAGTTCACCGCAGACAAGATGGAAGTAGTAATCTTCAGCAAAATCACCTCTCTCTGGGACTCCATCTGTTGGTTTGCTGAACTCTGACCCACACCCATCTCTGCAACCCACACAAAGAACCTAAGAATAGTAATCAACAGCCAACTCATCATGACTGTTGAAAGGAACCTATTCTCCATATCCTGCTTCCACAAACCTCAAGATTCTCAAGAAGATCTTCATTAGTCTCCCCACCAACACTTGCAGAACTGTCACCCAAGCCTTTATAACCAGCAAGCTGAATTGGCCAACACTCATAAAGCTTTTTCTAGAATTCCACAAACCTATCAGACAACTTAGCTCAGCCGAAATCCTACTTGCACACACCCTATGCATACGCAGAACCAGATCTGGCCTTCTTCTGCCTTACTCCTAAAGTCTGGGAAGTCCTAACTCAGCATGTCACAGCCAAATCATCAGTTCTTAAGTTCAATAAGAAACTAAATACATGGCTCTTTACCTAGCTGCACCCCTGGCTTGAGCCATTCAGCTCCTGCTTTAGCACCAAGGTACCCTACCATGTAAATGTAATTTGTACTTGTAGAGCGCACTAATACCCCAACTGGGGTGTCCTGGCACTGTAACGCATACCTCTGTGGAACCTTTCCTGAAATGTCCACTCCTGGGCACCCCAAGGTGAAGTCAGGCATCCCAGCGCTGCTGGGGCCATTGTGGAGATTAAGCAAGCTATTGCCCAGATTTTCAGAGTGGGACCCATGATTAGAATAGGCACTGAGGCAAGAATGATCAGGTCCGAGGAAGTTGAGCCCAAGAGCCGCCGAGGCAGGAATTGAACCCTGGTCCCGGGCCAGACTTCTGCATCAGAGTTTGCAGCTCTAACCATTGAGCCAAACTTCTCCACATGTGAGTCATGCTCATAATACAAATGCACATAAACACCATAACATAACATGACATAACATAACAAACTAGTGTAAAATATTTATAAATACTATGGAAATATTAAAATAATATTTTGCAGCACAATATCCACTTCAATTCAATGTGTGATATATAATTAAGTAATTCAAATATATTATTGAGATGCATGTTTATCAAAGAGTTGGTCGCCCTTGCGCCACGCAAGTAGGGGCACAGAGGCAATGCAACTACTAAATCAGATTTATCAAGACACGCAAGGCCACCTTGCGTGCCCTGATTGGCTTGATAAATCCAGAGTAACATAAGCAGTGCAAATCGATGCATTGTGTTACTCTACCCCAGGGAGGTTTCCATGGATGGAGCCTGGTTGTTCCTACACATCCACCCATAGATTTTAGTGCATTGCCTCCCAGATTTGCAGTTGCTGGTAGACCTGAAAATGCATCAAAATGCTACGCCTTCCCAGGTGAGCCGTAACAAGAAGAAATATCTTTATTCCTCCTAGCTCTTTTGCATGAAGGTATCGCACAAAAACAATGCTAAGGGTGGCGCAAGGATGCGTGCATTGGTGACAGTATAACAACAAAGGGTGTGGCCCTAAGCAGTAAGGCTGGGCACCAGAATATGAACAACCAGGAGAAATTGCCAATACTGCTAAAATCATTGGATTAAACATGCACACACGGAGCGTGATCTGCAGTGGACAATAATTTCTAAAATTGAGAGAGACCCCTGTGGAGGAGATCATGAAGAAAACTCTCTAAACGTGAAGCCCTGTCAATTGTCAAATTTAATACGGCAATCTCTGGGCTTAACGAGATCTCTAAACTATATAAATTATAAGCGATTCATTGATAAATGTGACATTCGATTCATATAGACAACATCCACATTTTCTGCACACTCCATAAGTGCAACTGATATATCATCCTCATAGCTATACGAGACATGGTTGAATTAAAATACTAAGAAAATGTGTCCCAACAAAAACGTTGCGTACAAGTCACACAATACATAGACGTTTGCAACATTTTTTTGCTTGCTAATCTTTAACTGACTGTGGAACAGTGAAGGTATTGGATCCTACATCTGACCAGCCCGGATCTCAACAATAGGGAAAATAGAACAGGTTGGCTGAAGATGTGATGCCCGCCTTCTTAAATCGTTACCGCTTACTGGCTTGAATTTGGTCAGTGACCAGGCGCCCCATATACCGCTTTTGAACTCAGCCAACAACACCTGTGCTACAAAATGTGAGCTTTTCTCCACTACGAGTGTGCACCGCGCGGCGGGCATCACATCTTCAGTCTACAATTGCGTGAATTACAGACCTGACTGCGAACTGAGATATACCTACACTACGGCAACTTCTGTGCCCCTGTGCAGACTTACTGTCCCCAGTCCCTGTCCTGAAGAGAACCTACAACATCTAGGTTCGAAACGCGTCGACATTTCCACCCTGTGGCAAGATCAAAGGGCGCCGCTAGGACGTAAATTATATCACTACCTTGGACCCTAGCAGTGTAACCCTATAAAAACACTCGACCACAGGTCTTGGTAGACAGGCAGGCACCCCTTTCCATCTTAATCCCGCCTGTCTCCTGGTTTTTAGTTCTAAGGACTGGATTTCTCTTCTTTCATGCACTAATGATGCACTGTATATAATTGCAATTTATTTGGATCAATATGTGTTTTATTGTTTTTTGGTGTGTCAATATTTGCTTCGTTTGATTCGTTGTTGTAAGTGTTGTATATTTGTAAATTTGTATATTTGTAGATACTGTACACATGAACCTACTGTACTGACAGTTTCTTGTTTGTGCCTGTTGTTTTTTGAAACTTTGGGAATCCAAGTTAAAAAGAAAATAAATTTGCTTGGAATACAAATCCAGTGGTCACGTAGTACATATTGACTGCGTGATTTCAGAATTTTTTGTTAATTATCGTGTCCAGCCAACCTGTTCTGTTTTCCTAATCTTTAACTGAAACATTCCCAGGCTGCCATATCCGTCAGAACCACAATTCCCAGAATCCCGGGACTTGCAAGAATAGCATGCGTGCATAAACCAGGAAGTGTCCCCCTAGCGCTTCACAGTGTATTGGAGAGAAGAAACGAAGAGCTTGGAAACTAATCCTTTGTCCTCGAGATGAGCCACCCTCAATGCTTACATTGAGTGACCAATCTGACTAGCAGAGTAAGAGCTATCCATCTCATGGAAAGGCTAGTTTAGTCGTTTTGAACTTAATGAAAGTGTGTGGATAACATATATTCTATTTGGCTACACAGATAATAACGCCACTGTTGGCCGCACAGGCAGCAAGCAATGCCATTACTGACGGGACAATTTGCTCACCAATCCGGACCGCTCCCTCATAACAGCAATTTGGACTATAAACACTAGATTCACTTCCCGCCCTCTCTCGTTACAGCTTCGGGCGAACTTTGAAACGCGAAGACTCATCCATCCCCCCCCCCCCCCAGCAGTACAATTCAACCCGGCGGGAGGTAAGAGATTGATGCAACACTTAAGGCATTGTGTTCATATCACCTATTAGGGCACCAGAACGACACCCTCACAATTCCATAACATTCTTGCAGGACACTGCCAGACATCATTTTGAGGATAGAGTGCAGACGAAGAAATCTGTTGGTGTCGCACCTGGGTACACGCCCCCTAAGTAAGTTTTTAAAAGGCAAAATAATCAGTTCAACATAGACGGTGACATAAATTGGCAGTGACACTCACGGTTCTCTTTATTACTTTTCTGTTTGTGGTCAAGCGGTGAATCGAATTGGTCATTTATTGGATACATTGGAAGAACGGCTTGCTTTTTGGAAAGGTGAGGCTAAGGTGTAAACAGGTTCTTGGTAAGGCACGTGACATACTTAAAAAAGAGGTCATGACAATTCCTTTTCAATTGTTTTTTTCAGTGAATCTGGTCCTGAAGAGAACCTGAAGCTACTAGGTTCGAAACGCATAGACCTTAGAATACCAAACAAACAGCGTTCAACAACAGGCTTTGAAAAATATTCAATTGTTTGTGATTTATACAAAATGAAATGTGTCAAACAGGACAAAATGAAATGTATATAGAATGTAATTAGAAATGTCATTGAGTGTGAATGCAGTTTGGTATGTGTTTGTGTATGTGAATGTGTGGTGTTAATTAGAACATCAGTATTGGCAATTTCTCCTGGTTGTTTATGCATTGGTGACAGGCAGCAAAGTTAGCTTCAGCACATAGAAAAGACAGGAATATACTGTATAATGTTAAATATGCCATATTCCTGCCCTTTCACTTTCACACAGAACAATGCAGCAAGGTGGCTTGCTGCACTGTGCTGCATGAAAATTTGATAAATGTGCCCCTTGATTTATAAATACCAAAACATTTTTTGGCGCTAGAAAGTAAATAACAAAACAACACTTTCTGCCAGTTTGCACCACTTTTAGTGACATTTTACAGGCACAAAGTGTGATAAACAACATGATTAACAACAATATCAGCAACATCACCAACTATAATAATGATAGTAACAATAATAATGTTCCTCTGTTCAGTGCGTTATAGATTTAAAACACATTCATATTTTATGTCCTCCCCTGAGCTGCGTGCAACGCTGTCCTCATCGATCAATGACGTCGTTACCTCACGCAAGGAAGGGGACTCTCGCTCAATCCGTTTTGCCAAAATACTTTACTTGGCAGGCATGTTTAATTAGTAAAATTATATTCAGCCCTCCTTCAGGGCCGATGTGCGTACTCTGACTAGACAGAATATTTCATCGATATTGATTTGTTTTCAGACACATCTATACAATTCACAACAAAGTTTCGAAGCTGCCAACTCCCTTAAGACCTTATGCAAGGAACATCGCACCGTCTCCAAAACATAAAAGGCATGTATGTTTGAAATTGCAATACTATCGAACTAAATTAGTAGCAGTTATGCATACAAATACAGTAGTCTCTTTCGATATATTTGTTCTACATTTCTGCCTCCTTTAGAACTACCAATACATGGTTGCTATTTAGCTTATTATCTTCCAGATTTCATACAATGATTTCAACATATTGTTTGGATGCTGGCGAATTCCACTTCGACCACTATTTCCTTGTTCCTAGTCTGATGGCTTTACACTTGCTTTGCATTTGGGAGTTTTTATTTTGAAACAATACATTTTAGTTACAGGCAAGGAAGCCAGATTCTGCAGCCCTACTTGGTATAGATTGTAAACTGGTCATTTGCTCGAAAAATGTCTTACTTTAGCCAGACTACTGTGCCTTTTGCCTGTAGTTTAACCAGCTTCTTTTGTGTCCAGTACACCCCATGAATTATAAAATAAACGATTACTCCTACTATATGCTGATATTATATTGAACATTTAAGCCCGTATTGTAAATTGGCTGTGATATTCTAGCCATGCGTCAACCCTGGTTTGGATAAGGGTCGCCACAATTCCCCCCCCCCTCACACCCACCACATACCCCTCCTTCCTTCACCATCTACCCCTTACCTTAAACCTATCCCCAAACCATATATGCTCGAACACATTACATTTACGAGATAACCCCTCCCTTCTCAACCTCTCTCCACACTTCCCACCTCACCCCCCCCCGAAAATCCCTTACGCGTTTCTTCGCAACTTAATTCAACTCCCATCTCACCTTTTTCATGCTCCATACATGCCAGCCTGAGCCGGTTAAATTAACCTAGCTGAATGTATATTGTATGATAATATGTTACAACATCCCCTTAATGCTATTCCTTCTTGCTGTTAATCCTTTATCTGATCTCTCCTATAACCTTTACGTGCATTATGTTTTTTCTGTATATTTTACCTGATTGCTTTTTTGATACTCTTGTCATGTATTTTTGAATATCAGTTTTGCTATGTTAAGCGCTCTGATACCCTTGGGTAAAGACAGCGCTATATAAAACTTCAATAAATAAAATAAATACTTAACATCCCATCATTATTGCATGCGTAGAATATCTTGACCTTCATTAAATTTCACCGGGTCAAACCTGTTGAAATTCAATTGGGGGAAAGCAGAAGCAGATTGCTCCTCTTTTGCTGCCAGGGTGATATAGGGCTTGCATTGTCTCTCTACTACGAGGACCACTGAATTTATGCTGCAATGGAAGATCACATTTTGTGTAAGTTCACAATTGTTTGCTGTTCATAAAGGGATATACGAGTAGTATCTTTATGAGAGGTGAATCCCTGCACATGAAAAGACTATCCTTTTATGTGCGGAAACTCCACACTATCAAATATACTACCTATACATCCATTTGTGAATAGCAAACAATCATGGGCCTCATTTATGAAAAGTGACGCATCGCTGCCTGAAAACAGCGATGCGTCACTTTTCACTGCGCACTCCTTGCGACACCAATGATGCGTCATATTTAATGTATGATGCATCATGTCGGAAGGACTTACAGATACATCAGTATTTCTGACGTATCTGTAAGCGCAAAAGTGACGCATTGCTGGTGTTTCACAAAAGTGATGCAACTCCAGCAATGCGTCCTTTCACATGGGGAAAGCCCCATGTGAAAGGGCTTGCGTCAGTCTGACGCCTGCTGTGAGGCAGGCGCAAGATTTTGACGCAACAGTATCCTAAAAGTGACGCAGTGAAATCTCATAGATTTCACTGCGTCACTATTACGAGGCTTTTTGCGGGGGAACGCCCCCTCTGCATACATTATACCTGACGCAGGTATAATGTGACGCAGGGGTTTAAAAAGTGACGCATCTACCTAGATGCGTCACTTTTTAAATATGGCGCAACAAGGCGCATATTTTACGCCGCTGGTGCGTCACAAAAAGTGACGCACCGGCGGCGGAAAACTGACGCAAGGCCCCATAAATAAGGGCCCATGAACTTACACAAAAGTGTAAGTTTACCATTCTGAATCAGGCCTAAGACTCTATGAGTTACTTGGCAGATGTTAAAACTTACACAAGACACAGAGACTATTTGCTCCCAAATATCGTAGGCAGGACCACATGTATATCTATATCTCAAGTTAAATCATTAAACTTGAGGCATAAATTCAGCTACATCAGTGGCAGCTATTGAACTTTGGAAACGGTAAAGAGTAACAGCTGCTCCAAATTGCAGAGTGAGCGAGCGATCCTTACTTCCTCCAGGGATCCCCAAACCTATGTCAGGAAAGTAAAAAAACTTAGGACAAATACTGCATTAGCAGCACATTTTAGAAACGTAAATATAATAAAAAGCTCAGCAGATGTTTATGTACTCTAGAAATGTGACAGCTAAATCTAACCCTCAGGAGGAGTGTGGTAGGTATACTTTCTCACAAAAAAATGAAGAATATGAGAATATTGCATTTCTTGCACAATTTCATTAAGAAGTCAAAAACATACAATGTTACTCGTTTTAATATAAACATCATCATTAAAAATTAATACAATTGCTCAACAGGGACAATCCATAAACTTATTATAATGTGTATGTTCTATGTGTTGAAAATGGAAAGAATATCTACTCATGAAAACACTTCTAATGGAATAATGCAATCTATCTTTCCACAAACCAGAGGGACAGGGAGGGTCACTCCTATTGGGAAGACTACAACATCTTTTATTCCCAGTATGAAAATGCAGCTGTGCACTGACAGTGATATTACTTCTAAAAGGGTACTTTAACCATTTGGTTGCAAATCATCTCATTCGCAAATGATAGCAATATACTACACAGCCAGTCACTTAATCATGTAGTTAAAACCCTCTTGTGGATATTCTTACACAGAGCAGCATTAAAGCCGACATCTTTCCTTTCAATATTAATCACTTTAAATATATCTGCTTCAGGGTACTCACCCGAGAGGGTCTCAAGGTGCTGAGGGGGAGGAGGTGTGCTGCTGATCCGTCTAGGCATGGAGGTTCAGTCGTAGAGCCAAGTCTTGAGATCCTTCCTGAATTGGGTCAGAGATAGGGATTGTCTGAGGTGGAGGAGCAGGGTGTTTCAGGTCTTGGCGGCGAGGTAAGAGAAGGATGTTCCTCCGGTTCTAGTTTTGTGGATCTGTAGGAACGTGACCAGGGCAAGTTGGGTGGAGCGAAGTTGTCTGGTGGGTACATGAAATGCGAGGTGGGTGATTCAGGTATGCTGGTCTTAGGTCATGGAGAGCTTTTCAGGCATGTATGGGGAGCTTGAAGGTGATTCTCTTGTTGACTGGGAGCCAGTGGAGACATGGCAGGTGTTTTGTGATGTGGCTGGGGCGGGGGATGTTGAGGACCAGCCTGGCTGCAGCGTTTTGAAAATTTTATAGTTTCCTGAGGTGTTTCTGGGTGACTCCAGTTTAGATTGCTTTGCCATAGTCGAGTTTGCTGGTGATGAGTGTGTAGGTGACCGTCTTTCTGGATTCTGTGGGAACCATCTGAATGTTTTTCTAAGCATGTGGAGCTTGTGGAAGTAGGAAGAGGATACAGCGTAAATCTGGCGTTTCATTGTGAGCAAGGAGTCCAGTATGATGCTGAGGTTACATGCATCATCCTAGGGGATGGGGGTTCCCAGTGCGGCTGGCCACCAGGAGTCACCTAAGGCTGAGGGGGCGGGTCCCAGGATGAGTACTACGAACTTGCTCAAGTTGAGCTTGAAGCAGCTAGCTTTCGTCCAGATGGCAACAGCCTTCACCCCACTGTGAAAAATGATTCTGGCTGCTGTGGGATCATTGGTGAGGGTGAGGATCAACTGGGTGCTATTGGTGTAGCAGACAATGTTGAGTCTGTGCTTTCTGATGATGGCAGCAAGGGGGAACATGTAGACATTGAAAAGGGTGGGGATCAGGGAGAAGCCCTGGGGCACTCCGCAGCTGATCTTGTAGGTTCTCAGAGGAACAGAGGCACTCTGACTCACTGTGTTTGGCCAGTAAGGAAGGCGCGAATCCAGTCTAGAGCCTTGTCGCAGATGCCGGCGTTGTGGAGTCTTGTGATCAGGGTGTAGTGCGAAACTGTATCAAATGCAGATGAGAGTGCCAGTAGGATGAGGGCTGATGTTTTGCCTTGGTCAAGAAGGGAGAGGATTTTGTCGGTAATGGCAAGGAGTGTGGTCTCAGTCCTGTGGTTGCTTCTGAAACCGGATTGGGAAATGTCCTGGGCACGGTTCTCTTTAATGAACTCAGAGAGTTGGGCGTTGATGGCCTTCTTGATGATCTGGGTTTGGAAGTGGAGGTGGGAGATGGGTCTGCAGTTCTTGAGGTTTGTTGAGTCAGCGGATGGAGTCTGCAGAAGGGGGTTGACCTCCGAGTGTGTTCAGTCATGAGGGAAGGTGGTGATTGGATGGAGCAGTTGATGGTGCGGCAAAACTCGGGGTAATGGAGGTGGCTGCTCTGTGGAAGTTGAGATATGGGCAAGGGTCTGATGGGGCTTTAGAGTGGATGCTCTTCATGGTCTTGAGTGTGTCATCCGTGATGAGCACAGTCCAGTTGGGCAGGTTGTGTTGATGTGTGGCATGGTTACATGCAGTGGTGATGGGTGTTGTGACAGGATCTTGGATGTCGAAGCTGTCGAAGATCTACCTGATTTTGTGATGAGAGTAGGTGCTGAGTTTGTTGCAGATGTCTTGGGAGGGTGGGAAATCTGTGGTCTTGCTATTGGGCCTGGCGAACTCCTCGACAGTGGCAGCAAGTTCTATGCTTGTGTGTACATTGACATTGATTTCTTCTTGGAGGGCCATTTTCTTTGTGGTTTTGAGGGTAGGTTGTGTAGTTGACGGCGGTTTTGAAGGTTGTTTGGGTTTCTGGCATTTAGTTGTTCCTCCATCTCTTCTTGAGTTGTCTGCAGGTGTGTCTGGACTCCAGGAGGGCGGGAGTGCACCAGCTGGCTTTCTTGGAGTGTTGCTTGCTGGGTGTGAGGTTCCAGAGTGTTGGCGGAGTTGAAGATCAGTTGGTGAAGGTTGCATGCTAAAGTGTTGGCGTTTGCTGATTTTGGTGGTGTGATAGTGCTGAGTAAGGCGGTGAGAATGTTCTTCGGAGATGTTATTTTTACCCAATCAATATCTTCTTCTTATTATCCTATGGTTGCAAATGCAAATCAAGATGAACGTTATGGCAAGGCAGGCCAAATCTTCCTGAAATGGGGATGGTCTTCATCTGTGCAGCACGTTCCCAGCCATTTTCTCAAGTGTTAAATAGTAGAGCTGCATTGGGGCGTGCCATTTCTCAAATTACCATCAATATGACAGGGTCATCACACAAAAACACACACATTCTTGGTCTATCACTCACTGGTCTGAGTGTATACCACTTTTTCTTTTTTAGGCCCACTTTGAGAGGATTTGCCACAATTAGTAACTTATAAAACCTCAAAAATACAGGTAAAGTGGTAATAATACCTGCGACACCTTTTCTTCCGGTTTCCGTCCAAAATATTTAGATAGTAAAATCTAGTATAGTTGTGTGTTTTTTTCAATCTGTTTTGTTTCATGAGTTGCTCTGTCTAATTTCCAAAGAGTGCTGTAAAGAGCATGTGTAGTAAATATTAGTGAAATTGTTGGCACTCTTAGAAGTGACAGATGGACTGAGAGTGGGGCCTGGATTACATTTACTGACATGAGCGCAGACGATGGACATTAATGGGCAGCCTTCAGAAACTCACAGTGTCGTAGCAGACTTTAAGGTCCATTAAGGTCCATTAAGCAACCACCTCAGCAAATCATATAAATGTTGTAGAGCACACATCACTGATACTAATATAACATTCTGCAAGTGTTATAAATACACACAAAGTGGCAGAGGGCACTACACAATAATCGTGTGCCTCTCTCTTTCTCTCATCCTCACCCAGGCATTTACGCACTCTCATATCCATCTGCATACATGCAGACACGCAGACCCATGCCCTCACACCTGCACACACAAAGCAAAATCAGAAACACATGCTTTTAACTTACCTTGTTTCTTCAACTCCAAAAGCCTGCTGAAATGCCATCTACCACTCACTCTTCATGATGTGAAAATTCAGGAACTTCATGGCACAAGTTAACTTGATAGAAAAGTAGGGATGAGATTACTAAATGGAAGGCTCTTCTCAGGCTCTCTCCCAGCTTCTGATAGAGTTTAATGTTCAAGCCCGATCAGAAGCAGACACGGGACTTAGGATCCTGCCACTGCTATTAACGTTAAATTGGTTATTGGGACACACTGATGAGCATCATGACAAAATCACTTTAGCAGAGGACCTGTGCTGCTAAAAGCATGTGCTGTGTTGCTGCCAAAGGACACCTCTCAGATTGCTGATCAAAGGAGCGTGACATGTGCACTTCGTCTATTCAACTTTTTATGCAAACTGCCTATGCAAATATAGCAGCATTCAGTGCAGTAAGTAAATATGGATTCTGCGTGACAGATGGTGGCCCGCCTCCTGAAACCCCCTGTATTCCAGCCACCACTGAGCTACATGATTATAACAACATCAACAGTGTGTTCCATTGCTCTTCACACATGACAACAAACCACTTTGGGGCATATATACCAATCTTTAATGCAACGAAGGGCAGCCATCAAAGTTGATGTGGTGCATTGTGTGAAAGGGAGAAGGCAGAAATGCACCATTTTTTAAAAATATGGCGCATTTTAGCTCTTTTTATGCGCTGGCAGCCCCAACGCAGGCACCCTGGCACAATAGGGTTCCAGCAATTGAGAATAACGTAGTGAAAATCATATACTTTCTATCACTCACTCCTCTTTGCTCAACTACACATTTTTGCACTGCAAACCTTGGCAGAAAATAGCACCACTGTGGTCAATTGTGCATGTTAAGAACGTTCTTTCCACTTAAATGTAACATTCTTCCAATCAATCGCTCACTTACGCTGTAATATGCAACCTGTCTTCTAAAGCATCCTGCAAACTTAATAGAGGAATGAAGTGCTACAGAAATACAACTACAACATGATACAACACAAGGGCCATCCACTGAACTGGTTGATATACCAGCTTAATCAATAGTGCATTCAACTAGGAAATAATGTGAGTAAACAATCTGTGAAATATGATGCGTAGGGTCTTGCCGTAAATACTGCTTATAGTTTGTTTGTTTCTTCTAGTGACATAGTTCGACAGTCAAAAACGATGAAGACAATCCCACGACAAGACAATGACAGTATAAGGTAAAAAAAATCACATCATTTGACAAGAAAGTGGAGGTTGAGCTCTAATCCCTCCAGATAACAGAATTCATTAGAGTCCAGAAGCTGGTAAACCACTACAAAAAGTCCTGACACCAACCTTTTTCGTGTTACTCATTAGACTATATATTGGAAAAGGAAAAACGTCTGATTAACTGTAAAATAATATTATCTCATTTATATAATTTTATAGGACTTTTGTACAAAGCATCTGAACCAAAGGTAATCCTACCGAGGTAAAACGCATGACAATTTTAGATACGGAAATAAAAAAAGACAAAAAGTACATTTTGTATCAATGATCATTTGGAAAAAGTAGCATTCAAAGTGTAAATATTCTTCCTTTAAAGAAAAAAACAAGGTGAATATGTGAGACAGACAGACATATCTCTAGAAGGAGAGAATGTCATAGTTGCAGTGTCCGGAAATACCTAGTTGTGTGAAGCAAATATTTGAGGCAGAAGAGTACTATTATGGTGCAGTGAAGAACAATTTGAAATGGCAAAAGGGCACATTTAAAAAGGCCAGTATAAAGAACATCAATAACACTAATGGGGTAAGACTTAGAATAGGCTTATCTTTGGGCTCTCAGACATGAGTGTTTGTGACAATATTCTGTACGGAATGTACTCTTAAATTGGTAAACAGACAAGTAGATTTCGTTCGTACAGCTCTGTTCCTGCATGCCCACATCACTTTCTCATACTTGCTAGTTGCTCAATATATCCTACATATTCCTTTTCCGATCCCCATTAGTGGTAAAATACCTGCAGGGTTTCTGCTTTTGTAGAAGAAGATAATTTCAATTAAACATGTCCTCATTTCATTTTGAAGCAAGTATGATTGCACAAGCATACGTTGTTAGTACATATACTTGTTTGAAGTGTGTTCTTTTTAGGTGAGCATTCGAGACCTCTTGTATATACTTTAGTATATACATATATGTGTGTGGGCTTTGGAATTCAGGCCGAGGACTTGTCTTCTTCCTCTTACGGCCTTTTTTTCTGTTCATCTGCCTCTATTTAATAGAAAATGACCAGCAGAGGTCATTAAAATACCAGCATTGCTTTCTGGGGAGAGACTTTTTATTTTTTTAATTTTTCTGGCAACTGACTCTATTGAACTTTCTTGATAGAAAACGACCAGCAGAGCTTAGTAAAATACCAGAATCACTTTAGCATTCTCTAGATTCCAGTCCATAGAAATTGTCTTCCATCAGCACCCGTGTATTTTTAGTGATATGACCACCGAAGGCCCTGCTTTTATATTAAAACAGAGCTTTGGACTATGCCATTTCTCGCTGAAAGGCAATATTTCTCTCCATATGCTCCCATATCTGGCGTGTCACACAGTTTAATGCTTACTTTCCCTCCATGTTAAAGAACAGTAGATGTTTCAGCGCCCAGGCTAATGTCTGCATAGCTAAATACAAATATGGTCCCAAAGGTGAGACTGAATGTATTGCAAATGCTTGTTTCATTTATTTCAACCAGGAAATCTTTTGTTCTAGAGCAATAACAATTAACATATGGTTTCACAGGCAATTGCTGCCTTACTGGTCCTGCACGTACTGTGTTATGTAAGAGGTGTAACAGAAGGGACACTTTGTGAGGTTATGCAAAAATGCCTGAGTGGATAAAAAGAATGTACACTCAACCAATTTTGTGGGGATAGGGAGAGCAGGTATGCATTCCAACGGTCAATTGGAATGTTGGACAAGACCATACGAAAATATCAAAGGAATAAAGAGTGGAAAGAGGAAGTGAAGGGACACAGGGTTTATCAAATACATGACCCAAATACTTAGGCTGCCCCAGTTTTTCAAAGGGTGATGCAAAAGATCCTGGAAGGAATACCTGATGTTCTCTGTTTCCAAGATGACATCCGCTTTTACGGAAGTTCAGATCAGCAACACAACTCCACTCTGAAAGAGGTACTATCAGAGATAAAGAAGCCAGATTAAGAATCAAGAAAGATAAAGGTTTATTTGAAGTGGAGTCGGTCGAATATGTAGGCCATTCTATTTTAAAAGCTGTAAGGGATGAACCCCCTTGTAAACAAAGAGGAACTTAAATCATTCCTAGGGTTGGTGGAATGCCCAAATATGTGAAAAACTTTGCGTACCTTACAGTGCCTTTGAGAGCTTTCCTAAAGAAAGGTGTTCTGGTTGAAAGAGTTCCTTCAAGGTCACCAAGAAAGCTATAATTGTGGCACCATTTTAGGGAACTGTGACACTAGCAGAGAGACCTTTCTCACTACAGATGCTAGCTGCAATGGCGTATATGCATCTTTATCCCAAATTGTGGATGGGAATGTAATGATTGTAGCATTTGCCTCAAGAACCCTTAAGGACGCGGGGCATAACAACTCCACGGTTGAATGAGAGGCTTTAGCATGTTGGGCTATTGACCATTTTAAGTTTTTCTAGTGGGGTTTGCCATTTACTCTCCGCACAGATCATAAACCCCTATTGTACATATTTTGCACGAGAGGGATGGATAGCACCAATTCTCGTATTGCTAAGTGGCGCATTGATATGGGAGAGTATAACTTTAGGATGGAATATGTACTGGGAAACAGGAATTGGTTGCTGATTGCCTTTCTAGGTTGCAGTGTGAAGGGGAAGCTAGCATTGCCAAAGATGTGGTGGATCTGGTTGGTTTAGTTGAGGTCCCAGGTATTTCAAAAGGAGAATGGGAGGAGTGCAGGGCTAAGGATCAAGGGCCATATGTATCAAGCAAATTTGCATTCACAAAGGCCGAAATTCACAGAATTTCGGCCTTTGCAAATGCAAATTTGCAAAGTGCCATGTGACACACATACATGCCCTTAGGGCATGTATGTGCGCCACATGTGTACCCATGCATATGTCAGGGGTGCAACAGGGTGTCCTTTGGACACCCCTGCACCCTTGAAATTATTCTCAATTTGCGATTAGCAAATTGCGAATCACAAATTGAGAATAACTTCCCATTCATTCATATGGGCCTCCTGGCCCATAGAAATGAATGGGAAAGTATTCCTTAATTGTGATTCGCCATTTGCAAATCGCAATTAAGGAATTCTAAGAAATCGCAAAAAAAATGATATTTTGTACATACATACCCATTTGCGATTCTCAAATAGCGAATTCTTAAAAATCGCTATTTGGAAATCGCAAATGGGTATCTTGATACATATGACCCCAAGTCCTTAGAAAAGTTAAGGAGAAAATTGTCTACGATTGGCCAGTTAAACCTGGTAATCTGGATGAGAAGGTAAAAGATATCTGGTCAGTACACCATACATTAAGCATTGTTAGGAATCTGGTTATGAGAGGAGAAAGTACC
The DNA here is from genome assembly GCF_964263255.1 of Lissotriton vulgaris. Classification (NCBI taxonomy): domain Eukaryota; kingdom Metazoa; phylum Chordata; class Amphibia; order Caudata; family Salamandridae; genus Lissotriton; species Lissotriton vulgaris. The sequence goes on along the minus strand of NC_141691.1, from coordinate 945,671,486 downwards.
CCTAAAGAGTTATTGAACAAGTTATTGAACAAGATAGCGGAGCTAGCTCATGAAGGTCATCTGGGCAGGAGTCTTATGAAGTCTAAAGTCAGTGCCACTTACTGGTTCCCTAGGATGGACATGATTGTGGAAACAAAGGTTAAGGATTGCCTAATATGCGCCATTAGCGATACAATTAAATCTACCAGAGATGCTCTATTGTCACTAGTGGAAGCAAATATCAAACCTTGGGACAAACTGGTTCTTGACATAATAGGTCCGTTGAAAGTTCCTATGTGGGCAAGTACATTTATGCTAGTTCTGGTTGATTACAGTTCTCATTGGATTATGACCAAGGTAGTGAGGAACATTAATACCTCATCTCTAAATAACTTCCTTGCTGATGCCTTTATGACAGAAGGGGTGCCGAGCACTAATATAACCAACAATGGGGTTCAGTTTACCTTGGAGGAAATAAGTGACTTTCTGGAAAAGATGGCCATAAAACACCTTCGGATTGTGGTGTATTGTCCTAGATCCAATGGCTTTGTGGAAATGGTCAACCAAATGATCAAAGAGTGTTAGTAACTGGTGTGTGTGTGTCTGGGCAACCTGCAGACAAATTCCTCCAGAATATGCTCTGGTCATATCATAGTACCCCGATACCATTATCCAAGTGCTCTTTCCTTGGCTCATTAAGGCAGATTAGCAGAAACTAAATTGTCACCCAGTTGGCTTAGGGGTAATGAACCCAAATTGATAGACAGACGGAAATAGTAAATATGGTGAAAGTGCTTCAAGATGAATACTGATAAAGAAATAATATTAAACATGGTACCAAGGAAGCGGATTGGAAGGTGGGAGATATGGTTATGATCAAACTCCGAGTCCAGCGTCAGACAGGGGATTCCAAGTTCTCCAAACCCCTGAGGATTATCTCTGTTAATAAAAATGTGGTAGTACTGGAGAATGGGAGGACATGGAGTATGGACAGGGTGATGTGTTGCCCTTCACAGTGGGAAGGTAGTATCTCAGCAGGTTGTCCTGATGTATGAGGCCCTGATCCTTACGTTTCCAGAAGTGCTTGGCCCTGTAATGTTCTGACGTGGCACAAAGACTACTGTTTTGCTTATTTCTATGGTGACTTAACCTGTGCTAATGTTTTGCTGTTTTATTTAGTTCTATTGTGACCTAAGCTGTGCACATTTCCTTGTGGTCTAGGGTATATTCATTATGTTCTTTGTTCATAAATAACCTCATTGTTTTCATTTTTATGGCGGGAGAAGTGTTGTATTTGGGGCATGTATTTTATAAAACCTGTGTCCCTTCCCCTTGTCCCTCTTTTTATTCCCCCCTCTTTTTGTCTGGTCTTGTCCAACATTCCAACTGACAGTTGGAATGTTGGCTGTTGAACGGTTTGAAGACCCCTAAGCGGGGCATGCGTTGGGCTGTGAAGCTGTTGAGTTTGTTCCGGAATAAAGTGTCTTAAACTTCTCAGAGACCTGTCTTCACTAGATACTATAGTCTCAATAATCGGAAACCTGTGTAATAGATATATTTTGTCATCTTGGGTGAGAACCAATCAACTTGACCAAGGGAGTCTCTTGGAATGCATTTCATTTCAGTGTTCAATTGCCTGCCATGTTGTACTTATAAAAAACATGAACATATTTTTCTAAGTGAAAAAGTAATATTGAGACCAAGGGAAATTTTAGGAATTAGCATCACATACGAGCAGTCTCTTCATGAAAGTTATGACTTCTAAAATGTGATCAAATAGTAATAATGGGTCCAATTTGCAAAGTGCAAGTTTACAGGTAGGTACCATTCTGAAATCCTTTCGAAATACCACATAAGAGAGCTCAGGAAAGCTTCCTTTGTAGCCTGATTAAATAAACAAACTGTAGTTAAAAGACTTGATAAAACCTAGAAAAGTAAAAACAGTGTGGACTGAGCCCAAACAGAATTCAGGTCCAAGAGGGTTAGTGGACCTTATGGTCTTTGCTTACCTGATTGAGGACACCCTACCCGATTTATTGATAGCCACATGCTTGCCGGGATGTTCAAGCCTACTATAGAGTCACCATACTGGTGTCTCCAATGTAGGCTGAATGAAATGCTGAGAGCGATGACGTTTTTGCCCTACTAGCTACTTATATTTGTTTTACACACAAAAAATACTCCAATAGTGTGTTTTTGCATAATCCCTGACACTCTGGATTTTTTTTTCTCTCTGAACAGGAGGGACACTAATGGAATTATCTGCCCAAGACCGTCATGCATGATATGATATGAATGAAAATCTAGGACATGTACTCTCGAATCGGCATAGTAGGAACATCTTGCAACATGACCTCCTAGACTTCACATTGCCCTTAGTTAAGGGCATACTACAGAGTACATCACGTCTTTTCCATGGGCTGAAGAACAATGATTACATTACCCCTGCCCTAATGTAACTTTACTGGTCCCCCCCTCAGTACTCGCACAACTTTCAAAACTAGCTGCATCGTTTACAAAGTTATCATACCAAGTGCCCCCACCTATCTGACTGACAAGCTCACTATTTCCAGTCATTATCTGCACTCCTGCTACCAATACCCCAATAGCCTGGAAACATAGATGTGTAAAAAGGAAAAAAAAAGGTAGCAAGCCTTTTATACCTTGCACCTAAGATCTGGAACAACGTACCCACATCCATCAGGACCAACCAAGCCCTGCTCCCATTTAGGAAAGATTTAAAGATTAACCTAGTTAACAAAAACGACATTTCAATGCAGTAACATTACAGGTCTGCTCCTGGGACCAATCTGACTCTCCAATCACACTTGGTTGTATTTTTGTCTTTAAACCATGTATGGCACTCCACTGCCTTTTAGCTAGGTTTGCACTATACAAATGCTGCACAAATACATATCTACACATATGTACAAACTTAAGAATTTTATATATAGTTTCAGAATTATATGATGACACTTGGAAAGATCATGAACACATCCGACTTTATGTTCATGTATTTAATTGTATATTTCTTTGTTTTTAGGATAGCCTGAGAGAACTATATCTCACCATGGTATAAAAGCAGAAAGATGTAAGGAGAAAGTCAGAGAAGTCTTGAGTTTTGAAGGGTTTCAAAACCACAAAAATGGACAAAAAATGTAAGAAAAGAAAATATTTCATCCCTGTAGTTCTAACTTTTCAAATTTGGCACTAGCAGTAATATTAATTAGCTGACATGCGTCCACCTGACAAGTTGTGTGGTAAAATGTTTGATTTTAGAATCTCTTCTGAGGTCTGGGGGACCCAAATAAAGTCTCATCTGAGACTATATTTGGAGTCTCAGGTATAGATGCTCCAATAAAATTAGTTTCAGCGCTGCAATATCCAGTGACAATCTTTTAATATATATATATAATAATCATTTTTATAAATCAGATGCCCATGGGCAGCTAATGTGACTTGACTATTGGTCGATCCGCTTGTACATGTGAAGGATGAGCTATGGTGACTTTGTTTGATGATTATGAATGTCAATTGCACACAGGTATGGGCGAGGTCAGATGAGACCCATTCTAAATTCAAACGTGTTTTTGATTTAGAATGAAAACTGAATCTCACTCAGACTGAAAGCAATGTGCATTTTCGATAAAGTGTGCAGGTCTCCGTAGATTTTCAGGCAAATCAAACTTTATGGCTAAAATGCAACTTTTGATTAAAACAATCTGGAACTCATTTTAAAGATTAATTTCACTTTAAAAGAGTTCCGTCGCATTATGAATGGATCACGATTTTACTTCTGTTATTCGAGATCCACTTTCAGGTGACATGCCCAAGAAGGGGTAATTGCTGTCCCCTCCACTGCTAGGTCAAAGGCCCTCAACAAAACAGGCTTACATTCAGGAGGAGAATGGCTTCCACCTGTTGGTTTAGGTGGTAGGCTTTAAGCTTCAGGGGCTATTGTGGCTTACTCCTAGTAATTTTCTTTTTCAGTTCCAAAAAGTGTTTATTAAGCAATAAAAGGTGTCAATACAATATACATATATGATATAAGGAAGAAGTAAAACAATCTAGGTACAAATTGCATATATAATAAAAGGTACAAAGGTTATTAAAATATGATGAGGCTATACAATAGAAGAAAAAAAGAAGAGAAAGAAGACAATAAAGAAAACTATTAGGCAAGGGAATACAAGGGAACAAGTAAGGTCAATCAAGGGGGTTAGGAGACTAACCCCCTTGATTGGCTGAGAGGGAGACAAATGGAATGATTTTTTAGCACAAGCATCAAGGTACAACATTATGGGAAGCCACAAACTGGCGCGTTTCGTTGCCATATGAAGGGGAAAAACAAAAGCCGTATCCCATCTATGTTTATGACATACATTGTACCTCCAAGCTTTAACCGATATATTAGCAACATTTTTCCAGTTAACGGTGATTTGTTGGAATGCATCTGCTATAAGTAAATCAATTATACGCACATCAAAAGTAACAAGATCCCAACAAGGGGAGAGACTACCTAAAAATATATGAATAAAAGAAAAAGGGATGTGAGTGTGAAAGATATCGTTAATTTGGGTCCAAATTTGTTTCCAAAAATTGTGTACGATTGTGCAGGAGAAAAGCATATGAAATAAAGTTGCACTGGGTGTAGAGCAAGACCAACATAAATCAGGGGTACAGGAAAATCTTTTATTAAGCAAATGTGGTGTAAAAGAAGTCTATTGTAAATGAAAAATAATGTTTGTGTTAAAGCAGCACATCTAGAGGATTTGCGGATCTTGACCCACAACCTATCCCATAGGGAAATAGGCCAAGATGTAGCAAAATTGCATTCCCACTGCTCCTCCACCTTAGATTTTAGACGAGGAGAAGAAATGGAGCGAAGAAATGCGTAGATGAGGGAGGCTTCAGAAGAAACAGCCAAAAAGGAGTGAAGTTGTGAGGTGGGGTTAGGAGATGAAGAGTGATTATGAGAGTGCTGGATCTGGGAATAAGTAGACATGACCGCTTCCTTAAGTATAAGATATTTACGAGCAAAGGAAGCGGGTAAATCAAAGGAATGAAGTAACGTTGAAAAAGGCAAAAAAGTGGAATGAGAAAAAAGTTGAAAAACCCAAATTAAACCCCTTTGCCTCCAGGGTTTCCAAAAGAAAGGTTTGTTATTGATAAGGAGAGTTTTATTGTGCCAGATAGTAGAGGATAAAAAATCAGCAACAGAGGTCGGAGGGTCCGGGGAAGAGGCTAGGAGAAGTTTGACTGTGAATTTATGTATGGGGTTGGATATTAGCTGTGGTTTACGGGAGAAAGATAAAAACTCAGCGAAAGTAAAGGGGGAGAGAGAAAGACGTTCTACAGTAACCCATAAGAGACAGGGTTCATAAGGATCTCGCAGCCAAAAGGAGGCCTGGCGCAAAAGAAAAGCCTTGTGATAGGTTGGAAAATCAGGAAAATTGACACCTCCCTCAGATTTAGGGCGTATGAGTCTGAGGAGGGACATATGAGAATATTTCCCTGACCAAATAAAAGAGGAAAGAATTATGTTGATTTTCGTGAAAAACTTCATGGAAATAGGAACAGGAATATTAGAAATAATGTATAAGACAATAGGGGATAACATCAATTTATAGTATCAAGGCGTCCCCACCATGAGAGATATAGTGGCTGCCCTTTTGAGGTAAGATCTGAAAGTTTTTGGATACATTTGTTAAGACAAAGTGAGACTGTGTCTGTGATGGAGGGAGTGACATGTAAACCTAGGTATTTGATGTGGGAGGAGCTCCAAGTAAAATTAGAATCAACAAAATCAGGTTTGAAAGTGTATTTCGTAAGGGGTAAAATTTCACATTTATCATTGTTTAACTTATATCCAGAAATGTGGGAAAAATCACGAACTTTAGCAAGGAAAGCAGGAATGGAGACAGTAGGGTTGGAAATAAAGAGCAAAATATCATCTGCGTAAGCATCAAGTTTAATGTGAGAGTGCGTGGTTTGGAAACCATGTATGTCAGGATCTTGCCTAAGTTTGGAAAGGAAGGGTTCCAGAGCTAGGTTGAAAAGAAAGGGGGATAAAGGACAACCTTGCCGAACACCTCTACCCAACTTAAAAAATGAAGAAACCAGACCATTTGCACAGACCGCTGCCCTGGGATTAGAATAAAGGAAAGAAATTAAGGACACAAACTTGGGACCAAAGCCAAACCATTTGAGGGCATAAAAAAGATAAGCCCATTCTACCCTGTCAAATGCTTTCTTTGGTCCAGGGCAATAGCTGCCAGTGAATCTTGAAAACGTGAGGATTTAGATAAAACATTAAAAAGAAGTCTAGTATTGTCAGTAATAAAACGTCCCTTAACAAAACCAGACTGCTCAGGGCCAAGTAATTCAGGAAGAAATGGGTCTAACTGGGCTGCAAGGGATTTGGCAAAAATCTTATAGCCAGTGTTGACAAGGGAGATTGGTCTATAACTTTTGCAGTACCGAGAATATTTCCCTTCCTTGGGGATTATGCAAATGTGAGCATCAGAAAAAGTACCTGAAGAGCTGCCAAGGGTAACAAAAGAGTCAATAAGAGAATGCAATTTGGGCATGAGCAATCTGGAAAAATGAAGGTAAAACTCAACAGTAAAGCCATCTGGTCCTGGAGCCTTATCTTTTGTAAGAGAATTAAGGGCGGAAATTAATTCTTGTTGGGAGATGTCCAATTCCAAGGGGGTTAAGTCAATTGGAAAATGGTCTGGTTGCTGAATGGTAGAGAAAAAGTCAGAGAGAGATTGAGGAGTTGAGTGAGTTTCAGAGGAATAAAGGGTATAATAAAAGCGGGAAAATTCATCAAGGATTTCGGTATCTTTATGTCTAAGAACAGAATTATCATCGAGTATAGATTCAATATTTAACTTGTTGTGTTTGATTTTCAAATAATTAGCTAGAATTTTCCCTGCTTTGTTTTTCCCACCATAACATTTTGAGCTAGATTTCAATAGGTAGATAAAAGCATCTTCTGTAGACTTTTTATTAAATTTCAACTTACCATCAATAAGTGCAGTCAAGCTTTCCTGTGAGTGAGAGGTATAATAGGTGTGCTCCAAATCTTTGATTTTGTGCTGAAGGTCATTAGTATTTTTACGTGCGACCTTCCGCTTTTTAGCCACATATTGGATAATGAAGTCCCTGGCAGTAGCCTTGAAGGCATCCCAAATGGTATGAGTAGAAATAGACGGGGTTTCGTTAAATGTAAAATATTCATTAGCAAATTCAGTAAAAGAGGTGGTAAATTTGGGATCCAAAAGTAAGGAATTATTGAAACGCCACCTCTTTGGTTCAGTGACTTTGGGCAGAATATCAATATTAATAGAGACTGGGGCATGATCAGATAAAAGAATGGGGCCAATCTCTGCATGAGTAAGAGATTGTGCGAGGTGGTGAGAAACAAAGATATATTCAATGCGTGATTGGGAATGATGAGAAGGAGAATAAAAGGTAAATTCTCTAGCAGTGGGGTTGCACAGACGCCAAGCATCAATAAGTTTGTGCTGGGAGACTGCATGAGTAAAGAGTTTGTGAGGCTTGTTTGGGATAAAGGAAGTTTTGGCGTTCCGGTCCAAAAAAGGATCAAGGGGTTGGTTACAGTCCCCTGCCAGAATGAAGTTATCATAAATAAGGCTAGTGATGCGAGTGGTCATCTCATGCCAAAAAGTTGGAGCACCACCTGTAGGGGCATAAACATTGAGAAGGGAGAATGTAACACCCCTCAAGGAAAGCTTGACATACAACCATCTACCATCAGAATCTGATTCATTACCCAAAATGGAGAAAGTAAGTGATTTACGAATAAGAATGGCCACACCATTACGCTTACCATCTCCAAGAGCAAAACATACATCTCCCACCCAACCTCTTTTGAGCTTAGCAGATTCTGCTTCAGATAAGTGAGTCTCTTGCAGGAAAGCAAAATCTACATTCAATTTGGCAAGGTGGGATAGAATTCGTTGTCTCTTAATGGGAGAGTTAAGACCTTTAACGTTCCAAGAAACAATACATACTGACATTAAAAAGAGATTAAAAGAAGATAACCAGTATAGTGAAAGAAAGCCTCAGAGCATAAAGAAATAAGAAAATACAAAATGTATAGAAGCAGAAGAGAAAGTGAAAATGTAAAAGAAGAGAGAAATTGAAAATTGAGAGGAAAAAGTGACACCTTTAAGAAAAGAACACTAAGAAAGGGTAACAGGAAAGAGGGGGTAAGAAAAGAAACAAAAGTTAGCATTTCAAGAAGGTGAGAGAACGTACTTACAAGTAGGGGAGGTAAGGGATCACATCCAGGAGAGGAAACCATAGGTATAAGGAGGGGGGGTAGAACCAACTAGAGGAGACAAGACGGTGAGGGCCAGCGAACCGCCCGGCTGGGGAAACAAGAAACATGATCTGTGGAAACAAGAGGAAAGCGTCAGGAGAAAATAAAAAAACAAAAACAAGAAAAGTGTCAAAAACCACAAGGCGATCATCTCATCAGAAGCAACAAGCATAAGGAAAGGTAAACAGTGGGCATTGTGAACATTATGAACAACAAGATCAACAAAGAACAAATAACTATTACATGTGAAAGTATGTTGATGGAGGTAGACTCAAGTGTGTAACACGAGGGACCAAAAAGAGAGAAACAGCATTAGTCAGAAGAATCAAGGGGGGAATGAAGAAGAAGAACGAGAAGGACCAGAAGTATCCATGGTAGCTCCTCGACAAGAATTTAGGAAGCTCTGGAGACGCACAGGATCTTCGTAAGTTGTCGTCTTATTGTTATATGTTACCCTGAAAAGGCAAGGATGGAAAAGTCCATATCTAGCACCAATGGAACGAAGTTCAGGTCTCATATCCTGAAAGGCTTTGCGTCGATTAGCCGTGGCTTTAGCATAATCCTGCACAAAAAACACAAGGGAACCAGACCAGGTAAGTCGTGGAGAAGCTCTAGCTGCCGAGAGAACCTTCAAAAGATCGGTGTACTGCAGAAAATACATGATCACTCCCCTGGGTCTACGTGAGGTGGAGGTAGACGAAGTAACTCGGCCAAGCCTGTGGGCTCTTTGAATGTTGAGCATGGTGCCTTCTGGAAGATGCAAGAGCTTAGGAAGAAAGGTTTTAAAGAAAGCAATGGGATCATTCCCCTCGCAACCTTCCACCAGGCCGTAGATGCGCTGATTATTGCGTCGATATCTGTTTTCAAGATCCTCGACCTGTTTCTGGAGGGAAGAAATCAAGAGTGCATATTGGAAACCTTGGCAGAGGACTCCTGTAAAGAAGAAACACTATGTTCCACCGACATGACTCTTGCCTCCATTTGTGTCCAGTTGTCAGTTAGAACCTGCAACTTAGCATTAGTCTCTTCCATAAAAGGACGGAGTGCCCTAATTTCCTCCAACAACAGCTCAATAGAAGCAGATGGAGCGGAAGCAGATGGTGAGGGAGGGTCTTTTTTGAGTCCCTTAACAGTGGTCTTTCCGTTTGACTGAGTACAGGACTCCATAATCGGCTTCCACATGAGAACAGGAGGGTCTAGTGAATCTTCCAGCTGAGCCAATGCTGAGAAAAGCTTAGAATTTTTGATAAAGGTGCGCTTTGAGGATTTGTTGGAGCAACTAGTTATGAGTTTGCCCATAAGGAGAACAATCTGTAATAGGTGCACCACTCAAGCGACAAGCAAAAGGGGAAAAGAAAGGACCCCTTAGCTTCCAGACCGAGTGGTTAGCACTGTACAAGAATGTCGCAGGAATGAAAGATTGAATCCAGACGGCATAAACAGAGCATAGGGTTGCAAAGGGCCAAGGCGGGTAGAATAGCAACAAAGTGAGAGCCTTTGATGGAGACCAAAAGACCGCAATTCACAAGGTATGCTGTAAATAAGCACGAAAAGAGTGTCAGCAATATGGAGAGCGATCAAATAGTCCTTGTAGACAAGCCATATTTAGTCCCTGGTGCTTAAAAAAAAAAACAAGGAGGGCAGAGCAGCAATAAAATGCAAATAATTGAGGCAGCGTAGGCACAGTATGAACCTGTGATTTAAGTTTGTTGAGTCACAAAATGGCCGCTCACAGGAGATATGAGAGAAGGCAGTACTAGAAACAAGTACAAGAGGCTAATGGGATAAGTAAGTCATGTGATAAAAAATAAGTGTCCCACCATGAAGAGAGGAGAAGTTGTCAGGCAATACAGAAGTTCATTGTTGGTCCGATAATTGCGACGAGTCCTCGTTTGTGTGGAGCGTCACGTAGAAGAAATGCACAAAATGGCGGCCGCGGCCGTCATAGAGCCGCGAACAGGAGAGCGCCGCCCGTAAATGGTGGTAAATAACTCCGAAGGCTGTCACAAGGAGTCACATCACCGTGCAGGAGTCTTCCGACGACGAAATTCGCCGTCCGTGTGAAGAAAGGTAAACGCAGTCCGCCGGTAAACCCCAGCCGCGGTGGAGCACTCACGCCAGGACCGCCATCACCTCCGGGCACTAAGCCACGCCCCCCTACTCCTAGTAATTTGATCAGCAAGTTTCCCAAATAGGACAAAGAGAAGAGAGAAGACTCTTGTCTCCATGTGTCCCAATGAGAGCGGATGGCCTTGAGGAGAAGAAGTGAGCACCGCAGAGCTATTCTGGCCATGTAGTTAAAGAAAATTTCTAGCGGGGAACAGCGTTTAAAACGCACTTTTACCACGCAGTACCTTTACCACGCAACTTTTACAACGCAAGTAGTTACAACGACTTGCGCTGGGGGCGCTGTAGGATAGGGAATAGTTTAATTTACTATCCGAAACCTTCCCTACTATCCACAGGGACTGGAATTGGAATAGAAAATTAAACTATTCACTATCCAGCGCCCCCCAACGCAAGTGGTTGTAACGACTTGCGTTGTAAAACCTGCGTGGGAAAGGCATGCGTTGTAAAAGCATGCATAGTAACGACATACATCCATTGCTAGCCTGCTTCCTTCTAGAATGGATTGTAGGGGCAGGACTTCTGGTGGGCTGACACCAGAAGACGTGTGAAAGTCTCCTGTGAGTGTGGCATTTAGGTGAAGGGATAAAGTAGTAAAATGGGAGATGTGGCTAAGTTGTCCAGCTCCCTCTACAAGTTTCTGCACTGCACTGAAAGAAAGAACAGAGAAAGAGGCAGAAGACTCGTAAAGAGATTTAGACAGATCGGGTATGCTATTGCCCATGCCAGGAAGAATGCTCACTGTGCCCACCCCAGGCTTATACATATGGCTTTATCAGGATTCACTCTGTAGGACTTGTGTTACTGATCCATAGATTTACCCCTAGTGGAGAGTGGGCCTGCTGCAGTGCTTTGGTTTGAGTCCAGTCGGACAGATCCCTGGAGGAGTGGACACCATGCGATCCTGCTGCTAGTCACTGGTACCTTGGAAGATGTTATGCGCCTTGTCAGTGCATTGTTAAAAAATAGAAGATAATGCTGAGTTTAAATGTGTTTTAGTTAGCATAACCAGGTTTCAGGTGACATGACTAGGTCAAAGTCAGCTTGCATTGACATTTATTTGCTCTGGAAGAAAAACGTAGCTTTTAGAATTACATGAATTAGTTCTACGTGAATGTTTCTCTTCTGTGCTTTCCTATTTCAGAAATAAAATTCGGTTTATGGTGGTATTTGTTTTGCAGAGCTGAAATGTATTAAATGTGTTTCTTGAGAAGAAACCCATGTGCTGAATATTCCTATATTTTTAAACTTCAAGTTTCTTTGCTTGGGTCTGCTCTAAGCATTTACAGTGTGTATTATTTTCACTAGCTGCATAAATGTCATGTTATTTCATTATTTCCTAAGTATTCCCCATTTAACTTGTGAAAAAAAGAAGATGATCCTAAGTGTTTTTTTATTTGATGTGTCATAATTTCTTGCTTTACTATTGGTCTATGTGAAAGGTACTATATTAGTACAGCCCTAATATGTTGGATCTGACCTTGTTGAGAATGTGCATTTCACTGTCTGAAAGCTATTAAATTGCCCTACTTTGGATGTGTGCCAGATATTTCTTGCTTTCGGAACTGAGCAGACTCTATGTTAATCTGTCTATTTGAATTATACTTAGGGTCATTGTTATGATAAGGTGGTGCAGCAAGTCACCTTTCTGCACTGCCTCACCGGTAAAGGGCAGGAATGCTTCATATTTATAGCAATACAGAGCATTCATGACCTTTCCCTTTCACTGGCGCACAATGGGCTACCCTGCACCAATGAAGACAGCCTTGCACAATGGTGCAAGGATGCTTATGTTGCAAGCATGATTTTGTTTGTGCAGGAAGGGGACCTTCCTGCATGAAAACAATCCTGAGAAACGTTTTCCTGTTTCTGTGTGTGCTGTGGATGAATGCTGTTTTATTGCTGAATATATTTTTGTGCTGGCTATTCACTTGGTTTGGAGGTCTACTTTAGGTTGATACTTAATGCAATTGGTATTATTTGATGCATTATTGATGCTAATTTGAATCTGAAAACGAATTTTAACCTTCTGTAATATCTCTGAAATTCGAATCAACCTTTATGGTTTTGACTTTGATGTTTGTCCAATTGTCACCTATTAAGACTCTCATAGCCTCATTCTCTTGAATATTTAGTTAAATGAATTCACAAGCTGAATTGCCTGTGGAGATTTGTGGATACTGCTGTGGAGACTGCAGTTCTCTGACAACAGGCTGCCCAGTCCTGTGTAGGAATGCAGTTTTGACTACGGCACTATATCAAACTCTGTGGGCCTGATTCACAAAAGGAGTTTTGACAGGACCTCTGCAACGAGAAACTGCAATGCGGAGGTCCCTAACCAAGTCCATGGCCCCACCACTAGTGCGGGGCGTCTGCCATGAGTGTGGAGGCCCTATGTGAACCAGACCCTGCATGTCTGTTTTACCCCATGTCACAGCAATGGTCACTGAAAACATATTTTATTTTACATTTGATCAATAGGGTAAACTATTTTACTACACAGAGGTTCCGTTTTGTTTATTCTGAATTAATTACAATCCAAGAACATTGTATGAATGGCCATATTTTATTTATTTATTTTTCCATGGTAAGCATTGTTGCTCTAGTGTAGCCAGTGGATCCATCAATGTTAATATGGCATGATGAAATCACCCAGCCTATCTGACAAGGTAATTGAATAGTCCCAGACTTGAAACAGAATGGATCGAGATTAGTTAATGACTAGGATGATGTCTACATCTAACTGGTCAGAAGCGGGTCACTCAGTAGGCCAGTACATCTATTTTCCAGAAGGGGAGGAAGCACATTTTTTGCTGAAAGTTAGACTTGAGCATTGCCTGCAGCTGCCCTACACTTGGGATAGCAACCTATTTTAATAACAATTGTCTTGCATTGCTATGACCCAAGTGTAGGCAGACAGATTTGAGCCTCTATCTTTTCACTCACTATCCTTTTGTAGTTGAAATGCATAGATTGATGATGTTATTACAATTTCTAGGTCAATAGCTATTGACATCTTCACATAATTTCACTGTGGTTGTGAGATTATATTGAATGAAACGCTTGCCACTGTGATCAGCATTATGTCTTTGACATATTTTAAAAAGACACAACAATGAAGCCCGAGATGTTTATGTCTCTTCTATAAATGTGGTGTATAGAACCCAATATTAAAGAACCATAAAAGAAATACACAAAACAGACCTAATATTCAATTGCTTAAAATATCAGAAATAATTGTACACATACCTGCTGCTATTGCCTGAGTGTCATTCAAGTAATGAGTGTTTGAACTATCTGAGGGTGCTTGTTAAATGGCACGAAGACTTCCCCTCCATTTAAATGTTACTGATAACACATTTTCTGGGAATTAAATAACTAGGATAGTATGGCATTATTGTAGCCAGGGATATTGAAGGAATAGGCCGCTCAGTGTATTTGAGGTTGTTAACTCTAAGAGTCAATCGCTCGAGCTCCACAGTGTTAACCAAAACAAAATGGAGTCTTGGCTCAATGTGCCATTTGAGCTAGATAAAAGTGTCTGAACCTTGACATCTTCATCTTTGGTATCAATTTGATGGAGTGATATTCTTTTCAGTTTTTTGTACAGATAGCATTAGAACTGTTTTTTGAGAACAACAGATTGAGAGGCAGAGAGTTACAGGAATATGCTGGTGATTCCAGGGGCTGATTTAGAGTTTGGTGTATGGGTACTCCATCAAAAACATGATGATATCCCCCTCACCTTATTCCAAGCGCCAACGGATATAATGGACTCACAATAATGCAGATGGGATATTTGTATATCAGTGGCAAAGTTACCCATCTGCTAAACAAAAATCCAGTCCTGAAAAACTGCACTGGGACAATATGCAATCAAACCTTTGAAACTTTATTCTAAGTGAATGGAAAAGGAATTCATGCAATACCGAAAGCATGATGTTCAAGGCTATGCCTGCATCCAATGTGAGTCTCAGCGCAGACGCTGCATATGCCCCAATCTGTTCTCAATCACCAATCCCCATAAGTAAAAAGGGACAAGCAATTTTAGAAACAGACATGTCAATCATCTAACAGCTTTCACTGCTTCATCAGATGTAATGAGTGTGCATCAGGTGAATTCAATGTTTAAGCCAAGGCTTTTCGACAAATTGATAGATTTGCTGTCAAATAGGTTTTCTACTACCAAGGGATTTGTCAGAGATATAGAAGGCTGTGAACGAGATAATGGTGTGAAGGTTAAGGCAGCTTTTCTTAAACTCGATTAGGGTGCCATGTTCTTCAAGTTGACTGTTGTTAATTGAAAGTTGCAGGTAGTACTCTCAGGAATGAGAGAGATCTTAGGTAGACTTGTCAAAGGATGCTTTCTCAATCAATTTGCTATCACATGGGAGCTTCTACTTAGGCTCCAATTTATGCTTTCAAGATTCATCAAAAGTTATTCTTTCTATATGCACTGGTCTGTTTCACTATCTATAATTCTAACTTTGTGATTAACACCCACAAAACCACTGATTACGTGGCTTCCTTCTTTTGGCATAACAATGTTAACAGCATTACTAAGAGCACCTAGATGTGTAACAGCGTTTGTTGTTTATCCACAGTGAGAAGGATGAATTTGCTTTTGGTTTGGCAATATACATCCATATTTGAATGAGCCTTCAATGAAGACCAAGATCAATCAAACAATTTCATCATCATCAAACTTTATTTGGTCATTACGACCATCAAAGTATATAGGCGTACAATACAGTGTATTGATAAGAGAAAGATTGTCATGTTAGGTATTGAAGGTCAAGATGGATGACGTTATTTATACAAAATTATGCAAAAGCAAAGCATTATGAAACCTAGCCATTAAAAACGAGAAACAGATTGGTAAAAACAGCTGTGACAAGGCAAAAGCATGAAAAGCCAAAAACACAAAAAAAAAATATGGAGCCGTAAATGTTAAATGTACATAAAGTGCTAATGTATAACGTGCAAGAATATAATATGGCACAAACTCTCAGTAATTTTGGCATGAATCATATATTAATATGTACACAAAATATCGGATGTAGACTAGATACTAAATGAAGACTAATATTTGATCTGAAAGTGTGCTTAATTCATATTTAGCATCTGCCTCCTGATAAACCATTCTCCCCCAGGAATTTGGCCACTGCACATACTATTAGTGGCCTTGTATCTGTTCTGAGGATACATAGTGTCTCTAAATGGCTATGGGTTCCTTGTTGTATACAGGCAGGGGGCTAACCATTTAGAACTTGGGTTTTTATATGGAGGGCATTCAAAGAGAATATGCTGGTTTGTCTCCTCTGTCTCAAACCAACATGGACAGTGGCAAAGTGTGTCTGAGGAGCCCCTGTTCTATGACACAGTAAAAGAGTTCAAGGGGAGACATCCAAATCTAAATTGGATAAATAACTTCCTCTCTTGCGGGACAGTAATGAAATCCATATAAGGTTCATACACACTAAACACCTTAAACTCCATAAATGCTATTGTGAGGCAACCTCCTATTGCATATGTAACAGTTCTCTCTGCCACCCATTTCCATTAATAAAACTTAACCCACTCTCTACTGGGCAATAAACTGGAATCCGTTTCTTCCCAAAGGTTTCCCAGACCTAATTCAAAAAGCAAGGTTTTGATGTTACAAAACTAGCCAATCTTTCTGAAATTATCCAGCTTGTGAACCTCTTCAGTAGAAATCGCATAGTGGAGAAGCTCAGTTTTTTTTTAATGCGGAGCCAAAAGAGAAATGGGCGAAGCCTCGCCTTATCCACTATTGTAGTTCTACCCAAATCTAACCTTAAAGGAGTGAGCGGGGTACTCTGGGGGAGGGAGCAGAGTGATCTTAAGAATTTAATTTAATTGTAAGAAGCAGGCCAAACAATTTCACATGCAACACAAAAACCCTCCCATCCGACACAGTGGCGGCTGGTATAAAACGGCAGTGGGAGAGCAGGTCGCAGGGGGATGGGAATGAAAAAAATACATTTTACACTTACCAGCTACCGCTGCCTCCACCTTTCATTCCTCTTCATCCGGTTCCAGGACAGACAGCAGGAAGCGCCCAGCTCCCAGATGCCCCATAGGCAATCACAATGCTGCAATGCAGAGTTGTGATTTGTCTGAGCACCGTGGTTCAACACTCAGCCAGAGCATGGGAAGCTGGGCATGTTCTGCACACGGGCTCTAATGCAGCCTGGTGCAGAGCATGAAAAGGGTGCACAGCTGTTTGGCCGTCCCAGATTGCTGGCTAAAGCGTCTTGCACACTTGTAGTGGACAAACCCCTCCAGCCCTGCTCTGTGAGCAGAGCAGCCCCATCATGTTCCTACCCAGCTTAGCAAGGATGGAACATAAAATTATAATAACAATGAGTTAGCATCATTTATTTTTTTTCCTTGTTGGCCTGCTCAGTGGGGCAAAGCTTCTCCGCCTTAGCGGAGGAGCACCACTGATCTGACAACAGAATGAAGCAAAAGGTGCAAACCTGGAAATGTAGTATTAAGGTAAATTTAATTCTAACTACAAATTGCAAATAGGACACATGATCTAAAACCAATGATTATAATTTCAGCATCTTAATAATATGGTTTACACCACACATTGGGAGGCCAATATATCGGGCAAAGATTTATAATCAGGTGCACTACATAACCTTATCTACAAAGCATCATGAATAACCATTACAGCAATGAACACATGTGCCGCTGCATGAGCTGGACATTTGTTATTAAGTCTTGCAGGCTATCACCATTCTTGACCCCAAATAGTCCTGAAAAAAGCCACCAAGGTGGTCTATCTCCCACCCAGGAGACCATTGTGCAGTGGCTTTCTACATTTGGGAGGCACTTGGGCTGTTGATATGAGAAGTGATAGTTATTCGATTTACATATCTATGCTAGAAATATTTCATTTGGGATTCACAATGCTGGAATTCAATAAAGGTACGTCTGTGTTTAAATATAATGATGACACTCAAAAATCACATGCAGTCCAAAATTAATATCACTAAGATGCTTTAAAATCGGCTTGTCTTGAAACAGTTCATGATAATGTTGGGAATTTGAGGAAGCTATGAAGAGTCAGAGCAGTAAAATGAAAGGACACTTTTGTTTATCTTGTGAGACATTTGGTTTTTCTATCAGTAGCTGGCTAGTGCCTATGAGAAATAAATAACTGATTGCCATTGGTGCACCACTATAGGGTGGAGGATAGAAATCACACCCCCCATGTCAGCACGTTTGCAGCAATCAAATTCTAGAACTCAGGGGCATATTATCAAGACAGTCGGATAATGGGCTTGATAACATGCTCTATGGTATTCCAATTGAAGCTCAGGTTAGATGTCCTTCACATCTAACATGGGCTTCAATTGGAATTCCATAGAGCATATTATCAAGCCCATTATTGCCGTTTTAACAGCAGATTTCTGCTGCTAAAGCGGCGATAATTTTTTCGCCTGTCTTGATAATATGCACCTCAGTGCTTTAATATGTAGCTGCTATTTAAGCACATAGGTGAACAGTTACTTTTCTCTGCTATTTCTCACTTACTATTCTCCACAAAAAGGTCGACATTTTTCAGCCAATAGTTGCCCTTAAGGGGTCAGGTAGGACCCCTTAAGTTCTGAGCAGCAGAGGCAGCACAAGTCGTGTTTGTCCTGGACAGGAGCAGGTACTGCGCTCTCAGAACGGCCAAGGAGGTGTCAAATCGAACACTCAAAGGTACTTACAGGACTATTCGCAATCTGTGAAATTTTCCAGGAATTAACCTACAGAATAAGGTCCCCATTTTTCCTTAATTTATTCTTCTTCACTTTAGTTACTAGGTCCTGAAGACAGCCTACCTGACCCGTTAAGGGCAACTATTGGCTGAAACATGTCGACCTTTTTATGGACAATAGTAACTGCGGAAGCCCCATAATACAGCTTCCTACGCACGCCGTAATTTTTTTAAACTAGGCTTTATCTCCGATATCCATTAAATTTCACTCCTACTGGACATATAAGCCTTTTTATTGAATCATCCCACGCATTGTTATCTCGACTCACTACTTTACTAACCAGTGGTCTACCTCCGGGTGGAGTAAGCATACAACTGATGATGATGCTGTCACGTTGCTAAAACAAAGGCGGAGAATCAAGATACACCGCCATTTGAGCCTTGGTACGTGAATGAGGTTTTTTTCATCGGAATCGAAGACAATGATATTACAAAAACCTGGTTACTCAGGACAAGTGATCCTTTCCCCCCCAATTGATTTTTTGAAGCATCATCCCAAACATGGTGAGCTGGTTTCATGTCAACCTTTGCTTCATCAAAAAAGTGCTGATACCACATGGCAACCTCTTTTATCCTTGTGATAGAATCAGGCAGTTCCTCCTCCATAACATGGCTCTCCAAATGTATCCCCCTGGTTTCCCAACCAGGGGGTCATCTGACATATCTGAACATTGAAAGAGCCCCTTTAGTAATCCTCTCACAGGTGTCCCGGGCTAATGCCTTCCCTTCCTCTATGAACTGTCCCCAATTGATTACCCCGCAATCTGGAAAGGGTCTTTGTAAACAGTCTTTCATACACTCATGCATTCCTGGAGAATCCCATATTGGTGATCACTTGCTATAGTATGAAATTCCTAGGAAAGAAGGCCATCAGCTGAACAGTGGCACTTCAGCTGTACTTTTAAAAAAACCTGAAGGCCAAGCAATACAGCTGCATGTGGGATAGTGCAAGGCCCCCTTTCCCAGCCTCCTCCTGAGCTTTTTCCACAACAGCGGTATGTCTTAACCTGCTTAGATGAACAAAGTGATCTTCCCTTGAATCGTCCCAGTTCTTTTCTGTTAATGCTCAGCAGGATGCTATCAAATAGAAAGGTGAGTTTCGGTAGAATTGATATTTTAACCAGATTTACATGACCGTATTTAGTAGGAGGCAGACTCTCCAGTTTTTTGAAGAACCTATATTCCTCATTTCTGACTCTCTTCGAACTGACCATAGTGATATCATCAAGATTCTTTATGATACTCACTCCCGATGCCTTGGTTCTTCTTTGTGCTCCACTCCCTCCCAGAGTTCCAGGTTATTATTTCTGATATGGCAACCTAAACCTTATACCCAGCACATTCCCCAAACTGCCCCATGTTACTTGGGATACCAAACTCTGAAGTATAGACAATTAGGTTGTTGGCATATAGAGTTATTCTTTTCGAGAACTCACCAACAGCAAATCTTCTCATTCATTCTTAAATTTTGGACCAAGGACTCTATGTAGAGATCGAAAAGAAGCTGGGAAAAGGGGCACCCTTGCTTGATGCATGTTTTTACTTTAGCCGGTGTGACAGGCTATCTTTCAATAAAACCTGGGCTGTCGGAGAGCTGTACAATTTTCAAATAATCTTCAGAAACAGGCTCCCTACCCCAACAAACTTCAAACTGTTATTGTTTTTATTATATCTTTCCATATAACTGGAGGGGATCAATCTTAGCCACTTTTTATAAGTCTGGACAAACCATGGACCCTGCCAACTATAGGTTAATTGCGTTAATGGATTGTGAGGTCAAGTTTTTCAACAAATGCCTGTTGACAGACCTAGCGATTTGGGTGGACTCCAAAATTCTGCTGCTATTAAATCAAACTGGGTTTATTAAAGGCCTGTGTACACCTAGTAACATCCATATTATAGTTCTAATATTTGAATTAGCTGTTATTAGGTAATCCCAGTTCATTCTGTCAAATTAATTGGCCGCGTTAACAGTCAGAATAGCCAATAGAATGTTTGACACTACTGCCAATCTATGGACCTATTAGGGAGTACATGAATTCCTGTAAGTGTCTTCCAAAGACAAACCCCTTCTGGTCCTGGTGTATAACTCCCCCCCGGCCTGCTTAATCGTGTGGCCAGAATACTGGTAAAGATCTTATATTTGCATTGCAGCAGGGAGATGGGATGTGAAAATTGGCACTCTGTCGAGATTTTGTCAGATTTGAAAATTAGGGAGATTGTTGCCTCATTCCATGACTCAGATATTGGTGAACTAGGTAATGAATGGAATTACACAGTCCAACCGATGCTGGGGCCAACTTTTTTACATGTGCAATATTCACTTGACTGGGGATGCCATCTGGGCCTGTCGCTATACCCTTCTTTAATTTCTTAAGAGTGCTCAAAATCTCCTGTCCTGCAATCTCATGATTTAGAAATTGCTGCTGTGCTAATGTTAAGTTGAGCAGTTGTTTACTTTCTAGCGACTCTTCTAAGTTTTGCAAGAAAGAGCCTCCCCATATAAGAAATAAGACTTTGTGAATAAATGAAGGCTTTTCATTGCCTCCACTCTTTTGTCTCTTGGATCAACAATTTTACAGTCATACTTTTATATTCATTTTCCAGACAGGGTATCTGAATCCACTATCTAAGGTTTCAGAACTGGTTTGGGGTAGTTCTCTTTCACACGTAATTTCCTGGATGTTGCTCATTCACAGCCTTTGTGCAAGGTTCTGGCCCGCACAGGAAGTTGCAGTGTTGCTGCTTCCAATCAGGAGTTTCCAAATCAAGCGCACAATGAAGATTTCTGAGCCTAGATGTCGTCAACCTTCTTGGTTAACATTAAATGTTTCTCACATTCCATGTGTGTTGCACTGTACAGCACACATGCAGTGCATGAAAAGTTTTAAAGCTAGTCTACATATTCCATTTTGTAATGGATGACCACCTTTACAGTGCAACACCTATGCTAGACATTCCCACCCAACTTTGCATAATGGTGCATAATTGTGCATGAGGTGCGAGGCAGCCTGAAAGAGTGTTAGATGTTGGGAAAGGAGAAGCCACTCCATATCTTTATAGATTCGGCACTGCAATACTCACTCCCCGACTGCAATGCAGCTCAGCATCTTTCAGTGCTGCACAGCACTGCTCTCATTAATAAATGTGTGCATCAGAATGTGTATGTAAGCCTAACCAGGACATTGAAAATTCATGCTGCAGTGGAGAAGTGTGGCTCACCGGTTAGAGGCGGCAGACCCAGAAGCAGAGGTCGGCCCGGGGCCAGGGTTCAATTCACGACGCAGCAAGGTACAGAACCAATGTCAGCGGGCTCGATAAATGTCACCTCGGTGCCTCTCTAATCATGAGTCCCACGCTGCAACTCTGGGCAATAGCTTGCTTAATCTCCACAACGGCCCCCTCGCTGCTGGGGATGCCTGGCTTCACCTTGGGGGTGCCCAATAGGGACCATCTCACAGGGAAAGCCTGGACTGGTTCCCCAGCGGTACACAGCGCCAAGAAACCCTGGGGTGAACGTGCGCTCTACAAATTCATACTAACATAACATAACATAGAGATGTGTCTGGGGCTGAGCAAAAAAGTGTGCCAAATGTTGTGGTGTTAGGACACAGGACATACACACATAATCACATTGTTAGTATATGTGCAAGCAGCCTCTTTACTATTAACCGATGGGCTGGAGCTACATGTGTAGCTGACTGAGAAGACATATTACCATGTGCAGTTAGGCCACTGGCTAGGTTCTGAACAGTGTGCTACCTGACGTAAAGCAGTACCACGCTCAACAAGGGTAGTAAGTGCTTTACACATGCAAGTACAAGGCAATACTGTTAGTCTTGGCAGCCTTAGAATGGTCTTTCCCCAACTTTTTGCCTGCCTCCTTCCATTTTACTGACCTCTGTTTTGCTGGCTTTAGGACTATGTGGACTATACCACTTCTGACTAGGGCTACAATGCTGGTGCTCTATACTTTGAGCATGGTAATATTGTCTTAATCCAAATTAGCATATTTAATTTACTCATAAGTCCCTAGGAAATTGCACTATGTGTGCCTAGGTCCTGTAAATTGAATGCTACTAGTGGGCCTGCAGCACTCATTGTGCCACCATGGCTCAGGCCGGTCTTTGCAGAGCTTGTATAGGCAGTTTTACACTGCCAATTCGACCTGGTAAGATACACTTCTTACCAGGCCCAAATCTTCACTTTTTAAACATATGAGTCACCCCTCAGGTAGGCCCTGTCTAACTCATGGGACACGGTGTAGTGTCTTTAAAAGGTGGGATATATACTCAAGTTTTACATGTCTTGGCAGTGAAAAACTCCCAATTTCATTTTTAATTACTGCAAGGCCTATCTCTACCATTAGATACCATTGGGATTACATTCCAATTTCTTTTAATTGTGAAGAGGTGTCTTTTAAAGTTTGGTTTCACTGGACTCACAATTTAAAATCACATTTTATGATGAAGTTAGATCTTAAATTACATTTTAGCAAATGCCACTTTTAGAAAGTTGACGTTTACTTGCCTTAGCCCTTTGGTGTATGTTGCCTGTCTCTGTTTAGTCTGGGTTGGGTTACAGCTGAGCTTTGTGTATTCTCTCTTGACAGCCACATACAAAGGGAACTTAGGTGGGTTTTGATGGGCGTTTCTTGAAAATTGGAGGGAGGAGCTGGGCACAGTCTCATGACACCTGAATAGGCTGTAACCTGGCCACAAACAAAGGGCTGCAGAACTCCCTGTAGTGAGTCTGTCACCAGGGCAGAAAGGAAGGAGCTTTGTGCACTTCAAAGTTTTCCCCGAAGTCTCCCCACTTCAAAGGCACTACTGTATATTAGTACTAGACTTCTCCGTTCAACCCACAAATAAAGGAATACTGGGGTTGAACTAGGGATTTGTATCTTAATGCTAAAATACCCCCCTAAAAAGTAATACAATCTGTTTTCTAAATGCTCCCTGGAATACAGTCAAACCCACCCTGACTTTTAGGAATCTGAGTGAACCAGATGATGAAGAATGCCACTAATAGAGTGGGTGAGGGTTATATATAAAAAAAATAGGTTTTCTCCTCCTTCTGCCTCTTTTTGGTGGTAATAACTCAGAGACTTACTGTTTCCTTTCCCTCTCCAGCGTTCTAAATTCTAGTGAGTGGATACCCATTATGTATATTTAAAAAATTAGTACTGGACCCCTAACAACATGACTTCAGTACACTTCTGGACCTGTGACTACTCTGCCAAGAAGAAGAACTGCTGTGCTGTTGAAAGAATGGCCACACTGCTAACTTCTACTCTCCAGGACGCTTGCCTTGCCATGCTCTTGCCTTGCTGAGCTGCTCTGCTGTTCTTTCTGGGTGAGAAAGACTGGACCTACGTCACTTGTACCCAGAGTGACTCCAAGGGATTGCTGGCTTGCCTCCTAGTATACGTCTCAGCCACATAAAAGACTTCAGCTATCCTGCTATAGCATCTGGAATTTGCTTGCTGTAAGTCTTGCTCTGCTAAATGGCGCCATCCCAGTCCTGGGCTCTTGGAAGTGGGTATAAAGTGCTGCTACAAACAGAGCCCATGTAGCCTCATCGTAACTGGTGTGTCATCACTTTTGCATGAGTCATAACTAGCACATCTTTGTCGTTGAGTGGAGTGGACCCAACACATTGCCTTCCGAACCAGCACATCTACTTCAGAACCAACACATATACTGTGGGAGCAGCAGGCATGCATCACATTCGGAACCAGTGGCTCACACTAGGAACTGACACATTTCTGCAATTGCATGGAGAAACACGATGCATCTAATCCACTGCGTTGCTCGCCACCAGCGCATCACTTCGGTTATACCTCTCATCTTCCTCGACAATGACGCATCCATGATCAAGATACTTTTGTTTAGTTGGTCCAAGTGAGTGCCTGTCCCTAGCCTGTGCTCCATCATAGTTGGCCTGAACATCTGACTGTGCCCCAGTCCAATGCAACCAGATATTCAAGTTAAGCGCTTATTGCCTCTAAGGGCAATTTTACATTTATTCTTTGAAAATTCATATCTCTACTTCTACTGGTTGGACTTTTGTCATTTTGTTCTTTTTTATTTATGAAGTTATCCTCTTTTTTTCTAACATGGTGTGGATTTGTGTTATGGTGTTTTGACTGTGTTATTGTTTGAATTGTTGCACAAATACTTTACACATTGCCTCTTAAGATAAGCCTGACTGCCATGTGCCAAGCTACCAGAGAGTGAGCACAGGATAATTTAGGGTGTGTTGTGACTTACCCTGACTAGGATTGCGGTTCCTGCTTAGATAGGGAGCATACTTCTGCCAACCAGAAACTCTTTCTAACAAATGTACAATAAATACCCCCAAACTAAAAATAAATATCATAACACTCAGCAGTCAGATGATTGTTGTTCAGACAGCCTGTATAATACCCCCTTTTACTGCTTGAGACTCTCACACACACATAAGAAAAAATTGATAAGGGTTACCTCTATCACCCAGTCCAAAGCAATACACCATCCATTATCATCTGATTAGCGACTGAATAGTTGAAGACATCTGAGACATGCCGCTGGCCCGTGAAGGACTTTAATTTAGTTTGCCACTGCAGCCCTCAACTAGCTACACACCTATTGCCACTTCTTGACATCTCACAATGACTGTCAGATATGGGTTAATATTAACTATGTCCATCTCAGCAGATTTCACCATCATTCCTCCTTTTAACCTAGGCCTACTTTACACAGTAAACAGAATGTATTTGAATGGTCAACCCAGTGCAGTGACCAAATCAGTGGAATATGGGCATAGGAAATTCAATGAAGGAACCTGTAGACCCACTGAAAGCTGCCAGCTTACTGAAAACTATAAACTGTGCTCTTGTCTCTCTCACTTCTTCATCCATCACACTGCTAAGCACTATGTCCCATAACACGATAATGGCACCTCGGTAGACCTCACACACTTAAAGGAAACACTTACCTCACAGGATCAAAACAAAAACAAAACACTTCCAACCACAACATCCTACCTGTTGCATCAAACTGGCCTTGTAGGCAAGCTCTTCAGCATTCCGAACAGGTGCAATAAGCATCATGTAAATGTTGCAATACAATACAAAATTAACATACATTTATTTTAAGGCCAGGCCAGCTTCGTGGGTTTAGCATGATTGATACCGGATATCAATTGTGTGGATTCCAAAGAAGTATTATTTTAGGTGCCTTTAAAATATGATAAAACAGTTCCATACAGCATGGTGGTGGATTTTACCTTTTCTTAATTTGGCAACTCAAATAAGCTTAATGTTACAAATAGCATCAGATCAAATATTGAGTCTTTATTTTTGGTGCTCTATAATTGATCATATTGTTGTAAACTAACTCACTCTGCTTGTGTATGTGTACCATTTGGCATATTGTTGACAAATTAGGTTTGGTAAAGAATAACTTTAAACTGCAGTTCTGTGTAAAATATCTTTTTTAGTTTCTAGATGTCCGTTCTGCTTTAAGCCAATGTTGTTTAAACAAATTAATTATCAGGAAAGGTAAATCTGGTATTTTATATAGAATGCTTGACTGTTTGTGGTAAAGCTTTTTAAGTCAACCACACACACATACACACACACACACACTCTTATATAACCACACACATAAACATGCTTGTGCATACACAAGCTTTTACACACACTCAATATATTTCTATCAAATTCTATCAACCAATATTTTTTATTGAAAAGTTTATGGTCCTACTGAAAGATGTTAGCCTTGGTGCACTGAAGGCCTACCCCATTACCTGTGCATGTGCAACAAAGAATACAAAAAATACAGAATGACCAGGTTAGATGTTTGTCAAATCTACCTGTGGAAAATCTGGGTGGCTGTAATTTTGATTGGGGCCAACTATTTCTGCACATATATGCACCAGTTAGGAGTTAAATTGCACAGAACAGGAAATAACTGTGCAAATCAATATTTACCAGATAGAACTCTACACAAAAGTCCCAATTCTAAATGTGGGGTTCAACACAGACATTCACCAACCATTGTGAGCCATTTGTAAATCCCTGCAAGGCAGCTGGTGTGGAGTGAAGGGTGTGAGGAGAAGCGTGGGGATGGTTGGAGAGGGAAAGGACAATTTCGCCAGCAGGAGCAGCATTCAAGGCTCCCTCATACCTTTGAAATGGTTCAAAGTGTCTGGAGAATTGGCCAGGATTCAAGGCATCAATTTCCCACTTTCATTTTGATCAAATAAATGTTCTTGCTTGTAAAATTGGTTCTTGAAGTCAGCCACACAGAAAATGTGAGAGTGTGAACACTGCCGGGCTTATAATTGAGCAGAGAGGAATTCACAGGCGAATTCCAATGCTCACAATTCAGAATCAGGGGTTTATGTGCATGAAATATGAGCCAAGATGACAAATGTAATTTTCAAATGGCCATTAGAATAGGATGTGCACAGACCACTGACATGCAAAGTAAAAGTGTCATGGACCATGTTGTTTTGACATTTTAGACAAACAAATTTAGGTAGGCATTGCACAACTATGGTGCACCCACATGGACTGTGTTTAAATAGCAGAGAAAGTGAAGTGGTCTGTGTTTCTCAGACCAATTTTCTATTTACAATGTGCGAGTTGAAAGGGGTTTTATTAATAAGAAAAGTATATTTTTGAAGGATTGTAAAATAAAATAACAGTTATCCTATCCCTAAGTATGTGTTGTGCACAATAAAAGAACAAGACAAATGGGTGTCAGGCATAATTATTCTAGAAAGCATACAGTTACCTGTAAAGTTAATGCTATGATTATTTGATGAAGGGGTCAAGCTGCAGTCATAAATTTACCACATGCATGAATGCAGAATGACAGTGAACAAACTAACAAATTACCTTTAGCATTTTCAATTGAAAGCTATTGTGCCAATATTTGCTTCAGAATCAGGGCAAACTCAACATCCTCATCTGAATTTTATCAATTTTATTCAAAGAACAATTTTTTCAATAGCCTTTTGGGTGTTAACATTTAACCCACCATTAGTACCCTTTTTTATTGAATGACTATTGAGTAAGAACATTTTCCCAACAAGATTCTTAAAACTTGTACACAGTCCTTAAAAATGATCATTGCAAGCATATACCTCAATTCTCCTCAGAGCATCTGAGACTAATGCATTGCCTGACTATAGTACTAACTCATACATTTAAAATGTGTATTTTTTACATAAATACTATAACTAATCTGGATCCCTTGGTGCAAATGAGAACAATTTGCTTTTCTATGCTGACTCGTTCATTGAAAGTACGTTTGATTGTGAGAGATGGATGATCATAAGGACAACAGACCAATGCATATAAAGTATTTATTCTTTTTAAGGAAACTGTGAGACATGTCCTGGAGAAACGCAGAAGAGTGGTTAAAAGGCTTAGATAGTGAGGGCAAGGCCCTAACAATGTCCTGTATTAAAAGATTCACAGAGAAAGGTCAAATGCATCTTTGGTGTAACTTCGGATATTTCTAAGTAACAATTTTGTAAGCCACATATATGTGCACATATGACCCTAAGTACTTGTGTGACGTAACCTTAATAATGCAAGGTGTTCATTGAAAAGGAAGGCGCACCAAAGAATTATTCAGGAGAACAAGTTCAGTCCGGCAGTCTTCTTTATTCAAATTAATATTTAAAAACTGGCCCACAGCCAAAGCCTTTCGTTCCTTCGTGATGAAGGAACATCATCACATCTTAAAATGAGATGTAGAATGGTTATTGTAGCAACGACTATTTATTATCTGTGTATTCCAGGTATTGTAGTCACATGGAGATGGAATAGTATTCAATCAAGGCGTCGATTATTGTGAATTTTATGCACTATCCATTTGTTGATTGGACAACAAAGATCATGAAGTCCCAGAGTTCCACTCAAAGAAGGAAAGAAAAATGATTTGATCCTCACTATGAAATTTGTAGGAAACAGCAACTTAAAGAAACAGCATCGTAACCTGCAGCCTGCAAGGTAATGCACTTGAACAGTTACAGAAATGTGCATCTGCTCTGTAATCTCAATGTTTATATCAGTGAATGGTAATGTTTTCTCTATCGTAAAAACGAGTTATAGTTCCCATATATATTTAAATTTGTGTGGTTTGAATAACACTGTATTTCTTATATGTTTGAGTATTTCTTTAAACAATGCTCTCCATTTATCTTACAACTGAAAATGTATCAATTTCAATAGTGCTTTACACCTATATTGCAACTGTATATGTACCTGTAATCATGCATTTAAACGTGTATTGAAATGCTTGTCATACCAAACATGACCAAAGGCCTTAAACATTTGGATTTCACAATGTTTAATTCTTAAATTCAATGCGTGCTTGGATGCAATGTTTTTATCTCCTCTGCAGATGCAGATGACTAATCTCATGGTCAAAGAAAGGCACATTGTGTGAAAGAGATAGTGAGGTTTGAAGGAGTATCTTTGGCTCAGAGAAGAAGATGTACAAAAAAAAAGGAGGACCGCTGTCTGAAAGGAATATGCAGACAGGAGGAATCCAAGGCTGTTTTAATGTGTAGACCCAGGGAAATACATCTTGTGTTCAGCTGCTATGTTACTTGTTTGACAAATGGCATTATTTTAGACACGTGGCCTGGGATTCTCAAAGGTTTTTTTGGTGTGTATAATTGAGCACTTCCCTTTCAGTGGGACCGACCTCTTTGTGACTTCTCTGTTGTGTGGCTTTATGCTATTCAGTATATTTTACTTTTGAGAACTTCTACTGAAATTCTGCTATGCTGACCCAAACTGTCAATCTACACATCAGAGTGTAATTTTTTTCCTGGCTACTGAGTTTCTCATTTGTTGTCTGTTATTGAGGATCAATCTTATCTGCAGTTTTGGCTTTCCTGTAGTGATTCTGCATTTTCATACTATGTTTCTATGACTGATTTATATCAGCTTGGCTTTGAATTTGTAATATATACAAACATAGTCCCATCAATATTCTCTGAGCTTTACTGTGTGACCAAATGGGTTACATGGTCATTTTTAGCTTGCAGTTGATCCTAACTCTTTTTATTCCTCGTGCACCTAGACCGTTCCATTGTAGGGTGCCAGGAAGAAGGAGTTCATGTTCTGTGCATTCTCAGTAACAAAGCCCAACACATGGAGTAACGTCATCAGATTTGATGGAAGCTAAGAGAACCAATAGTCTTAATTTAGTACAATCAAACAATGAAGAAACTATGACCTGAACTACGATTGACACATAAAAAGAGTAAAAACTTTAACTACCTAGCTGCATTATGAACACTGGTCCCTTGAACCGCTCAGAAGTTGTAGGGAGTAAAAAGTGACTTGGAAGTGGTTGCTGTCAGATTCACAAGATTTTACAGCATGAGCTACTAACAAGTTCCTGCTCCATATGATGTAATTGTAAAATGTTGATACACCAATCCCATTTATTGAAGTGATTAGCTCTCTACTAATGTACTTTTCATAGATTGTGTGGGCAGTCATCATGTGTATCAGAGTTTTCTTTTTGCCGTGATATAATTAATAAAATATGATTTGGAAAAGACATTACATTTGCACAGCAAAACCTGTCAGTTCATGGGATTGTCTTCCACTTCTTCACTTACATCTTCAAATCCATCATCAACGTTGTTGGCTTCTGTTCCAAACTCACAAACAGAGTAAAAGTTTTGCTTTGCTGATAATAAACAATGATGCACCAGTGGCTCATTCTTTTTGTTAGACTGACAAAAATGAATTTTGTCACTGTACATTCTAACCAGAAAAATCTGAATTACATTATTATGGATCAATATAGTTTCATGAATGTTGACCGATATTTCTCTGATCTCACTGAGTGTGAACCCGTAGCCAGCACTCAAGAGTGGGTTTAAAACTTAATTTGCATTTTTAAAGATTACAACTTTAACTGAAGGCTGGTGGGTCACGTTGCTGCTGGTAGCTCATTGTACATTCATATTTTCTAATGTATGCATGCACGCAGTTCAGATGGGCATACAAATTCACTGCAGATACATTCACCTCGCTGTTTAGATCAGCTCCTCAGCTGAAAATTTCATCTTGGAAGAAACTTGCTGCAGTTAAAAACATGTTTGCCCTTTGAGACTCACATACTTGGCTCTTGTTCTGGCTAAACGACACATAACACAAGTTGTTGGAGGTGGATGAGGGGTAGCCATCAATCTTCCAAGTGGATGGGCATTGGGTTTGGTTGTCATCACTTTCTCAGAAGACTTGGATTCTTGTTGTGATTCACTTATTTCTGAAAATTTTTGACAATTTCTTCCCAAATATTTTCCATTGCATATGACTTGTATCAATGATGTAATGTTATGTTGTGTTATGTTATGTTATGTTATGTTATGTTATGTTATGTTAACGTTTATTTAGAAAGCGTGCGGCTACTCCCTGGAGTGTCCCGGCGCTAAAACATCCAAATGTCACGTAACATAGAACACAACCAATCCACAGATAATGACTTACAGCTGAAAGTCCTATGTCTTAAGACTTTTTCTAAAGGAAAAAAGATCCAGACTCTGTCTGATCACGAACGGAAGGCTGTTCCACAGCCGTGAGGCAGTTGCATGAAAAGATCTGTCCCCTATCTGGGCACGTAGCACCCTAGGAGTGATGATCAAAAGTTGAGATGAGGATCTCAAGGTGTGCTGAGGGAGATAAGGCGGAAATCTGTCTCTAAGATAAGGGGCTTAGATCTTATGGAAAGCCTTAAAAACCAGGACCAGGGCTTTAAACTGAATTATTTTCCGTACCAGAAGCCAAAGAAGTGAAGACAAGAGCTGGGTCGTATGGGTTCTAGAACCTGTCAAGAAAATGGCTTTGGCTGCCGACTTCTCAATCACTTGAAGTCGGCTCAGAAGATATTCAGGAAGACCGAGATACAGGGAATTAACGTGGTCCAATCCGGACATTATCAGTGTCTGAACCATTGTCTTCCTGCATGAGATCGAAAGCAATGGCAGGAAATTTCACAGCATTTTCAACAGCCCAAAGCATAACCCAGCTACCGAGTGTACCTGGGCCTTCAAAGATAGAGTAGAATCTTGCTTAACTCCCAGATTTTTCACTGTGGAAACGGCCGACACAGGGGGCGACATATCCCGGGGCCACCATACATGCCAAATATCCGGAGGCTGAGGCCCGAAAAAGATAATCTCAGACTTCTCGGAGTTGCATTTTAAATGGTTGTGACTTAACCAGGAGAAGACAGGTGTTAATTAAGTTGCCGTCAAATTAGACACCTTTTGCGCAGGTGAACAACAGCAGAGTGTCATCAGCGTAAAATATTTGATCCTCTTCACCCATCTGTTTCAATCTTTTGTGAACTTTGTCTTGCCATATTTCTGTAGCATCTCAAACTCACATCTGCCCAGCGGCAGTAAATGTTAACTGTTCTTTCAGATTTGTTTGGTATAGGACATATTTTTCTTTGTTGCAGGAGTCTTCAGATTTCTTACATTAGTGGCTGCTCCCAGTCAGGGGTGGTGGGGCGGGGAGGGCGGAGGTTGGTGGGGTGAAATGCAAAGGATAAAAAACACTTACCAGAGAACAGCTGGCCGAACTCCCAACAGCCTGCTACCTCTCCTCTGTCCTCTTCATCTTCTTCATTGGATTCTGCAGCAGGAAGCAGCTGGGCTCCCCTCTGCCAATCACAATGCTGCAATGCAGCATTAATATTGGGCTGAGCACCATGGTTTGGCTCTCAGTCAGGGACTGGGAGCCTGGGAATGTTCTCCACCCAGGCTGTAATGCAGCCTGGGTGGGGAACATGCCAAGTGTGTATGACTGTTTAGCTGGCCCGAGGCTGCCGACCAAACTGTCATGCGCATTTGGAAAGTGTCAACTCTCCTTCCACCTGCAGTGCTCTGGTGTCACAGAGCCCAGCCCTGCCCACAGGAAACAACTGAGCCTCTGCAGTCAGAAAAATCAAATGATAATTACGTTGCGTCATTATCATTTTAATTTTCCTTTTTCACTGCTCGGAGAGCAGTCGGGCAATGCTCCTTTGCCTTAGCGAAGGAGCTGCCCCAGGATTTCCTAGTTAGAAACACTCCGTCAGGATGTAAAGGTCCTCTGCTACCACATGTTTTACTCATGTTTATACATTTGAATCATTGATAAACCTGAAACAAAAACAAAATTTAATTAAACTACCAATATGATGGCTAAAACACATCATTATAGAGCCACCATTTTGGAAAATGGTGGAAGGGTTGATCTGAGGAGGTATTTTCTGTCTCTATAGGAATACTTGACCCCTAAAAATTATGTTTTGACAACCAAATTAAGTATATAGGTCTTGTGATTCCAGAAATATTACATCATCACTGTAACACATCCCCCATTTTTAAAAATTCAATCCGGAAAGATTTGCCCCGGTTTAGCAATGCCTACCCTAGCTAAATTACTTCTCTAATTATACAAAAACACAGATCAAAAATGAAAATCTCTGGACAGCAATTATTTTACAGAGGTATATCAAAGTGCCAGGACTAAGGCTAGTGTGGGTGAAGCAACATTACCCCCACTAGCCCCCAGCAGAGGGGGGCAAATTAGTTACATCAGACATATGATTCTGTTACTGTATTCGTTTCCAATATGGCATTGTCTATAGCAAGCACTATTTCCCCCTACACAGCACATTCAAAAGAACTTCAGACAATGAACTATAATTAAGATACTACATTTTAGCATGTTTAAGTTCAATAATAGTAATGATTTTTAAAACAAAGTTGTACATTATGAATTTTGCAAGTCGTTTGGAAAACAAAGTTGAAAAAGTGAATGTTGACAATATAATTGGAAAAATTCAAGTCACATTAAATGGTATTATTGAGGAAAGTTTTCAACAGCATTTTATTAAGCCGATAAATAATTATATTCACCTTCAATGATTAACTCCATTGATTTATTGGAGTGTGAGTGGCTTTAAATTAAACTGGTAGTTTATCAGCTGGGCGATGATGGTAAAACATTGTTTCTAAGAAACTGCAATCTAAGTAAGAAATGATATACTCAAATTAGGAATATTTCTTGTGTATGAAAATATTTTTTATTTTGTATGCATTTATTTATTTTTACAACAAATATGAAAGTCTATTTTTTAAAAGACAAACTATGAAACTGAACCCATGATTTACCAGTGAGGGCATGTGCAAATGGCCATAGTGGGAACTTTGACACTGGCGTGGAAACAATACTTGCGAGTGCACTGAAATCTGTTATTGCAATATGGTGTGTGTAAAAATGTAGTGATGTTTGTTTAATCGCAGGAAAAGCTGATAAATCAATCTACGGTACACTTAAGCCAGTTGAGCTATCCCCTGAGTTCTCCATCTGATATAGAAGAAGTGGAAATTCAAGAAGCCGACACTCTCATGAAACGTGTCTTACCTAAGGTTTAAAAAAGATAAGCCAGTCAATCTTCAGTAATGACAGTCGCTTTTGTTCATATCGCTTGGGATTGCCCCTGCAAAAGAACTACAAAGGTTTTCCAACAGATGTTTTCCTGAATTTTTTAAAAGTGGCACACCAGATGCAAAATTGCTTAAAGCAGTAAAGGAGAAAATGCTGCTGCCAGTTTACATACTATTCTGATTTGTTTAACTTTTTATATCTCCCATGCAATAAAAATACCGTGTACAAAAACACTAGGAGCAATTCAGTATCCCAGTATAAAGCTGCTAATACAATTGTAATATGCTAGGTACCCCTGTAGTTGAATAGAATGCAAACATCGGGTTTGACAGAGAAAGGAAGCATTATTCCATCAGAAACTAAAGCATAGTATGTGAATTTAGGTAAAGATTTATTCCTACAGCCTGGGATGGAGGACATTTCCTTAAATCTGCAATTTGAAATAGGAAAGTGAACTGGATTTAGCTTGAAAATTTAGCAAATCTATATTATAGCTTGCAACACTGGTAAAATTAACATTTGGAATTTCCCATCAGTTGCAACATCTTGAGGGGGGTAATAACTTCACATATCTAGGAATTTATTTTGACTGTTTAGTTACTCGGTGCACTCAGTTTTCTCGGTTTGACGGTGTCCAAATCCGCAAGAGCCATATTAAATTTACTGTAGCTTCAAGGTCGCACAACTATGCTGCCTTTACTTTCAGTATATAAAGGTTTGTGGTTCCAGCTGCTCTATATGGGGATGGTGTCTGGGAATATTCTAATCCATAATTGCTCCAGTATGAGGAAAATCTTGGTCCTCATTTATGAAACGAGGCACATCCCTGACTGAAACATGTAGACCTTCTCAGTAGCGCGCACGCATATTCATTCAGATCGCATCCTTACTGCTTTTTAACCCTTGACACCATGAGATACCCAATAAAAAAAATGTCTCTTCTGGTAGTCAATTTTAACACACTTATTACACCCACTGCACCACGTATTCTCACCACACTGCCTTATTCTTCATCGATCTTAGGTGATCTAGTTCTGGATTACATCAAAACATCCGCAAGCTCCTCCTTTACACTAGCAGGGAGTTTTAGCTCCTTGGCTGCATTAGTGTGCAGCCAAGAGGATATCCCAAATGATGAAGCATGGCACTTTGGTGGGTGATGGGATTCTGTCCTCCTAATTGAGACTCCTCTTTGTTTGTGCTCTCCTGTGGTGTGTACTGCCCATACGTCTGTTTATATATTCCTTTTGAAGACCTGCAGATTCTTTTTTGTTGGCAAAGCAGTAGACTTCAAGGGTCAGTCGACTGTTATCCTTTTTGGCTAAAAGGCTACGTGAGGCTTCTTCTTGCACATTCCAGCTTACTAGTACTAAATAGACCTGACCTGGACCCTGCAGGTGGCCTCTGCTGGAGTAAGTCCTGACCCCCAAGTGCTGTTTCCAAATTCCTGAAACTCTTGGCCTTGTCTGGCTGAACGTCTCCTACCACAAACGAAAACCTGTGATTCCAAAACCTATTGGACTTTAAAACCTCTGAAGATTTGGAAACAATGTGTGTGGCCGATTGGACAAACAAACAGCTTTCTCCCACTGGGAGCCTCTCTGCAGGAGCAAATTCAATTCAGCAGAATTTCGGTGAGATGGTATCTGGCCTAGTAGAACCCTCATCAGATAGAGATTGCAGCCTTGCCCAGTTGAAAGTTTAGAAGTTCTGAAAAAGGGAGGGAGTGCAAACATAGAAATCTTGACAGGGCTAAGACGCCAAAAGTATTAGAACAGCAAAAGGACTTTCCTGTTGCAAAATTGGATTTTTTCCCCTTAGAGCTTTTACTGCCTAACTCAAAGCCTTCAATGGAACCTGATGTCTTTCAGCATTCCTTAGACACATCCTGCTGCTTTGCCCTGCTGATGGATTTTGACTAACATTTTTTGAGACTCAGGACCTGATTTGATCACCCTGGGTGTCTTACCCTCCGGTCCACCTTGTGGCAGTCTCCAGTACTCCGTTGTGGTGATGGCGGTCTGCCTGCCATATTTAGATGTTGTGGCTAGAGACAGAAGGCTGCTGCGGTGGCAGTCTTCTTTGCTGACTCTGTTGCCATCAGGCCAGCGGTATTGTGCCATTCTTCTTTGGATGTTCCTATTGGGCTGGTGGTCAGCATGCTGAGGTTTCTCGGTGGAGTGAGGTCCTGGTGCAATGAAGGCCGGTGAGTACAACTTAGTTATGGGTCTATATACATATGTGTCATGTTAGTATACTGTGCATATGTAGGCAATACGGTTTGCCCCTTTGTGTCATGTTTTGATTGCCGCTCACACAACATTTACACATCACTGAATGACCCCCATACTATACATAGAACCAATGTATGAGTGGCGTGCCTTTGATCCAGGCGACAACTGACTCATTTGGCATTGTGGTGGTATTGGTGCAGCTAAGGGGGGACCTGGATGAATGCGTAGAAGTAGAAAATGTAAGTGTGAAACAGGAAATGGGTACCTTATTGCCTCATTTCCTTCCATTCCATCACCTGAAAGTAGGAGGTCTTCCTACCAAAGTTGGGCTAGTTGAACAGCACATCGTAATCAACCTTTTGGGAATCTTGACTGGAGTCACGCCGCCAGCCGTTTCAGCATTTTTCACTGTTGATACTGTCCAGGAATCCTGGTGGAGTCTACCGGTCTTTTGCGTATGAAATTGCCAACATCTAAATTTGGATGAGAGAACACCAAAATGGTGGTCTGGAAGACCGCTATAAAAGCCATGGTGGGGCCTATTCCTCCAAGACCTGAATCAGGCCCTAAGTTCCAAAGTAAAACCTTAAACTGGATGGAACCTGGTTGGTATACTCATCCCGTTCTCCATTGCAGTCAGCTGGTTATCATGCCTAGGTCCTGGTCTGCCAAGTCTAGTTGTCCTGCATTGGCACTTAGTGCTTTTTTGCACTATTTTTATGTTACACTTAAAAAAATTCATATCTTCTATTCCCCATAGGCAATTATTAGCATTTTAGTGCAATTGTCTCTATTAAAATGTACTCTATTTTCTAGTTCAGTTTGTGATTTTTATTGCTTAGTGATTTTACTTTATTACTGCGTTGGTAGTAGATAAACCTTTCAAACATTGCCTTTAACATTAAGCATGTCTGCTCTGTGCCATAGCTGCCAGGGGATTAAACTCAGGTACATTTAATCATTTTAAGGGTTAATCCTGACAAGGGTTATAATTATTCTTTGAGGTGGGTAGTCATCCACCCCAAACAATATTTAAATTCTTACAGTTGTTTTCCGGTATTGTGGGCCACTGTCACAAGGGCAGTGCACATTTCCATGAGTGCGATACACTAGGACACTTGTTGCAGTGGTGGCCCATAATGAGAGTCAGTAGTGGGCACATACAAGCACACACATACATTCATCCACAGGCACGCTCACTCACACCCATGTATTCACACATATACTCACCATTCAGCTGTAGACCTTACCCCACTCTGTGACTAGGCATCATGATAGACACCCTTGTCACTTCAAAGTTTAAAACTGAAGCGTCTGGTCTGAGACATCAATGACAATCCCCCTGGTCATGAGGGGGAAATGTGGAGCACTTTGCCGGGCTCAAGATGCCATTCCCACAGGGCTATGAAATCTTCAACCCAGCAAAGCTTGGTTCAGGATGCCAGGCACCTGGTAATTTAGTAACATGTAAATCACCTGGCTGCCTGACTCAACCATGATGGCCTTTGCTCTGCCTGACAGGCAATCTATATGCTTTTCAATAGGGTGGGGGGCAGGCCCCTCTGCCCTTAATGGTGGGCTGTCACTACTTGTATGTACTAAGGGGCACATTTAGAAGCCTCTTTGTGAAACTCTTGCACCCCTCAACATGATGCAAGAGTCACACAACTTAAAAAGGATATTTATGAAGTCACACAAGGGCACCTTGCATGGCCCTGAGCAGCTGCATAAATTTTGAGTATTGCAATGCAGCACAAATCACTGCATTACATTAATCTAAACTAGGGCAGCATTTCCATGGGTGATGTGTGGGTGTTCCTAGGCAACATCCATGGATTTTGTCACATTCCAAGATTTACCAAAAGGTGTAGACCTGGAAATGTTCCCAAAACCTACACCTCCACAGGTGAGGCTTAACGAGGACAATTATCTTTATTTGTCCTTGTTTTCTCTTTCTGTGTGTGCTGCATTCTGTAGAACACATAGAAAGAGGAAAAAGCTTGAGGGTATTGTTTTTGTGCAGGAAGGTGGCTCTCCCTGCACTAAAACAATGTTCCTTACAAAGCAGGCAACCTTGCACAACAGTGCAAGGGTGTCGGTGTTGGCGCTAAGCAGCCAAAATGGCACCAATGTATGGGGAAAAGGCAGGAATGCCCATATTAACGTAATTACAGCTCATTCCTGTCCTTCCCCAGTCACACTGTGCAATGCAGCATGGTGACTTTCTGTGCTGTAGTGCATGAGTTGCCCATGAATATGGCCCTAAGTGTGTTTGTTTAATATTTTTCTTTCGTCTTTCCCACTATAGGTTAGGATAGCAATTCTATGAAATAGAAGGACAGGATTAGGAGGGGTTAGGGACCAATCATGAAGAATGTCCCAGACCTGGATAGAACTATAATTTAAGTGGGGAAACGATTTTGGGCTAGACTTGGGGTTTGCTCTATGCAAGATCTTTAGGACATTGTGGTAAGAAGGTCAGAGAATTAGGGACCACATGTACTTGATATCATTCACCTAAAGTGGTTGCAAATTGTGCACAGATGTTTTATGACCTGTATTTTACTTTGAAAACTGTCTCTATACTAAAATGGTAGTTCCAACCATAAGTATGAAACTATAAGGGTTTGCATAACAACCTGCCTAGTAATATCCTTTACACAGGTCACAATTTGCAACCTCCTGTAAGTTGCTACAATGACAGGGGTGGTGGCCTGCATGTCCAGAAGCCCACCATATCTACCATTGCATTCAAATATACAAAATATTTGTTAAAGCAGCCCAAAGTCCTTAAATGAATTGGGACTACTTTAAAATTCAAAAAAAGGTTTCTATTTTGGAAAATGTAGCGAGAGCAGGCAGTTATCCACTTCTACCATTGCCTACTAGTCCTGAAGCTCCAGCCCCAGTTTCCAATTTCCAATCACCTACAATCCCAACATGGGTTCAGTAACTGGTCAATGGTTTGCGGCCTAAATTACGGTCACAAACCTTTGATGAATAGGTTACTAAATCGCAATTTTGAATGAACGTTCCTAATATTGCCTTTCCATACAGCAATTCAGAAATGGTTTCCAAACCCATTTGGCCATCCTAAAAAAATCCCTTCTGAATCTCAAATTGGGCTTAATATATAATACAAAGGTTTTTATGGTTGCCAATCCTGTTTTTTTTTTCCAAATTAAAGAGTATGAGACTGCAAAAGCTCTTTGTGAATCTGGCACTAACTGATTAATAATAAACTATTCCACATGTTATGTTATGTTATGTTAATTTCGATTTATATAGCGCCAAATCACCAACAGGTCTCTTAGCGCTTGATTTGGGAACCCGTCCTGGCTTTCCCTGCGAGATAACCCCTACTGGGCATCCCCAAGGTGAAGACCAGGCATCCCATCGCGGTGGGCCGTAGTGAAGATTAAGCAAGCTATTGCCCAGAGTTGCAGAGTGTGAACCCATGATTCGAGTAGGCACCGAGGCGAGAATTATCGAATCCGTGGACATTTGAGCTCAAGACCCTGCCGCGTCGGGAATTGAACTCTGGTCCCGGGTCTGACCTCTGCATCAGGGTCTGCCTCCTCTAACCAGTGAGCCACACTTCCATCTTTAATCAAGAAGGTCCATCATTAAATATGTTGCCTGTAGGGAGGCATATTATTCATATCTGAAATACTGCAATCTATCAAGAGCTCCTGGGCAGCCCACTGCAGACTTCAATGAGGACCACAGTCAGGAGGGACTGGATGATGAAGCATGCCACTCTTGTGGGTGAGGGCCACCATCCAATTTAGTGAAAACTCATCCCATTAGTGCACAATTAATGATTGCACATCATCCTCGTGGACGCTTGTGGTCTGCAGTCTTTGCTTATTGCATGGTGTCAATGGTTGAGAAAATGGACATTATAAATCTTAACAAGTGAATTTGTCACGGAAAAATCCCCACTTGGGAAAATGAAGTGAATCAGTTGTGGGGATGAAAGCTCATACTAGAGAGGGGAAAAGGGAAGATGTGAAAAAGAAAAAGGGGGAGAATGTACCTGTCATATTATTAGTACACTCATTGAAAGACAGTACCTCTCCTGGCCTATTGCATGCTGCTCATATCTTATTCGTTACTTGGTGTAATATAGTGGGCAGTGCTGGGGCACTAAGACCTGCTCGACTCCGCGTAGATGTAAGGGGAGGCGGGCGGTAAAGGAGGGGTTAGAAAAAGGAAGGGGAGTTACAAAGTGGGATTACAAAGTGGGATGATAGAGAGAAGAAGTGAAATAAAGAAGCTCCTGAAGTGACCTACCGTGTCCGCGTGACCTATGAGCGTAGACACTACATCTGGCTATGAGGAGTGGTCACGATCGCCCAGGAGTGTGCCTGTGTCACGTGGTTGGTGGCACACGCAGGAGTCTGGTCATCTGGTGGCTTGCATAGCTGTGGAGTGGCGGTGGTAGCGGCTGCGGCTCGCGTGCTGTTTGCGGTGCGGGAGCCTACCCCGGCCGCGGGTCTCCAGCATGGTCTGCTGGAGCCAGGGTGCCCACCCCTTTTATTGGAGGCACAGTACGATCGCGCTGTGCCTGGTGGTGTCGCGACCTGGGAGCTCACCTCAGTCGCGTTTGCATGGAGTCGCGATCTGGGAGCCCACCCCAGTTGCGTGCTGCGCGGGACGCCTTACCTGCCGGTAAGTGCTTGGCTGAGGTCCTGAGTGGTGAAAGTCCTCGGTAAAGGGAGGAGAACACGAAGTTCCGTGAGATTTCGGTGGTGGCCATCTTTAGGTCAGGCACCTGCACCAATCCCCTGCGAGGGTTAATTGGCGGCCATCTTGGAGTCAGGCAGATGCACAAAAGTAATCAAACAATGGCGAGAGCAACTTGAAAACTTTGTTTCTAGAGGGATAACGCTGGTGGACCTACTAAGAAAGACCAAAGACTTTGGAAAATATAATATATAAGGTTGTGCAAGTGGTGGGAGAAAGCGTTTTATTGAGGAGTCCAAGCAAACTTGGCAAATGCAACATAAAAAAGTGCCATCTAGTACTTTAGAAGAACTACCTTTTCGTAACTAAGTGAGGAGCTTTGGTGTAGCGGTTATTGACGCTATTAGCAACAGGTGTGCCACAGGAAGGTTGCTGAGTGTCCTGTGTCGGTGACCGTCTTCCTCACACCTGGAAGTTCCTGCAGTGTTACAATGTCCACCACACCACCGCCTCCGCAAGGCCCAGTGCCAAACACCGCTGGTAACATGGCGGTACTAGGAGTTTCGTTTCTACCTGAACTGCTGGCACTTGAGACCGGCGGAGGAATAGGCCTTCGATGGAAAGAATGGCTTGAGGACTTTGAGGACTTTATGAAAGGATTGCACGAATCTGATGAAAAACAGCAGTTGATTGCATTGCGCAATCTGATTGGGAAGGAAGTTGGCCAGATCATAACGGAACTACCGCCAGAAGTGACGTTGTCTTACACGGATGTGTGTGAGGCCTTAAATAGGAAGTTTCTGCATAAAAAGAACATTGACTATGAGAGATATACATTTCATCTAGCGACTCAGGAGAAAGATGAGTCCATGTGCGTCTTCATCACCCACCTGCGACGTTTGGCTTGCTATTGTGAGTTTGACTCGTTTTCAACTGAGGATGCTCTTCGCCTAAGAATTATTGAAGCATGCCTGTCGGAGTCACTATGCAGGAAGCTACTCAAGAAGATTTATTCATTATATGAAATTGAGGAGCTGACACGTGTACATGACCAAGCCGAGGACCATGCTAAGAAAATGGAAGTGGGGCGGAGTGAAAAGAGGGAACAAGCCTTCAGGCTCCAGTCTCATAGCACACACATTTATTCACCTAACAAATCAAGGTCATCCAGGTCCAAAGGTCAACGTCAGTCTGCTGGCTACCAGCATCGTAGCTCGAGCACCACCCACAAACGACAAGAGCGTCAACTCAAGTGTTACCGCTGTGGCTACGATTTTCCCCACGCTGATGCCTGCCCTGCGCTGGGTCAAAGATGTAGAAAGTGTGGGAGAGAAAATCCTTTTGAGAACGTGTGTAGATCATCGAGAAAAAAAAAGCGACATGATCAGGAAAGACCATCTAGACCCATGAGCAGTCGTCATCATGCCAAAGCAGTACGAGATTGTAGAGACTCATCTACAGGATCGTCTCACTCCAGCTGCCAGTCTCACAGAACATATAGGTCCCGGCCCTCATCTTCCCAAGAGTCAAGGTCACTGTCACCCATCTAGCAAGACAGCGATGAATACATATTTATGGTTGCTGACCCAGATTGTCTGAAGAAATACCCCAGCTCAATATTGGAATTGGGTCTCATTGGGAAAAATTTGTTTTGGACAGCGGGGCTTCCCTCAACTACATACCTGTGACTGAATATCGCATGATGGAAAGACCTCCTCAGCTAAGCAAAGCTCATGTACGGGTCTACACCTGGATGTCCAAGAAACCACTTCTGTGCCTAGGAAAGTTTTCTACCAACCTCACATATCAAGATCGCACAATACCAGCATACATCCATGTCATTGATGGGCCAGAGGCAGACTGTCTCTTAAGTTTTCCGACTGCTGAACGACTTAGGCTAGTGGATATACTATACAAAGTTGACGATGAACTGAATGTTGTTCAGAAATTTCCCAAATTGTTCAAAGGGCTCGGAAAAATGGCTCATTGTCAGATCAGGCTAAACATAAACGAACAGGTCTCCCCAGTAGCCCAACATCACAGAAGGGTCCCTTTTCATCTTCAGCAAGCTGTAGAAAAGGAATTACAGGATCTACTTGAGGCGGACATCATTGAAAGAACAGAAGGACCTACCCCATGAGTTTCTCCGGTTGTCGTTGTACCAAACAAGGGAGAACCTGCCAAGCTTCGCTGGTGTGTGGGCTTGAGGGCACCCAACACGGCCATTGAGAGAGAACGACACCCTGGACCTCACATCAGTGACATGATTGCCTCGTTAAACGGTGCCAAGATATTCTCTAAATTGGATCTTAACAAAGGTTACCATCAACTAGAACTGCACAAAAGATCCCGATACATTACCACTTTTTCAACACACATAGGCCTGTTAAGGTATAAAAGACTAAGCTTTGGGGTTTTTTCAGGGGCTGAAATCTTTCAGGAAACCATCAAGAAAATCATTCACCATATCCCAAATGCCTTAAATTATAGTGACTATATCCTGATTTATGGATCTACAACACAAGAACATGACACTGCCCTGGACCTTGTTTGTCACGCTCTCATGGAAGCCAATCTCATGTTAAACAAAGAAAAATTTGAGTTTCACAAGTCAACTCAGAAATTCTTCGTGCACATCTTCTCTGGGGCAAGAATGAGGCCTGACCCTGAAAAAGTGGCTGCCCTCAATTAGACTCCGAGTCCCCGTGATGCTGGGGATGTGCGTTCATTTTTAGGGATGGCAAGTTATTGCGCCCGATACATCCAAGATTATGCAACCATCAGCTATCCCCTCCGGAAACTCACCAAACAAGGACATCCGTTTCAGTGGTCTTACCGATGTGAACAAGCATTCAAGGAAATCAAAATGGCCGTAGAGTCAGAAAACAACATGGCCTACTTTGACCCGAAAAAGAAGACTGAAATCAGAGTTGATGCTAGTCCAGTTGAACTGGGAGCCATCTTAGCTCAATATAACACGGACAGTGATCAGTGATACATCATTGCTTATGCAAGTAAAAGCTTAACGGACACCGAAAGAGCATATTCTCAAACAGAGAAAGAAAGCTTGACTGTTGTGTGGTCATGCGAACATTTTCACATATTCATATATGGCAAGCATTTTACATTGATAACAGATCATCAAGAGTTAATCACAATCTTTGGCAATCCCAGGGCCAAGATGCCATCAAGGATAGAGAGATGAGGTCTTCGTCTCCAAGAGTACACATACACCATTGTGCATAAGCCAGGAAAAGCTGCAAACCCTGCTGA
Organism: Lissotriton vulgaris; assembly: GCF_964263255.1. Classification (NCBI taxonomy): domain Eukaryota; kingdom Metazoa; phylum Chordata; class Amphibia; order Caudata; family Salamandridae; genus Lissotriton; species Lissotriton vulgaris. Next base: position 945,627,567 of record NC_141691.1, on the reverse strand, counting down.
CTACATGTCAAGACACCCCAAGGAAACAGCTACGTCCCAACCATCAATAGCTGAGGAATATGTACACTTTGTGGTGGCCCAGTCAAGACCTCCATCGGTTCCTCTTGAGGCCATCTGTGATGCCATGATGACACTAGAGATGACAGCACCTTACATGATGTAAAACGGCGCATACAGACTAGCAGTTGGCGACATCTGGATGACCTGGGGCAAGATGACCGAATTGACGTACAAGAACTAGCCTCCTTCAAGCATGTGAACGAGCAGCAAACAATTGCTGCAAACGGCTTGATTCTAAGAGACAATCGGCTAGTCATCCTGAAGCAACTGTGTCAAGGGGTAATCAACCTGGCACATGAAGGCCATCAAGGCATTGTAGCCACTAAACGTGCTTTGAGAGAACGAGTCTGGTTTCCGCTGCTAGACCACATGGTTGAGCTCACGTTGAAGGACTGCCCCCAGTGTCAACTGGTAAACCGACCTGCACCCTTGCAGATGTCCCCACTGCTGGACGGTGTCTGGCAGCATGTTGCAGAGGACTTTTTTGGCCCATTCAAATCCAATCAGTACATCCTAGTCATCATGGATGAATACTCCAGTTTTCCCCTCGCACGTTTCATCTCATCAACCAAAGCTTCCAGTAACCTACCCATTATGGATGAAGTGTTTGCAGCCTGGGACATTCCAAACGTTGTGAAAACTGATAATGGGCCCCCATTCAAAAGTCAGGACTTTGCAGACTTTCTCAATTTTAGACACCGTAAGATCACGTTCCTATGGCCACAGGCCAACGGTTTGGTCGAGCGATTCATGTCAACACTCAAGAAAATGATTCAACAAGCTGAGCTATCTCGGAAAGATACTCAAGTAGCATTAAATGAGGTGTTGCAAGCCTATAGAAACCCACCTCATTCCACCACTCGCAAGTGTCTGGCAACCCTGATGCTAGGTCGGTCAGTGCACACCCTCATACCCATGGTAGATTGGAGTGAAGGAAGAGTCCCTCATGATTCCTAGCACGCAGGAGTCGCTGCAATTGACCGACTAAAAAACGAAAAGATGAAGTCCTATGCTGACAACTGAAGAGGAGCCGCACCCTCATCGATCAGGGTGACACTGGGTGTTAGTGCAACAAGAACAACAAAAGAAGACTGACTGTCGTTATCATAATGCTCCGCTGCTGTTGACCGGACAAAAGGGGACTGTGATTACTGCCGAGTCTGATGCCAAAAAGATTATTCGAAACGTGTCCCACTTTCAGAAGTGTACTCCCAAAGTTAAAGAGATGTTGAGCAGTCCTGTTAGTGGAGAATCTAGACATCCTGAGCCCAGTACCTCCAGTCAGCCTGTGTCTCAGAGCATTGATTGAAAAGAGTTGAATCCTCCAGATACACATCTGCGGCCACGACAAACTATCCGCAGACCGATTCGTCTGATTTAAGAACTGTAACTATGTTGTATGACTTATACATGTTTAAATTTGCAAGTAAGCTGTGATTGGTATTTTGCTAAGAAAGGGGGAGATGTAATATAGTGGGCAGTGCTGGGGCACTAGGACCTGCTCGACTCCCCATAGATGTAAGGGGAGGCGGGCAGAACAGGAGGGGTCAGAAAAAGGGGAGTTACAAAGTGGGATGATAGAGCGACGACGTGAAATAAAGAAGCTCCTGAAATGACCTACCGTGTCTGTGTGATCTATGAGCGTAGACACTACACTGGGTTCCTAAACCTTCCTACATTAGCAGCTCCATGGCAATACATCCAATCACAGGACAGTAATAAGATCCCACAACCTCAACTGTCTACTTTAACCCTGTCTTCTTTACTTTTATATCGGCATGGTGATGATCCTGGAGGTCCTGAGACTCAATCATCGACTGAATGGTCCAGAGCTCAGCCCAAATGGTTGTCGCACTCGACCAACCACCAGCTTTCGCAAATGTGCTGTTACTTTGTGCTGTGGTCCACTTCAAACACTTCAAAGATATTTTGATATATATATGTATATATATCCATTTGTGTTTCTAACATTATACTGTTGAATGTCTTTTTCTAAGCCTTAAATCTATTCCTTACACATTGTTATTAACTTTTATTCATTTTGTGGCATTTTTCCTAATCATGTTTTGTCTATCTCTATTCTTTATTTTGTTTTGCCTATCTACAATCTTTATTTCTTGAATGTATTGTGGTTTTGCTAGTTCCTGCACACAAACCACGTGCATTTTCCCCAAAGAAGACTTTACTGCCTGTGTTAAGATGTGGATGAGAGACATTGATTCCTCATAGAAAAACATTTGCATTTTCAGATTGTTTGAGTTCTTTGGTGGCTCAATCCCAAAACACATCTAGAATGTAAATACTATTTCTTTCGCACAGCCTACACGTCCAATTCCCTACAATGGTATTAGGTAATTTAGCTGAGCATGGCTAGCAGAAAACTTCAAGATGTGCCAGGTCAGCTTTAATAGAGCAGAGTAGAATGATTTTTAGGACGTCTTGCAAAGACACATTTTAGAGCCTTCCTCTATGCTGTGAAGCAATATCACTCGGTTTAGGAGACTGGCACACCCTTAGTGTGAAGATGTGGGTTGCTACCTAGTTATACCTAAAATGTGTGCTTTCTGAGCTACAAATACCTCCACTATTGAGTCCTGCCGGGGACTATAAACTATCAACTGTGTGCTTACGGCACCCAGGGCAATTACTGTGTTTCTTTTCACATCATTTACAATTTCATGAAACTACTGTTTTCCCCATTCTGTTTTACTTAAACGTCTGAATGCCATTTGATGGGACGTGCCTATCTGAACAGGATCAGTTTAACCTATCTAGATAAATTCATCTTTGAATACAATTTCCTGTTTTAAACTATGTCGGTAAAAAGACACAGAAAGGTATAACACTGTGGAGGAACAGTAAAATGAGAAATCACTTCAAAACGTCCACATACAATGGACAAACCATTCTAGAATGTATTCTATACAATTTAAGGTTGTTATTTATTTCTGGTTTCGGCAAACTGTAAATATTACATAGAGGGGCATATTACCAACAAGTAGCGATATTTATCGCTAAATAGGCTTAGCAACAACTTTTTTATCGCTGCCTTCTCCATTGTGCTAAAATATCCAGCAATAGCGGCGAAATGTGTGAATATCACTGAGAATACAGCAATATTCATGCATTAGCGATGAAATGCTCTTAGCCATGTTATCCTCCGCCCATTGGATAACATGGCTAAGAACTGGTCTGGGCAGGTGTTAGTATTTGGAGATATTTGCGCTAAGCACAAATATTTCCAACGCTACACCTGCCTTGCTAATAGGCGATAGCGACGTTAGTGATTGCTTTCAGTCACTAACTGGTTGGGTACGCCCACTTTGCATGTCATTAGCGATGAACATCGCTGACATGCAAAGCGGGCCCCCAACCTATTGCTATCGCCTAAAAGCTGTCGCTGACATCAGTTAGCGACAGCTTGCTAATAGGGCGATAGAATTATCGCCGCTTAGCGGCCGAAAACGGCTGCTAAATCGGCGATAATTGCCTATCGCCCCCCTTGATAATATGCCCTAGAGTGTTGTCTGCAGAAGAGGGCCCTGAAGGTAAGCATAAGTCGGACGACACCATTTCAGTGACACATTATTTATCACGCTTGATTTTAAGCTATTTTAAAGGACTTATGCACTTGCACTTGCACACGGTTATCCGTTGGCAAAGCGGCTGCACTGGTTTATGTTTATATTTACCCAGTAGAGTGTTTACTCAGAAACACACAGGAGCATATTTACGAGAAAATGTCAGAGCGTGAAGCTGGTCCAAATTTGGCAGTGCCACTCGCCGAGCAAGGGTGCCTGCATTACAGCGATTATGGTTTATGTGCAGGAATGTGTCCCTTCCTGCACATAAACAATTGCTAATGGTGAAATGTTACTTATGTGTGTGTTACAGAATACTACAAAGGAAGCGAGCAACCCAATATACCCTTGAGGGTTTGGGCAAAAAGTATGAAAGGTTAAGGATACCTTCAAGGGATTTTGTTTTTGTTGTTTTCAAGGTTTTGATAAAGTTAAAGTTGTCACTTTGAGACCCAAATGAATGTTGGTCTAACGTGTAAATATACAACAGTTGCTAATGATTCAATTTATAGTAGTCACACCAGTGATCCAAACATAGAGAACAAAAGGAGGTGTATATGAGGAGTTGGTATTTAATACATTTAAAAAATCAAACAGAAAGGGTACAAACAATATATATCAACAGTGTTGCAAGACACTTTTTTTTTTTTTGTGTCCCCTGCTTGCTGCCTCTCCCACTTTCAGCGCGTGGACACGCCGGTGTGCGTAACGCAGCGCTCTACAAATGTCCCAATAATAATAATAATAATAATAACAAGAAGTACATCTTCTCACAAAATAAAACACTTCATTGAAACACTTGTGTGCGCTTTCTTCTTTGAAACAATTGATGCTACAAGTTTGACAAAGAAAAAGCGAGAGTCGATGTTTCGGTCTCTATAAATTGATTGATGAGACCATCTTCAGGACAAAAAAGATATGCGAAGACCCTTAAAAAATATAGAATAACAGTTATTGTTCATTCAATATCATATCCAATATTAAAAAACTTTGCAATATATACATTTACTTAGAAGCATATAATACCCAAAATCAACCCACTTCGAATAGATTATATATAAAACAATTGACATTTAGAAACTTATATCATTCTCTAGCCATAGCCCTTTATAAACATATTTCATCCAAAGTGAATTTAATCAAAATAAAAGGAAACATATAAAGTGCAAACAGCAATCTTTAAACTACGATATCGCTTCTTGTTTTTCACATTTCTGATACATTGAATTTAGAAGTAAAAACTCAAGTCAGTAAAAGAGATTCATTTCGTAAATTTTGTTTTCGGTGTATGATGTTTCGCCAATATTTCTCAAACTGAGCAATTCTATAAGATAAATATATTTATAAAATCCAATATTAGATGTGATTTCATTGCCAGATAAACATTGTGGTCATTCATATATTTATCACTTTTAGTCACCAATGTGACAGCTTTAGTCAAAACGGAATGGTGATAATATTATCCCTTTCATATAGGTTCATGTTGGAAAAAATTATTTGAAAAAGACCGTGATGCATTTAGGAAAGTGCATATCACCTTGATTAATGTGAACCCAATCGTCACATAGGTGACACATGTGGTCAAGAGTAAACGCCTTCAGTATAGAATAAACAATATGTCAAAATAGTTTGACTCGGGTACAGGACATCGAAAGAGTATAGCTTTATCTGTCAATCCTGAAATATGAGCCTTAGTTTTGATCACATAATACATTCTGACATATATATGGCTTAAAGCATTTCTGCACTATTCTTGGTTTTATGAATTGCCACTTAAATGTGGAGAATGGCAGCTGGATAGTTGTAATTGCTTGACGAACTTCATTACCCTAACTTAAATCGAATATAAACATATTTACTATTTATGCAAAGAATTCAATTTAGCATACATAGTCTTATGAACATGGGAATGGTACCTTTTTTTTTAAAAAAAGACCAAGTTTGAATGCGGCTGAATCAATATGGAGTGACTTCTTGTTAGAGTCCTGGCTGTGTAAATATATTGAAAACCTAGTAAAAAGATGTTTCCTGTTAATGTACGCATATATGGTTAGTTTCCACATGAGTGGCTTTACATGACTAAGGTTTATGTTCCAGATAGTCAAAGACTTTATACGGTTCTAAAGAGGTCAAATTTAGGATGTTTTAGATCTGGACCATGCCCGTAATTTAAACACGATTTTAGTAACAAACTCGACACTTAAAGTTAAAGTTATAAGGATGCAGAATTGAAAAAAAACATTGTAGTTCTACCTCAGATTTATGGGTGCAAAGTTGTAACGAATAACTGGCAGGGTTGAAGGTCTGTGTACCTATCAACAAATAACAAAGGTTGTGATGCCATGTTAAACAACCTTGAGCGACCAAACAGTTAAGTATTTTAGCAGCCCAGATTTAGCTCACCTTATGTAGCGGAACAGGTCGTATCATCCAGCAGCTCAGTAACTAGCAAGAGAAGTTGAACGCGGCCGAACTCTATTTATTTAGGCGTTTGGATCGCGAAAGAGGACTTACTCGTATTACCCTCAACTTGGCGGCCGTATTGCAATTGAGTAAAATGTTATCGGCCATATTTGAGTTTGTATACGTAAATAGCATACAGTGGTCCTTTAGAGATCAGCACAGGAATCATAGAGTTAACCGGTATAATGTTCGATGAAAAAATGGGTTCCTTCAACTTGATGACGATAACACAATTTACTGAGTGCCGAACATACATTTTGTTATTGTTAGGGGTATTGTTTTAATTACCAACCTCAATTGCATCAAGCTATATATATAGATAATTTTTAGCAAAAAAAGGTTTTTTTGGAAAAGATTCTTATTATATTGACATTCCGCTTATTGTTTTTTTTTGTTTTTTTTTTTAATTTTTGAAACCTTTATTGTGCTTTAGAGAAATACAGTTACGGGCCCACAACCACACGGGCCGGCCTCGAAGCAATTAATAGCACAAAAAGTAAGGATAGGGCAGTCCAGCAGTCCCAAACAACAAAATGCGAAAAGTGTCCAGGACATGGCATATGGAAAGAGGGACCGCCGGGTAAAGGAGGAATTAGGTTAATTTTATATTTTGTAGATAAGAAGGATCAGACGCGGACAATTTATCAAAGCAGATGGCAGGCAACGAACCAGCAAATCAGCGACAGTACGAGAGAGAATAATTGAAAAAGCAGCAAAAAATAATACGCTTCAGGATAATACCACAAACAAACAATACATGCTGGCGATCGCCCGCCCCACGGACTCAGTACTCCCAAATCCACAATAATAAAAGAATGAGCAGCAGAAAGAATACTCCGCGCTACCCCTAAACACCCGTCTGACCCAAAGAAAAAAGGAAAAAGGAAGAGAAACCAAGAAAAGGAAAAAATTAAGGCCCATAGAAACTGAAACTAAACAAAATCCCCACCGCCAACCCCCCAGCCTGCACGCATGCGGAGGCTACGGCCTACCCCCCCCCCCTAGCAGTGTGCCTGTCGCCCAGAAATAGAACCCGAAATTTAGAACAGAAAAGGGAAAGAAGAAAAGAAAAGAAGTAACGTAATTCACAGAAGACCGGAGGAGGGCCACAGAGATGAAACCCAAACTACCAGCACATATCACTCCGGCCGCCCGATCCCAGACCCCACCACCAACACAATACCTATATTCAAAGACCCCGGCAGTCCATCACTATCCCAGCAGTACAAGCAAAAACAGTCCGAACATAAGAGGAGACAACCTCAACCTTGCCCCCTGCGATGCGAAGCAGCGACATAGTCCAGCCTCATGGTAGACATCTTGGAAGAGGCGAGCGAGCAAAGTGACCACATCCGAGCGGGGGGGTGTCCATCAAAGTCCATCCGAAACACAGCCATGTAGATGACAATGGTACAGGAAGATGCAACGCCCTTCAGTGAACCACCAAAATCAGCAAGCCCAGTCAATAAGAGCCACTCCAGGACAGAAAAGCAAGCCATGTCAGTAACCCCGCGAGGAGTCGCTAAACGTGGCGCCCGGACATTTCCCTCCAGCCACATCGCAGCTCCAGAAACTGCAAGCCTCTCCGAGGATGTAACAGCCGGCCCGCCGTCCTCAGACCATTCCGCCACTTTTCCAATCAACACTGAAGTGTCCTCCGGCTCACACATCTTCAATGTCTCCGAACACACCCGGGTAGACACTCCATCGCAATCAAGGACAGGATATGGCACAGTGTCCTGCAATCGAGGGACAACCCGTCCCACGGGGGGCATATAGGTGGAAATAGCGTCCAGCCGGTCCCCTAAGTCCCGGACAATATCTTGTAGGGCAGATCTCAAAGTACCCAAGGCACACAGGACTTCTACCTCCGTCAGTGGTGCAGTAGAGGGAAGAGGAGCAACGGGTCTCTGCATGCGAGGCTCGCGGAGGTGTCGTAGTCCTTGAGGCTGGTCTCCACCATCACCGCCACAAAGCTGGTCTCCCAATCTGGGTTCCGCGTAAAACGACATGACTGGGGGCACTGAGGCAGCACAACCCATGTCGACCCCCTGCACAGCGCCAGAGCGATGTGGGTAATCGAACCTCGTCACCGGCAGCAGCCCGGAGTAAGCACAGCAGCCGAGGGAACAATCGTCAAGATGGCAGCACCCGGGACCCTGGAAAGGAAGGCGACCAATCAGTGCCTGCAGTAAGTCGGAGACACAATGTTGCACTCCAGACTCGAAATTCCCCCAAGCGCGGGATTGAGAAGAGCAAAGCAAATCCACGCGGCTGTGAACACATCAGAGCAGCCGGTCCCGCCGGTCTCCTCTGCCCGCTTCAGTGTCCAACGGGAGTGAAAACATGGCCGGCCATCGTCAGGACAAAGACCCGATCTGCTGTAGCCAGCGCCTGAATGGGGACGAGGGCGCTCTGGCACTTCTACTGCTGGGGCTGCGCGAAGAAACACACCGCTGGAAGCAGAATCGCCTCCCGGTCCCGATGATGCTGGTAACAAACAGGTGCAGGCCGGGAGGAAGACGGAAGGATCGGCGGAGGCGAGGGATCAGGCGGCCATCACGGCTGCAGGCTAGGCTCCTCCTCATTCCGCTTATTGTTTTTAAATATGATTGTGACCAACAAGTAATGACATTTCAAAAGAACACAAGACATATATTCTCGCACAAGGCTAAATAATTTTGTTAAAGATATATATATATATATATATATATATATCGTTAAAGGCTTGATTCCTAAATACTGTGACCGATTGCTTCAGCATGAGGTTTATTTTAGTACAACTGAATATAAAACAATCATACATGGTGTACCAAAACTGAATTAGGTTGTCTAAAGCCCTTGTTACTCATTCAATGCAGAATTAATTACAACATACAAAATACCAACATAATAGCTCATGATCTAACGTATATAAGGTTATGCAAAGAAAAATGTCATAAATACATAGAACAAAAATATATGTTCAATGACAAAGACCATATACAGAGGGTAAGCCGAGTCCACTGTTCATTAGTATAAAAAAGAGGTTCACACAGTTATGTATATGGTTATCATTTCTTTCAGAACCATATCAGAATTCCTGCAAAATGGCTGGTTGTACTGGCAATGAGTGTAGTTCTGTGCTATCTATAGAAATTTAGGAGCCTAGCATATAAGTATGAACATCATTGACAAGTCAATTTGTTCCTCCTGAAATTTCTATTTATGGCCTGGATGAAATATCTTCAGTCGCACTATTCAGCCCCCTTTCAATGGTATCTGCAATGCAGATTAGTTTCCCTTCCCTCATTGTAAGTGTCCTGTCCACGTTGTGTTGTCTTTTGGTCGATTTGATGACATCGATCCCCCACCATGTCATTTGATTGCAAGCATGTCCAAGGCGATTATAGTGTTCAACAAGGGGGGCATTTTATTTTTTGCATCTGATGCGGGGCTGATGTTGCAAAATCCGTTTTTTGACAGGTTGGATTGTTTTGCCAATGTAATGTAAGTTGCAGGGGCATTTAATACAGTAAACCACGTTTGTAGTATTACAGTTGGAAAATGACTTCAAAGTTAAGTTAACATCATTGATTCTGCAAGTTTTGACTGTTACAGTAGTCTGACCCGCAAGACAGTTGTTGCACTTGAAATGGCCTTTGATTGGAGCCAGTTGTCCCATGTTCTCAACTATATTCTGTTCAGTCTTATTATCATAGGCACGCACAAGGCGATCCTGTAGGTTAGTCCCTCTTTTGAGTGCAAACATAGGTTTTTGTACAAACTCTGGAATAGATGCAAGGAGATTCCATTGTCTGAGTAGGATTTTCTTAATTGCATTCGTGTGTGTCCCGAACGTGGAGACACAAATCAAATTATCTTTCTTTGGGCGGTCTTTAACCATTAGAAGAGCATCACGGTCGTTATACCATGCTCTGTTTGTTGACTTTTTCAAGTGCTTTGCAGGATAACCTCTTGTCTTTAGCTTCTCTTTTAATTTTTTAGCTTCACAGAAATAGTCATCTTTAAAAGTATAATTTCTGCGTAAACGCAGAAATTGACCAAAGGGAAGCCCATTCCTTCAGGGATTGGGGATTATGACTCTGATAATTAAGTAAAGTATTTCAGGACGTGGGCTTAGTATAGAGAGTTGTGTAAAGATGGTTTGAAGTATCAATCTTCATGGTGATGTCTAGAAAGTTCATTTTATTGTTATTGTGCCCCAGAGTAAATTTAAGATGTTGTCTTCTTGTATTTAACCAGACATGAAAATCCTGAAGTTGTATGTTAGTGCCATGCCAGATGATGAAAACATCATCTATACATCGCAACCATTTTCGGATGTTATTAGAAAAAGGGTTGGATATATTGAAGATGTATTAATTTTTAAAATTGGACACATATATATTGGCAATATCTGGGGCATAAACTGCACCCATAGCAACTCCCTTAAGTTGCTGGTAAAACTTATTTTCACAAAGAAAGAAGTTTTCACAGAGAACAAGAAGCGATATAGTAGTTTAAAGATTGATGTTTGCACTTTATATGTTTCCTTTTATTTTGATTAAATTCACTTTGCATGAAATATGTTTATAAAGGGCTATGGCTAGAGAATGATATAAGTTTAGAAATTTCAATTTTTTTATATATAATCTATTCAAAGTGGGTAGATTTTGGGTGTTATATGCTTCTAAGTAAAGGTATATATTGCAAAGTTTTTTAATATTGGATATGATATAGAATGAACAATAATTGTTATTCTATATTTTTTAGGGGTCTTCGCATATATCTTTTTTTGTCTTGACGATGGTCTCATCAATCAATTTATAGAGACCAAAACGTTGACTCTCGCTTTTTCTTTGTCAAACTTATTGCATAAATTGTTTCAAAGAAGACAAGCACACACAAGTGTTTCAATGAAGTTTTTTATTTTGTGAGAACATGTACTTCTTGCAACACTGTTGATATATATTGTTTGTACCCTTTCTGTTTGATTTTTTAAATGTATTAAATACCAACTCCTCATATACACCCACTTTTGTTCTCTATCTTTGGATCACTTGTTGTGACTACTATAAATTGAATCATTAGCAACTGTTGTATATTTACACATTAGACCAACATTCATTAGGGTCTCAAAGTGACAACTTTATCAAAAACGTTGGAAACAACAAAAACAAAATCCCTTGAAGGTATCCTTACCCTTTCATGTTACAGAATACAGCACAAATAGAACTAGCGAATTGTCAATATTTAATGATTGTTTATTTGCAGGAAGGGACACCTTCCTGCATATGAACAATCATTAATGGCATTTTGCTCTTTTTATGTGTGCTGCAGAATGCAGCATACATAGGAAAAACAAAAACGAGGAGAAATATTAGTATTTCATCTCATATCACCATTCTAATACTTGCTCTTGAATTGCGTTAGTTAGTTATTCAGGTGATCTTTATTAACTCAACAATGGGCAGAACAACTTGATTGATGTACAGACTGCTTCATGGGGTAGAAGGTGTCTAAATCATTTACAACAGTAACAGTGATGACTTTCACCACAAAAAACAAGCTGACTAGTTTAGTCCAATCTATCTGGCAAGTAAAATATACATACAGACTTAGAACATAAAATGCCTTCTTATAACGTAGTACTAACGGCGGCTCTAAAATATTTATGTATCAGGCAAACATGAACACATTAGAAGTAAAGCTGAAGGGAGAGTTTCCTTGAATTGCGTTAGTTTTTGATGCTGCTTCAGATCTAAACCTCCTTGTAAATCAGGGGCAGAGTAAAAAAAAATAGGTGTTGAGTTGAAATGACCACAGCAACACCCATTGAACACTACTTTACACTAAGTTGGTGAGTGTGATGGGGCCTTATTTACAAGGCAACCTTAAGCCACAAAAAGTGACTTAACACTGATTTGTAAATGTGGAGAAGGGTGCATCGCCACCAGACATGTCTAAAAGTGACGTTCTGGTGGCAATATCCCCTTATGAATATGCCCCACAGTTTCAATGGGAACTTCAGGAATCAAGAGTAAAATCTGTCTAGCTTTCACTAGTGATATAAGGAAAATAATACAGACATGCATAACAAGTAGCCAGCTCTTGTGGGCAATAGTATTGATGTATGCAGACATTACTGTGTTCTTTTTTATATCTGTTATAACGTGCCGAGGGATTTGAAAGTCACAATTTCAACTGAACATAATAATTTGTTAAAATAGATGAAAGACTCCTAATTAGAGAAATATATGCCTCTTACTCATGGGTGTCAGTTCACCAAGATTCCTGGGGTAGTGGAAGTGACATCACACACCATTTTACCTTTACTTTGAAACACACACACACATGCTTAAGCATACACACACGTTCAGGCGCACCTCTCTCAGATAAGCAAACTCACCTACAAGCATGCATACAACATACATTTAAAAGCAGTTTTTACTTACTGAAACTGTCAGATACGGTTATATTCCAGCTAGTTAGACTCCATTGTTTTTTACACAAATAGTGAATAATTGCATTCACTATTTGTGTAATAACAATTTAAAAGAAATCCAGGAAAATGGAGCACCAGACAACATCCGTCCATCTGAGCTGCTTCTGTGTTCCAGGCACTGACTTTGCACCCTCTGAGGCCAGGGGTCACAAAGGCCATGCCAGAGGTACTAAGGGGCAAAAGAAAGGATGGGAGCGACCCCACACCCAAGAGAAGGAGTACCACAGGTAAATAAAGAACAAATTTCTCCTGGGAAAAGTTACACCACACTAGAATCAGTGATATCAATTAGTCTCGACCATGCAACCTAATTCTTTCATCCACGAACATCCACAAGATCTATAGTATCACCAATCATGACCCGGCGGGATCCCAACAGTCAATTATGTTAGGGCTACAAAGCGCTTCCTAATGCTGCCACGGTCAGTTCGGAGTTATCTTTCCTCCTCTGACGGAATGGTGTTTCGTCGATGTAAAAGAGAAACCAACGTCTTCTCTATAGGGAATGGTTGGGATGATAATGTTTTTTTGTCCAGGTCCAATGGCTCTATGGGCATATGCGGGACAGCTCGCAAGTCTGTGTCCTCAGTGTACGACCACTCTTTAGTATAATGAGAGGGGTAAATCTTACGGCGGAATTACAGCTTCCTCCCGACCGTCCTGTGGATGGGTTTGCGCCAAACCCATCCACAGGACGGGACAGGACAGGATTGGCTATAGAAAAGACGTTGGTTTCTCTTTTACATCGGCGAAACACCATTCCCTCAGGGGAGGAAAGATAACCCCGAACTGACCTTGTCAGCATTAAGAAGCGCTTGGAGCCCTAAGGAGCCCCGCTTAATTTTGATATCACTTCAGTGGAGGACATAATACCCTGATGTTACTGTAGCAGCATTAGAAGCGATTGTAGCCCTAGGAAGCCCCGCTAAACTCTTAGAATTAGCAAAAACCTTCTGAACTACCCCAGTGATATCAAGAGGATACATTCATGATTTTTATTGAGAGAGAACGGTTTATATACATTGTCCTGAAGAAGGTGGCTTACAATAATACAAGTGCCATTGAAATGCGTCAAAGTATTATATGGTGTTACATCCAAGGATCTGACTGGGTGTTGAATAGACTACATGATTGATGGACACCCTGAATATACAATAATGAATTCTATGGGGAGTAACGAATTTAGGATGTTTTTATGATTATACACAGTTTTATGTGGATCTCTCGTTTTTATTTTTCTTTATTGTCAAGCATATTTGTTTTTTTATTCTTTGTACACATTCTGAATTTGCTCACATGAGTTTTTTTAAACTATTTTGTAAGCTATATGTAATTTTAATAAAATAATCTGTCTTTTTTTGCCTATCAGTTTCTTATGAGTATTGTTTCACATAATTGACTGTTGGGATCCTGGCGGGTTGTGATTGGTGATACTATAGATGCTGTGGATGTTCGTGGATGAAAGAATTAGGTTGCATGGTCTAGACTAATTGATATCACTGATTCTAGTGTGGTGTAACTTTTCCCAGGAGAAATGTGTTCTTTATTTACCTGTTGTACTAAGGGGCAAGCCAGGGAGCACAGATGCAACCCCTGACGATCCGTAAATGACATCTATGCTCGTACTGGTATAAGTGTGGCACAACATATTAATTTATACACCACACAAACAATGCCATGCTAACCATAGGTATCAGAACTGCACTCAGCTCCCAGCCCAAAACAATCTGAGGGAATGTGGTAGCAATGGACACATGCATTAAATGTTGTTAGGCAATGATGGTATAACTGAGGGTGTCATAGATTTACTGCCCATCATACAAAAGAGCACTGACTGAAAACTAGGGGCAATGCATTGCGAGAAGGGCTTAGTATAGAGCAGCACCATAATGAGTAACAATCACCAGCTAATACATAATTGGTGGTGCTCGTGCTAAATCTAGCTGACATTCATGATGCTCTGCTTGTGCTCTTATGCAAAGATGAGCCAGCGGAGTCTATCTTAGTATTTGTATTGGAGGTACACCCTCTGTTGCAAACTCATCCTGTGTACTTGGCACCCCCAACTTTGGTACTGGTGGAAACTGATTCTGACTGTCCCTGGGATTGGCCTAACCAGGTCCAAGGCCAGTGATATGGTGAAAAGACACTTATAATAGAAGAGGCATGACCTCCTCTATAAGGCCCTAGTACATAATAGTTCAGGGGGATTGAAATTACCTTTAAGACCCTAGTGTATAATAGGGAGTGGCAGTGAAAGGCCAACAGATTTTCTGCACTTGCATGTGTGTACTGCTGAAGCCTGAGGTCAGTTTAATAGCAGCTCTGTGTTGCAGGACTGCTTTTAAAATGCAAATTTTGCCCAAACTCATCGCTGGTGTTTAGGCCACTTGCAAATAATTAAACTATAATGTTTGGGCATATTAGGTACCCCCAGGGTCTCCCTTAGGTATACCAGGGTTTGGGATCCTGTACATTTAGGCAGGGTCTTCATAAAAGATGTTTTATAAGCCTGCTGTTGAAAAAATTGCTCAAGTCACTTTTCCCAATTCAGATCCCCAGCCACATAGGTTAACATGGCAAGAACTTATTAAATAATAACTTAAGTCAAGGGGGTGGTCTGTTCTGATTGGTCAGAGTTAAATGAATTAGCCAGGTTTCTGTGATGAGGTGATAAGTAGCTCCTGGGATTTTGGGAGGGCAGTGTTCTGCTACATAGGAATGCCGGAGAAGGGGAAGGGTCATAACAATATTCTTCAATAGAATGGGGAGACAGGCAGGAGAAGCCAGTTTCATTTACACCTTTACTTTTTTTTTAACCCAGCCAGATAGTGGGATTAAGAAAGGAAGGAGCAGATGCAAGGGGGAGTGACTGTGGAGATTAAACATCCTGGATGTGGGTCTAGCTGGCTCTTCTCTCTCTGCTGGAAAATCAGCCTTGTTGAATTTTGAAGAAATGGCGCTGTCTGATAGACTATAAGGCCACACTTATGAGGATATGGTCATAACTAGGAATGTTGCCCTGCACTTCATTGGACAGGAGTGCCCTCCTGTCTGACACAGAGAACCTGGAATAAGTATCTGAGAGGGGCAGAACCTCTCAAATCTGTTGCTTGAAACTTCAGGAAGTAAAAGGGTCCATGCTGGAAGTTTGATTTGCACCAACCAGGCCCTGCACTGTGACTGACTGCACCAGCTGCAAAATCTGGAACTACAGCCCTGTGGATCAAACCTGCTTCTAGAGGACTAAATAGTGAACTCCCTGCAAGCTGCAGGTTAAAAGAGCTCATCTGTACCATCAGCACCAAGAATCCTCAGCCTGGAGTACTACCAGTGGATTTGTAAAGGTTTTGTCCAAGTGGATTGTGGGAACTGCAGTACTAAACTTTCAAGGACCATCTTGAAGCTGCCAGACCCTTGGATTACATTATGGACACGTTGGGGCCCTTTGGGGAACTTCAGGAAGAAGTTCCAGAAGTTTGGAGAACTTTGGAAGAAAGCTCTATAAGTAGACCATATCAACCTGGCCAGACAAGCTGTCTACCCTCAAACGATCAACAGGGAGCCGGCCTGCCCACCAGGTTCGTCCCACTGAAGAGCTCCGGAGGTCCAACTGCCAGAGTTTGACCTGTAGTTGGCTGAAACCCAAGTCTGGCAAACCCTCACCAAATCCAGCCTGGTGAGGAACATCGAGGGGCCCAGCAAGAAAAAGCACCGTGAAAGTTTTGAAGTTCCAACGACGTAGGAGACATGACCAGGACCAACCGCAAGAGTCAAGCGACCCACCTTTAACAGCGAGCTGGCCTGGATACCTGGTTGGTCCCGCTGGAACACTCCAGAGGTGTGATTTCTATAAGTTTGACCGGGAACTCGTTGCAAGGCAAGCCGGCGAATCCTTACCGAATCTGGACTGGCTAAGAGATTCGAGGGACCCTGGTAACCGAAATTCTCCCCATGACCTGGACAGATCACTCGGCCATATTTAGTAGTTTGACCATTAAAGAATCGTCGAGGAAGAAGATCTCCTACCCAAAGCTAGGCAGGTTTAAAGCATGGAAGGACATAAACTATAATAATTTAAATATACTTTTGAATAACACTAGACCTGACCTATCTAACGATCCCTGCATTGCGACCCACCAATTCCATGAATGGTTGGGTGATGCCACGTTGCAGTTGGCACCCACCAAGTCCCACTCAAGAAATAGGAGCACGCCGACTGCTCAGTGGTACACAGAAGAGTTAAAAATACAAAAACAATTAACGAGAAACAGGAAAAGGCACTGGCGACGAACTTATGATAGCGAAAATAAGAACAAATATAAAGAAGCTCTAGCCACCTATAAAACTATGATAACGGCAGCAAAGAAGCACTTTTTTTCACTACATATAGAACAAGCCAAAAATTCCAGCAAACAACTGTACAACATAGCCAAAACCCTATCCGGTAACACACCGGATTTAAATCCCCCTCCATCACAATCACTATGCGATGCCTTGTCTGAGTTCTTCTTCGCGAAGGTAAATAATATATACCTAGCTTTTACCTCAGAACCAAATATTAGTTTTGCCCCTACCTCCCAGACCGTCCTGAGCAACACTATGACTAGTTTTAAACCCTTAACGGCCGATCAAACAAAGGTCATACTGAGTTCCATTAAATCAGGATCAGCTCTGGACCCTTGCCCCACGTCGGTGCTAGCCATGTTATCAGACACTATTATTCCAATTATCACCCACGTCTGCAACACAATATTGAGCTCTGGGACTTATCCAGACACCTTAAAAAACACGCTGATTAAACCTCTGCTCAAAAAACCAAATCTCGATAGACAGGAACTGAAAAATTACTGGCCTATAGCAAGTCTCCCTTATCTAGCCAAAGTGACGGAGAAGGCCATGAACCAGCAGCTGTCGGAACACATAGAGAGAAACAACCTGCTTGATGATACTCAGTTCGGGTTCCGTAAATACCATGGGACGGAAACCTCTCTCATCAAAGCAACGGATGATATTAGACTCATCCGGGACCAAGGAGGGACAGCACTGCTGGTACTCCTAGATCTCTCGGCAGCTTTCGACACGGTTGACCACAAGACCTTGGTCGACCGTGTCGGAAAAATGGGTATTCAGTCCGCTGCGAGAGACCTGCTTGCCTCCTTCTTGGCTAATAGAACTCAGGCTGTCACATTAGGACATTCCAATCTGCCAATTTGTCGTTACCGTGTGGGGTTCCTCCAGGCTCATCCCTAAGTCCGACACTATTTAACATTTACGTGTCGGACCTTGCTAGTGTCATCAAAGCACATGGGATGAGCCTAACCTCATACGCAGATGACACGCAGTTGGTGTTGGCCATTAAGGGTGATGGACAGGAGGTGGCAGAACGGTTCCAAAGAGGAATGACAGCTATCGGTGAGTGGATGTCAGGAAACTGCCTGAAGCTCAATTCCGATAAAACGGAGGTGGTCATCTTTGGCACTCTCTCGCCATCCTGGCCTGCAACTTGGTGGCCATCAGCATTCGGCACTCCACCTTGTCCTACCTCCAAGGTTAAAAATTTGGGAGTCACCTTTGACGACTAGCTCAACTTTATGGCACATGCCAATAAGGTAGCGTCCACGGCCCATTTTAAACTCAGAATGATAAGGAAAATCTTGCCTTTTCTGCCTGACACGGCCGCCAAGACCCTGGTCACGTCATTGGTTTTAACTTCATTAGATTATTGTAATGGACTCTTTCTGAATGCACAAACCAGAGTCACAAAAAAGCTGCAGACGGTACAGAATGCGGCTGCACGCTTGCTGTCCAAAAAGCCTAAATTCGCTATCTATCCAAAACAGGATAAAGTTTAAATCACTGTGTACAGTCTACAAAGTGATGCAGGATCAAGGGCCTCGCTTCCTAAAAGACCAATTAATACCTTACAACCCAGCCAGAAAGCTCCGATCCTCATCACTTAATCAACTAGTGGTCCCACGTAGCAGAACAGTCACCTGGGGCGACCGCCGCTTCTTAGTTGCGGCTCCCAAAATCTGGAATATCCTGCCATACCATGTAAAAGCCAGTCCCTCACTCCTACAGTTTAGGAAAAGACTGAAGACGTGGTTATTCAACCAATAATACAGTATACCAGTCCGCATGAATTCACCTCTGAGGAGAGACATTACTGCAGTCTAGCGCCGAGACACCTACGGGTATTCGTTCGCGCTCTATAAATGTCAGTCAATAAATAAATAAATAAATAAGTAAGAAAAGCTCCAGAAAAATTTCTAGGTCAGAAAGTAAAAACTAGGGGTGGGCGGCCAGCTACGCTCCGTGCACGGAGTGTGCGTAGTGCCGCCTACTCCGCATTTTGCGGAGCGGGCGTAGCCAGGCGGAACTACGCACGCTCCGCAGACGGAGCGTAGCTGGCCGCCACCCGCCTCCCTCCCGCCCTCCCTAAATACTTTAAATTAAAGGAATGAAATAATTTAAAACGCACTTACCTTGCCCGCCGCTGCCCGCCGCGTCCCCGGGGCTCGCTATCTTCCGTCTTCCGTCTTCTTTACTAATGCGCATGCGCGGGCGGCCGCGCATGCGCATTTTCTCATAGAAATGCGCATGCGCGGCCGCCCGCGCATGCGCATTAGTAAAGAAGACGGAAGACGGAAGATAGCGAGCCCCGGGGACGCGGCGGGCAGCGGCAGGCAAGGTAAGTGCGTTTTAAATTATTTCATTCCTTTAATTTAAAGTATTTAGGGAGGGCGGGAGCAAGGCGGGTGGCGGGGCTGGTGGCCAGTGGTGTTTGCGGAGTGGGGCTACGCGGAGTGCGGAGGTGGGCGTAGTTTCTCACCCACTTCGCGTAGCTCCGCGAAGCCCCACTCCGCCAACTCCGCCCAGGGTTAGTAAAAACTTGAACTAAGATCTACCGCAAGGGGTAGCCACGTGGGGCTCCATTGCTGTCCGCTTGAAACTTTGACTTTGTCCTGGTCTCGTGCGACCAGATATCCCAATATGCGGTATAGGTTTCTATGTGCTATATAGTTCTAAATCTTTAAAAATTCATATCTTCCGTTCCCAATATTGGATTTTTTTTCATTTTTTCAATATTTCCTATTTTTATAAGTTGGTGTTGGATTTGTTTGTGTGTTGTGTCTTAATTATTTACTAAATTGGTATTTTTAAATGCTTAACATACCTGTCTTTGAAGATACGCCGGTCTGCACGCAACCAAGCTACCAAGGGGTGAGCAGGGGAATACTTTTCGGAGACCATAGACTGAGCCCTATATTGTGTTAATGGTCTTATTTGTAGTGAGTAAGGTAAGTAAGCAACGTATTGCTAGTGGTAGATATATATTTACCACTACTAATAACCCACTTTCCAACACCCTCCTGTGCAATTTTCCATGTGTACACAACAGCACAGGGGTCACACATCTAATTTGTGTGTTTTAGGAGAAAGAATACATACTATTAGTAGGTAAACCAAGTTACATACCTCTTTACCCCTTGCTTGTACCTGATGAGAGATACAAACTCTTGTACACATTCATTCATGAATACAACAATACAAGGATCAGACATGTAAGATATGTGATTTATGTAAACAGACCACAGTACCAATAGATATATAAGGCAATATTCCATTTGATCCCTTGCTTGTGCTTGCTTATACCTGGCATTAGAATTTGGGGCAAAGCCTGATCATGCAAATTTTTTAGATCTGGCTTCATGCAAAAATCTGGGATTTTTGCGCTGGCTCACCACAGGTACGCCTCCTTTTATACTTTAACAGGGGGGGGTGCAAAGAGAAATTGGCTTTGTGCGAAGGTCATCTTCCCCGGGAAAATAGTTTTTGTGTGTGACATTTCATCTGTTGCTGATGTCTGCATTGTGATGCTCCGCAAGAGCATCAGCGCAAACATTTGCTAAATTTGTGCTTGAATGTTAGCGTATATGTAACATTGGTGTTAAAACACACAGCAACATGAAAAGCATGAATAAATACACACAAATATGCATCTTTGTGTGTTTGAACACAGCAAACATAGCAACACCCAGACACAACCATAAAAGTCCTAAAGAGGGAAGAAATTATTTTTAATGATAAATGTCCTGATTGACACAATTCTGGGTAAAGAAAGATGGTTCCTCGCAAAATGCCCATTTCTAACTATATGGTGACAAAATGTTAATAAATATGGCCCATGTCAATGTTCTGCTACCTTAAATAAGATCAGTGGATGTGACGGGGAATATCAAATTCCAAATATTGATCCAGAATCCATATTTGTAAAGTGCAAAAATATCACCCCCTAAGGTTTCAAGGCTCTGGCCGCCGTAAGGGAGATTAAGTGAGCTATTTTCCAGAGTCACATGATGTTGAGCTGAGCTGCGCTGTGGCTGGTTATTGAACCGAGAGCCCCGTGCTCCAGAGTCAACCACTCTGAACGCTGTGCCTCTCTTCACCCAATTGGACTGAATATCATTACCACAACATCGAGGGACAACATTTCAATTGATAGGTTTCTATTTATTTTCTATATCTAATTCCACATCTCATAATTTGGTGATATATATTTTTTTTAAGTTCAAGAGTAAGTTTATTAAGGTAAAGTAATACAGTGAGTTATAAAATAACATAATAATGGAAATAAAGGAATTACATACAATATATCAATTTTAAAGTTAATGAACAAAAATGGTTTGAGTTAAATACAGTCTAACATATTATGCATAAGTTAGAGAAGAACAATAAATGAAAAATCTATATCGCATACATTATATAAACAAAAAAATTGATATGCAAAAAGAGAGAATAAGTTAATCCACATAATGTCAACATAAAGGAAGTCATGGAGGTTTAGTTACTTCTTATTGTTGAGGTGTAGGAGACAAAGAGTGTCTAGCACTTGCGTCAATGAAAAGCATGACAGGTGACCACAAGTCTAGATGTTTTGTTGCGATGTGCAATGGATATACAAATGTTGTGTCAAGCCTATGATTATAGCAGATAGCGTACCACCACGCTTGAAAAGACAGTTTAGTGAAGTCTTTCCAATTTTTAGTCACTTGTTGAAAGGCCACTGCTAACAGCAGATCTATTACTTTGACATTGGAATCACAATTTTCCCAAATAGGGGACAGGCTGCCTAAAACGTTGTGTGAAAAAGAAAAGAGATGATTGGAACCAAAGATAAATTTAATTTGGGACCATACCCTTTCCTAAAATTCTGAACAAAGTTACATGTGAAAAGCATATGGTATATGTCGGCATGTGGTGACGAGCAAGACCAGCAAGTATCTGGAAGGTGAGAATGCCTTGCACTGAGAATGAGTGGTGAAAGAAGGAGCCTGTTGTATATGAAAAAGAGAGTCTGTGTGGTATTTGCAGCCCTAGAGGACTTCCTAAGCTTAAGCCAAATTCTATCCCAGAAGTCTACAGACCAGGAATAGTCTAAATCTTTTTCCCACAATAGTTCTACCTTAGTTTTGTCGTTTGGATGAGACGGAGTATGTAAAATTGATATATAGTGGATGCCTTAGATTCAATAATGATAAGGGTCCTTAATTTATCTGCATTAACAAATTCAGCGGAAGCATTTGGCTGAAGGGGGTATATATTATGCGTGAGCATTTTGAATAGCTTTCATTAGACAAGAGTATTTAGAGTTAAGAGAAGGAGGTAGGGCGAAAAGAGTGCTAACCGGTGAAAAGGACATCATTTGGTCCTGATCATATAATTGACGCACCCAGATCAGACCTCGCCGGCTCCAAGATTTCCAGAAAAAAGGTTTATTATTTATCAAAATAGATTTGTTATGCTATATAGGAGAGTTGAAGAAGGAGGGCAGTAAAGCAGTCAGGATTATTTTGGAAGTATGTTTGATTTTAGGTGTGGAAACATACTGAGGTTTTCGAGTGAAAGAGAGATTGTTCAAGCATAATTCAAAGGGGGCAACTACCGGAAAGATCAGAGAGCCATTTTGACGCTTGACGCAGTAAAAAGGATCTGTGGTTCGTGGGGAAATCAGCAAAGTTTGTCCCACCCTCTGACTTTGGGCGAATCAATTTTGAGACAGATATACGTGATTTCTTGTTATCCCATAAAAAGGAAGATAAAATAGTATTAAGCTTCTTAAAGTATTTTGTGGGGATGGAAAGAGGAATATTAGAAATTGTATACAAAACTATGGGAGAGAGCATCATTTTTATAGTGACTAAGCGGCCCCACCAAGATAAATAAAGGGGGTGCCATTTCGCCGTTAAAGATGACAGCCTTTGTATGCAGTTTTCCAAAGAACGACATATCGTCCCTGATATGGAGGGAGTAAAATGTAAACCTAAGTACTTGATGTTTTTGGAACTCCATGTGAACCCTGAGACAGCGAAATCAGCTTTGAGAATATATTTGGTAAGGTCTAAAATCTCGCATTTATCTTTATTTAATTTATACCCAGAGACAGATGCAAAAGAGTCAACTTCGCCTAAAAAAAGTGGGAAGAGAGACTTGGGGCTGTGATAAAAATAAAAGGACGTCGTCAGCGTAAGCCGCCATTTTAACAGTGGTCTCCTTAAAGGTAAAACCATGAATATTATCATTTTGATGAATCCTTAACAGAAAAGGGTCCAGGGCAAGATTGAAGAGGAAAGGGGAGAGTGGACAGCCCTGTGTGACGTCTCTTCCAAGATGAAAGTAGGAAGAGATGCCACCATTCGCTGTTACAGCTGCTCTTGGATTGGAATACAATATAGTAATTAAATCAATAATCTTTGGGCCAAAGCCAAACCACTGAAGTGTACGAAAAAGGTAAGGCCATTCAAATCTATCGAATGCTTTTTCAGCATCTAAGGCTATGGCAGCCAAGGGATGGGAGGGATGAGAGGCCTTAGAAAGAATGTCAAAAAATAAGCAAGTATTATCTGTGATGAGTCTTCCTTTAACAAAACCAGACTGTTCTGTTCCTAACAGATCAGGCATCTGAGATTTTAAACGCAAAGCTAAAGCTTTTGAAAACATGTTGTAGTCAATATTGACCAAAGAAATAGGTTGATAGTTTTTTCAGTGTTGTGGGTCTTTGCCCTCTCTAGGTATAAGACAAATGAGTGCATCAGAAAAGGAACCAGAAGATTCACCAGATTGCAAGAAAGCGAGTATAAGCGTATGTAATTTAGGAATAAGTAAATGTGCAAAGTGAGTAAAAAGTTCCACCGTGAATCCATCTGGACCATGAGCTTTAACTTTTTTTAGTGTCTTTAAGGCAGCATTGAGTTCTTTCTGCGTTAAATCAAATTCGAAGGGCGAAAGGTCCGACCGAGAGTTGGGGCTACACTGGATTTTGGAAAGGAACTGGGAAATGGAATGATCAGAGGACATAGTTTCAGATATAAAGTTACTTGTAAAATTCATTTAAGATATCCTCATCTTTAAGTATTGGTTGATGATCTTGGCCTATAATAGATTCTATATTGAGTTTATTTTGCTTAACCTTTAAATAATTATCTAATAATTTACCTGCTTTATTCTGACCACCATCATACTTTGTGCTAGATTTTAGCAAGTAATTTGAGGCATTGTTAGTTGTGTCTTTATTAAATTGAGATTTGGCCTTGATAAGGTCAGATAGGGAATCTTTGGATTTTGAGGAGTAATAAGAGTGTTCCAATGTCTTAATTTTGGCCAGCAGTGCATTAGTGGTTTGCTGTGCCTTATGGCGTTTCTTTGTGATAAATCTAATATTGAAGTCTCTGGCCGAGGACTTGAAGGCATCCCAAACCACATGAAAAGGAGTGGTACCTATTTGATTAAAAAGAAAATATTCATTAAAGAAGGAGGTAAAGGATGACGTAAAAATGGGATCTAGAAGCAAAGTGTTGTTAAAGTGCCATTTACGAGATAGTTTGGGTTTGCGTAGAACATCGAGATGCATAGGGACAGGAGCTTGGTTTGATATAAAGATGGAGCCAATATCTGCCGACACTAGTGACTGGGAGAGATTGTGGGATATGAAGAAATAATCTAAGCGCGATTGGGTGTGATGCACCGGTGAATAAAAGGAATACTCCCTCAATGTGGGGTTGCAAAGTCTCCAAGCATCAGAAAGCTTATGTTGTTTAATCGTTTGTGTGAATCATTTCTGGGAAGTGTGAGGGACAGAGGGAGTTGTGGAATTACAATCAAGAAAGGGGTCAAAAACTTCATTGCAATCTCCTGCAAGGATAAAATTATCATCGTAACATTGTGTGATTTGTGATGCCAAGGATTTTCAAAAAGAGGGGTCCCCAATTGTAGGTGCATAAATATTCAGTAAGGAGATTGGAACATTGTCCACCAAAAATTTAACAAATATCCATCTACCCACTTGATGTGCACAGTGTGATATCACCTTATTGGAGAGAGATTTACAGAAAAGGACAAGAACACCGTTGCGTTTACCATCGCCGGGAGAGAAGAGTGCCACACCTACCCAAGCCCTCTTCAACTTCACAGATTCTTCAGCTGATAAATGAAATTCCTGTATACACGCAATATCAGTTCCCAGTTTGGCTAAATGGGTTAAAACTCTTTGTCGCTTTATAGGTGAGTGTAAACCTCTGACGTTCCAAGAAACAATTTTAAAGGCATAAAATAAAACTGTAACAGTATGATAAATATGGAATGAAGCAAGACTTTAAACCATTAGAACCATATTCAACACAAACCAACTGTATGTGAAATAAGGCAGCGGAGATGAAAGAGAGAAGAAGCAATAAGAGAAAGTATAACGGGTAGTTAACAGTGGAAGAGCAGAAGAGTTGTAAGAGATAGAGAACATTTTTGGAATAAATCGAAATGAAGGTAAAGTATTCAGACAGGAAAAGAGACAAAAGATGTAGAAGGAAAAAGATACTGTAAGAGAGAAAAAGATGATTTAAAACAAAGGACTTACATGTAATCTAGGACATACGAGAGGTGGAGGGGTGGAAGGCCACAAGGAACAATGACGCGTCTGAGACCCACTTGGGAAAACGGGGAGAAGAGAACCAAAGGACTTCAGAACACAGAGGGAAATGTTGCACGCAGAAACAACCTGTTGGAAGAAAAGGAATATGTTAAATGCATTCTACAGAGCAGAAAAAGCTAGGATTCTCAATGCAAACCTCTTAATTGACTATAAATAAACCACTATCCCAGTTGAGATTTAAAAAGAAAGAAGAAGGTTAAATAAAGTCCAAATTGTCTACTTGAAGCTTGGTGAAGATGTGGTATCCTTTGAGTCAGCCTGATACAATTAAAGAAAGCTTTTAAGTTTTGTTGGGTCCTCATAAGTATTGGTTTTGTTGCTGATGGTCACTATAAATAAGCAAGGGTGAAAAAGACCATATCTGGCACCTATCGAGTGCAGTTGAGGCCTTAGTGATAGGAACTTCTTACGACGATCTGCCATTGATTTGGCATAATCATGAGTGAAAATAAGGAGTTTCCTGCCCGGTGATTTTATCCATTGCTCTAGCTGCAGACAAATCTTTTAACAAGTCTGTATATTGAAGAAAGTATAAGATCACCCCCTTGGTTTTCTTATTATGTGCTGCTCGACCTAAGCAATGGGCTCTTTGGATATTCAGAATGGTGCTTTCCAGTACCTTGAGAAGTTTTGGAAGGAAAGTTTGGAAGAAAGCATTGGGGTCTGAGCCTTCTGTTCCTTCAGGCAATCCATAAATATGGAGATTATTCCTCCTGTTTCTGTTTTCCAAATGTTCTACTTGCTTGTGCAACATCGATACTTGGGAACATAAAGGGTCCACTTTGGACGTGGAAGAAAATAAGGAATCAACAGCCTGCTCCAAGGTGGGACACGTTCTTCCATGTGAGTCCATTTGTTAGAAAGCACTTGAAGTTTTGAGCTAGTCTCCTCAACATGAGGGCTTAAAGCCCTAATTTCCTCCAACAGTAAGTCCATTGTGACGGAGGAGGATTGTTTTGGAGGAGAAGGGGGATCTTTTTTCAACCTTTTAGTTGACATCTTGGTAGAGTTAGAAGTCAAATAAATCATTGACGCGTTGCACTTTTAGGTGAAGTACTCACTGAATCATCCATGGCTAGACACTGATATCGTGAGCTGGTTTGAAGTAGGAATTTACGAGACAAAATTGTAGGATGAGGTAAATTTTTAAGTTGCCTTCCCATAAATAGAAAGGAATGAATCTCAAGGCAGAAGAACAATAATAGCAAGGTCTCAAGTGACAAGTGTCTAGAAATAAACACCGTAGTATAATAAAATCAATGAAACATGCAAATAAGTACACAAATGAAGTACTAACAAAACAAAATGATTACAACACTGGTAATGTTTCAAGAGGAAGGAGTGGTCCAAGTGTGTAATCAGCAGACAAGCGGGGAAAGGGTGATGTATAAGGCCTACGCCTTACTAAGAATAGGTAAAGCTAAAATAATTGATTTATACAAGAAAAAGAGGAGACATGTCCTGTTTGAATAAAGAACAGTCAACAATTGAGAGAGACTAGCATCAATTGACTACAGAGCTTGAGCAAAATGAAATTTAATGACAAGTACAAGTAATGCGTTATGCCAAGTTCCTATTGAAAGTACCACAGAAGTACAAACGAAGGTATGGTATCACACATTCATTATGAAGAGCAATACTTGCAGTATCATGAAGTTAGTCAGCGCTCATTTGTGCATTGAATAAGGTATATAGATAGCACATTGGAGAGATTCCTTCGAACATGAAAGAAGCAAAAGTGAAGGACATGAGCTCAGTGGAATCATAATATGCCCTGCAAATGAGAAAAAAAATCCCCTGAAGCCTTGAACATTTTTTAAATGATGGAGCCTTTAATGCCCCTTGAGGTCATAAAAGACATCAGCAATTGTAATAACACAGCAGCTCTGTCAGCAAATGTCACAAAAATGCAGTTATTGGGTGTAACGGAAGGCAAACGCTGTGAAAGACATCATATGAAGAGAATTCCAACTTATTCAGCACTTATCTGCGCAATGAAGAGGAAATTCAGGTACCGGATTAAAGGGAAGCTCCGTCGGCGGTAGAAAGAAACAAAATGGTGGGCATGAGCTCAACGGAGCGAAAAGGAGCTCTGTTCACGTTTAGGAAGGTTCCCACATGCTGCAGAAATGCTTGAAATTGAGGTACCTTGAAAATAGCTGAAGGTCGCACTGATCATCTTGAGGTGAGCAGACATGCGTGACAACGATGAAGGGACAGCATTGGAATCATGTCCGTCGGCGGTCGGCACAAAATGGCGGGCGTAGGTGTCTCAGAAGCCGTGCTGCTATTCACATCGAAATTAAAGATGGTTATGAACGTAGAAAAAGTTCACAGTGGGCTTCCTTTGATGCTCGAAGATTGTGCACACCTTATTCTCCGTTGAAGAGGTCATTGCATGTGGGTAAAATAACCCGATAGCCGGTCCTCTCTCCGTCGTCTTGGGAGAGTCACAATACTGCCGCCATCCTCAACGGGTACAAGCCACGCCCCCGGTGATATATATTTTTAAAGTTTGTAGATGTGGAGTTTAGAATATTAAATGCACTTACCTTTTAAAATGTTATCCCTCGATATTCTGGAAACAATATTTTGTCCCGCTGATATTTGGAATTCGATATTCACTACTACAGTCAGAGTATTGGAATACATATAGAAGGATGTCATGGTTTCTAGAGCTATATGATTGAGAATAGAACACCTACTAGGAAGAAGGCACCAATCCGTTGGTGTACCTAGTGAAGCTATGTGAACTGAACAACTTCAAAATAATGTATTGTCAATTCTTCATCTGGCAGAATCAATGCCTAGTAGTTAAAGATGTCAATCAATCAATTGATCACATTATTTGGCTAAAAAAATGCCTTAAAAGGCAGGTGCAAATAAAACACACAATCAAGCCACAGATAACAAATATAAAATGATAAAAATATATAAAATAGTAACGACAAAATTGGTTAAAGCAATAATAAAATTATTAAAAATTCATATCAGCTCAAGCTCAATGAATACAATATAGCTGTCAGGTAAATTATCTGTCCAAGGTAAGCAAACTTCTGCATTTGATAGCACGTTGACTAAAATGTGCTACTGTTAAACATATACATATGGCGGACAATGATTCTAAAGAAAACAAAAGCTTGCTGGAGTAATCTTAAGTTTGCTTCCCTAAAGAGTGGTATTAACATACATTTCCTTATATCATGAGAAAATGTGCAAAACAGCATAAAGTGCAACGTTGATTGTGTAGTGCAACCATCACAGGGACAGACATCAAGAGATGATGCAACCCTGACAGGTTCTGAGGCAACCATAAAGTGCAGGGTGATTAAAGTTAACCTGGCCATCAGGACCCGCAAAACATTTTATCTATCCAACAAAATAGCGCTCCATACCAGGTCCAAAGGATATGAGCCTGTACAGGGAAACTTTGCTTTTGGTAGATTATGTGCTATACCTTTTATTACTCGATAACCTCTATAAGTAATCCTTTCATTTTTGCTCACAGGCCAGTGATATCGTCCGGTTAGTATACAATTCAGATATACCGTGGGTCATACTGGTGTTTTTAATTTACATTAGCCATGGAATTTTGCAGACTTTGTCTAGCTGCACACAATCCATGGTCCTCTACAATTGAAGTCGGTTTTGAGCTTAGACCAGATGGCTAACAACATTAAAGTGATCGAAGCTTGATAACATTGCAGACAGTCACAATCAAATTCGGAATGGCAAATCAGGGTGGATGTGCTGTGCGGAACCCTCAACAGTCTCTTTAAACACCCATTGTTGACCCTCTGTTTAATAGGCTAACCCAGGGCATTAAGTGGGCCCGGTCTCACCAGGTGTGAGCACCAGCAAGTTTTTAAAAGGGGACCCCGAAACGGGTCTCTGTCGGGCTCTGTTTTGTGCCCTGGCACAGGCGGTCTGTTTTTTTCCGGACTACAGTGACAGCAGGCAAATCGATGTGCATGTGCTCACACTGCTCACTTTTCACTAGCTGAGAAGTTACGGCATGACGTCATGCCAGGTGAGCGTTGTAGGGGAAGGGAAATCCTTTAAAGAGAGCCATTTTCTCACTGGATTTCCCTTCTCTTTTTGAAACTCAGGAGCAGCAACATTGTCGAGGTGTCACATGCAACTAAAAACCATTAACAAAGCCAATAGTCCTGACTTGTTGTAGGTATGATGTGGCTTGATGTATCATATGTCTGGATTCAATGACAGAAACAGCAAAATATAAGTCGGGCGGCGCACTATGCTTGGCACAGATGTTTAGCTTATGTGTTTTTAAGACATGCCCTTGATTACATTGGCCACGTCCCTTTGAGAGACCCTCGATTTTTTTCATCCCACTTAAAGCCCTGCGCTAACCTTTAATCCCTGAGATCTATCAGCCATAAGACACAATTGATTTACATTCGTCTTGGTAGACTTACACCAGTTCACTAAGATGTTTTGAGCCTAAGTTTGTTATGATCTTGAAAAGTGTCTCCAAACTCCATGCAAATTTACCTGCCACGGCAGAGCATAGTAAATACTGTGTGCAGATGTCATCAAAAAACACCCCTAGATATGGAAAATATTGGACTGGTGTAATTTTATTACTATTAACCAAAAAGGACCTATTTCCGCTTCCCCTAGTCCAGTAAATATGGGTTTTAAAACAGTTAGCTCCAAGCCATTCATAAAACTGATAAAATTATCGAGGAGTTTCTGCAGCCCTATTGTTTTTCTAGTGACATAGGACAGCATCATCTGCATATGATAAAACAGGACCAGGACAAGTTTCAACATACAGGATATCAGCCTTAAGACTAAAAGGTAGCATTTTCCAGGCAATTTTACATATAAGGTTAACAGAAATGGCTCCAGGGCACGCTCTTGTTGATCACCTCAAGAAGTTGATGGGAGTTCATGACTTCACCCATTGGACAATACATCCCACTTGCTGTAACCTTACGAAGTTAACTATATTGGGGCATTGCCTGACGAGCCAAGATGGTGGTTACATTCTGTTAGAACTCTTCTCGGAAGTGCTGAATCCTCTGTCACCCTAGTACTGATGGGCCCGGAGTGTCAACTGGAGCCTCGCAGCAGTGGTGGATAGAGGTGTGACAGTTGCAGGGCCAGGGCTGCAGCTTCTGTGATGAGAGCAACCTTGTGTTCCTGGATGTGAGGGCTGTGCCCACTGCAGACGGGCCTAAGGAGTGCTGAGTACTGGCAGCTATCTTCCTGCAGAGACTTCCTCTATTTTGACTCCCAAGTCAATATTGGCAATACTGCGGAGGCCCTATCCTGTGTGGCCAGGGTCCCTGGAAGAGCATGGACAAGCCTAGGCACAGGGGGAGTTTACAGAGGCAGGGGCAGGATCTGGTGCTTCTGCTGGCCACTTGGAGCTGGTTGTGGAAGCGGGCTGTAGTGTGGAGGACGACCTTCCTGCCTCTGCACTCTCTGCCTGCTGAATACTTTGCTGGGGACTATGTTGGTGTTCTCTGGGGCCTAAACTGATGAAGTGCAACTAGCCGGCAGGGCCACAGAGAAAACACATAATCAACACTTTACTGTCCCTTAATCCAGCACATGTGGGGTACACTAGCTGACGGTCAACCAGAGGCCCCCCTACATGGCAGAGGATTCAGGGGCCATCCTGCTGGCAAGTCAGGTCTCCCGGCTGGCATTGGAATCCAAGAATGGTGAGGTCAGGTGGAGGTATCTGGCAGGATTTGTGAGGGGTAGCTGTCAGGGTGATGGAATCAGAGGGACGATTAACCATGGTGAAGAGCATGCGGGGTTAACTACAGGACAAGGTGTCGAGACTGGTGAGCATGACGCAGTGCCTGGAGGAACATTATGAGGAGGCAGAGTATCGGGCTAAGTTCTGTAAACATCATTTTGTGGGCTTTCCACAGGGCGTAGAGGGGTCCGCTATGGAACGCTTTTTGTAAATATGGATCACTTCTCGGGTGCCAGCATCCCAGTTGTCCTCCTACTTTGGGAGTGAATGGGCCCACAGGTCCTCGCCACCCAGGCTACCCCTCGAAACCCCACCCTGCCTGATCATGATCAACATTCTGAATTATAGGGTTCAAGACCACATCCTGCAGGTGGCCCATCAGACTGGGAACCCTGCTCATGGAGCACAGTGAGTCATGATCTTCTAGGACTACACTCATCAGGTACAGCTGGCCCGGAATTCCTACAACAAAGTCACAACATAACTTGGCTCCCTGAACTAGAGGTACATGTTGATGCTTACTGCACGCCTCCGGGTCATTCATAACTCCAAAACTGTCTTTTTTGATACTCAAGAATCAGCCTGGGAGAGGGCCACTGAGCAGGCCTAAGTGTTGAACCAAGTGCCAGAATAGGAGGGACCACCCACCAGGGCGGCCCCTGGGGGCAATGGGAGTGGTTTCTCAGATCAACATCTGACATCACAGAGACGGGGCCTTCAGGGATCGACGGTGGACTCTGGCTCAGAGGTGAAGAAACAGGGCTTGGGTGCAGGCTGCGATACTCCAAGGGGCTTTTGACGCAGCAGCAGCCCAACCAGACGCTAGCCCATGATTTATCAGCAGATTAGATGGACAGGACCTGAATTCTTCCTGACTTTTCTCTGTTATACATCAGTATCACAATTTCCTTAGTCATGAAGTGATGGTGCAGGACCAAGTTCCCAGAGTTCCCCTAAGTTTGAGTTACAGTTTTGAAGGGTGGGCAACAGATGCTTCGACCACCCACCCACCAGAGATGTGGTGCAGTGACCAAAGCAGCTGGCTCCAGAGTAAGGGGGGTCATGATTCGTTCTTGGGGTTGGCAGCAGCACAGCCTCAGGTGACTCTGGGAAATAGCTCACTTAATCTACCCGACGGCCTCCAGCACCTTGAAACCCTTAAGGGAGTGATATGTTTGCACTTTACAAATAGGAATTATTATGCATCTGGGAGGAAGCTAGGGGTGGGGTGCTGATGGGGGAAGGCAATGTTTGCTGCAACAGTTATTCCTCTTACTGTTTCAGAAGTGTTGTCCTTTGTTTGTTAACAATTTGGGCACCACAAGCACGGCGCTTTCCTATTCTTTTCACACCAGGGATGAGTCACAATGACCTGAACATGCATCCACCCAGGTCAATACTAGCTACGTATGTCCTGCCCTAGGTGATGGCCCAGACACATTGAAGATGTGGAACATCAGAAGTCTTAACGATCATGTCGCACGGGCGGTGCATTACTTATCTATACGGCATGGCCTGCGATCTTGTTCCTGCAAGAGACTCATCTGCTTGCCACTAATTGTTCCTGCCTGGTTTGCTATGAGTTTGATAGTCTTTCATACCGGTCACACCCGTGGATCCAGGGGTACATCAGTGCTCTTCCATAAAACATTCCCATTGGTGGTCTCATAGACCCATCTGGAACCTCTGAGGAGGTATCATGTGGTGAATGGTATGCTACAAAAGCACATATATCACATTATAGCATATATATCCACCCCACCTTGGTACAGCGTACCATGAAGGAGGTGCAGAGGTAGGCTCTCTGTCTCCCTAATGGGACAACCTTAATTGGAGGGAATTTTATTGAAATCATGGTCCCAAAGGAAGACTCATTAGGGCTGGGTGATGCCAGGGGGAGAGATGGTAGGGGCTTATACAACTGGTTGTAAAACCTTGGTCTCTGTGACAGATGGAGCATGTGGAACCCCAGAACCTTGACATATCCCCATCACTCAGCAATTCACAAATCTGTATGTCACATTGACCTATTCCTTCTTCCAGCATCTGGTCTTACCAGCACCACAGGTTCTCATTTCTTGCCCTGAGGGATTAAAAGATCCTGCTTCTGTGACTGTCTCCATCGGCAGGCAACCCACTGGGCCCAGCCTGATGTGGAGAATCAATGCCCGGTTTCTGAAGATACAGGAATTCCAGAACTTCCTAGCTCAAGAGATGGGCAAATACTTTGACCTGAACCGCTGCACAGTGAGCGTCCTGGGAACTCAGTGGATGGCCCTCAAGGAGGTTATAAGGGGGTTGGCAAGGTCTTTCTTGAGGAGACAGAAGTGTACTCAGCGGCAACAGATTATTGCTCTAGAGTCTAGTATCCTTCAGTTGGAATGTAAAGGTTATGCTGGTGTGGACGGAGCTGAGCTACACAACCTGGCCTTTTTTTTTATGGATTATTGAGCAGAGCATATGGTTCATATTACATTATATACTTGAGAAAAAAAAGCAATTAAAAACAGTTAGACAGCTTCTTAATTTGAGCAGCAAAAAAAAATTTAGATTTTCATAGCAGCAATGAGAGAAAAACAGTTTCCTGATACGCCTGTAGTGGACAATAAAAAATAGTGCAAATGCAAGCAGACCTATATACATACGACGTATAAAGTGCAAAGTGAATTTTTTTTAATTTATAAACAACTAATCCTATAGTTATTCACGAAACTAGACTTACATTCATTGACTATATAAAGTGCAAGCGTGCAAAGTGCAAGTTTAAAAAAAGCTAAATCAGCTAGTCCTATAGTCCTTCATGAAACAAAGTGCAAACATGCCATTTATCTTTAGAAATAGTAGCAAACAAAAAAATAAGTTTTCCTACTGCCTTTAAAGTGCAACCTGACTAAAGTGCTAGTGCCCTATTATTGACCAATTCCTTCATAGCTGCTAACAAGCACATGGCCTAAATAAAACTCATATCCATAAGGAATACAATTTGATAACCAATTCAAATATATCCTAATTAAAAGCTGCCACAATAGTTTGCTAATTCCAGTATTATAATCCCCCTTTAAGTTTCTCTAAATCATTAAAAAACTTCCAATTTCTTTCAAATCTTTTAGTGGCTCCTACCTTCCCTGCATAGGCTTTCTCAAATTTTCAGGTCCTTTTCATTTTGTTAAACCATTTCAAATAGGAAGTGGCCTCTCTGGATTTCAAAATTTTGTAAAATTAGGAAGCGAGCTACCGAGCTCGCAATACATAGGAAAGCTTTTTTGGGGTTCAGATTGAATTATATCCCCTCTATAGATTTCAAATAAGGCAACTTCGCCCTCAAGTGGATTTTTTTCCCGATTGCCCAAAAAATCCTTAAACTTGGACATGAAAAAAAAGTGTGGTGTCACCTGCCTTCCCCATCTGTTTGGCATTGGAAACACCTATATTCTACTCCCGGGAATCTTTTGCTTATAACGGCTGGAGTTAAATAAGTGAGCCATCATGACAGAAAAGTCATCCTTTTATAGTTGGTGACACGTAGTGATTTTCTTTCTAGATAGCCGACTGTCTCCCACTCCTTTCCAGACAGCCTACATCCGGTCTCCCGAGTTATTTTCTCTAGGTGATTGTTTATAATCGGGGATTGCCATGATTTATGCAGCAGTCTATACCAGTTTCCTACCCCTTTTATATTTGCCCCATGAAGGGCAACCACCATAAGATCGGGTAATCCAGTATACAACTCTATTTTTACAAAAAAGAGACAATGCGTAGATATTCCAAAAAGGTCGGCTTTCAATGGCTCTTCGTCCTTGCTAATACTTCATGCCAAGAGATTGGCCTATTTTGTATTATAACATGCCTTAGCTCAGTCAATCTACAACCTTCCCAGGAATTTATGTGCCTTGCCTGTAACTGGAGACTGAGACTGGCACATGCTCTAATTTTTAAGTATTGGAAACCCAGCGAACTTGCTTTTGTATAAAAGGACTGGAATCTAAAAAGATAGTCTTTTAAAGTTTTATACCGTGTTTATTTTGGACGTTTTGAAGCTTTTAAAAATACTGGAGTTAGTGAACCAATTTCTTGTAACATTTATCTAAAAAGAAGCTGTCACTAGTACCATTTGATCCTAACAAGCCGGACACTAGATCCAAAAAAGCTGCCTCATGATATGTTCCTATGTGCGGCATTGCTAGGCCCCCTTGATCTATTGGTAGCTGTAGCACATTCAATTTGACCCGTGCGCTTTCTTTCCCCAAATAAATTGCCTAAATAAGGTATATTTCCCTAAAATATGGCTGGTTTTCTTTGATCGGGACATTTGAGAACAAGAATATTAGGAGCGGAAGTATGGACCTTTTAATTAATGATATTCTACCCACTATCGATAACGGAAGTAGTGTCCATTGCTCCAATAGCTTCTTAATCTTATTCTTCATTCTCAAATAATTTAGTTCAAATAATTGAGGAAACTGTGCAGAAACATATATCCCAAGATACCTGATCAGGTGAGCTTTTATTGCTTGTGGTTTCAGACAGGGCGGAAAAGAGTTCAGATCCGCATTAAGTGCGAGCACCTCTGTTTTATCCGCATTCATTTTGTACCCGCCTATTTTTTCAAACTCTGCGAACTCCCTCAGAACTCTATCTAAATTACATCTATCTGGAGTTAAATATAAAATAATGTCATCTGCAAATAATTTGAGTTTAGCCATATCAGGGATCGCCGACTGAATAGCAGCATTGTTCCGTATCTTTAAAACCAAAGGTTCAATAAAAAAGGTAAAAAGTAAAGGTGAAAGTGGGCAGCCCTGCCTGGTCTCGCGATTTATTTTAATGGTACCTGCACAATTTGCATTTACTATAATTTTGGCTGGTAGATATTGCACAGCATATCTATCACTTGTGCGCCAAACCCAAACCAACCCAAGGTAGCAAACAGGGTCTTCCAGTTCCCTAGGTTGAAGGCTTTTTCTGCGTCAACCATTACAATACTTGCCGGAATATAATTTATGCTAATATAATCCAAGGCATGTATTAAGAACTGTGTGTTAGTGACATTGATCTACCCGCTATAAAGCCTGTTTGATTCCTGTGTATTACCTCCTGAGCAGCATGTATAAATCGCTCTGCCCATTCCTTCATCATTAGTTTGTAATCTGAATTCAAAAGGCTTATAGGCCTATATGACTTCAGTCCTCCAGATTTTCATCTTTTTTAACATAAGAAACATTTATTGCTTCTTTAAAAACAATTGCAACCAAGCCCTCTTCTCTAACAAAATTAAATAAATTTCTCAAGGGAATAGTAAGTTCTTTCAAAAAGACTTTATAAAACTCGATGGGGAAGCCATCCTGCCGGCAAGCTTTTGCCCCCTCTGTTGTTTTAATAGCTGTTAAAATGTCACTATTCTCCACTTCCGTTTCCAATTCGCCAATCCTGTTCTCCGAGAGTTTTGGAATATTCATATTTACGAATTATTCCTGAATTAACTCCTCGTCCACACAACACTCAGTAGAGTACAACCGGCGAAAATGGTCCATGAAAGTTTGATAGATGTCGCTGGTATCAACCACTTCTAAACCAGTCAGGAGATCTAAGATTTTTTATATTATAGCTGATTCTTGCCTTTTCCTGGTGGAATTTGCCAAGAATGTGCCAATTAACCGGCATTCCTCATAGACCCTCTGTTGTAATAATTGCGAGTTACATACCTCTTCTAGAATAAAAAATTATTTCAATGCTCTTCTTGCCTGTTCATATTTATTTGGGAGACACTGGAGTTGAAGAGCATATTCCTGGTCCAATTCTGATTGCAATTGAGCTATCTTGCCCCTCCATACACTAGACTAGGCCACTGTATAAGCTATTATCCGGCCATAGGCTGCTGCGTTGAACCCTCCCCAGACAGAGAATGGGGTAGCGGTATTCTGATTAATCTGGAAAAATTTTAGAATCCATTCTCTAAATTCTTTAACACAGTCCTCATTTTGAAGGAGGAGACAATCTAGCTGCCATCGGTTGTATGACACATTGTATGCCATTACATTGCGGTTTTTACAACGGAAGTCGTTACAACGACCTGCGTTGGAGGGCACTGGACTTAGGAGTAGTATAATTTACTATTCCGACTCCAGTCTACATACAGTAGGGAAGGTGTTGGATAATAAATTATACTACTCCTTGTCCTACAGCGCCATCCAGTGCAAGTCGTTGTAACAACTTGCATTCTAAAAACCACGATTTAATGGCATCGCGATGTAACGACTGCGCTGTACACGACATTTCCCCTGCCATCTGGGACGTTCCTTACTTTCTCCCCCGAGCATTACTTCCATCCCTACGTATGCGTGGTCTGAAAACGGATTACATCCTATACCAACTTCTTTAATCTGGAGGGATCTGGAGTTACGAAAAAAATCTATTTGAGAGGCCGTTCGAAATTCGTGCGAATAGCAAGTATAACATTCTTTATCTGAATTCATTCTACTCCATGAATCCACCAGTTGGTATTCTTTTATAATGGCCCCCAATATTTTTTTTGTATTTGGTTTTAGTTGTTTTTTACTTTTATTCGAGATACCTTTCTTGTGTCTTGAAAAAAATTAAAATCCACTCCCATTATAACCTGTCCAGGAGCTCCTAATAATAAATCATATATTTGTAGTAAAGGTCCTGTGTCATCTGAAATGGGTAGAATGTGATGGCTTCAATGGATTCAATAGGGTGTAATAGTATATCGTGCTCCTAGGATTACTCCCCGCTCAGGAGTATAATGAAAATCTATGAGGATATCACCGACACGGGTTGTGTGGGTGTCTCCTAGGGCACTGACTTGAGTGCTGGGAAATCCAGCAAAAGTTTATCAATAAAGTTATTCTTTGAAAACGCTTCTTGTGTATATCCAAAGTATTTTATTCATACAATTCTCCATATTAGATAAATCACAACAATCCTTCCAATGCATTTCGGCATTAGGCCTTCATCATGGAAGTCTGCAAGGCAAAGAATAAGTCTATAACTCCTCTATGTCACACAAATCGTAGCACATTCAACATAAATAAATATTCATAAAGAGTACTCGTAATTAATTACGTGACCACATTTCAATAATTATGCAAAAGAACTATGAGAATACTTAGTGCATGGTAACCCATTACTTCATGTAAATGATGTGTGTAAATAATGATGAACATGACTACGGGTTTATATAAATCATGATGTCACATGCTACACATGCTACTCATTTAAACACGGTGTGTGTAAAAAATATGGCGTATTACGTTGGTAAAAAAGGCAATTGATTCTATACGCAAATACTAAAAGTATTATGTGGCTTTTTGAAACTAATTCTGAGCGAGCTCGCTATGAGAGAACAACCCGTCCGGACAATGCTATGTAGCTAATGTTAACTTTGTTGCCACAATAAACGTATAAGAATACGTGCTTAGTTATAATGTACAGCGGCTCAGTGATTCTGTTGCCATAATTCTAGATTTAATTCTTACCGTGTTCCGTCTAAGACTGCTTCCATTTACGAAGCTGCCGCCATTGTAAATCACGGGGAGAAGCCGGCGTGTGACGTATATGTTGAGAAAAGAAGTGTTTTTTCACCATATCGCGAGATGACAAAAGTAAACAAATGATTTAAAGGGACCTCTCTGAACATCGTCGTGTACAAAGTTACCATTGATAGTCAATAAGGACTCAGGTGTATATCAGATAATATACCTCAATAATAAAACTTAAGTGGGCAACACCTAAGTAGAAAGATAGGGGATGTATAGAGGACAGTGAATGTATATACATCTGATTAAATAAGTTTGAAAATGAAAATGAGTGGTTACACAATGAGTAAATAAAACTAAAACATGCAAGGTAGAAATCAGCGACTGGTCTGCACTGCGAGCTAATAGGTACAATAGTCTGAATTAACAATGTTCATAAATAACAACCAAATTCTGTCCGTTCATTCATTCCTCTTGGTTTCAGAGTCTGTAAATATTATATCCAATAATTCTCTCGCTTCAATAAAGCTTTCTTATTGTCTCTGTCATGACTTTTTTCCACCACTTCCAATATGCAGGCTTTTAATTGGCTTATTTGATGGTTCGCCTCAATAAAGTGTGTTGCCACCACTGATTTCAGTGCTTTAGTCCTGATGTTGCTTTTGTGCTCATTAAGCCTTACTCTGAGTTTGCGTTCCGTTTGACCAATGTAAGCTTTACCACATGGGCATTTAATCATGTATATTGTGTTAGTTGTATCACAAGTTGCGTTTACATGTAAATTAATTTTATTCCCTTTCATGGGGTGGTTGATGCTCTTGCCTTCAATTACGTTATTGCATTTGCTGCAATTTCTTCAAGGAATTGTGCCTTTGAAGTTTACCTAAGGTACTGTATTAGGAGTTTGTTTTATAATTTCTCCCAAATTTTTACCTCTGTTAAATGCAAAAGTGGGCATTTCCGCGAATATATTTTTGAAGTCCGGTTCTGCCTGTAGTAAAGACCAATGTTTTTTGATTGTTTTTTTGAAAAGTGGACTCATAGTGGAAAATTTACTGACACAAGTGATTTTTACTTCCTTATTGATTTTCGGTGCTTTTAATAAGACATTTCTATCTTTGGATTGGACTCTTTCCAATGCGGATTTTAAAATTGGCTCCGGATAACCTCTGTCCCTGACACGTAACATTTTGTGAGATTGCATCTTGAATTCCTCCGGGTCCAAGACTATTCTCTTGACTCGCAACAACTGCGTGTACGGTAAGTGGTTCTTCAGTGGTGATGGGTGGAAACTCTGGTAGGCTAACAGATTATTACGATCAGTCTTTTTGGTGTATATGTTTGTTTTAAACTTGTTGTTCTTTTTCATTATAGTAACGTCCAGGTAGTTGATTTTGTTATCATGAGTTTCATATGTGAATGGTAAACGTTCATCCACCTAATTGAGTTTTTTTATGTTTGTGATCAAATTTTCTTTTGCTCCTTTCCATAGAATGAATATATCATCTATATATCTTAGGAATAGACACAAGCTGTTTTCCATTGGTTGTTATGTAGAATGTGTTTATTTTCATACTGATGCATGAAAATATTGGCATACGAAGGTGCTGCCGAATTGCTCATAGATGTTCCTGACTTCTGAAGATACCATTGGTTCTCCCATTTGAAGTAGCTGTGCATTAGTGTAAATTTTAGAAGTTCCAAAAGGAACACTTTCATTGATTCTTCATAGTCCATTTATAGTAATGCTTCTTCCACTGCCTCTATACCCAGTTGGTGTGGTATAGAGGTATATAAAGCTTGGACGTCTATTGTGCACATGATGACTTCTTCATCGGGTTCTAGATTGATGGTAGCCAGTTTATTCAAAAAGTCGGTAGTGTCTTTGATTAATGAGCTCATTGTATTGACAAAGGGCTGTAAATATTTATCAATTAGTTTACCCACAGGTTCATGAACACTTCCACAAGAAGATACTATTGGTCGGCATGGAGGTCTGACTGGATCCTTGTGGATTTTAGATGTGAGGTAAAACTTAGGAGCTTTAGGGTAATCAGTAGTGAGGTATTTTTCCATTTTTTCATTCACAATCCCCTTTGTTATAGCATCTTGGATGATTTTTTTGTATAGCTGTTTGTATCTCCTTAGTGGGATTGCACTCCAAACCCATACATTTGTTTTCATCCCATAAATGTAGTGTGGCTTGAGAGTTGTAATAGTCTGTATTCATTATAACCAGAGCCCCTCCTTTGTCCGCCCTCTGGCAGATGATGGTTTTATTGCTCGCTATTGAT
Organism: Lissotriton vulgaris; assembly: GCF_964263255.1. NCBI lineage: Eukaryota > Metazoa > Chordata > Amphibia > Caudata > Salamandridae > Lissotriton > Lissotriton vulgaris. The sequence goes on along the minus strand of NC_141691.1, from coordinate 945,586,461 downwards.
TGTAATACAGCATATTCTTTTTGTGAAAGATTTTTGGTTTTAGTCTGTTTTCGATAGTTGATTTTGGACAAGTCCTGTTTGACTAACTGTTCAAATAGATCTAATGTCTTATGGCTGAGAGGCGCCATATAGGTGCTAGTGGTAGTAAGTCCTTTTAAGGGATCTTCCTTGGGTTCTTGACGTTCCGTGACTACATTTTCAAACAAATGACGAAGCCTCAGTTTTCTCATGAGTTTGAAGAAGCTTATATTTAATTCCAAGTGATTCGTATGGGCTGTTGGGAAAAATAACGTACCTTTCTGTAAAGTGTTGATCTGTAGTTTGGAAAGATTAATATTGGAAATGTTAATTACAAGGTTATTTACGTTCGGTTCTTCTTCTTGTTGTCCTTTTTCGCTGTAACATTCCGAGTCTGTGGTGGATCTTTTTCCTTCTCTATATTGTTTCTTTCTTCTTGACCTCCTTGGTCGTTTACACATACCGTGTTTAAATGAGTAGCATGTGACACCATGATTTATATAAACCCGTAGTCATTTTCATCATTATTTACACACATCATTTACATGAAGTAATGGGTTACCATGCACTAAGTATTCTCATAGTTCTTTTGCATCATTATTGAAATGTGGTCACGTAATTAATTACGGGTACTCTTTATGAATATTTATTTATGTTAAATATGCTACGATTTGTGTGACATAGAGGAGTTATAGACATATTCTTTGCCTTGCAGACTTCCCTGATGAAGGCCTGAGAGGTACATACCTGAGAACACTTGGCAGCCTGCACAGCTAACCCCCGAATAACCTACACTCTGCTGATGAGGAACAACAATTCCGAAACACCGGTGTCCAGAGTTGGTGCTGCAACCTTGCTACGACACACTTTCATCGCAATAGCGCACACGCTATCAAGAGACTGCATCTACCATGATGCTCCTGGGGCACACCTGCTGGTGGGTGAGTCGGAGTGCGAACCCCTCCCTCAAAGTTGATTGGCTCCCTCGAGCTAGAGCTGACGAGCTCGGATGACGCACCCGCGCCTGAGAGGTACATACCTGAGAACACTTGGCAGCCTGCACAGCTAACCCCCGAATAACCTACACTCTGCTGATGAGGAACAACAATTCCGAAACACCGGTGTCCAGAGTTGGTGCTGCAACCTTGCTACGACACACTTTCATCGCAATAGCGCACACGCTATCAAGAGACTGCATCTACCATGATGCTCCTGGGGCACACCTGCTGGTGGGTGAGTCGGAGTGCGAACCCCTCCCTCAAAGTTGATTGGCTCCCTCGAGCTAGAGCTGACGAGCTCGGATGACGCACCCGCGCCTGAGAGGTACATACCTGAGAACACTTGGCAGCCTGCACAGCTAACCCCCGAATAACCTACACTCTGCTGATGAGGAACAACAATTCCGAAACACCGGTGTCCAGAGTTGGTGCTGCAACCTTGCTACGACACACTTTCATCGCAATAGCGCACACGCTATCAAGAGACTGCATCTACCATGATGCTCCTGGGGCACACCTGCTGGTGGGTGAGTCGGAGTGCGAACCCCTCCCTCAAAGTTGATTGGCTCCCTCGAGCTAGAGCTGACGAGCTCGGATGACGCACCCGCGCCTGAGAGGTACATACCTGAGAACACTTGGCAGCCTGCACAGCTAACCCCCGAATAACCTACACTCTGCTGATGAGGAACAACAATTCCGAAACACCGGTGTCCAGAGTTGGTGCTGCAACCTTGCTACGACACACTTTCATCGCAATAGCGCACACGCTATCAAGAGACTGCATCTACCATGATGCTCCTGGGGCACACCTGCTGGTGGGTGAGTCGGAGTGCGAACCCCTCCCTCAAAGTTGATTGGCTCCCTCGAGCTAGAGCTGACGAGCTCGGATGACGCACCCGCGCCTGAGAGGTACATACCTGAGAACACTTGGCAGCCTGCACAGCTAACCCCCGAATAACCTACACTCTGCTGATGAGGAACAACAATTCCGAAACACCGGTGTCCAGAGTTGGTGCTGCAACCTTGCTACGACACACTTTCATCGCAATAGCGCACACGCTATCAAGAGACTGCATCTACCATGATGCTCCTGGGGCACACCTGCTGGTGGGTGAGTCGGAGTGCGAACCCCTCCCTCAAAGTTGATTGGCTCCCTCGAGCTAGAGCTGACGAGCTCGGATGACGCACCCGCGCCTGAGAGGTACATACCTGAGAACACTTGGCAGCCTGCACAGCTAACCCCCGAATAACCTACACTCTGCTGATGAGGAACAACAATTCCGAAACACCGGTGTCCAGAGTTGGTGCTGCAACCTTGCTACGACACACTTTCATCGCAATAGCGCACACGCTATCAAGAGACTGCATCTACCATGATGCTCCTGGGGCACACCTGCTGGTGGGTGAGTCGGAGTGCGAACCCCTCCCTCAAAGTTGATTGGCTCCCTCGAGCTAGAGCTGACGAGCTCGGATGACGCACCCGCGCCTGAGAGGTACATACCTGAGAACACTTGGCAGCCTGCACAGCTAACCCCCGAATAACCTACACTCTGCTGATGAGGAACAACAATTCCGAAACACCGGTGTCCAGAGTTGGTGCTGCAACCTTGCTACGACACACTTTCATCGCAATAGCGCACACGCTATCAAGAGACTGCATCTACCATGATGCTCCTGGGGCACACCTGCTGGTGGGTGAGTCGGAGTGCGAACCCCTCCCTCAAAGTTGATTGGCTCCCTCGAGCTAGAGCTGACGAGCTCGGATGACGCACCCGCGCCTGAGAGGTACATACCTGAGAACACTTGGCAGCCTGCACAGCTAACCCCCGAATAACCTACACTCTGCTGATGAGGAACAACAATTCCGAAACACCGGTGTCCAGAGTTGGTGCTGCAACCTTGCTACGACACACTTTCATCGCAATAGCGCACACGCTATCAAGAGACTGCATCTACCATGATGCTCCTGGGGCACACCTGCTGGTGGGTGAGTCGGAGTGCGAACCCCTCCCTCAAAGTTGATTGGCTCCCTCGAGCTAGAGCTGACGAGCTCGGATGACGCACCCGCGCCTGAGAGGTACATACCTGAGAACACTTGGCAGCCTGCACAGCTAACCCCCGAATAACCTACACTCTGCTGATGAGGAACAACAATTCCGAAACACCGGTGTCCAGAGTTGGTGCTGCAACCTTGCTACGACACACTTTCATCGCAATAGCGCACACGCTATCAAGAGACTGCATCTACCATGATGCTCCTGGGGCACACCTGCTGGTGGGTGAGTCGGAGTGCGAACCCCTCCCTCAAAGTTGATTGGCTCCCTCGAGCTAGAGCTGACGAGCTCGGATGACGCACCCGCGCCTGAGAGGTACATACCTGAGAACACTTGGCAGCCTGCACAGCTAACCCCCGAATAACCTACACTCTGCTGATGAGGAACAACAATTCCGAAACACCGGTGTCCAGAGTTGGTGCTGCAACCTTGCTACGACACACTTTCATCGCAATAGCGCACACGCTATCAAGAGACTGCATCTACCATGATGCTCCTGGGGCACACCTGCTGGTGGGTGAGTCGGAGTGCGAACCCCTCCCTCAAAGTTGATTGGCTCCCTCGAGCTAGAGCTGACGAGCTCGGATGACGCACCCGCGCCTGAGAGGTACATACCTGAGAACACTTGGCAGCCTGCACAGCTAACCCCCGAATAACCTACACTCTGCTGATGAGGAACAACAATTCCGAAACACCGGTGTCCAGAGTTGGTGCTGCAACCTTGCTACGACACACTTTCATCGCAATAGCGCACACGCTATCAAGAGACTGCATCTACCATGATGCTCCTGGGGCACACCTGCTGGTGGGTGAGTCGGAGTGCGAACCCCTCCCTCAAAGTTGATTGGCTCCCTCGAGCTAGAGCTGACGAGCTCGGATGACGCACCCGCGCCTGAGAGGTACATACCTGAGAACACTTGGCAGCCTGCACAGCTAACCCCCGAATAACCTACACTCTGCTGATGAGGAACAACAATTCCGAAACACCGGTGTCCAGAGTTGGTGCTGCAACCTTGCTACGACACACTTTCATCGCAATAGCGCACACGCTATCAAGAGACTGCATCTACCATGATGCTCCTGGGGCACACCTGCTGGTGGGTGAGTCGGAGTGCGAACCCCTCCCTCAAAGTTGATTGGCTCCCTCGAGCTAGAGCTGACGAGCTCGGATGACGCACCCGCGCCTGAGAGGTACATACCTGAGAACACTTGGCAGCCTGCACAGCTAACCCCCGAATAACCTACACTCTGCTGATGAGGAACAACAATTCCGAAACACCGGTGTCCAGAGTTGGTGCTGCAACCTTGCTACGACACACTTTCATCGCAATAGCGCACACGCTATCAAGAGACTGCATCTACCATGATGCTCCTGGGGCACACCTGCTGGTGGGTGAGTCGGAGTGCGAACCCCTCCCTCAAAGTTGATTGGCTCCCTCGAGCTAGAGCTGACGAGCTCGGATGACGCACCCGCGCCTGAGAGGTACATACCTGAGAACACTTGGCAGCCTGCACAGCTAACCCCCGAATAACCTACACTCTGCTGATGAGGAACAACAATTCCGAAACACCGGTGTCCAGAGTTGGTGCTGCAACCTTGCTACGACACACTTTCATCGCAATAGCGCACACGCTATCAAGAGACTGCATCTACCATGATGCTCCTGGGGCACACCTGCTGGTGGGTGAGTCGGAGTGCGAACCCCTCCCTCAAAGTTGATTGGCTCCCTCGAGCTAGAGCTGACGAGCTCGGATGACGCACCCGCGCCTGAGAGGTACATACCTGAGAACACTTGGCAGCCTGCACAGCTAACCCCCGAATAACCTACACTCTGCTGATGAGGAACAACAATTCCGAAACACCGGTGTCCAGAGTTGGTGCTGCAACCTTGCTACGACACACTTTCATCGCAATAGCGCACACGCTATCAAGAGACTGCATCTACCATGATGCTCCTGGGGCACACCTGCTGGTGGGTGAGTCGGAGTGCGAACCCCTCCCTCAAAGTTGATTGGCTCCCTCGAGCTAGAGCTGACGAGCTCGGATGACGCACCCGCGCCTGAGAGGTACATACCTGAGAACACTTGGCAGCCTGCACAGCTAACCCCCGAATAACCTACACTCTGCTGATGAGGAACAACAATTCCGAAACACCGGTGTCCAGAGTTGGTGCTGCAACCTTGCTACGACACACTTTCATCGCAATAGCGCACACGCTATCAAGAGACTGCATCTACCATGATGCTCCTGGGGCACACCTGCTGGTGGGTGAGTCGGAGTGCGAACCCCTCCCTCAAAGTTGATTGGCTCCCTCGAGCTAGAGCTGACGAGCTCGGATGACGCACCCGCGCCTGAGAGGTACATACCTGAGAACACTTGGCAGCCTGCACAGCTAACCCCCGAATAACCTACACTCTGCTGATGAGGAACAACAATTCCGAAACACCGGTGTCCAGAGTTGGTGCTGCAACCTTGCTACGACACACTTTCATCGCAATAGCGCACACGCTATCAAGAGACTGCATCTACCATGATGCTCCTGGGGCACACCTGCTGGTGGGTGAGTCGGAGTGCGAACCCCTCCCTCAAAGTTGATTGGCTCCCTCGAGCTAGAGCTGACGAGCTCGGATGACGCACCCGCGCCTGAGAGGTACATACCTGAGAACACTTGGCAGCCTGCACAGCTAACCCCCGAATAACCTACACTCTGCTGATGAGGAACAACAATTCCGAAACACCGGTGTCCAGAGTTGGTGCTGCAACCTTGCTACGACACACTTTCATCGCAATAGCGCACACGCTATCAAGAGACTGCATCTACCATGATGCTCCTGGGGCACACCTGCTGGTGGGTGAGTCGGAGTGCGAACCCCTCCCTCAAAGTTGATTGGCTCCCTCGAGCTAGAGCTGACGAGCTCGGATGACGCACCCGCGCCTGAGAGGTACATACCTGAGAACACTTGGCAGCCTGCACAGCTAACCCCCGAATAACCTACACTCTGCTGATGAGGAACAACAATTCCGAAACACCGGTGTCCAGAGTTGGTGCTGCAACCTTGCTACGACACACTTTCATCGCAATAGCGCACACGCTATCAAGAGACTGCATCTACCATGATGCTCCTGGGGCACACCTGCTGGTGGGTGAGTCGGAGTGCGAACCCCTCCCTCAAAGTTGATTGGCTCCCTCGAGCTAGAGCTGACGAGCTCGGATGACGCACCCGCGCCTGAGAGGTACATACCTGAGAACACTTGGCAGCCTGCACAGCTAACCCCCGAATAACCTACACTCTGCTGATGAGGAACAACAATTCCGAAACACCGGTGTCCAGAGTTGGTGCTGCAACCTTGCTACGACACACTTTCATCGCAATAGCGCACACGCTATCAAGAGACTGCATCTACCATGATGCTCCTGGGGCACACCTGCTGGTGGGTGAGTCGGAGTGCGAACCCCTCCCTCAAAGTTGATTGGCTCCCTCGAGCTAGAGCTGACGAGCTCGGATGACGCACCCGCGCCTGAGAGGTACATACCTGAGAACACTTGGCAGCCTGCACAGCTAACCCCCGAATAACCTACACTCTGCTGATGAGGAACAACAATTCCGAAACACCGGTGTCCAGAGTTGGTGCTGCAACCTTGCTACGACACACTTTCATCGCAATAGCGCACACGCTATCAAGAGACTGCATCTACCATGATGCTCCTGGGGCACACCTGCTGGTGGGTGAGTCGGAGTGCGAACCCCTCCCTCAAAGTTGATTGGCTCCCTCGAGCTAGAGCTGACGAGCTCGGATGACGCACCCGCGCCTGAGAGGTACATACCTGAGAACACTTGGCAGCCTGCACAGCTAACCCCCGAATAACCTACACTCTGCTGATGAGGAACAACAATTCCGAAACACCGGTGTCCAGAGTTGGTGCTGCAACCTTGCTACGACACACTTTCATCGCAATAGCGCACACGCTATCAAGAGACTGCATCTACCATGATGCTCCTGGGGCACACCTGCTGGTGGGTGAGTCGGAGTGCGAACCCCTCCCTCAAAGTTGATTGGCTCCCTCGAGCTAGAGCTGACGAGCTCGGATGACGCACCAGCGCCTGAGAGGTACATACCTGAGAACACTTGGCAGCCTGCACAGCTAACCCCCGAATAACCTACACTCTGCTGATGAGGAACAACAATTCCGAAACACCGGTGTCCAGAGTTGGTGCTGCAACCTTGCTACGACACACTTTCATCGCAATAGCGCACACGCTATCAAGAGACTGCATCTACCATGATGCTCCTGGGGCACACCTGCTGGTGGGTGAGTCGGAGTGCGAACCCCTCCCTCAAAGTTGATTGGCTCCCTCGAGCTAGAGCTGACGAGCTCGGATGACGCACCCGCGCCTGAGAGGTACATACCTGAGAACACTTGGCAGCCTGCACAGCTAACCCCCGAATAACCTACACTCTGCTGATGAGGAACAACAATTCCGAAACACCGGTGTCCAGAGTTGGTGCTGCAACCTTGCTACGACACACTTTCATCGCAATAGCGCACACGCTATCAAGAGACTGCATCTACCATGATGCTCCTGGGGCACACCTGCTGGTGGGTGAGTCGGAGTGCGAACCCCTCCCTCAAAGTTGATTGGCTCCCTCGAGCTAGAGCTGACGAGCTCGGATGACGCACCCGCGCCTGAGAGGTACATACCTGAGAACACTTGGCAGCCTGCACAGCTAACCCCCGAATAACCTACACTCTGCTGATGAGGAACAACAATTCCGAAACACCGGTGTCCAGAGTTGGTGCTGCAACCTTGCTACGACACACTTTCATCGCAATAGCGCACACGCTATCAAGAGACTGCATCTACCATGATGCTCCTGGGGCACACCTGCTGGTGGGTGAGTCGGAGTGCGAACCCCTCCCTCAAAGTTGATTGGCTCCCTCGAGCTAGAGCTGACGAGCTCGGATGACGCACCCGCGCCTGAGAGGTACATACCTGAGAACACTTGGCAGCCTGCACAGCTAACCCCCGAATAACCTACACTCTGCTGATGAGGAACAACAATTCCGAAACACCGGTGTCCAGAGTTGGTGCTGCAACCTTGCTACGACACACTTTCATCGCAATAGCGCACACGCTATCAAGAGACTGCATCTACCATGATGCTCCTGGGGCACACCTGCTGGTGGGTGAGTCGGAGTGCGAACCCCTCCCTCAAAGTTGATTGGCTCCCTCGAGCTAGAGCTGACGAGCTCGGATGACGCACCCGCGCCTGAGAGGTACATACCTGAGAACACTTGGCAGCCTGCACAGCTAACCCCCGAATAACCTACACTCTGCTGATGAGGAACAACAATTCCGAAACACCGGTGTCCAGAGTTGGTGCTGCAACCTTGCTACGACACACTTTCATCGCAATAGCGCACACGCTATCAAGAGACTGCATCTACCATGATGCTCCTGGGGCACACCTGCTGGTGGGTGAGTCGGAGTGCGAACCCCTCCCTCAAAGTTGATTGGCTCCCTCGAGCTAGAGCTGACGAGCTCGGATGACGCACCCGCGCCTGAGAGGTACATACCTGAGAACACTTGGCAGCCTGCACAGCTAACCCCCGAATAACCTACACTCTGCTGATGAGGAACAACAATTCCGAAACACCGGTGTCCAGAGTTGGTGCTGCAACCTTGCTACGACACACTTTCATCGCAATAGCGCACACGCTATCAAGAGACTGCATCTACCATGATGCTCCTGGGGCACACCTGCTGGTGGGTGAGTCGGAGTGCGAACCCCTCCCTCAAAGTTGATTGGCTCCCTCGAGCTAGAGCTGACGAGCTCGGATGACGCACCCGCGCCTGAGAGGTACATACCTGAGAACACTTGGCAGCCTGCACAGCTAACCCCCGAATAACCTACACTCTGCTGATGAGGAACAACAATTCCGAAACACCGGTGTCCAGAGTTGGTGCTGCAACCTTGCTACGACACACTTTCATCGCAATAGCGCACACGCTATCAAGAGACTGCATCTACCATGATGCTCCTGGGGCACACCTGCTGGTGGGTGAGTCGGAGTGCGAACCCCTCCCTCAAAGTTGATTGGCTCCCTCGAGCTAGAGCTGACGAGCTCGGATGACGCACCCGCGCCTGAGAGGTACATACCTGAGAACACTTGGCAGCCTGCACAGCTAACCCCCGAATAACCTACACTCTGCTGATGAGGAACAACAATTCCGAAACACCGGTGTCCAGAGTTGGTGCTGCAACCTTGCTACGACACACTTTCATCGCAATAGCGCACACGCTATCAAGAGACTGCATCTACCATGATGCTCCTGGGGCACACCTGCTGGTGGGTGAGTCGGAGTGCGAACCCCTCCCTCAAAGTTGATTGGCTCCCTCGAGCTAGAGCTGACGAGCTCGGATGACGCACCCGCGCCTGAGAGGTACATACCTGAGAACACTTGGCAGCCTGCACAGCTAACCCCCGAATAACCTACACTCTGCTGATGAGGAACAACAATTCCGAAACACCGGTGTCCAGAGTTGGTGCTGCAACCTTGCTACGACACACTTTCATCGCAATAGCGCACACGCTATCAAGAGACTGCATCTACCATGATGCTCCTGGGGCACACCTGCTGGTGGGTGAGTCGGAGTGCGAACCCCTCCCTCAAAGTTGATTGGCTCCCTCGAGCTAGAGCTGACGAGCTCGGATGACGCACCCGCGCCTGAGAGGTACATACCTGAGAACACTTGGCAGCCTGCACAGCTAACCCCCGAATAACCTACACTCTGCTGATGAGGAACAACAATTCCGAAACACCGGTGTCCAGAGTTGGTGCTGCAACCTTGCTACGACACACTTTCATCGCAATAGCGCACACGCTATCAAGAGACTGCATCTACCATGATGCTCCTGGGGCACACCTGCTGGTGGGTGAGTCGGAGTGCGAACCCCTCCCTCAAAGTTGATTGGCTCCCTCGAGCTAGAGCTGACGAGCTCGGATGACGCACCCGCGCCTGAGAGGTACATACCTGAGAACACTTGGCAGCCTGCACAGCTAACCCCCGAATAACCTACACTCTGCTGATGAGGAACAACAATTCCGAAACACCGGTGTCCAGAGTTGGTGCTGCAACCTTGCTACGACACACTTTCATCGCAATAGCGCACACGCTATCAAGAGACTGCATCTACCATGATGCTCCTGGGGCACACCTGCTGGTGGGTGAGTCGGAGTGCGAACCCCTCCCTCAAAGTTGATTGGCTCCCTCGAGCTAGAGCTGACGAGCTCGGATGACGCACCCGCGCCTGAGAGGTACATACCTGAGAACACTTGGCAGCCTGCACAGCTAACCCCCGAATAACCTACACTCTGCTGATGAGGAACAACAATTCCGAAACACCGGTGTCCAGAGTTGGTGCTGCAACCTTGCTACGACACACTTTCATCGCAATAGCGCACACGCTATCAAGAGACTGCATCTACCATGATGCTCCTGGGGCACACCTGCTGGTGGGTGAGTCGGAGTGCGAACCCCTCCCTCAAAGTTGATTGGCTCCCTCGAGCTAGAGCTGACGAGCTCGGATGACGCACCCGCGCCTGAGAGGTACATACCTGAGAACACTTGGCAGCCTGCACAGCTAACCCCCGAATAACCTACACTCTGCTGATGAGGAACAACAATTCCGAAACACCGGTGTCCAGAGTTGGTGCTGCAACCTTGCTACGACACACTTTCATCGCAATAGCGCACACGCTATCAAGAGACTGCATCTACCATGATGCTCCTGGGGCACACCTGCTGGTGGGTGAGTCGGAGTGCGAACCCCTCCCTCAAAGTTGATTGGCTCCCTCGAGCTAGAGCTGACGAGCTCGGATGACGCACCCGCGCCTGAGAGGTACATACCTGAGAACACTTGGCAGCCTGCACAGCTAACCCCCGAATAACCTACACTCTGCTGATGAGGAACAACAATTCCGAAACACCGGTGTCCAGAGTTGGTGCTGCAACCTTGCTACGACACACTTTCATCGCAATAGCGCACACGCTATCAAGAGACTGCATCTACCATGATGCTCCTGGGGCACACCTGCTGGTGGGTGAGTCGGAGTGCGAACCCCTCCCTCAAAGTTGATTGGCTCCCTCGAGCTAGAGCTGACGAGCTCGGATGACGCACCCGCGCCTGAGAGGTACATACCTGAGAACACTTGGCAGCCTGCACAGCTAACCCCCGAATAACCTACACTCTGCTGATGAGGAACAACAATTCCGAAACACCGGTGTCCAGAGTTGGTGCTGCAACCTTGCTACGACACACTTTCATCGCAATAGCGCACACGCTATCAAGAGACTGCATCTACCATGATGCTCCTGGGGCACACCTGCTGGTGGGTGAGTCGGAGTGCGAACCCCTCCCTCAAAGTTGATTGGCTCCCTCGAGCTAGAGCTGACGAGCTCGGATGACGCACCCGCGCCTGAGAGGTACATACCTGAGAACACTTGGCAGCCTGCACAGCTAACCCCCGAATAACCTACACTCTGCTGATGAGGAACAACAATTCCGAAACACCGGTGTCCAGAGTTGGTGCTGCAACCTTGCTACGACACACTTTCATCGCAATAGCGCACACGCTATCAAGAGACTGCATCTACCATGATGCTCCTGGGGCACACCTGCTGGTGGGTGAGTCGGAGTGCGAACCCCTCCCTCAAAGTTGATTGGCTCCCTCGAGCTAGAGCTGACGAGCTCGGATGACACACCCGCGCCTGAGAGGTACATACCTGAGAACACTTGGCAGCCTGCACAGCTAACCCCCGAATAACCTACACTCTGCTGATGAGGAACAACAATTCCGAAACACCGGTGTCCAGAGTTGGTGCTGCAACCTTGCTACGACACACTTTCATCGCAATAGCGCACACGCTATCAAGAGACTGCATCTACCATGATGCTCCTGGGGCACACCTGCTGGTGGGTGAGTCGGAGTGCGAACCCCTCCCTCAAAGTTGATTGGCTCCCTCGAGCTAGAGCTGACGAGCTCGGATGACGCACCCGCGCCTGAGAGGTACATACCTGAGAACACTTGGCAGCCTGCACAGCTAACCCCCGAATAACCTACACTCTGCTGATGAGGAACAACAATTCCGAAACACCGGTGTCCAGAGTTGGTGCTGCAACCTTGCTACGACACACTTTCATCGCAATAGCGCACACGCTATCAAGAGACTGCATCTACCATGATGCTCCTGGGGCACACCTGCTGGTGGGTGAGTCGGAGTGCGAACCCCTCCCTCAAAGTTGATTGGCTCCCTCGAGCTAGAGCTGACGAGCTCGGATGACGCACCCGCGCCTGAGAGGTACATACCTGAGAACACTTGGCAGCCTGCACAGCTAACCCCCGAATAACCTACACTCTGCTGATGAGGAACAACAATTCCGAAACACCGGTGTCCAGAGTTGGTGCTGCAACCTTGCTACGACACACTTTCATCGCAATAGCGCACACGCTATCAAGAGACTGCATCTACCATGATGCTCCTGGGGCACACCTGCTGGTGGGTGAGTCGGAGTGCGAACCCCTCCCTCAAAGTTGATTGGCTCCCTCGAGCTAGAGCTGACGAGCTCGGATGACGCACCCGCGCCTGAGAGGTACATACCTGAGAACACTTGGCAGCCTGCACAGCTAACCCCCGAATAACCTACACTCTGCTGATGAGGAACAACAATTCCGAAACACCGGTGTCCAGAGTTGGTGCTGCAACCTTGCTACGACACACTTTCATCGCAATAGCGCACACGCTATCAAGAGACTGCATCTACCATGATGCTCCTGGGGCACACCTGCTGGTGGGTGAGTCGGAGTGCGAACCCCTCCCTCAAAGGATTTCCATATAAGTATGAATAAAATACTTTGGATATACACAAGAAGCGTTTTCAAAGAATAACTTTATTGATAGACTTTTGCTGGATTTCCCAGCACTCAAGTCAGTGCCCTAGGAGACACCCACACAACCCGTGTCGGTGCTATCCTCATCTGAAATGGGACCATAATAGTTTATCAAATTTAACGCCCTCCCCTGTAATTTAGCTACCACCCATATCCACCTCCCATGTATATCCCTATGGACTTGTAATATTTCCAAGGGAAGTTTATTTGAGAAATAAATTGCTACCTCTCTGACTGCTAAACCAGAGGATGCAAAAAACACTTTTAAAAATACTTTAGGTAAAAAAGGTTTTGGGGAATTAGATCTCAGATGGGTCTCTTGGAGAAAAACAACATGGGGATTTAAAGAAGACAGCCATCTAATAAGTGCGCCATGCTTCTTTTTATTCAATTTTCTATTTACATTGGCTGACAGGATCTTTCATTTACTAGTTTCTATAGTTAACTATTCTCAGTATATGTTCCCAATCTTCCTGAACCTTCTGCTCCTGCTCTTTTTTTCTGCTGTGCAACCCCCCTCCCACCGAAAGAAAAGCAACCCACCCCTTTGAGATGCGGAAAACCCCTAACAGCCATGCTATCCACATTCCGACCCTCCCATCAACCCTAATGGGAGTTATGAAATTACACCCAGAGTGTCTTGGCTGATCCCCTGACCACCCGCAACATTTTCACCATTAATCAATCAGTTACCTGACCAGCTCAGCATGTTATCAGAGTGGAAGAATAGGATAATATACCAAATATAGATCTGGCAGGCAATTCCTCATCATATAATCAGTCTACTCAATCATAATTAACCTCTCCATCAGAATATGCATCCCAGTAGTAAGCTAAAACGAACCTACACAGGGAGAGATATATTACCATTGAAACCTCAGTCCATATATGAATAATTAGCTACTAGATCTCTTTCAGAAGGTCCTGTGCTTCTTCTAATGCTGTAAACATGACAAATTTCCCTTTCACTAAAACTCTGAGTTTCGACTGCTGCCGAATTGATGCTTGAGCACCGTGGACTTTAAATAAATGAAGAATTTTGACAAATTCTTTTCTCCTCCGGGCAGCAACGGCAGTCATGTCAGAAAATATACAGCATCTCTGTCCCTGGAAATTGTCTCTACTGGAATGCCTTTGATAGGATTCTCTCCTCAATTCTGAAGTCTTCAAAGTTCAGCACAATAGTTCTGGGAGTGGTAGAGTTAGGGAAGCGTTGAGCGGGGACTCGGTGAGCTCTTGTGATTGGGAGGTCGCCCTCAAACTCCGGGAGTACATTCTGTTTGATGAATGAGTTCACTCAATTCATTGGTTGGGTTCCTTCCATACCTTCGGGAAACCCTACGATCCTGAGGTTTGACCTACGAGAATGATTCTCGAGCTCCCCCAATTTGGCCTCAAGCTAATTTTTCTTTTTCGCCGCCTCCTTAGCCTCTTCGATAACCAAGGTCATTTGATCTTCCAATACAGAGATTCTAGTTTCTGCCTCCTGCAATCTATTCGGGAATCCAGCTATTGACTCTTCAATTTTCCCCAATCTTGAGTGCAGGACAGCAATCTCTATTTGTTGCATATTTTTAATTTCGCATATTTCCTCTAAGATTAAGTTCAGCATATCCCTGATGTCTAGCTGATATGTTGCCTTGGTCTCAGAACTTTGACAGACATCATGGGACAAAATGTCCCTGTCTATGCTTGAGGTTCCTGCCTCAGGATCTATCTGAACCAAAGGAATCGAAGGAGCCAGTGGAACTTCTAATAGCACTTCTCTTGTACTCTTGCTTAAGATAGCAGTCATTGAATCTGAATGAGGCCGAATTGGTGAGGGATTTGCCATAGTCTCTATCATAGCCTCACAGCTTTTATTAGGCACCTCCTGAAAGGAAGAGGGATCTACCCTTGATATTTCATCCTCTATTGTGCTCTAGGAAAAAGCGCCAGATGCTGCCGGGGTTTGTTCTTGTGCTTGTACAGAATTTTTATCCATTTGCTGTTGCAGGGCGCCTGAACCCCTCATTTCAGGAGTTTGTTACATTATTCCAGAATCTATAGGAGCTCGCATTCCAGTTGAGACCACTTCTATATCTCTTGGCTTGGAGACTGAGGGAGAAGTTGAAAAGGAGGTCTGAGGATTCAAAGATTTTGGAGTAGTTCTCTTTGTAAACAGAGGAAATTCCTTTAATTCTTTTGCACCTTTCCTTTGATCTTCTTTCACTGGACTTGTAAAAGCTGCTTCAGCTGCTTCTAGGGGTTCTGACATAGCCTTAATCTTAGCCTGGTCAATTTATAATATCCCTGTGTCAGAATGTCCCCCACTTTGTGGGGGCATAGAAGGAGCAGGGGTGGGAGAGAGCTCACTCCTGAGCATTCCTGAGTGGTATCCGAGCCTGGAGAGGTGGAATTATTTCCCCCTTCCTTTTCCTTGGCAGCCCAAAGCGAGGCATTCTTTGCCAGAGCTTGACGAGTTTTTGCCTTAAGGCGGGCTGCAATATCAGCTTTGTTGGGTTTGCTGGCAACATTCCCATCTTTCTGTGGTTTACCCATTTCCTCTGTCCTTGAAGAGGAGATTGCTTAGGCAATTGGCTCTTGAGAAGGCTAACCAATGCTGGATGCCTAGATGTGCAGGGTTTATGCATGGGGGACAGCTCCTATATTGGCTTGTGAGTCAGGAGTCAGCTTCCCTAGTCATTCCTTCTATCAAGACTGGGGTGAGGCTGTGGCTGTTATGGCCACAGACATAGCAACTGTGTTTGCAGCCTACTATAGGGACCTATATGCTCCCAGAATGTGGATCCCATGTTAGACATCCCAATGGCTGCAGTGTCCACAAATGAACGGGTTGACCTAGATCATCCCCTCACGGCAGAAGGTATCGATTTGTCCTCTAAGACATGAATTCAGGATAGACCCCGGGCCCAGATACTTTACCCACGGAGTAATATAGGCACTTGCAGGTCCACCTGATGTCCTCCTTTCTGGGCCTCTATCAAGTGGCGGTGCATAGAGGCAATTCTCTCCTGAGCTTGACGTGGTGACCATTGTGGTTTTGCCTAAATCGGGTCATCCATGGTTCGGTGTGCTTCGTATCACCTGATCGCACTCTTTGACTAAAAGTTCAAAATCCTTACTGAAATATTGATCAATCCCTAGCTCACCATCCTCCTACAGCTGCTCCACCCAGATCAGTTTGTGTTATGCCCCGTAGAAGTACTAGACATTGCCTCTGCAGGGTGCACATTGCACTGGTGCACCTCTCCTTGCTGGGGGACCCACTGGCTCTATTTCATTCAGATTTTAAGAAGGCTTTTGATTCTTTTAGTTGGGCTTTTTTGGAGTAGGTGTTGGGGAAAATGGGCCTGGGGCCACAATTTTGCAGCTTTGACGGGCCTCCACTCTAAACCCCTTTGGCCCAGGTTCAGGCCAATGGCACCCTATCTGTCACCTTCACGATTGGCCAAGGAACACGTCATGGTTGTGCATTGTTGCCACTTTTTTTGGATCTGACAATCTACCCATTGGCAGCTTGGGTCCGGTACAATGCTCAGATCTAGGGGTTTTACTGGGGAGTGATGATGGAGGATTTGTAAGAAAGTGGCTCTGTATATACTTGACCAAAGTAAGGTACAGTGTGCACACAGTCCACAGTCCCCAGAAGTTTGGTAGAGGCTAAAGTTAGATATAACCTTACTCTCTAAAGTGGTAGCTTGGTCGAGCAGTAAAGCAGTATCAGAGTACAGTGTAAAGCATTTGTTGTACACACTCAGTCAGCAAATGGTCTCACACACTCAAGAACTGAACTCTAGGCCAATGGTTTGTATAAAAAATATATAGTTGTTTTATTTTAGAACCAACAATAGGTGTCTAAATATACTTTCTCATAATGAGTTACTTTAGTTAAGAACTTTTCAAATAGGCAATAAACTTTTGAGTACAATAGTTACAGTTGTTGAAATAGGCAACACAATTTCAAACACAATGTGACATTGAGATCAATGGGAATTTCTAGTTAAATGCAATTAATTACTTTATTGATTATTTTTCTAACCACAGGACTGGATCCTAGATTCAGTCCTGGGACATCTCCTGCAAACAGTTAAGTAAAAGTGTTTTGGTTACAATTATGATTTTTAAGGAATATTCTAAGTTGACACTTAGAAACTTGTTCACATAGAATCACCAATGTTATCATATGGGAGGAAATTCACTTAGCAAGTAAGTAGTGTTATCGTTACTTTTTCCTACTCAGTGTTGGATCCTGGATCCAGCACTGGTTTATCTCCTGTAAACAATTGAAAGAATGTGTTTATGTTATACAGGCGCTCTTTAACTAATATTTGTAAGTTTCAAAAATCAACACTTTCAAGTTACTGGTAAGTACATTTATGATTACTTTTCAGGGTCAGTGCTGGACACCAAGATCCAGCACCGGGATTTCTCCTGATAACAGGCGAGTATTTTCATTTTCGTGATTCGGCTGATTTTAGATGAATATTTTAAAGTTTCAAAACTCCGCACTTAGAAGAATTTCCAAGTGAAACCAGTCAATGTTACCCTAAAGAAGAAAAGTGAGTTATCAGCTTTTGGGTAAGTACTCACCTGGCAGAGTTAAGGTTCTGGGCATAGACTCAAGGGGCTCCCAGGGTCAGGCAGGTACAGTTGTTACACCCTCAGCAGCACAGGGGCAGCCGGGTGCAGAAAGAGTTAGGCCCAATGTTAGCCTATAGGCGGCAGGGGGTCTTTGGTTGGTGGCTACTGACAAGCAGGCAACACGGCTGTGGGAGCTGGGCTTCTGGTCACTTGCTCATGGCAAATGGGGAAGTAGATTGGGACAGAGGTTGCACTCCCAGGGGCACTCGGGCGGCTGGGTGCAGGGTGCTTTTGAGCCGTCGAGCACTCAATGTTATTCAACGGGAAAGCTGGAAGTTGAATAAAGGCTGCAGGCTCGGGGACGGAGATTCTTCCGGTGCGACCACCACTTCGAGAGGTAAGTTGGGATCTGGGAGGATAGGTAGACATCCAAGAGTTGGGGACAGTGGGCCGTGGGGCGCCGGGTGCAGGGGTGTCTTTTGACGCCAGGAAATCTTACCCTCAACAACTGGCCACGGTTGGAGGGATCCCTGGTTATGAGGCTGCAGGCATAGTCTGGGTCGTCAAGGAGGGTCCATGGGCACTGGATTTGTGGTCACAATCGCCAGGGGGACGTCAATGTGGTCTTTGCCCACTCAGGCACAGGCCGGGCTCGGCGTAAGCAGAGTGTGCTGGATTCATGGTTCCTGGCTGGCACCAGGGGTGTTGCTTGTTGCTGCTTGTGGGAGTCACAGTCTTGGTAGCGTCACAAAGCAGTCAAGTCCTCCGGGTTTTTTGAGGTTGCTGACCACTGAAGGCGTCTGGATTTAGCAGCAGCAGGTTTGAGGGTCGACAGGCCTGTAGGGCTGGGGCCAAATCAGTTGGTGTTGTCTTCTTCTTAGCAGCTGCACAGCAGGTCTTCTTGTTTCTTGATCTTTTTGCTTTTTTCGGTATCGGGATCTGAGGAAGGAAGGTTCAGGGTGCCCCTAAATACTACATTTAGGGGTATTACAGGTAGGGTAAGGGCAGGGACCAATGGGTCCCTGTCCTGGGGTGAGTATACTCCCTATCCTGATCCTCTCCTGTGGGAGGGGTGCAGGAGCCTATCTCTGATTGGGCAGGGCTCCCCATTCTCAAAATGGCAAGAGCCCGGGGTTGTGCTTTACCTCTCCTCCCCCACCTGAGGGATGGGGTTGGAAGAGGCTGGCACACCCCCTTTCCTTCCTTTGTTTTTCCCGCCTGTGTTCCCGCCAGATTGGGGGTCAGAACCAGTGGGGGACAATTGCTGAGTACAGCAAGTGGCTTGGAGAAGCTCACAAAAGCGGGATGCCTTTGAAGCTCCCCCTGCCCATCCTAGGGGAGGAGACCTATCACCTTGTCTCAGGATGTGCATTGTTGCAGGCCCAGGAGAGCGGATGGCTCTCTACCCAGAGGTCCATCAACATGTCTGCTGTGTGGCAGCCTAGGCAGCCTCTCAGTCAGGACAATGGTAGTTGGTGAGGTTTCAGAGGGCATCTCTAAGATGCCCTCTGTAGTGCATTTTTCATTAAATCCCATTCTGGCATCAGTGTGGGTTTAATGTTCTGAGAAGTTTGATACCAAACTTCTCAGTCTTCAGTGTAGCCATTATGGTGCTGTGGAGTTCATAATGACAACCTGCCAGCACCATATACTCTTAATGGCATCAATGCACTTATAGTGCCCAGGAATGGCCCTGGGTACTATAGGGGCACAGGGCTCATGCACCTGTGCCCACACCACTGGCATAGTGCACCCAGCTAGAGGGGTGACTGAGGTATGCTAAGGCAGTTGGTTTGTGGGCATGGTACACAGAGATGTGTGCCATGTTGACTCTTTGTTTAGTTCTGCACCAAGACACTCAGCCTGCCAAGGCAGTGTTTGTGTCAGGGTACAGGGCCCCAAAGGGTGGCACAATAAATGCTGCAGCCCTCAGGGGTCTTCTCTGGTCACAGTGCCCTGGGTACCTAGGGTACCATTTACCAGGGGCTTACCTGTGGCCACAGATGCCAATTGGGTTTAGGCTTTAGTACAGTTTTTAGGGAAGGAACACAGGCCGTGGGTACCTGAATGGCAGTGACCCAGGGCAAACCAAGGAAAAGTGCATCAGTTATCAGGCAAAACGTGGGGGGGTTACTGCAACAGAAACCCACTTCCTTACAGGATTGCTTTGTTCTCTATGTTGATGAGGTGCTTCTATATATCTCCTGACTGACACTGATTGATGCGCAGTGTTCGCCATGGTTTATGGTGCACAGATTGAGTTTCCAATACTTGGGAATGTAAGTGGATCCAGGAACTGGGTCTTACCTGCAGTCTTAATATTCAACCCCTATTGTGCTCCCTCGTGACGGATCTGACCCAGTGGGTTGAGCTACCACTTAATGCTCTGGGTAGCACTGCGCTGTTTCAGATTATTGCCCTCCCGTGTTTTTGCTGCTTAAATTACAAAATTATATTCTGCTTTAGACGGAACTCTGGTGGCAGCAACTGCAGGCCAAAATCTGTGCCTTCTTATGGCTTAATAGGCCTCCATGTATATCATGTGGGAAATGCACCCAATCTACCTGGGATGGGGGATTGAGATGTTGGATATGCAACTCTACTACTGGGCGGTTCTGCTGCTGTTGGTCAATGACTGGCTGAGTGGGAGTTGGGAGGACCCAGCCTTCCAGTCTGATGGTGGACAGGTTGGACCTGTAAAAGACCAGGAGGGTGGGTCTTGGAACCTGGTATATCGGTCTGCTGTGGACTGGTTGGGGCTGGCGGGTCACACTTGCAACTCCTCTCTGGACTTGCACTTGAATGGGCCATTTCGCCACTCTATTGAGGTTCAGCAGTTGCCGGTCATCTCTTCAAGGCTCTGGCTCACTCTACTCACCTAATTACATATGACCTATAAGACATGAGTGCAGCTATGGCACATCGATGTGCTAGATTTACTGGCATGCTGGTGCTGCTCAGGGATGCCTGCTCATTTCTACCACATGGTGTGGGAGTGTCCAGTGATCACTGGGTAGTGTGGTACAATACTTGACAAGCTGTCCAGAGATATTGAAAAACACATTGATATATCCATGGAGCTTGTTTTGTTAGGAGTCCTTGAGGGGGTTAGTGACCTCATTGGGGTTTAAACTCTGGTGGGGGTCAGGATGGCGTTGGCAAAGAAAGACATTACTAGATGGTGGCAGTGGACCTCCCCATCTCTGGTAGCTCCTTGGAGGCAAGCAATGAATTGGTGTGCCACACAAGAGAGAGCAGTGTACACGGCTCAAGGACGCCCCAAAAACAAGCACAGGTATGGGAGAAATGGTTGTCGTATTGTGGGATGCTTTGGAATACATGCTTCTGCATGGTGTGATAATGTGCAGTCTGTGGTTAAAGTCCATGTTCTAGCTTATGTAAATGTGGTGGGATGGTATTTGCTTTGAAATCAATAAAGGTTCAGTTTATTAAAAAAAAAAGTTAACTATGTTAGCCTCAACAGCCAATCCCGTCATTGTAGCCCATAGTTTAGCTCGAATGGCATGGTCGAAAATAGATTTTAAATCCATGACAACTAAGTAGATTATTCCTGATTTAGCTAGATTATATTTAGTGATTAATAGATGTATGTTTAGACACTGTTTAGTGGTGGCAAGTCCCGCCCCAAACCCATACTGAAAATCCGGAATGATGATGCTGTTCTCATGGATCCAAAACTCAAATCGGTCTAAAATTATTCTGCACATTATCTTTGCAACTGATTTATTAAGAGATGGGGAGATGGCTTTTGGGATCACCTCTATTCCCCTTTTTGAAGATGTACAAGATTATTTTTTCATACCTCAAACATATTTTAGCAGCAAATAATTAAATCAAACAACCGTGCACACCAAAAGAAAAGATTCAAAATTCAACCCATATACAAAAATATCTAGAAAAACATACAAAATGTATTCAGTATAAAAGTATCGTGAGGCTCAGACTTATAAGCTGGTACATATAACAATTGGCGAACATACACAACCAGACAAGTGGCATACAAAAAGAGGTTACATAAAAAAGGACTTGCAGAACAACACTGGAAGTACATCATACAAAACAATGTGCCCTCCATAAATTGCGGCCACAGTTGAGTCAACGACGTTTCAACCTTTGTCATTAGTACACAGTCATCTACAGGACAAAAAATGAACTGAGCATCCCACCAGACAATTTCTAATCACAGGAAAACAAGCACTGTAATAATCAATGCTTGTATAGATACAATTATGTTTGTGTAAAGAGGAGGATCAGTTTACAACTCGGATACCTTCATTACTTTTCTTCCGAAACTGCTGGAAATGAGTTTATCAGAACTAACCACTGGACAGAAATTCCCTTTCTTTACACTTCCTGGAAAGCACCCGAACAAATGCAGGTTGAATTCGGGCAGCAACTCAAGTTGTAGTTCCAGTGTTGTTCTGGAACTCCTTTTTTTATGTAACCTCTTTGTGTATGCCACTTGTCTGGTCGTGTATGTTCACCATATGTTATATGTACCAGCTTATATGTCTGAGCCTCACAATACTTTTATACTGAATTCATTTTGTATGTATTTCTAGATATTTTTGTATATGGGCAGAATTTTGAATATTTTCTTTTGGTGTGCCCCGTTGTGTGATTTAATTATTTGCTGTAAAACTATGTTTGTGTTGGTATAAAAAAAATTATTGTACACTTTGAACCATTGTTAGGATAAAATACTAATTGTCCTTGGTTCTGGTGGTTAGGGCTGCTCCTGTGGTGGTTAATTATCCTTTTTGAAGATGGGCACAATTACTGAGTGTGATCAGGATTTGGGGGGCCCTATCTTGCCAGCCGTCAGCAGGGGTGCCCAGAAACTAGTGTTATCTTTAAGAAAATAGGCTGGGACCCATCAGGTCCAGGTGGTTTGCCTGTAGGGTACTTCTTTTTAGCCACAATTAGTATAGTTATAAGTATAACTTGATGCAACTTAATTTCCATTACAGTTTTGTTTAATGACCAGTTACTTACAAGTCGATCAAAAGGATAAATGTACAATAAAGGGTTGCCAAACACTTCTTTAAAATGCTTAACCCAGATGTCCAGGGGCGATCATGGTTGCAATCTAAGACTCAGGTGGTTTTTTTGCAAAAAAGGACTATTAACCACCTTCCAAAAGGATCATGAGTCTTTCAGTTTAATGGTTCTCATCAAACACTCTACGACCTCAGATCCAATTTCACTTTTTCTATTAGCAAGAGTCACCATGTACTCCCTGCAGCACTCCCTACATTGTTCTTTGTACGGAGGTATTGTTTTAACTGAGTTCAGCAACTCTGCATGAGCCTTAGAGCACCTTGAAACCCTGATTCCTCAGACTCGTTGAAACAATGTACTACTTTTCACCCAGTCACTTCTGCATGCTCATTTTCTCTCAGAGAGATACACAGAAGAAACAGTTGGGCGTGTTTACAATAAGAATGTATTGTACCATTCTTATGTAAAATATATGCGCTTCTACAAATGTTACACGGTAGCAGAGATATAAGATCAGCAGTACAGTGAATAAAAAGGAATAGTACAGTTTTACCATTTCTCAATAGTCATGAACAGATACATGAATATAAAATGCATTTATAAAAGATAGTGCGTACTCCTACAATCCCTGTCTATATGTACCTAAGTGTACCTAGCATGTGAGTAGGTGCGAAAGACCCTAAGAGAGAAGAATCCCGCTAGGATTTAGTCGAAGCCCATTACCTGAATGGTGAGAGTATGGGACTTCCTCCTGGACTGAAATTCGACACCCTGCTAGGGATAATCAGACCACTGTCTGCTGGAGCGATTGCATGTCGGAGCCGCAGCGTCTCTGGTCAGTGTGTCGGTGTGAAGTCCCGGTCCCTCCTCCTCACTGATAGCAAGAGGTGCTGTATTTATACAGTCCATGTGCATGTGTTAGCTATTGTTTAGTATGAGGATGATGTTGGGGATTAAACCTTGTGTGTGGATAGGAGAGGTGAAGTATACCCCCGGGTATCGTTCTCATAAAATATTATGCGCTATGGATGATGTCTTAGCAGTATTGATTGGCATCAGTCCTTATAAGGTGTTAAGTCTCTATAAGGCAGTATGTCCTTATAAGGAGTTATGACCTTATAAGTTTCGTTCATATGAAATGAAGGGGAGATAATGTAGGGAAGGTGTACGATGTTCCCTGGACCTTTATTAGTGTACCAATATGAAATATAACACCAACTCCACCTAATACTGAACAATAATAATGCACAATTTAAAATACACATTGATAACGGTGTCAGTGCATAAGATTATCAATGAGTCGTATAAAATGTTTCTAAAATGTTAAAAATCATTTAAAAACAGTTTAAAAAACAACGAGAGAGAAAAAATGTTCTCTTGAAATATGATTTTTATTGAAAGGTTCACAAATCACAGATCTAAATGAGTTTGATCACACAAGTTGAACTACTGCAAGAGTACTTAGAAGGCCATGCTTTCTGAAAGTGTCAATTTGAAAAAAGTTAATTTGAAGAAAAAGGGAAAGAAAACGTTCTGAATTAGTTCCCAGCACATGGTGAGCCAGATTTAGATTAAATGCCCTGGCTGGGAGACATAATATTATTGTTGCCAGCTACCACAGGGGACAAACACTGCAGTACCTTGCATAGCATGTCAACGGTGCACAGATTAAACTCCTCACTGCCAACAGCTGGTGTGGAGGCAGCCGGTGCTGAATTCGATAACTTGGTGCCAATGCTGGAGCTAAAATTCAATTCAGTTGAATAGGGCACCTGCGGATTCATGAGGAATGCATTTGTCAAGATGAGAATACGCTCAGGACAGAGTCGAGCATGGGACCGCAGTGGTTCCAGCCTGAAGTCTAAGTCCGCTGGCGTCTCCATTAGAGGTGTCAGACAGATGTTCAACTCGCATTCTCCTCTGCAGAACAGGCATCGAAAGACAGGTACGATTCAGTCCTCAAAGACTTGTCTGAAGGATAAGAACCAAGAAGCACTCACTTAGTTCTCATAGGCGAGGTGTACCCAGATGCTGTATCATGCACTCACGGTAATATCTCTCCAGGAGAGCTTCTGCAATGTCGCTGGCAGATGGTCCGTCCATTGCACAGCAGGTAGACGATAATCAGGATTCCAGATACAGTGAGCATGTTCAGGGTAGACCCCCAAAAATGCTTCCAAAGACGGAGTGTATAAAGTTAGGAATAACTCAGAGGATTGGTTGAAAGTTGCTAAGTAATCCTGACCCTATGGTCTTAAATCGATGATTATGCCACTTGCATCTGACATATTAACAGTTCAGTTCATATGTCTTTATTTCGAAATATTCCATCATAAAAGACAATCAAAAACATACATAACAGACTATGCTCTTATCTATATATAACATATACCCTTCAGTAAAAAAGCATTATGGCTGGGTAATAAAACCTTGATAAAACCTTGTGTACATATATTAAAATCAACCCACAGATTTTCACTAAAAGGTGTGTTGGATATATCATACAAACAACATAGGTAAAGTACATAAAACATGATTAAATTTGTAATTAAAGACGTACTAAATATATATTACAGATAAAAACAATCGATTTGTCAAATCTCATGAGGGTACCTGGCTCTAATTATCCATGGCTAAACAGGGGATCGATTTCGCCCCAACCATTCGCACAGCTGCATGTCGCCATCTTGGCAATCATTTGATTATGCCAATTTTCTTCATGTATTCCTCGTAATCCTTTTAATAAACATTGTATTCAACTCATTATCAACATTTTTCTCTCCACACACGGAGTGGTATGCTCATTTTCATTTTTTTTTCATTTGTTCACGTTTGGAACAACGACATGGTTCATGACAGATGGTGTGATAAAAAAATAATATGGACAATTTTGTGAGGAAATGATCGCGCATTTGGATGCTCTTTAATATTCATGCCCAGCTAATTAAAGTGTTACAATAGTGACTGTATTCTCAGGGAATGGGCTACATCAACTTGTGAAATGGTTAACAGACTGAATTATGGGATATGGAGTTTTGCAAAGGGGAGGGAGCAGGTGAAAAGAATCGCAAAACTGGGCGAGTCTGGTTGCTTTTGAACTAGTGAACCAATGGGGTGTTTCAAGGGGATCGGTTATAAAGTGAAAGGGATTGTGGGGCGCATTTTGGATTTGGTTGAAGAAACAGTGAGGGTGGAGGAATTTTAACGACGCACGGCAGGTATGCAAATGAGTCTAATGGAAATGTTTCACGGACTAGTGTAATGAGGGGGAATCTAAGACTGTGTAAGATGGAGTTATGAAGTGAATTAGCACCGTGAATGGGCAGATTGAAAATGTAAATATGGAAGATAAGGCCGAAGTGAGGAGGAAGGTGGGCAGAGAAAGGAGTTGGAAGATGGGTGAGGCAAGATTAGAGCGAAGGGTAATACACTGTTTGTATACTGCTAGAGCGATATAGAGGATGTAGACCAGACAAGGAGTAAAGGTTTAAATTCGGAGGCTATTTGTTTGACAATCATAAAGGGAAAATATGCGCATAGAATATGAGCTGAACGGAGGAAAACGGAGGCGTAGAAAATAATTAGAGGCAACTCTTTGTAATTCGGAACATGTTGAACGTGTAGGGATGTGATTTAATCCTTGAAAGCATATAACGGAGTATGAATACACAGGGTATGGAGATGACAATTGTGGATGCTTTTGTAAAATGCAGTTGGTAATGACGTTTTTTCATGATTTTTTACAGCGACCCCCGAAGAAGGGCGTTGTGCCCGAAATGCATTGGGTCATTTTTTTATTGAATAAATGCTGCCTGGAATGAACCTAAGCTTCAGTCTTGTTCTTATGGAAGGTCTGGATAGACACAGTTGGAACAATAAGAATTTGAAAACAGCTATGTACACGTAACAAGCGGACTCGTTTCAGTGTTTGAAAAATGGGACACCAAAGAGAGAAATGTTAAAAAGTAATGTCAAGTATAACTTGGAGTATAAGTCAAAAGGTTGATATATACATATACAGGCCTCAACAGGCACGACGTGCTGTGCATTTGCTTGGGACGTGACCACGCCCCACATGTGTGTAACTAGTAACTTAGTGCGATGCGGCATGGCGCTATTAGCAATCTGCACGCAAACTTGAAACATGTTGAAAAGATAAGATTAAGAGTGACTAAGAATAAAAAAGAAGGTGTGCTTCCTGTCTCAGTCACAGACATAATGCTCATGCTGGGCCATCCGAACCTCTTGCACAAACACGAAAGATACAAATTTGTCCAAGGCAGTGAAAGTTTATTTCAAAACCAAATGCATTTCGGGCCGCTGGGGCCCTTCATCAGGGGTCACTGCCACTGCCGTTCACAAACACCAATCTTCATTTCTCTCCAACAGATGATTGCCATTGGGGCATGGCATCTAGCCATTCAGCATGCCTTCAGTTGGAACGTTAGGATAAATTTGGAGAAATATGGTGTGCATCCCTACCCCGCTGTGAAGTTCTAATTATCCATGCCCATCCCAAAAACGTTGCCACCACTATGACCACATTATCTGATGTGTTGGTCCTCAGAAGCCACAGTGCCTCCTGACCCACCCGTGTTCTCAGATTGTTACAAATTGATTTTAACTATTTTCTACGGGGGGGGCTAGATAAACAGGACAAGCAAAAAAAAACATGGCCTATTGACTCCTTTTGATCACTACACCAAGGGCAATACTCTGAGGACTGAACACGCCATTTGTAGGTAAAAGATCTCAAGGGTAGCGACCCCACCCTAAACTGGTGATATAGCTTTCTATCGCTACTCTTAGTGATGACATCCCAGTAATCCTTCAGTGAGGGGTCAAGCTTGTGGTCCAAAAACCTACCAGTCAAAAAGGTAGAATCTGACTGGACAACAAGTTGGTGTTTTACGGTCGCCCAGTAAAGTGCTTTAAATTCCTTTTTGGAAGGAAAAACGTTATTTCCTGGGGCCAACCACAGCTGACTAAGGCCCATATTTCTTAATATAGATTTTACATTACTAAACCAGGGAAGATTACCTGATCCCACTATAGATCTAAGATCTGAGAATTCATTAGCAAAAGGTGACAATTCCGGAGTTGTCCATATCCTCCTCCAAAATGCTACCGTCCTGAACCGCACAACATCATCAATGGAATGACAACCCATGGCAACCAACAGGAGTTTCATAGGGCTGAATTGGGGAAGGCCAGCCAGGTTACGGAGGAATTTATTTTGAACTTTGACCAACGAGGATAGATCCGAGAAGCTCCATAGGTCCGCACCGTACGGGATTGCTGAACTTATTTTGGCATTATATATTTTTAATGCGGGAGCTATCCTTTTAGTTAGTGAAGATCTTTGTTCCTTAATTGGGCACCCAGTTAGTTTAGCAAATTTCAAGCCGAGTGCATCAAGCTGCGGTTTCCATCTGAGCCTATTTTCTAAAACAACCCCTAAATAGGTCATAACTTCCACCTGCTCTAGCTCTGACATATTAACAAT
Source organism: Lissotriton vulgaris (assembly GCF_964263255.1). Classification (NCBI taxonomy): domain Eukaryota; kingdom Metazoa; phylum Chordata; class Amphibia; order Caudata; family Salamandridae; genus Lissotriton; species Lissotriton vulgaris. Next base: position 945,558,322 of record NC_141691.1, on the reverse strand, counting down.
ACACTCCCACCATTTCTACGAAATGTCGGGGCAGTTAGTATGTATTAGCGCCTGTATCTCTGTCAAGGTCCTTGAGACTTGAAGTTCAAAGGTTTCACGAGCGGAGGTTAATGGCACGGTCTGCTGTAGAAACATGGCTTTCATTCTGCTCAAAGCATCACACTGTAAATAAGAAACATTCAGTGAAGGCCATAGCATGGCCTCCATAACTGTATTTGTCGGAGGAAACAATACTTGCATACAGCAAGTAGCTCTGGTGTTCACGGTGACCAGATAGGCAATGCCCAGGAGCATACAACAGCAACCTTGATTGTTAAGAATCAAGTAACTCCCATTCGAAAGTAACTCAAACTCTGACATGATCATGACAGCTGGAGTTCCTTTCATGTGGCAATACAGATTCGCTATTGAACCATTACAGGCTCCGTGCAAAATGATATCTTGGCACATGAGAGAACCACTTAAAGCATTCTTGCAGTTTGTACCACTAAGAAACACTTCTGGATCCCCACTCCGGTAGCAAAATCTATATGCTAAATTTTCATTGCTGATGTTGGTGCAACCTTATAATAATATGAAGCTGGATCTGTTGTATTAAACCCTGAAAATTATGCACATTTCTGTGCAAACGCTTGTGAACTACATTTTGGTGGTGTTGGGCAATGTTCCCACTGATGGTACTAAAAAAAAACATTCCTAGCTGAAATGTATTTGTGCAGGAAATGATGACCATAATGTTGGTGACAGTACAATTTGTCATAATCTGATGACCCCCTCTAACATTCCATTATTAGAAAATGCAGCAGTTTTCTCTAAATCAGACAACATGTCATTTACTGTTTCAGTGTCCCAATCATCAGAAAATGTACTGGAGGTAATGAAATCGCTTAACACAATTTTAAATACATGATTAATTTTTAAAAGTTTGGTCAGGCCGAAAATGTTAAAATCAACCTTGTCCCATACTATACCATCCGGTATAGGAACAGCTGTAATGTTCACGGATGGCAAGTCTCTTTGTTCACAATGTGATGATGGATGTGGCTTCAGTAGGATGTTGACCTTTAGGGCCGTGGAACTTTGTTGAAGATAGTGTCCATTAATAAGCATACCTTAAGTTAGTACTAAACCTAGCCAGAAAAGAAAAAACAATATCCCAGAAATTATCCACAGTAGGATACAAAACAGAACAATCCCGTTGAATCAGGTAAAGGGCCGATATAATGACTAGGTTGTCTAGTTGGACCCTTGTCATAGTAAGGATTAGTAGCAAGGGTACGTTTGGTCTCAAAATTTCTTTAGTCTATGCTCAGGTGAACTTTGCCATGAGAATTGATTTTACTTCCTTTTTGAAAGAAGCAGTAGAAGTATTCAGTCTGGTTTCTGGGGGTAGTGTATTCAATATCCTGCACGCCATCCCTGAGAAGGTTTGCTTATATGTTTTCTTCTTGTTGAATCTTTGCGGTTTTAGTAGTAGGTTTTCCGCGCTTTTTGAGGATCGTATCCCACCAGAGATCATCAATTTCTGTGCCAGATAGCTGGCAGAAATGTGATGCATGGCCTTAAGTGTCATACACGCTATTTTCAAGTGAATTCTGGCTTGAAGGGGTAGCCAATTCAAGGGTTTTAAGTCTGGGGAGATGTGGGAACCTTTTTTCGAACCAGTGATGAGTTTCGCTGCAGCATTTATCTTAGGGTGCTGTTGTAGCTTTTGGAAGGCCACACAGAGAGACACTTCCGCAGTCCACATGAGGGATAATTATAGCTTGTACTGCCAGCCTGAAGTCATTGACTGGCAGGAAGGGTTTCAACTTCCTCAGTGTGTTTATTTAGATGTGTGCTCCCTTTGTTGCCTTGCTAATGTGTTTCTGCATATTGAGGTTGTTGTCAAGAGTTATTCCCAATGATTTCGCAGAGTCCACAATGGTTGGTTGAACGTTGAGTGCAGTAAGATGTTTGATCCAGTCTTGCATTATGAGGACTTTCACTGTTGGAGCTATTAGGAGGAATTCGGTTTTTAGAGTGTTCAATTTGAGATGGTTTTCTGCTAGTCATGTCTGGGTGTTCCTAAGCGTTGAGTTAAGCAATTTAATGTCTTCTAGGGTGTGGATCTTAAGGTATAGTTTTGTGTCGTCAGCGTACATGTGATATTGCACGTTAGACGCATGTAGCATTGCGGTGAGTGGTTCCATGAACAGACTTAACAATGTCGGGGATAGTGAAGACCCTTGCTGGACTCCCAACGGGTTTGGACAGGGTGTTGTTGACCTTAAATTTTTGTGTCCTGTTTGGGAGAAAAGAGGTAAACCAGTTTAGCACTGATCCTGATAGACCCATTTTATTTCGCAGAAGATCTATCAAGTTCTCGTATTTGACCGTATCAAAGGCTGCGGAGAGGTCTAGCAGGATGAGTAGACATGTTCCATTCTGGTCAAGGATTTGTAGCTCATCGTCAATTATGTGTGCCATGGCAGATTCGGTGCTGTGACCTGCTCCGAAGCCTAATTTGTGTTTGTTAAGAAGGTCAAAGTGATCAATATGCCTTGTCAGTTGGTGGTGTACACATTTTTCCAATAGTTTGGCCAAGGTAGGAATATTGGAAATAGGGCGATAGTTATTTAGGTCCGTAGGGTCAGCCGTGGGTTTCTTTAGGATGGGTGATACCTGTCCAACTTTGAGAGTGTCCAGGATGCAACCTTGTTGAAGTGAACTGTTAATGATCTTGGTCCAGAGAGCCAGAAGCAATGGAGTTAAGTCTTTAACAGCATTTGCGGGGAGAGGATCGGTGAGGTGATCCCCCTGTGGTTCTTTGATTCAAATTGATGTAACTATGTAACATGTAACTCGGTGATTCAACTGATATAACTATGTATCCTGCAACTCGCTGATCCTCATGTAAAGCGCTCTGATACCTCTGGGTCTAGCCAGCGCTATATAAAACTTTGAAAATAAATAAAATCTTGAGGTGATTGGCAGATGGGGCTGATCTCTAATTGCATTCAGAAGTTCTGAGAGACCATCTATCCTCATTAAATAGACCATTGTACCAGGGCTAAGAGTTTTTTGTGGAGACTCTCTGTAGTTGAAGGAGGGCCACCTCGTTTATTATCGAGGTCATGGAATTGAGGTAGTGGTTGGTGAGATCATGGACGTCGGAAGAACCTGCAGGGGGCAGAAGTAGGTTGTAGCTGGAAGAAGGTAATATGTTAGGGTTGAGTTTTTTCAAGTCTCTTTTCCATACTTTTGGTCTCGTGGATTGAACCGAGTTAATTTTCACTGTTTCATTGATAAAGAAGGTGATAAAATGATGGTCTGACAAGTCACAGGGTTGGATCGACTCAAGCTGAATGGATTCACTTTTGGAGATTATTAAATCCAGGATTGAGCCTTTGTTGTGTGTAGGGCTGTTGCAAATTTGGGTGAGGTCTAGAGCATCGAGGACATTTTTGAGACTATTGACCACTGCATCATTGTGGTAGTCACCAAGGAATATTTGGGTATTTTGCCGCCCGGTATTCATTGAGACCACATCCATGAGGTGTTCGGTGAAGATGAGGCTATCACCAGGTGGATGATAGATGATGTGTAACAAGCATAATGGTTTGCCATTGCTGTTGAAGTTGAGGCATATGTATTCGCAAGAGGGGAATGCATGGGATATGGCTCTGTGTACAGAGATGTTGCTACGATGTATACAGGCGATACCTCCCCCTGTCTTATCAGATCTGTCCAGTCTGATGATGTCATAGTTTGGGGTACTAGAATGTCGATGATTGGAGTGGAGGATTTTGTTAGCCAGGTTTCGGTTAACATTAACAGGTCCAGTTCTTGAGAGATAATGAGGTCAGCTGTGTCCGCTGCATGTCTAGAGGCCGATCTGCAGTTTAGGAGTGTGCATTTAAGGCAGGGTGTGATGAGGGATGAAGTGGGATCCTTAATGAGTGTGACTTGTCTTAGGTTGTTGTTGATGATTTCTCTATTGTTGTGTGCAGAGCACCTGTGAGGGTTGGGGTGGATGGTAGGGATGGTCATAGTAGTGGGAGTTATGGGGTTCATGAGAGAGGGTTTATAAGAGTGTAGTAGAGAAAGTAGATCGCCCTCCGAAAACGTATTGGTACTTTGAATTGGGCGGGTTGATATATTGCGGGAGGGAACTCATTTTCAACTGGGTAGAGTAAGTTTTGAGGTGAATGTTAGGTGGTTCGGGAGCTCGCTCGATTTAGACGGTCTTGAAGACCTAGTGCGCCATTGTTGTCTCGATATCACCTCTTTAAAAGCTTGGAGTTTCTCTTTGATTTGGTAAAGTGTTGTCATAATCTCATCCAGTCTGGGGTCTGGAGCGGTTATGAATGGGGTTGGTGGCTGTGTTATGAATGTGGATGGCTGCGATGTGGTCTGGTTAAGTCTGTCGTTAGGTACAGGTATTAGTCGAGTTGGAGGCAATGTTACGTATGTGGATGGATGACTTGTGGATGTAGATGGCTAAGTTGTGGGTGTGGCTGGCTGGTGTGTGGGTGTGGGAAGTGTAATTGGGAGCGATGTGAGATCTGAGGGCGGCGTATTTTCTAAGTGGTAATGGGGTGTCCTATTATGTACCCATAACTGACCTGGGGAGTTGGCTGGAATGGGGGGTGTACGTGCTAGGAGTATCATTGTGCAGCAAGGATGAAGTAGCAGGAGAGTTGGTTATGGAAGGGATGATGTTAGCTGGGGGAGCTATGATCATACACGGAGGGGATTCAATATCGGAGGTGCGTATGCTGTTTCAGTCGTGCTGGGTGTAAGTAAAGTTTGTGGGTTTGGTGAAGTGATGTGAGGTGTGTTGATGGGAGGGATAGTCTGGGTGGAAGTAGCGTATGATTCGGATGCCATTAGTGCACAGGGTAGTGGAGGGGCGAGGCTGTCAGAAGGGGTTGGAGATGTGACATCTTATGTACTGGTGGTGGGAGTAGCTTGGGTGGCAATTTGGGGTTTAAACACTTGTTATTTGATAATGGGAAGATGTTATCCTGGAGATTTAAACTACGGTCTGTGGATTGAATGAGGATTGTTCCGTTATTGTAGATGGTGATGGTTGCTGTCGCTTGGAGGAGCTGGGAGGGGGAAATACAAATAACTAGACCATGCGCGGTTTTCTTAGTGGAGGAGATCATAAATGAGGATGGGAATGCTTTCCTCCATTATGGGAATGCTTTCCTCCATTGGGCTCTTCGTTTAATGTGGAAAATGATATCAGTGGTTGTGTTCCTGTTGTGTAGTGAGAAATAGGTATCAGCGAAGGGAGTTTCAGGATGAAGTTTTATAAAATTGTGCTTGAATCGTTTGACTGATTTTCTTGAGAGGTTGCGGGGATAAGTGATGATGTAGGTACTTGTGTCTGTCAGCTCCATGATATGACCAGCCCAGTTGGTGAGATGTTGTGGGGCGCAAAGTGTGTATGGTGCTTGTCTCGTGAATGATCCATGCTATGCGGCTTGAAGTGCTTGGGAAGGTGGGTGGGTAAGGGAGGGTGAAAATAGCAACTGAGGAGGTGGCTAGCTTATTGGCTGAAGGGGAAACGGGGGTTGGATCTCTAGTATCCTGATGGTTGCACCATGGGAGCTGGGTGCAGAGTAGGATGTGGGGTGTGTTAGGTAAAAGAAAAGAAAAAACACGGCATAGAAATTGTTTAAAATAAATTGAGGGAAGAATGCAATGAAATTCTGAACTGAAATGAGAAGGAAGAGAGGTCGGTAGCCGTAGAAGCTATGGGCTATACCACTGTAGTGATGTCAGTCTAATATGGCCGACTCCTTATGAGAGATCCTCCTAACCAGCTAAGCAGTCCTCTGTTTGTTTCCATTAACTATGGGAGAACCAGTGTAGTCCTGTTTCATTGTCCATCAAACTGTTGAGGAACTGTGGGAGAACCAGTGTAGTCCTGTTTCACTGTCTATCAAACAGTTAAGGAATATGATCCTATTTCGATTGTAATGATTAGATTCAAGAAATTAGGCTGTTAAACACTCTTAAGAGCGACCAGTGGATGGGGAGGCCCCTTGCCCATGTTATTTATGCCATCGGCCATTTTGAGAAAGTACGATCCAGAGCCACTGCCCTCCTAATAAGTGTGTAGACGTACATGAAAATGAAGGTCGAGATAAAAATAAAATCAAATAAACAAAGGTACCACTACATCGACCCCAATGTCGTTGCTGCAGTCGTTTCTAATATAGTTTGATCAAGCTGCTGGTTACATCAAGGCCCTCTTTGGTGACTGAGGGTTATGTTGCCAGGGTGCCATGGACGCTGTGTGCATATTCTTTTAATTAAAGACTTCCGTCATAAGATCCAAACTAAACGCGCTATCTGCGTTGTTGTGCGCTGCTCCTTAGGGGGTGGGGCTGCGTAGCGACTTCTCTCCCAGGGCAGCCAAGAGATGTTCGACACTAACTGGCCCCTGAATCCTCGATCCGCAGGCGGCCGTGAGCGTGATGGCCCTGCTGTTGTGAGGGGATCCTGCCAGATGCCTCGTCGGAGATAACCTGCCCCCTCTTCTGGGGGTAGCAGGGGCGTGCATCTGCCCCGTTGCAAAATAGTCAGCAGCCGCATCCAGGTTGTATGGGCTTGCTGCTGCTGAACAAAGAAGACCTATAGCCTTGCCCTGGGGTCTCCAGGGGCCCGCTGCTGCTGAACCCAAGAAGTCCTTCAGCCTCACAATGGGGTCTCCGGGGGCCAGCTGCTGCCGCAACCCAAAAGTCCTGCAGCCTCACTCTGTTGATGTAGACATCTGTATGAGATCAAATTGCAAATTGTGAATTATTCAGATTTTAATTTTGAGTTTGAATGTCTGGTTCAAGTGGAACAAGTTCCATCGCATTGTTGCATAGTCCTTAATTTCTTACAGATGGCTCTTCAAACATGATGAGTATTTCTGTTTGCACTTCTTAGATTGTGGCTAGAGGAGGGCGTCTGCTACAGTGGAGGCCACTAGGCCTACTGTTTAGTATCGGCCACATAGTGTGGTTTGATTAAGTTGATTGAGACAAATCTTTTCTCCTTTTTTCCGGCAAGAGGCAGGAACTGCACTGTTCTTGTTCCTTGTACTGCAAGGACAGGTATAGGTTTTCTGTATCAAAGTCCAAATTCCTTTTTTTCCGCAATTTTTTCTCTGACCAGATCCCCGACTTTTGGGATCCAGACAGGTCTTGCCGTGACTACCTTGACTTCCTCAGTGGCGGTCGGCTTTAGACGGACATTGCTTTGTTTTGTCCTGGATTCATTTAGACCCTGTAAAACAGCCAAACAATCATGGATATCAAATGGTTTTCATCCACCACTGTGCCTTCACAATCAAGATCAGGTACCCACACACGTGTCCCAAACATGATCTCATATGCGTTGTTTAACGCCTGCTGTACCTCATAAAGGTGTTTGGCTCAACTACCGCCCTTGCCTAACACCCTAGCTGTTAAAGGTTGCTTTCAGTCCCATTTTTTCTATCCACAACCAAAATCCCCCTGGATGGTACGGAGATTGGAACCGCAATGCGAAGCCCATTCCTTTCATGGCCTCTTTGTAAGCCCGTGAGTAAAATGCAGGGCCGCAGTCAGAATGTAACGTGCTAACTGCGTATGTTCTGATAAAGACTTGCAAATCTTTTATAACAGTTCAAGCGACAGCAAAGCGCTGATGCCATACCCATAGGAATCTCAAGCATGAATCCACTGCAATCATGATATATTTGTAAGCCCCGTCCATTTGTAAGGAGCCGCAGTGGTCCAAGTACACACTTGGAAGAGGTTTGTCCGATTTTAATAATGGCATCTGTGCCGGGCGTGCAATGGTTGAGCCTTTCATCTGCTGGCAGATCACGCATTTAAAGACATGGTCTTTAGTTTGCTCAGTTAACCCGGGCCACCATAGCGCTGGTTCAGTAAAGAAATAATCGCTGTAATGCCTGTGTGCACAGAGCCCAAACCCCTGTATGCAGCTAGTATTAAACCTTGCCCACGATCCATATTTGGTATTACTCTATCCCCCACTCTAGGAATATGAGCATATGGAATGTTTTGTGATCTAACTTGTAGGAGTAATTGAATGGAAATTTTTTAGGTACTGCTGTACTGCCTTTGCGTGAATCAATGACGGATACCATAATAGCTTTGTCTATTCTCGTTTTTGAAGCAGTCAGAGCAGCTACAGTAGCATTGCGAACAGCCCCCTTTGCGCCTTCATCAGCCAATTAATTCCCTGCAATATGAATGCCATCACGTTGGTAACTCGGTTGTATGTACTCATTGTATAACTGTACACAGTAAAAGGAATCACACACGATAATATGGGGAATTCGTGATCCGTATTAACTAGTGCCATTATCAGTGCTTTTAATTCTGCAAACTGAGCCGTGCAATCTCCTAGAGATTGCGTTTTTGTGCAATTAGGATGGAACTTGCCATCACGCATGCGACCTTTAATGATAGCACACGCACAAACATATTGCTGCTTACTTCCTATGGCTGGTTGCACAGATCTGTTGGTATAAATAATATATTCATACTGATTGAGAGACAACATTTAATTTGGTAGAGGATATTCTTGTTCATATTGCAGGAATGCCTGAATTTTTTTAACTTTGGATCAAATATGTATTCCTCGTCGGTTGCAGTAAGAGAATTAGCCCATTGAATCCATCTTGAATGTAACGCTTTAACATTTGAGATGCTGGCCTTCGTAACAGCTTCTAAAGCCGGAACTGGAGTTACGACAATAATGCGTTTCCCCTCAGCCAGTGCTCTTTATCTTGCTACAGCAGTCTGAACGGCTGTCAGGATTTTTTCTGTTGAAGTTAAATGCATTTCTGCATTTGTGTACAGGTGTGACTTGTATGCGATTGGTACTGTTTCTGTTTCATTGAAGGTCAAATAAGTGTACTTGCATTGACCTGCAATTATTCGGATCACCAAGTACCGTACGTTTACGCGTGTTTGGAAGTGTTTGGAAGCAATCATGTCTTCCTGGAGTAAACAAAGAATATTAGTATGTTCTTGCATCCAAACTCTGACTGAAAAGTCAGGGTTTTATTAAGTTGTAGAAAGGTTTTACCCTTTGCGTGTAATCTTAAATGTATGTCCTGCCGGAATTTAGGAATCCAAGTATTGATTGTACATTTTTTAATGATTTTGAAGGCATGGAGCAGCGCACACTTTTCTAAAAAATTAGCTGCCAGACTTTTGCCTTCCGTTGACAGCTCATATTCCAAAAATAGGACATTGAGGTAGGCTGATTTAGTTTTTTTAAAGTAAACTTTGTAGCTCTCTGTGGCACATCCCATAATAATGGTGCTTACCCTGGTCAGGTGCCTCTCTAAGTCATTGTCTGTCAGATAAATATCATCCACATGGGACAACGCTTCTTCATCACATTTTTGAAGTAACTCTGTTACTCTTGCTGAAAATACACCGGGGCTATACTTATACCCTTGGGCTAGTCGACAAAATTGTCGTTGTGACCCTAACGCACTGAATGCAGTCAGATAACTGCTTTCAGGAGCTATATTTTGGCAGAAAAATCCATTTGGGATTTCAAGTTTGGCTTTGTATTTTATGCGCACAATGTTATTCATTAAAGCAGCGCTATGTGCATTTTGGACAGAAAATGTCTTTGTGCATGAGTTTAATTGTCTGTAATCTAAAACTAGACGATATGTATTGTCGGGATTGGAGACGGAAAAAAGGGATTGTTCATTGGAGAGGTACATTTTTCTTTGACCCCCTGGTATTCAAGTTGATCTAAGATCTCCCTGACCTGTTTTTTAGCTTCTTTCTTTATTGGATATTACCTCTGAGCAGTAGGTGAAACTTTTAACGGGATCACGTGATAGGTTGAGTTCTCATCCCATGCAGTGTGATTTTTGTACAGTGCTGGAGCTTGGGCTAATGCCCACTCCTATGCATATGTATGTTTAAGGTGAACAGGAACATGATCAGAAAATGCAGGAAAAATAATACTTTCTCCCCTGGGGCACTCCATTACGAATGCAGGCGGACAATCTTGTTCTGCTAACAGGATGTCATAAGCAGACGATCGGTTCTTCCAAAAAAGACCTTTTATGTTCCTGGGCTTGTCGTTCTCCATCCGGAGTGTTATTTCATATAACTTATGTGGGACACTCACCCTGGTAACTCGTGTTTCCACTGTGATGTAATCATTCAAGTCTGCTGTCAGTAGAAATTCCTTCAGGTTCCGGCGAGCTATTGCTACTTCTGCCCCACTGTTTAGCATCTTCAGAGCCCATTCCCCATTCTGAAGTTGTGTCCTCAGAGTTCTGACCATGTCTGATTTTCAGACCAGCAACTTTCTTTTTCTTAAATTGAGGTTTTGCGTTTTGCTTATCTTCTTTTTTAGAAGTAAAGTCTTGAGCGCACTGTTTGTCTTTGGACTGTGTGCGCTCCTCTCTATTTTCCGACCGTCCTTCTCTTTTGGAGCTTTTATTCGAGCCCTGAAAGGAACGAGAGGAACGTGTATCAGTATCCTGATACCTGTCAGGTTTCCTAGTATTATCCTTATTCGTAAGGTTTTACCTCTTTTCAGAGTGCTCCTGTGGAGCAGACCTACCTCAGGACTGAGATCTCTTGTCTTTACAGTTTTTTTTTAATATCCCACTTCTTGTTGGAAGACGTAGGTGTCTGCTTAGAAGTGTCCATGTTAGGACTGCCCATTAGTTGAAGTTTTAAAGCTCTTTCCCCCAAACTATCCCTGCCTAATTCTGCATAAGCCGTTTAGATTATTTTGGGTAGTTCATTCTCCTGAATTAGTGGAGAGAGCTCCCTTAGGCGTTGGCAGATTCCCACTGATATTTCTTCCCCTTTAATGTTAGCTAGTATTCTGGCTGATACCTGATCGTAGATATTTAATAATGTCATCCCTAGGTTCAGGGCAGGGTCTGCTCCGTACTCATTTTGTATTTGTCTTAATAGTTCTGGTATTACTGCTAGGAAAGGAATACCATGGGTTCTGGTATATATGACAGAAAAGTCTGTAGCCCAAGAGGTACAATCCTCTAACTGTGGTTTAATCCCCAAGGGCAAGCAGGTTGTTAACATTCTGTGTTTTTCAAATGGTGTTGTATTTGTGAATACTGCTTCTAAATGGGTTATTTTCTGAGCTACCGAGAAAGGAATTTGTTCACGTTTTATGGGTACTTTGCCCACTACTGCATGTTGTGTTTGTGGAGTAATTTTAGAACCTGTGCTCTATGTAAGAGCTGCATTAGGTGTAATTACTGTAGGTTGGACCGCTAGTGTCCTCAAGACGAAGTGTGTCATATTGCTGTAAAATGTTATCAACTCTTTGTGTTGAACAGGCAGTTCATCACGTGGCATTGTGTCAATGTCAGGATGTGGTGCATAGGTCGCTAATATCGGCCATGTTGCTCCTGGTCTTCCTAAAGGACCAAGCCTTGCTCTTGTTGCAACGTGGGGTAGGGAGCCATTAAACCAGAATAAAAATTCACGGTAGGTAAGTGGAATCTCAATCTCCGCAAACGGTGTGTAGACCGCTGGAACTTCTTCATGTGTGTAATAATGAAAAGTTTCTGGTACGGTATTCGCTTCTGGGAATATAACCCATGAGTAAAATACCTCCATTTGGAAATCTTTGTGTGCCTCTATCACGAATATTACTACACCTCCTCTGGGTGGTAACCCATTTTTGAGTAGTTTAACTTTCAGAGTATGTCTTACAGTGGGTGCAATCTGTATTGCATTGGCAACGTCTACTTCAGACTGATTAAGTGCCTGGTTTATTGAGTTTAAAGTTCCTCCTTCGTTAGCCACTGTGTATAGAACATAGACTATTTGTACAAGGAAATTAGGATAAGGTTTTATGAAAACATTTGGGAAAATTCCTTGAAGCTTGATTAACTAACAGCCAATAAATAGGCTATCTCGCCTACTCAGCTGTGGCCGAGTTTTAGGCCCACCCACTCCAGACGTCTCTGGATTTTGTAAGTAGGGTCTCCGAGAATAAGCACAACTGAGCTACTCAGATTCTACTGGTAATTAAGTACCAAACGTTGGTGGCGCCATGTAGTGTAGTTCCTATAGTACCCTTTATGCAGGACCTGCGCTTTTTTTGGATAACACACTGTGGATCTGGTGGCAGACTGACTCTGTGCACCCTGCGAGTATGTTAGCCTATTCCTGCATCAGCTAGCTCACAGTGCCACTAGAATTTCCTTTTATCAGAGATTAGTTTTTGCAACCTCAAAACACAACAAACCCTGATTCCTCAGATTTGTGCAAACAATATACTACTTTTCACCCAGTCACTCGTGCGTGCTCATTTTCTCTCAGAGAGATACATAGAAGAAACTGTCGGACATGTTTACAATAAGAATGTATTATACCATTGTTCTTCTTATGTGAAATATATGCGCTGCTACAACTGTTACACTGTAGCAGAGATATAAGATCAGCAGTACAGTGAATAAAAAGGAATAGTACAGTTCTACCATTTCGCAATAGTCATGAACAGATACAATAATATAAAAGGCATTTATAAAAGATAGTGCGTACTCCTACGATGCCTGTCTAGATGTACCTAACGCCTGCTAGTATTTGGTCGAACCCCATTACCTGAATAGTGAAAGTGTGGGACTTCGTCCTGGACTCGAATTAGACACCCCGCAAGGGATAGTCAGACCATTTGTCAGCGGGGGCGATTGCATGTCGGAGCTGCAGCATCTCTGATCAGTGTGCCAACGTGAAGTCTCTGTCCCTCCTCCTTACTGATAGCAAGAGGTGCTGTATTTATGCAGTCCATGTGCATGCATGTAGCTATTGTTTAGTATGAGGATGACGTTGGGGATTAAACCTTGTGCGTGGATAGGAGAGGTGAAGTATGACTCCGGGTATCGTTCTTATAAATTATTCATATGCACTAGGGATGATGTCTTAGCAATATCGATTGGAAAGAACAATCCCTCAGCATGGAAGTAGGTGAAAGGTTTCGTCCATAAAAGGCGTCAGTCCTTATAAGGTGTTCAGTCCCTATACAGCAGTACGTTCTTATTAGGAGTTATGACCTTATAAGGCTCATTCATAGGAAATGAAGGGGAGATGATGTAGGGAAGGTGTACGATTTTCCCTGGACCTATATTAGGGTACCAATATGAAATATAACAAGACTTTTCATTATTTAAACACATAAATAAATCCAGATTCAGTCTAAGAATACCTATGCTACTAAAGACCTTGGGTTTGTCAACCCGTTCCCACGTCTGTAAAATGCCCTGATTTCTGGAGGACAGTAAGGCTATGGGCATTCTTTAGAGCTACCCATGTGGTTCACTACAGGTATAAAAATATATTAAGTAAGTTATGGTTGCTGAGTACATTTTCCTGCATCTCATAACTGGAGAAAAGGCTAAGCAAATAATCAGAGAACAAATTAAAATTAATGATGCTAAAACATTCTCTTCCTGTAATTGGAGGTTTTAAAACTGCTAAGACTGTTAATGAATCAAGTGTGAATAACAAATGAGCTTACTAATTCCATCCCCATAAGGGTTATGAATAAAGTGGGTTAGAAGACCATTATGCACATCACCCAAATGCAAACACCTAGACCAATACAGTTTCAACATCGGATATCAAAATCACCAAAACACAACAAAGAAAGGGACACCTCTCAATTATGTGATCTCTCTAGCTCGATACTCACAGCATTGGCAATTTAACAATTTTGATCATCAAAGAAATTATTATAATAATGAATTAACAATATTCTCCTAGAGTGGAGCTCCAGTGAGATCAACTGGAAAGAGCTAGTTTCAATATCTGTCTTAATAACTTGACTAGGAAATGTGGTTGATATTAAGATCAATAGCCCCCCCTTTGAGCCTGCCACAAACTCCCAGTGATGCCGGTGTAAAAAATAACACGTAACCCTCCAAATACCCTGGGTTGATAGACCACGTTTCTTGTATGGAAAATATGTCATGGCCACGTATTAAGTCTGAACACTGTACAATACTTGTTTTTAAATACAAACCATAAACATTCCATGATTTTATTTCCCCTTGATTAGTTGGTATGGGTACCTCAAAACTGTGTGATGTCAATCCAGACTTGTCTTGTGTTTGTTCTTAAGGGTTTGTTGAAACCACAAGTGGTCCGTGGATAGAGTCAAACCTTCTATTAGCTGTGAAGAGGCGAAATGTTGTTTGTCAGTCAACAGGATCACACTCAACTATAACAGCATATCTATTCCAAACAGGGATCAGTTTCGCTGGATTAATGTGATATCCCTATCTCTGTGCCCTTGAACATCCCAGGCTATAAAAGAAACTGGGGCTTGCAGAAGAACTGCAATGGAACTGCTTAAATTTTCTGTGTCTCGTTTTGTTGTTACCAAGTCTCAAGAAAATGCTTTTCACCTTGAATTTAGATTTGAGATTTCAATGAAACAGTCGCTTTCATCTGGTTTAGGGCTTTTGCTAATCCATGCTACTACTTGTACCATTACTAATATCCTGTTGTGATATTGATCTGGCATTCAATTGAGTAGCAAACCAGTGCAAGACTTTATTGAGTAGTTGATTGTGTCTTTCCACATGCCCAGCAGTGGCGTAACACATGCTCCCGCAGCCCCCGCAGTGGGGTGGGCCCCCAAGCTCCAGGAGGCCCCCTTAGCACAGTACTCTGGCCAGACAGCTCCTAATTGAGTTCAGAGTGGTCCCCACCATGTACCTTACAGGGGGGGCCTCAAGTTTTGTTACACCGGGACCCCAGTAAAAATTGTGAAGGGAGAATCTGATCCAGAAATCGCTTATTTGCATTCCGCATAAAGGGATCCTCTAGGTTTCTACATTGTGAAGGGACAATGTGGCTAGAGGTGCACAAACTAGTGTGCGGGTGGTTCCCTTTATTTAGATACTGGTGGAGGGAGTTCCCCGCTACATGTCAAAGTTGATTCCCCTCTTTTTTTGCAATTTAATAGGAGCCCAGCACTAGGGTTAAGACTCATACCTACATTTTTATTTGCCCCAAGCCGATTCAATATTGTATCAATAAAGGTGCCTAACCATTCCTCCAGATGGCCTATACCTGAACTGGGACTTTCTTTATTCCTAACATCTTTAATAGATGGTTTGTTAGTGCTGTTACAAATGCACTGAGTAGGTGGCAAAATTTAAACTTTTTGGGGATAAACCTAGCTGGGGCAACCGGAACATGTTTCATCTTGTTGAAACACAATGTAATTCCAAACATTTCTAGAGCCTGGCAGCTCATCCTCCTCAATTGAAAGGGTGTGGCTAGTACACAGGGGTTGTCCCTTGAGGCTCTTCTATATGGGCAGCCCAAATTAGCCTCAACTGACCATGAAGCTATCAATGGGATGAGCATAAAAGTAGAATTGCTTGTGGTAATCTTGTCTGTTACAGAGTCAAGCTCATGTTCACTAGCTCACATGGTACTAGTCAGGTAATGAACAATATAGTCAGTAATAGGCCTCTCCTTGCCTGTATGAAGGTGCAACTTCCTTATACCCATAGGTGCTTAGAGGAGAGCAACAGCAAATTGTCTAACAAAAGAAAACCAGGGCTAAGAGAGATGAACTAGCCTCCTCCGGGTTGCAGATGGGTTGGCACTAGGCCTGGTCTTGGGCCGGGCATGTCCCTCACCTTTGGCTTCCCACAGTGATTTAGAGAACTCAAGTCCTGAGGGAGCCCCTCCTCATTTGCTCCAGTGCTGCCTAGTAAGGATGGAGTTTCCCTGGTACGGTGGATGCGGTGCGTTGAGCATGTCATAGATGGCCAGTCTTGACATGAAACTAAGTAATTATCCAACATGATTTTGTTGTGAACCACAAATGTTTTTAATACATGCTTTGTGCATGGTACTGTGACTAAGGCATCTACCACCACTTCATGCCTTCATGCAAGAAAACAACAATTAATAGGAGCATCAGATTTTTTGTTGTAAACATAGATCCAATACATGCATCAGTTATTTTTTTTGCACACATCATTACAGTTGCTGCTAGGGCATGGAGGTCTAGAACAAATAATAATGCACATATCACTCTCTTAATGTCTCTAACGTTACGTCAGTAAACAACAACAGAAGCATGGTGTATTATTGTATAGCCCCTATGTTACTAAAGATATGCTTTGTTTCAGTAAACCTGTCTCAGAAAAGGGTGAAGAAAACGGACCATAGTGACTGGCTCATATAACAAGTAGAATAGGGGTCAACAGGAGCGGCATAAAACATCTAAAGGCTAGATCAATGCATATGACTTCATCATCCAATACATAAATATTCATACTCTTCGGTGGCAAGATGGGATACATTGTGTAAAAAGCACTTGAAAGTACATCAGGGTAATAGCTGACATGGCAACACTACTGAGAGGGTAGTTAATCAGAAAACTCATGTTATTCAATAGAGGCCATGCATTTTAAAGAGCAGCACATTGGGCTCAGTTTACAAATTCTTAGGGAAATTAGTGGTAACAGAATACTCTTTATGTACTCTTATAAGCCTGTGTGAATCAACCCTGAAATTTCTAGTTCACTATTAATAAAAGTGCAAGGAGGGCAGAGCCACTTTTGTTCATACTAATTGTATACAAATATACCCTGGATATTCCCGTTTTGTTCCCTTTTCAGATGTTTTGGGGGCAATTCACAAAGCCATGAAAGAGTATGTACAATTTACTAGAGTACTCTAAAATGCTTTTATGGGTAGGTCCCTTACTTATCTTAGTAGTACGCCTGTGACTTAGCCACAGCAGTAAACAGATAGAGGGTCCTCTGAGACTTCAAATCATATAGCATAATTATTCTTGTATGTGCGTGGGAAGGGCTGTAGATTGATTGAATGAGATGTTCAGGTGAATGGCTGGGATAACAGTCAGTATTGCCAGGAGGTGGAAATTCTGAAATCAAGTGATGAAGCATATGTACTGGTAGAAGTATAATTATTAGGCTTAGTGCAAGTGAATCCTCATGAACCTATTCACACAGATAATGTGGCTCAAGTAAAAGATAAAGTCCTGACGTTGCTAGTAGAAACACCTGGGATAGATAGATAGACAGACAGACAGACAGACAGGCACGCAGGCAGACAGACCGACCAACCGAACAGGAGCTTCGCACTCTTATAGAAATTTCTTTCTGGACCGAGCTCATGAGCCCGTTTACCAGAACATTGTGGTGTAATTAAGACCAATGATACACTGGCAGCTATTTTGATTAGTCCTTACTGAGACCATTTAATACAGGATTTCTGTAAATCTCACGTATTTTGCCAGGCAGTGTGGAGTCAGTAGGGGTGTTAAATGTTATGTAATGTTATGTAAAGGATATTTGTAAAGCGGTCAATTACTCTTAGGTGTCTTGCCGCTGACTGAGAAGCTGAACATGCTAAGCTAACGCAATTAATAGTTAAAAAGCCAGATCTTAATCTTCCTTCCTAAATGCCAACAAGGAAGGAATGGCTCTGATTCGTGCTGGGAGGCCTTTCCATAATTTTGCTTTGCAGAATATGATACTCCTGCCTCCCCAGTTAGCCTTATTGATATTGGGAATTACCAACGTTTTAGAATTTGCGGATCGTAAAGATGTATTAGGGATGTACCATCTGAATGCATTCCTAAGAAATTCTGGACCTGTATTGTAAAGTCCTTTATCTGCAAGGAATAGGGCTTTAAATTTAGTCCAACAATTATTCGGAAGTCAATGTAGCTTTCTGAGTACCTGAGAGACAGGATGAAATTTAAGCGGATTCAGCATCATTCAGGCTGCAGCATTCTGTACCAGTTGCATTCTACTTACTTGTTTTTCTTGCACATTCAAATAGAGACTGTTACACTAGTCCAGTTTTGAAAGGACTAATGAAGTAATCACATTATTCCTGAAGGTATTGGGAATGTGTGGCAATATTTTTCCTAATCTTTCTAAGGCTTTGGTAGGCTGATGATACCACCGAGGACACTTGAGCACCCATATTGAGTTTGTCATACATTGATGACTCCCAAGTTTTTAGCTTTGAGGACAGGAATGGGAATGGATTCCCTAATACAATAACCTCTGTATTTCCCTTTAAACTCTGCCTGCTCATCCAACAGCTGACTGCTTCAATATAGCCTTGACATCTTTGCAGACTTGAAGAATCATTATTAGAGGCAGTGACTACCAATTGAGTGTCATCAGCATAGGAAGTTAGCTCCAAGTTAAAATGTTTGATAAGTGGGGACAACTTAGCCACATAGACATTAAAAAGGGTCGAGCTTAATGACGATCACTTCGGCGCCCCCCAAGCTAGAGTATATGGTGTTGATTCAAATTTAGTCAGCCCTAAAGTTTATTTCCTATCTGTGAATAAGGAGGTGAACAGAGCCAGGGCCTTGTTCTTAATCACTATTTTGGCAAAGCTGTGATTCAGGATTTTATGGTCCACTGTATCGAACGCAGCCGATAAATGCAAAAGGATAAGGGCTGGGTATCCCCCTCTGTCTAATGTCATCTTTATCACTTTTGTTGCTTTAACCAGGGCAGATTCAGTGCTATGCCCTAGTCTAAATCCGAACTGTGTTGAGTCTAGAAGTTGATTATCCTGAATAAATTTGGATAATTCTATGTTCATGGTTTTTTTCAATAATTGTGGAAGGAAGTTGAAGGCGTGATTTTATGTTTAAAGTATGTTTATTGTGCTGCACACATAGATCAAGTCAAGTCAAGTCAACACAAGCTTTATTCGATTAGTTAAAATCATAAAAGCAATTACCTCACATATAAAATCAACAATTCATGTATTTAAAAACATTTCTTATAAAAACAATTCATGTATTTACATAAAAATAGAGCATTTCATAGTTAGACTAGCAAGTGGTAAAAATTTGGCACGTTTCAGGGACTATTTGATTTCAGTTTTCTAGACTTAACTCGCATAGCAGCAACCAAAAAGCTTGCGACCCCATATATTACTCTGATGCTACCCAGGAGTTGTAAATAGCGGAGAGCGGGACGAATTTGTCTAAACCCTGGTTCTCTCAAAATAGGTGTTAAAAACAATCTCCTACATTCGTCGTAATGGCCGCAAAACATAATAAAGTGCATCAGTGTCTGTTCAGAGAAATTATCACAGCTACAGGGGAAAGATGTATCAGATTTTCCCCATACTGGATAATTCCCCAAGGAGTACTGTATGATGTTAAGTCTAAATCTCACAAGGAGATTACGGTGGTAAGGTCGAGTAAGAATTATCAAATAAGGCTCCACCTTAGTGGTGGTCTGGAGTATATAGTTAGCCCTAACCCCCGATTTTTGGACCTCTAGTTCCTCTCGTTCTATTGTCACTCATTCTAAAACGTTTTTCTTAATCCAGAGTACATCACCCTTCTTGATGGAGCTCGGGGAAAAATATAGTTCTGGCCTCCCCAACTTAGAAAAGGTATTTTTAATGTAAACCAACCAAGGGATGTTATTGGCTTTATCCAACGACATACAGTCTTTAAAGAATGGAGTGATTTAGACTGATGTCGGGATTCAACCAGGTCTTGGCCCAGCAGATCAAAGGTGCCAGCTGCAGTTGGTCACTAATGTAGCCAAGACCTACCTCGGTATGGATTGACAATACTGGGGTTGATTGGGGGACCACTAAAAGAGCTCTAAGAACTTATTTTCTGCCGCCTGGACTTTATCTTGTGGTAGGTAGCCCCATATAGAGGCACCATACTTAGCTATAGATAGGCTTTTTGATTTGTAGACTGTCAACAGTGCTTCTAATGGACGTGAACCCAAGCGTTTTGCAAACCTCAATATAGCAGAATTAGTTCTAATGACAGCTAGGCCTTTAGCATTCAATTGCGGTCTCCAGGTGCCCTTTTAATCAAAAAGTACGCCCAGATAGGTAAAGACCGGGACTCTCGAAATTTCTTCACCATTACAAAGGAACTTTCCCACCTTTACATATTTGGAGCGCTTCCCCGCAACCATAACGTGGGATTTTTTATTATTTACCTGCAGGTCCAAAGTAGACATAAATTCCCCAAAGTCGTCCAAAAGTTTCTGCAGCCCTACCCCAGTGCGGGCAAGCAGTACCGCGTCGTCCGCGTAGAGGAGTACTGATACCGAGTACTCCCCCACGCGTGGGACGTCAGGAGTGGACCCTTTCAGAGTTGATTCAAGGGAATTCATATATATATAGATCAAAGACAATATCATGCGTTATCCACTGGTTCAGTGTCAACATTCGGCCTACCCAGTACTGATGCAGCTTTTAAAATACAGAATACAACGGTAACCATGAGGGATAGCCTCATCAAGGTACATGTATATCGGGGATCTTGGCCAATTTCGGGGGTGTGGGTAACAGAGGCTCCAGAGGACCACCAGGAGATAAGCAAAGAGGAACTCACAAGTTCAGTGCAAGGCAACTGCTGAGCCGGCCTAATCCCTCTAAGGCTGCAAGATAAAGTCCCTCTGAACGAAAAGTCCTCAAAACTGTGCACCCCATACCCCGCATCCCCCCCCCACTACCCACCCCCCACCCCAGTTCCAGGTCCAAACAACATCCACTTTAGGCGCTATTGACTAGTCAGTCGACTCTGTGGCAAGACAGTGCGACAGTCGGAGAAGGCGCAGAAACTTAGGACAGGTCACCTCCCTGAATTCCGTGGCTAGGAGTGTTAAAAAGGGCCGCCACAGGTCTGGATATTTATCTCCCTCTCCCCTAGCCACCAGAGACAGGTTTTCCATCCCCAGAACATTCCAAAGACGGTGCAGCCAGCCCTGAAAGGTGGGGATGTGAGCAGTGCGCCAGTAAGTGAGAACATTTTGCAACGCAGATCCCAGGGCTATGGCTATCAATCTGCCCCGATGAGAGTGCAGCTGATAGGTGATAGGATTGGGGGAGCCCAGTAACACGTACGTGGGGAATCTCAGAAGTGTAGTGTCCAAATGTAGGTCCACCTCATCCAACACCTGGTTCCAATAAGCCTGTAGGTACGGACAATCCCATAATAAATGCACCAGCGTACCTCTCCACCCGCAGCCCCTCCAACACAGTGCCTCTCGTGTGTGATCTAGCTCATGAAGTTTTTCCGGGGTGTAGTATCAATAGGTGGTGATTTTTGTGAGGGTGTCTGTTAGCCCCATGTGGTGTGCCGAGTGGCGGGCTCTATAGCAAATTCCCTCCCATTCCTTGTTACCCAACGCACGGCCCAGCTCCCTTTCCCATCTTGCTCTCCCCGGGTTGTGGATGTGAGTGTATCTCTCTAGCAGCATACGGTAGAGATCTGAAATGAGTTTCCTCGAAAGCAGCCAATATTCAAATTCTCTAAGTTTGCGATTTGCCCCGTCCCTCGTGGTCGCATGAAGGGCCCAATGTCGCACCTGGAGGTAACGAAGGCGCTCTTCTTCTGGCATATCATAGTCGCGACGGAAGGCGCCAAAGGGAATGACCCCCTCTGCTGCATACACATGTGCAAGCACTCTGCATCCCGCCGGAGCCCACCTCGCGAATGCCGCTGTGTCCATACCAGGGCCGAAGTCCGGGTTGTTTAGCAAGAGTGTTAGTGGGGAAGGGGAGGATGTCAGCTCATGTGCCACATTCACCCGGTCCCACACCTCCAAAGGTGTCCTCGTTATGAATGAGGCGTAGAGGTTGGGTGGGCAGTGCCGCCGCCGCATAAAGGGAATCTCCTGCACAGTGCGGCCCGCTACCGCCTGGTCCTGGAATGCTTTTCTGACTCCCATTTACTCCACTCAACCAGCGTTCGTAACTGTGCTGCTTGGTAGTACAACAACAGATCAGGGAGGCCTAATCCCCCACTCTCAGGAGGCAGCATCACCAGGCGAAGTTTCATCCGTGGGCTACGCCTATTCCAGATTAATTGCGCCAATTCAGATTGAGTCTGGCGGATCCACCCCTCAGGGGGCCACATAGGGATGGCTCGGAACACATAGAGGATCTGTGGTAGGATGGTCATTTTTATCGCAGCCACCCTGCCCAACCACGACAATGGGAGGTGCCTCCATCTGCCCAGTTCTGACCGGATGGTTTGCCGCAGTCTCGTGTAGTTAAGGCAAACTGTGGCCTGCAGAGTGGTTGCCAGCTGGGTACCTAGATACGGGATGGCCTTGGACGCCCACGGGAACGGAAAGAGCCCCTGCAGGTGCGCCCTCGTGGACTCCTCCAGGGAGAGGTCAAGCGCCACGGACTTGCTAAGATTTACCTTAAAGCCCGCTACCTCTGCGAAGTCGTCCAGAATGGCCACACAGGCCGGGAGCGAGACTCGGGGGGAGGACAGTGATAGTAGAACATCATCCGCGTATAGGCTGATGGTATGTTCGAAGGCACCCATTTTGATCCCATGAAACTCGGGTCGAGTCTTATCGCCTGAGCCAAGGGTTCCATGTACACGGCGAATAACAAGGGTGACAGTGGACACCCCTGTCTCGTGCCCCGTTCTATGGGGAATCGGGGTGAGGAGCACCCATTGACGCGGACCGTCGCCGAGGGTCGTGAGTAGCAATTCAGAACCCAGGTGCGGAATCTGTCCCCCAGTCCCGCCTTCACTAAGACCTCCTCCAGATACGGCCAATGGACACGGTCAAACGCCTTTTCTGCATCAATGGCAAGCAGCATATACTCCCCCTCCGTGCGTGTGGCCTTTTCGATAAGGTGGAGTGCCCTCTTCGTGTTGTCCACCGTTTGCCGCTCCGAAATAAATCCAGCCTGGTCCGGAACTATCAGTTTAGGCATCAGTGGTGCCAGCTGTGCGGCCAGGATACTCGTGCACAACTTCAAGTCAATAGTGAACAGTGAGATGGGTCGATAGGCTTCACACCTCGATGGATCCTTACCCGGTTTGGGAATTACGGATATGGTGGCGTCCAGGAGATCCTCCGATATCACTCCCGGCTCCGAAAAGGAGTTAAAAGGGATGGTCAGGAGCGGCACCACCTGGGCACAAAAGGTCTTATAAAAAATGGCCGGGAAGCCGTCAGGCCCCGGGGCCTTGCCCAGCTTAAGTCTGGAAATGGCCGAGATGACTTCCTCGGGTCTGATAGCACTCTCGAGGGCCACCGTTTGGTCCGGCGTGAGGACCGGTAGCTGGACGGAATCCAGGAACGATACGCTCGTGGCGTGGTCCAGTGTCGCCCCGTATACAGGGATGCGTAGAAATCACCAATGGCAGCAGCGATCTCCCGGTCTTCAGTAGCAAGGTGTCCCCCCGATGTTCTAATGCCCTTCACCATGTGTTGTTGCCTCTTCTCTCTAAGTGCGCGCCCCAATAAGCGCCCGCACCTGTCCCCCCCTGTGTAGTACATGTGGCGTGTTCGCAATGCCACAAATTTTGCCCTGTCCTGGTCTAGCGCACTTAACTGTTTCCGCGCCAGGGATAGCTGCCGCTAGATCCTGGGCGCGCATGTCCTCTGGTGAATTCCCTCCAACTCCCTGACCTTCTGCGTTAGCTCATCCTTTTTCTCTGCACTTGCCTTATTTTCAGCCGAGGATAAAGCTATAAATTCCCCCCTAAGTACCGCCTTCAAGGCTGCCCAGTGAGTCGTCGGGGAAGTGTCAGAAGTGATGTTGTGTAGCAGATACTCCTCAATCGTGTGCGCGATTTTCTCGGATGTTTCCTTGCGCTGTACGAGTGTGTCCCTGAGCCGCCAGCATCTGGAGGGTCTTTGCACCGGAGGAAAAAGAAAGGTAACCAAGATGGGGCGTGATCAGAAAGAGTAGCCACCCCTATGTCCGTAGTGGACGTCAGGGCTTGGAGGGAAGTAAAGGCCAGAAAATAATCTAATCTGGCGTATGTGCGGTGTGCGTTGGAAAAATATGAATAAGCTCTAGATTTAGGGTGGAAGCTTCGCCATAGGTCTACCATACCCAATTCTTCCAACCTCCTCCGACTTCCCTCTGACAAAGTCCCGGCCTGGGTGGTACGCTGCGCTGATCTATCTAATGTGGAGTCTAGCACCAAGTTGAGGTCACCCCCTAAAAGGACATGCCTGTCTTCGGACGCCGCCACTACGCTGAGCGCGTTCTGGAGGAATTTTTCTTGACCCTCATTTGGGGCATAAACTGAGCAGACTGTGAAGTCTGTCCCTCCCAGTGAGAAATGGTAGGACAGCAACCTCCCCTTTATCTCTGCACCCTTGCGCAACACCCTTCGGCGGAACTTCTGAGCCACTAGGATCGCCACCCCCGCTTTCTTATTTGGGGCAGATGAGAAGAACTGTTGTGGGAAATTACGCGCCTTCATCCTGGAGCAATCTTTTTGCAGCAAATGTGTCTCCTGCAGGAGACAAATGTCAGCCTGCGCGTGTTCTAGGCAGGATAACACTGCTCGCTGTTTGATTGGGTTGTTAAGCCCCCTCACGTTCAGGGAGAGAATGCGTACCTCAGTGGGGGCCATAGATCTGACTCCACCCTCCCTGCCCAATAGTCCGGATGCCTGCCCCGGATTCTATGCTTCCACCCCTACATGGAGCCCGCCCAGCGTTGGGTCGTGACCGGGCCCGACTCCGCACCTGGTAGTGGAATCTCATGCCAGTGAACTTTAGCGAACCCCCTAGGACCTGGAACCCCACCCATTCCCTCCCGCAAAACAAAAAAAGGAGAAGAAGAAGGCCCCAACGTGTGCCCCCCAGCCAACCCCAACCACCCCCCTCCCCTCCCCGTCCCTTCCCCTGCCAACACACCAAAACTAGTAACCAAAAAGGGTGAGAACCAAAAGGTCCACTATTGTCCTTCATCTCTCACAGATGACCGGTCAAACTACTTCCGGGGAGAAAGAAGGTCCAGTCTCTCACACCGCCCCCCCGTCGACCCTCCCAAGGGCATATGTGACCCCCAGAAATGCCAACACGAGGTGCTGTTGTGATAAGTCAGCAGACACCGCCTCCACCGCCGCCCTACGGCCACTCTCAATCTCCGTCTTCGGGGGCCGTTTGACGCGTCTCGGGTTCCGCTGCTGGCGCGATTGCGACAATGTTTCTCCCGTCCCTGTCTGAGAAGCCGGCTGTTCATCCCCATCCGTCGGCACATCGATACCTAGCACTTGACAAGCTTCTTTAAGGGAGCGGAACTGGCGAAGCTTATTGTCCACCTTAAATATAATCCACAATGTGTTCTTTAATATTCTTATTTTGCCTGTGTGCAAAAAGTGGCTTAACTAATTTCCGCTCCCCCGAACAATTGCTGTTAAGAATATGACAATTGGAGTTGATAATCTGCTTTACTTTAGCATTTACAGTAGAATGTTTGGTAATGCAGACAACCTGCTCACTAGTTCTAGATGTTTTAGTCCTCAACAAGCAATCTCGGTCGTAATATCGGGCTCTTTTGTATGAATGCCTCACCAGCCGGTCAGAGTAGCCTCTTTCAATAAATTTGGATCTCATAATTAGCGCTTGTTTATCAAAATCAGCCAGATCTGTACAATTGCCTCTAACAAGCAGAAATTGTGAGAAGGGGATACTATCCTTGTGCATCCTAGGATGAAAGCTTTTATAGTGCAAGAGGGTGTTTCTGGATGTCGGTTTTACATGAAGGTCAACCTTTAATTCCCCTTGATTGTTCATTATGACAATATCAAGAAATTTCACTTTTTCAGCACTGATTTAAGTGGTAAAACGTAGGTTATGGTCCGCCACATTTATCCAAGCAATGAATTCCTCCAGGGTTTCTCTCCCATCAGTCCAGATAAAAAATATATCATAGATATACCTGGACCAATGGGAGATTGATTCAAAAAAAGGGGCAACTTCATTTCGGATATATTTCTTTTCGAATGCATTCATTAAAATATATCAGCAACTGATGGGGCTACCGATGCACCCATGCTTACTCCTTTGGTTTGCCGGTGTATGTAGGGTCCAAATTCAAAAATGTTTTCAGTGAGAACAAGTTCTAGACAGGCAAGTACAAGGGTCACTGGACAGGGATGCTATGTTGTTCAATAAACCATGCCGTGGTTTTCATTGCTTCTGAGAGGGGAATGTTACTGTATAAGGATTCAACATCCATAATAACTAACAGATCTTGGTTGGAATTGAATACCAAACCCTCAGTCTTAACAGTCATGTGGCCTGTATCACGTACATACGAATCAATTTTAGGTATGTAAGGACGTAAATAATTATCCACATACTTGGATTAAGGTTCTGTTATTGTACCAATAGTAGAAACTATCGGACGATAGGGGGGATCATTTTGATTCTTGTGTACCTTCGGTAATCCGTATATGCATGCCATTTTACCTTGATTATGATTTAGAAAATCGTATTCTTTCACGGAGATATCTCCATTCTCTAGAGCTTCTTTTGTTAGGGATTGGATTCTTCTAGACAAAGCTAAAGTAGAATGTTTCTTGATAGGGCTATAAAATTCTAAATTATCATGCATTTTGAGCATATTCATCTCATATTGGGCAGTGTCAATAATGACTATTCCGCCACCTTCATCACATCCTTTGATGGTTAGACTTTCATCAAAGGAAAGAGAAGATAAGGCTTCATGTTCATCCTTACTTAAATTATACGTAGGCTTAGGGATAAAACGTAAAGCTTGATCTAGTTTTTTCAACACTACCAATTCAAAAGTGGCCACTTCTGGTCCCAGGTGCTCAAGTGAAGGACTAAATGTTGAAGGAAGGCTAAGTCGTTTCATAGAAATATTTTCTTCTTCCACTGGGGTATTTGAGATAAAGAATTTTTTTAGGCGAACTTTACGGAAAAAAAGATATAATATCACAGTAAAGTTCAAACAGATTTAAAGAGGAGTGAGGGACATATGATAAACCCTTAGATAGTAATGTAGTACTAGAATCATCTAGTTTAGTTTTACTTAGATTAAAGATAGGAATTACATGCCCAGTTTCCAGTATTGTCGGTTCCTGGTCTCTCGTATGAATTGTGGTTCCTCCTTTTTTGAATCTTGGTGCTGGGGTTTGTAATTCCCTCTGGGTAGACCCTGAAAAAGGACCCTCGGGCGTCCGCGACCCATCCCGCTGTTCCCTAAAAAAGGCTGTCTACGGTTACCTCTTTCTTGAGTTGGATTATAAGTAGCCTCAGGTTCATAATACCCTTCATTATTCTCATTCTCGGAGTCTGAGGTTTCGGAGAAGGTATTCACTCGTTGTTGTTGCTCTCTATTTTCTTCAAAATAGTGATTTTGTTGGTAGAAATCTGGTCTTAAGTAGGGGTAAGTGTTTTCAATTGTAGAGAACCTTTTATATTTCAGTAATTTATAATTTTTACGTTTGTCTAAGTAGGTAGAAAATGATTTGAGTTCTTTGTTATATTCCTCAATTTTCTTCAAAGCCTCTTCTATATTACCAATCGTTTTTATTTTGTCTTCTAATTCGTCAATCTCTGTTCTCACTTCGACTGCTAATTCCTTTGCAGTTGCAACGATCAAAATCATCAGATCGCGTGAGCACCTACTTGCAATCCTACTCCATTTATCTAGAAAGGCTTTAGAGTGAACAAAGAGGCCAGGAATATTTCGAACATGGATACCTATTGGAATTATACCTAACCAACGATAGGCTAACATAAATTCTCCATGGGCCTCAATACGTTTAAGTTTCTTTTTTAGGTCTATAAGTTTCTTTATTTCATTGTTATTATAGTTAGGTCCCCTAGGTGTATTACCAAATGGGGTGGGCATACCTACAAGTGTCTCAAATTCTTCATCAGTAAAACCAAACGTCTTTTGTAGGGCCATGGCCAGGAAGTAGATAGAAGAGAGAAAGCAAGGATGTTCAAGACAAGGAAATGAAGCAAAGGGAATTAATTATCACAAATACATGGTACATACAATATATCTGAAAAACAAATAGCCCCGCACATTTTTTTACAAATTCATCTATAGAAAACACGTGGCTCCTCCAGAAGAAGGCGCTGGTCGCCGAAACGCGCGTCGAGAATTATTGTGCCACTCCTTATTTATGAACTATTTTTGTGATAAGTTAATAACTGTGTGTTATGTTGATTTAAAAACTTTTTTATGTACAGTGATTAATTGATTTGGTTATGATTTTTTATGTACATGAAATTCATGTTCTTTTTAATATATATGTTAATAAATATCAGAATCTGATTTCACTGGTAGCTCTCTTTCCTTTAATATTTTCGTGTTTATTATTAAACTCTAGTTATGATTGCCTAAGTTGTTTCTTGCCGATTGAGTGGCGTTTACATTTCTTTCCCTGACTGCAATGTTAGAGAATTTTTTTAGGTAAATTATCTGAAAATCATCCTGGGGGACAGAGGGAATGAGAGGAAAGGCTGTAGGATGTTATTTTTTTCTGACAACCAACATCATTCGAATACCTGTAAATAACCTGTGCAAATATTTCAAAACATTTAAGCAGCTAGGAAAGCACAAATGAGTCTTTTCTCATAATTCGACGGTGTGATGGACACAAAGATTTAAAAAAGATCATTCCAAATCAAGACACTTTACTGGGTGGTAAGCAAATTAGAAATATTCACTGAAACCCAATTTTCACACATTATAGTACATGCATTAGTTTGAATTGCATGTCAGTGTGCATTTTCTTGCCATTTCAATGGAAAATACATGGTCCTTAAATTTCAGTGTGCTATCACATCATGCAGTAGTAATAATATATTTGCAAATGTGTGCTCCAAAATGCACCCCTATCCAGTTCTATGAGTGGGGCAAAAAATGGGGTCTCCAAAAGGGGTGTGCCCAAATAGGCGTGACTAGTAGTCTTTTACAAGGGGCATGGCCTATGTAATAATAAATATTTACAACAAGGGGTGGTGAGGGTCAGAGTCTCTGAATTAAGCAGAAAGCTCTCACCCAGTCAAGAGATCAGGGCTAGATCCAACACCGTTTTTTAGCTCACTGCACCATCCCAGTTTCAGAACCTGACTGTATGCAAATTAGTCTGTTCCTGTCCCAGTGCATGATGGGAACAGGGCAAACCAAACTACAAAAGCCAATTCTTACACTGGGAAGGAAACAAGCTCCCGGGGACCGGTTTCTGGCATTACAGCCGTCTTCGGCCCGGTTTGCTTGAATCCTGATGGTGCAATGAGCAAGGGTCTCACATCTGAGAATACCCTTCCACGCTTAGGGTGGACAAAAATATTTACAACAAGGGGTGGTGAGGGAAAGAGTCTCTGAATTAAGCAGAAAGCTCTCACCCAGTCAAGAGATCAGGGCTAGATCCAACACCGTTTTTTAGCTCACTGCACCATCCCAGTTTCAGAACCTGGCTGTATGCAAATTAGTCTGTTCCTGTCCCAGTGCATGATGGGAACAGGGCAAACCAAACTACAAAAGCCAATTCTTACACTGGGAAGGAAACAAGCTCCCGGGGACCGGTTTCTGGCATTACAGCCGTCTTCGGCCCGGTTTGCTTGAATCCTGATGGTGCAATGAGCAAGGGTCTCACATCTGAGAATACCCTTCCACGCTTAGGGTGGACAAAAATATTTACAACAAGGGGTGGTGAGGGACAGAGTCTCTGAATTAAGCAGAAAGCTCTCACCCAGTCAAGAGATCAGGGCTAGATCCAACACCGTTTTTTTAGCTCACTGCACCATCCCAGTTTCAGAACCTGGCTGTATGCAAAATAGTCTGTTCCTGTCCCAGTGCATGATGGGAACAGGGCAAACCAAACTACAAAAGCCAATTCTTACACTGGGAAGGAAACAAGCTCCCGGGGACCGGTTTCTGGCATTACAGCCGTCTTCGGCCCGGTTTGCTTGAATCCTGATGGTGCAATGAGCAAGGGTCTCACATCTGAGAATACCCTTCCACGTTTAGGGTGGACAAAAATATTTACAACAAGGGGTGGTGAGGGACAGAGTCTCTGAATTAAGCAGAAAGCTCTCACCCAGTCAAGAGATCAGGGCTAGATCCAACACCGTTTTTTAGCTCACTGCACCATCCCAGTTTCAGAACCTGGCTGTATGCAAATTAGTCTGTTCCTGTCCCAGTGCATGATGGGAACAGGGCAAACCAAACTACAAAAGCCAATTCTTACACTGGGAAGGAAACAAGCTCCCGGGGACCGGTTTCTGGCATTACAGCCGTCTTCGGCCCGGTTTGCTTGAATCCTGATGGTGCAATGAGCAAGGGTCAGGGACAGACTGATTTGCATATAGCCAGGTTCTGAGCTGGGATGGGGCAGTGAGATAAATAACGGTGATGGATCAAGCCCTGATCTTTGGACTGGGTAAGAGTGGTCTGTTTAACTCAGACACTCTGTTCATCACCACCCCCTTTTTGTAAATCGTTTTTGGCCACTATAGGTGTGGCAGAGTATACTCAGACATGAGTCCCTTTCTCACTGCTCCATCAGGATTCAAGCAAGCCGGGCCGAAGAAGTCTGAAATGCCAGAAACCGGTCCCCGGTAGCTTGTCTCCTTTCTGGTGAAGAATTGGCTTGGTAGTTTAGTCTGCCCTGTTCCCATGATGCACTGGGCCAGGGACAAACTGATTTGCATATAGCCAGGTTCTGAGCTGGGATGGGGCAGTGAGATAAATAACGGTGATGGATCAAGCCCTGATCTTTGGACTGGGTAAGAGTGGTCTGTTTAACTCAGACACTCTGTTCATCACCACCCCCTTTTTGTAAATCGTTTTTGGCCACTATAGGTGTGGCAGGGTATACTCAGACATGAGTCCCTTTCTCACTGCTCCATCAGGATTCAAGCAAGCCGGGCCGAAGAAGGCTGAAATGCCAGAAACCGGTCCCCGGTAGCTTGTCTCCTTTCTGGTGAAGAATTGGCTTGGTAGTTTAGTCTGCCCTGTTCCCATGATGCACTGGGCCAGGGACAGACTGATTTGCATATAGCCAGGTTCTGAGCTGGGATGGGGCAGTGAGATAAATAACGGTGATGGATCAAGCCCTGATCTTTGGACTGGGTAAGAGTGGTCTGTTTAACTCAGACACTCTGTTCATCACCACCCCCTTTTTGTAAATCGTTTTTGGCCACTATATATGTGGCAGGGTATACTCAGACATGAGTCCCTTTCTCACTGCTCCATCAGGATTCAAGCAAGCCGGGCCGAAGAAGGCTGAAATGCCAGAAACCGGTCCCCGGTAGCTTGTCTCCTTTCTGGTGAAGAATTGGCTTGGTAGTTTAGTCTGCCCTGTTCCCATGATGCACTGGGCCAGGGACAGACTGATTTGCATATAGCCAGGTTCTGAGCTGGGATGGGGCAGTGAGATAAATAACGGTGATGGATCAAGCCCTGATCTTTGGACTGGGTAAGAGTGGTCTGTTTAACTCAGACACTCTGTTCATCACCACCCCCTTTTTGTAAATCGTTTTTGGCCACTATAGGTGTGGCAGGGTATACTCAGACATGAGCCCCTTTCTCACTGCTCCATCAGGATTCAAGCAAGCCGGGCCGAATAAGGCTGAAATGCCAGAAACCGGTCCCCGGTAGCTTGTCTCCTTTCTGGTGAAGAATTGGCTTGGTAGTTTAGTCTGCCCTGTTCCCATGATGCACTGGGCCAGGGACAGACTGATTTGCATATAGCCAGGTTCTGAGATGGGATGGGGCAGTGAGATAAATAACGGTGATGGATCAAGCCCTGATCTTTGGACTGGGTAAGAGTGGTCTGTTTAACTCAGACACTCTGTTCATCACCACCCCCTTTTTGTAAATCGTTTTTGGCCACTATAGGTGTGGCAGGGTATACTCAGACATGAGTCCCTTTCTCACTGCTCCATCAGGATTCAAGCAAGCCGGGCCGAAGAAGGCTGAAATGCCAGAAACCGGTCCCCGGTAGCTTGTCTCCTTTCTGGTGAAGAATTGGCTTGGTAGTTTAGTCTGCCCTGTTCCCATGATGCACTGGGCCAGGGACAGACTGATTTGCATATAGCCAGGTTCTGAGCTGGGAGGCGGCAGTGAGATAAATAACGGTGATCGATCAAGCCCTGATCTTTGGACTGGGTAAGAGTGGTCTGTTTAACTCAGACACTCTGTTCATCACCACCCCCTTTTTGTAAATCCTATGTAATAATAAAGGCATGATCTAAACCATGTTTATTGTTAATCCTTTGTCTCACAGAGACATAAAGTCTAACTCGACAAACAATACCTGATTTCAGCAAGAAACACGGAATAGTAACGGATAGAACTGGCGACTACTTTAAAGGATGAATTTAATAAAACAAAACTAAAAAAAAAAAAGGGAAACGTTAGGTAAATATAAATATGCTGTATGACAAAACTGAGGGACATGATGATTTATTTGTGATTTAATTTGTCTCACCAAAATACAGTTAAAGGTCACGGGCACCACCCGGTTGCTCCGAAAGGCAAAGTCATCGCCAGGTATGCTGGGGGGGGGTTCCTCAGGGGGGAGGGGCTCAAGGGGTGGGGGGTGCAAGGGGGAAAATAAAAAATAAAAAATCCTCATATATAAATAATTGTACACTGAACAAAGGCTTGGATGGGCACGAACCTATATTAGACCCATGATTAACCTATACAAACTTAAGGTCCTGTCATGGAATATTAACGGGATAGGGGAAAAAATAAAACAGAATTGAATTTGTGAATTCTTAAAAAATTCAGATGCTCAAATTATAATGCTACAGGAAACACACTTAGAGGCTGCACTATGCAATTCTCTCTTTAAGAAATCAAGGTGGGTTCAAGACATAATCATCTCTAGGCAATCAGGTGTTACAAGGGGTGTTTCTATTATAATTCGAGCGAATAGCGGGATAAGCCTGAGAAAATTCGAGACAGATCAATCTGGAAGATGGTTAGCTGCGGAAGTATTTATTCAAAATACCCCCTATACAATTGCAGTGTACTACGGTCCAAAGGAGGACAATCCGGTTTCACTGTCTAAACTGGAATTAGCACTTTTTACGACAACTAGTCCTTTAATTTTAGGTGGTGATTTCAATTTGGTCTTTGACCAAAAATTAGATAGAACTTCTAAGGTGAAATACCATGCTCCCTTAAAATCACTTGCCACTTTAGATGTCCTAATGAAAGATTTCACCCTAGTAGACGTTTGGAGAAAAAAATACAAAAATAAATCAGGCTTCACTTTTTACAGCAAAAAATACAAGAACTACTCTAGAATAGATCATCTTCTAGTAGATCAGCACTTCCTTAAGGATATTAATTACCTTTCCTTCACACCTACAGGTCTATCAGACCATGCTGTACTGGAAATGGCAATTGAATTGAACATAACTTCGTTAAAACCTAGGTGGACACTGGAGAGATCACTCCTATTAGATAATCAAATAAAAGAAGAAGTTAATGAAAAAACATCAGATTTCTTCACGATGAATTTAGGATCTTCCTCCCCCCAGGTTGTATGGGAAACATATAAAGCCTATTTGAGGGGAGTTCTAACCTCCCCAATGAGTTATAAGAGAAAGAGCATAAAAATAAAAAGAAGGGAAGATTTGGCAGTAATAACAAGAAAGGATCAAGAATTACAAAATGCAATTTTAGAGAACTCCAGCAGAGCACACTTGATAGAGAAGGAACTCATCGATTTACAGCTTCAATTAAAAGTATCGGATGAGAGAATTCTTAAAGAAAAATGGGAGTCTAGCAGATTAAAAAATT
This sequence comes from Lissotriton vulgaris, assembly GCF_964263255.1. NCBI lineage: Eukaryota > Metazoa > Chordata > Amphibia > Caudata > Salamandridae > Lissotriton > Lissotriton vulgaris. The sequence goes on along the minus strand of NC_141691.1, from coordinate 945,524,726 downwards.
TTGAGTACGGAGAAAAATGTGGAGCCCTCTTAGCTTGGAAAGCCAGAGAAGAGAGAACTAGAAATAACGTCAAAGCCCTATTACAAAGACAGACAGGAGAATTGTTGGAAACAGACATAGAAATCAGAGAAGAAGCAAGATCTTTTATGAGAAGTCTCTATACTGAGGATAAAGATCCTAAGGGGGAAGATTTAGAATCCTGGCTGATAACAAAACATCTGCCGCAAATACCCGAAACGGATAAGGTATACCTGGAAAGTGAGATAACAGAAGGGGAAATCCTGGGTCAATTGAAGAAAATGAAAAGAGGGAAAGCGGCAGGCTCAGATGGGTTGCCAGTGGAGATCTACTTGGATAACAAAGACCAATTAATATCTCCATTAAAGGAACTTTTCAACCTTTTACTGATTCAAGGTTTCTCAACACCCCCCTCATGGGGAGAAGCCATTATAACACTTATACCAAAACCAAATAAGGATGTTAAAAGAGTAGAGTCTTATAGACCCATTTATTTGCTGAACACAGACATGAAGATTTACTCTGGTATCTTAGCAACTAGATTATCGAAGGTTATTAAGTCTATAATCCATCCTGATCAGAGAGGCTTTATCCCAGGGAGACAGTTAAATGAACTAACATTTCAAGCAATAGGAGCTATAGACTACGCTAACGTTAAAAATCTCCCACTGGCCCTGGTCGCCATAGATGCAGCTAAGGCCTTTGATCAGGTCAATTGGAAGTATCTATGGGCCTCTATGGCGGCATTTGTGTTCCCTCAAATCTTCATAAAGGCGGTTAGATCCTTATATTACAACCCAAAGGCAAAGGTTTTAGTTAATGGAATTCTATCTGAATGGTTCGATATATCCCGAGGTACTAGACAGGGCTGTCCCTTATCCCCTCTTTTGTTCGATGTTTATATGGAGCCTTTTGTTTGTGGGATTAGAGAGGACGATATTATTCAACCTTTTTTGCTCGGAAATCTGCCCCTGAAGGTGGCGTTGTACGCAGATGATCTTCTTTTATATACTTCCGACCATTCAGTAGCAATACCGAGGTTATTTTATTTATCGGAAGAATTTGGGAAACTGTCAGGTTACCAGATAAATAAGGAGAAAACGGAGATCATGGGATGGAATAACAACACACTTATATCAGGCGCTAATCAGAAAATGAGGTACCTGGGAATCTACTTAACCCAATCATTAAAAGATATTACATCACTCAGTTGGAATATGGTGGTTAAAGATATTAATAAAACATTAATAAGATGGGGAAACCTGCCCTTGAATATATACGGTCGAGTCAACCTCATTAAAATGATTATTCTTCCAAAATTGACTTTCCTATTCAACTGTATCCCCTTATCATTCTCACTGAAAGACATTAATACCTTACAGGGGAAAATTGGATCATTTATATGGGCCTGTAAATCTACAAGAATTGCATGGAAGAAACTGAGGAGGGGTTTAAGTATAGGAGGGCTAGCCCTCCCAGATCTTCTGTCATATTGTCATGCATTTCATTTCAGAAATTTTAGACTTCTTGCAAATAAGTTAGATGCATCATCACAGGGCCGCTTGTTTCAAGCATTATTAATTGACTTACCTTATGACCATGATTATTTTCTGTTTAAATTCGGAGGCCAGAATTTTTTTTTTTTTAAATTCGCCTTAAAATCCTATTGACCGCACTAAAAAATTGGGGGTTCATCAGGAAGATATTTGATATCCCATATTACCATACATATACCCCAATATGGGACTCTCCTGGTACACCTTTATGCCTCCAAGATCATCTGTCACAACCTTTGAGAAATGCTGGGTTAAAAACATGGGGTGATCTCTGGGGGGATTCGGGCCTGGTGAACTGGAATTCTTTAGCACAACTTACTGATGGGCAGTTGACTAGGTTCAAATATTATCAACTATCTTCCTGGTGGTCCAGTCAAAATATGCAAAAAGAGAAAGACACAGATATTCTTGACTCTATAGGAAGGAGGGGGAAATGGGTAAAAGAACTCTCATTTTGGTACAAACTGGTGATCAAAGAAGAGGAGAGTACAACCAATTCAGAGGTTATAAATTTATGGGGACATTGTATACCTGACATCCCCGATGAAGTTAATAAAGTATGGCTAGATTCCTTTTTTTTGTCATCGAGGCTAATTAAACCAGCAAATTTAAGACGTAACCATCTATTTACGGCTTATAGAGTATATTGGACTCCGGCCAAACTGCATAAGATCACACGAAACAACTATTATTGCCCCCGATGTAAACATAATGCAGCTGACGATATTCATATCTTTTTAGAATGTCCAGTCATTCAAGACTTCTGGAAAGCGGTAATGGATTTTTTGTGTGATGTACTCTCAACGACTATTATTTGTTCCCATAGACTTGTTTTGTTCGGTTTATCGAAAGATTATGATATCAATAGTCTGGATTCACAGTTTATTTTTTATATAATAATTATTGCTAGGAGACAAATTTGCATGGAGTGGAAGTCAGTGTCTCCCCCTAGTTTTGCAGAATGCCTGAAGTATATAATGGAAGTCTGTAAAATGGATTTGGCTGGTCGAAAAGAGAACACTGAGAACGTTTGGTCTAAACTGGTGGTCTGGATAAATAGGTGAACGGTCCTGTGATTATGCCAGAGGTTGAGTCGGTCCTGTCCTCCACCAGGCCTAGGGTGCCTAATATAGGCCTGGAAGAGTAGGATAAGGAAAGCAGCCTACCTCTGGGACATCCCTGTATGCTATGATACTGTCTCCATGGCGGACTCGAAAAATAACAGTATAAGAGGCAACAGTGAGACCCATCTAGAGCAAATATATTCTGGTGGCAAATATGAGGACAAAAAAAAAAAAGAAACACGGCATCAAAAGCAATACAACCCTTCACAAGGTTTATGTAAAATTTTGAAAGGCAATGAAAATCATTTATATTTATCATTTACTGTATGCCCAAAAAATCATTAGTAAACTTTTTCAAAAGTTCCAAAAATCGAACAAGACATTGATTGTGTTTATTTGGCTGTACTTCGCAGTACATCATTCTTCGGCATCAGCACACTGTCTCCTCTTTACTAGCCAACACTTTTCCTGCGGTTTTGCTTCACGAGTTTCTGCTAGAGGAACATTGAGTCTCACCCCTAACTTTATTTATACACTGCTGCCAATAAATTACATCAAATCTTGATTCCTCGTACAGTTAATCAACATTATATATTTGTTCCCTGCCACACCACAATGCGAAATCCTTCACCAATGTGATGTGGCCTTCACCAAAACCAAAGCTTTGTATCTTAAACTAGTTGTTCACTTTCAGAGTGTTGCTGGAGTTCCACTGACATAGGAATGATAAACCAGAATGGAATCTCTATTAAAAAAACATTGAGGGAATAAACATTCTGGAGGGTTGCAGCAAAGTACGGGCAGACACTTACACGCCTCCAAGGGTTCTTCTGGTTGCTAAATGAATTACGATGCAAAACAATATACTATCTGGAGCTGAGGCATGGATAAAGCTGAGTTTCATCAGAGAAGAAACGTTGCTACTTTTGCTCAAAAAGAGGGCGCCCCCTCTGCTTTTTGCTGCCACATAGAAAGCTGTGTTATTGCCCACTCTTGACTCCCTCCTCAAGTTCCTCACAAAGGTCATTGCAAAAGTGCAGAACACAAGCCATCTTCTGTTAGCAGTGATTGACTAAATAGCACAGGACAGTCAGTTGAAATGAGACCATGCCATTGACAAGCAACTAAACACTCCTTTTAAAACATTTTATTGATTTGTCCAAACAGTACAGTAACTATATGTTGGTCACCCCACCAATCCCCAACATCCCCCCACTTCCTACCACTGAGGTCACCGGCTCAAGCAATTATACCACACTCATTCATCATTTCCAAATCTTATAAACTTTCTTTGGGCATCCTCTTCCTTAATATACCGCTTTTCCTGTTCATGCCTGTCCATTTTATATTTCTTAGTCTTTTTTTTACTTAGGGGTCACAGCTGATCATCAATTAGCACTCTTAGCTAAGAGAAAATCCAAATTAATTAGTATACACTGGTAAGAGGTTGCATTTGATTTACTCCATGTTCCTAGCAGCACCCGGGTGGCCTCCGGAGTAATCCAAGCATCAGTATCCCCCTCTAATTTATGGGTCACCCCCTCACATAATTTGCCTAGTTTCGGGCACTCCCAGAGGGTATGTACAAGTGTCCCTTTTTGAGCACTTCCCCACAGACAGTTCTTATCTAATACTTTCCCTGTTTTATACAAACTCTGGTATAATATACCCAATGCAGCATTGTTACCTAAATCAGTCTGTACCAGGCTTTAATCGCTGCTTGTCTAGGACATTGCAGCAACTAAACTCTCCGGAAGTAGCCTTTACCCATTTGCTCTTTCTCAAGCGTTGCCCTGTTCCTGCTCCAGAGATCAGTAGTAAACAAACAAGCAAACAGAAAAGTACATCCACTTTGCATGTTGGTTATATAGTGGAAACTTGACTAAAATGAATTGGAGCTTTTTACATGGGCACCAGCTACATTACACAGGGTCACATTTGCTGTTCTAGGCACAGGGAGATTCAGTGATTTGCCCAGAATCATAGGAAATCTAGCTGTGATCGAAACTCGAACTTGGTTCTCCAATTCCAAGGTCCGCATCTATTGCCATAACACTGCATCCTCTCCCATTATGGCATCTCTCTATCGCGCTACCATTGTTGATTTGATGACGAACGCTAACCCGATGTCTCTGAGTGGGAGGAGAGGGGACAGAGCTGCCCTCCTCCTGGGTGGCAAACAAAGAATAAATCACCATTGGCATAGCCAAAAGGTGTCGCATTTAGGACCTTATAGATTTTAAGTTATGCAGCACAATATCCTTGGTGCAACAACATCAACTGTTGCATGACTAAACCCTTATAAGGTCCCAAAGGCGAGACTTATTGGCTATGCCATTGCTTGCTTATTTTTTAGTAGGACATTTCCAGGACTTCTCAGCAAGCCTTCTAAATTTTTAAAGGAATAGTACAGTCAGTTGTCAGTGGTTATACTTCAAACGCTTCCCTCAGGAATATCATCACCTTTAATGAGACAGCACACGCAACTCCGGCAATGATGTTAGACATTTAATTGGAAGGGACCAGTACTCCTCAGTAAGGCTGCTATGCTTTTAATGGGTCACTGCAGCTGGTTCTAAGTGCCAGCACCTCGAACTGGACAGAATGCACACTACTCTCCTAGGCTGCTATATCTGTAATGAAACAATTCTCACAGTGATGTAAGCCCTTTATATGGACAGTGCCAACACTTCTCATTAGGGCTGCTCTGCTTTTAATGGGTCACTGCAGCTGGTTTTAAGTGCCAGAACTTCTAGCTGGAAAGAGTCAACACTTCCCTGCTGGACTGCTATATCTTTAATGAGACAATAATTGACAATTCTCACAGTGATGTTAGATCTTTAATTGGAAGGGGGCAGTAAACCTCAGTAGGGCTGGTATGCTTAGTTTTAAAGAGTACTGCAGTCGGCTCTAAGTGCCAGTACTCGAAACTGGATAGAATGCACACTGCTCTCCTAGGCTGCTATATCTTTAAAAAGACCATTCTCACAGGGATGTTAGACCTTTAATTGAAAAGTACCAATACTTCTCAGCGGGGCTGCTGTGGGGCTACAGCTGGTTTAAGTGCCAGTACTTCTATCTGGACAGAATCAGAACTTCATTGCTAGACTGCTATATCTTTGAAGAGACAGCTCCGAACTTCTTGCACTGATCTTAGATCTTCAATTGGACAGAAGGACCAAGACTTTTCAGTAAGGCCTCAGGTCTTCTAGTCTTTTAAAGGACACGCACGAGTATGAGAGGGAGCAGTGAAGACAGGGAGAAAGGAAGAGAATGAGAAAAAGAACATTAGAGGGAAGATACAGTGAAGGAAATGGAGAGAAAGACATGTAGAGAAAACAAGAAAAATGAAAGAGTGAGGAAACAGACAAAAAGAGAAAGAAGAGAGAGAGAGAGAGAGAGAGAGAGTGAAAGGGGGAAAACTGGATATAACACAGGGAGAGGAGAAAGGAGAATAATCATGAGAGACTGGAGAAAGATAAATGGCAAAAGAAAAGGAAGGGGAGGGTGGGAGATACATGGAGAGGGAGAAGCAGCCAGAGAGATATACAGAGTGGCTGAGTAGGGTGAGAGAGAAGGAGAAAGAAACAGAAAGATATAAAAAAGGATATAGGACATATTTTCAGTGAGCTGTTCACTAATGATGTTAATGAGACCAAAAACAATGTGGACTGTAAGAGGAACAACATTTAAATAATACATATACCAATCACAGTAGCCATGTTAACATCGCTAACCGTGATTTCGTAATACTTAAGCAATAAAAGTCACTGTTTGGACAATCTGGCAGGGGCACAACTTAGAACCTATTACAGGCAAGCTTTCGAGTACGGGTGCGGCGAAAGTGATTATGACCGGGAGTTGTGTGTGCGGGGTGCAGCGAAAGTGATCGCGACTGGTAGTTGTGTGCGCGCATGCAAAAAGGAAATAAAAACAAGAACGCGAAAAGAAAAAAAAAGTGATCACGAGCAAGAAGTTCAGCCGCGACTGGGAGTTGTATGCGCGCGTGCCAAAAGTAAATAAAACAAGGTTGAGAGAGGCACGCAAGGATTAATGAGCCTTGACAGAAACCCACATGGTGGCTGCACGTGTGCACGCACGCTTGAACGCAAGCTTGAGGCCATCAAAAGCCTCTGGTAGTACTTTCAAAAGCAACTCACTAAATGTTTTCGCAGACAGCGCATGCGCTGGCTCAGCGAGACCTAAAAATCAGCTGCTGTCAGGCCAGTTACCAGGGGCGGCTGGTGAACTTGGAAAGTGGTGAGGTGAAAGTACATGCCTTAGATCTAATTCAGTAAGCGTAGTGAACAATCCCCATTTCCTTGAAAGGGATTCATGGGGATCTTCCTCCTTGAAACTTGGAAAACAGTCTGGGCCTGGAAATATTTTTGAATTGGTAAAACATTGGTTGCACTAGCTGTGCAGTCATAGGCTTACTTTCTGATTGTTAATCAAAGCTTTGCACTAGCAGTGCATCCCAGGGATGACGTTTCGAGTTGTTAAAATTCTCTTTCCCAGCAGTGTAGCCCTCAGACACCTTTTAGATGAAGCACACACAATTGTTTCAAAGGTATTTCAATAGTGAAGGGATGTTTTTGAAAGGTTTCACGTAATTACAGTTTTTTTTCCTTTTAAGTTGACCTTATAGTTCTTTGGTGCACAAGCTGGGTCTGGTAGTTTGGTGGAATATGTACAAGCAAGGCAAATCAGTTGATTCTGCCTTATCCACTCAGTCTTTCATCTTTCAATGGCTGATTATCCTTTAAGAAGGTAACAAAAACATGTTAACATTTCAATAGGCTGAGAGGCCGTAGGAGCTACCGTTATGACAGTGATGATCTACAAATACGTATGTTAACGCAACTTGTTTTACCAAGTAATTGCACCTGGTCATCTTCCCTTTTTTGTGCTTGTAGTAATGACGTTACCATTTTTATAGTGCACAATTTGCCATTGGCATAGTATCACTTCCCTTTCCTGTATATGATTTGGAATAAGTATTTAAAAAGTATGTAACTCTGGGACCTTTAGCTCAGCTATGTACACAAATCTTCATGGAAGTCTATTTTTGAACATCTTATCCCAGCCTGAATGATGCGTTTTAATATTATTTTTTTATATTATTACATTTAGAGTTTTTGGCAGAGGGTGCAAACATCAACGGGTTCATGGCACTGACAAATCTGTGAACATACTGCACAGACATATGAAAAGTGTTTTCAGTTTCCTGCTGAGAATTAGGTGCGAAGGGATGGTGCAATGGTGGCAGGAGGAATAGGGAAGCTACGCCACTAAAGTCTGCCTGGAAAGGGCACATACTTTTAGATTTTGTAAATATCTTGAATAAAAACGCTCCACATAAAAAACAAAATTAAACTGTACTAATGTTTCTTGTCAGTGCAACATAACCCGCCTCTCCATGTTCATTAGCATACATGCAACTTGAAGCAAAGCATTTTCCTGGAATCACACATTTAGGCAGCTGGAGTGTGGTAATTAAAAACTGTGGGGTATAGTCACAAGGAAGTGACGGAGAGAGGTGTTAGCCTTCTTGGCCTAACTCCTTTCACCGCCACTTCGGAAACGCAAGGCTGCACCACATTCACAAGGATATGGTGTAGCCTTGTGTTTCTTACCTGCGATGGCGCTAAGTTTAACAACTTAGGGTCAATGCCGGCACCCTTGCACCAGAGTGCAAGGGTGTCTGTGTGCAGGGGAGGTTTGTTCATGTGTAGGAAGGTATCCCTTCCTGCACATAAACAATCTTAAATGCAATTCTCTCACGTTCATGTGTGCTGCCTCATGCAGCACACATGAAAGTGACAGAATTGCATTTTTTAAAAAGGGACACCTTCCTGTACAAACACAAACCATGGCAATGTGCTTTTTCCATGTGTGCTGCACAAGGAAGCACACATGAAAAAAGAAAACACGAAGAGAAATGGCATTTCTCCTCATTTCGCCAGTTTAAGACCAGGATTTTCCTGGTCTTAATTTTGGCGCTGCCTCCAGCATCAAAATCAATGGATGTTTCGGTAGAACGCCCACCGCAACACCCACTAACCTCCCCTTTCATGCTAAATACAGCGTGAAAGGGTGCCGTATTCACAAGGCAGCATTAAGCCACATTAAGTGGCTTAATACTGCCTTGTGAATAAGGCGAGGCCCGTATTGCCATCACAACCTCACTGAAAGTGGCGTTGCGGTGGCGATAGGGGCTTGTGAATATGCCCCTGTGTCTTCTGATTTGAAAGTCAGCGTATGTCCCATGAGTAGTCATTGGTGCATGGTAACAAATGAAAACATAAATTGTGGGAGAAAGTGCTATGAGTGAGACATGGAAAGAAACCTCCACAGTTACAGGGAACATTATGCACTGAAAAACTGATGCTTTTATTATATACGTAGGCACGGTCAACAAGTGTTTTGTTTTGTTTACCTTTAGTGCTTGCTGGAAATCCCTGACTATTACCTGTAGCTATCTTGCAAGCTGAGCAATGTGCTCCTATCCCACTGGAAGTGGGTCAGTTGAACAACAGATCAGAAGTCAGTTTAGGGCTGGGACTGAACTGCTTCATCCTGCTCTAACCTGTCTTCTTATAGGGTGCTTGGATAGCTGGACTGAAAATACCTCACTGCCCGAGCAGGCTTCATTCTTCAGACATGCTACGTTGATTTGGGGATGCGCAGCATGTCTATGGCTTGCAAATGTTTGAAGGGAGCTGAGATGTAAAGAGCCCTACAACATGCACAGTCCCCAGAACTCTACTGAAAGTATTTTCCTTTTTACTGCTGACATGTGCACTTAGCCATAACAGCGCACACAGACAACAGAAATGAAAGTATTCAGAGTGACAGGTGTGTCAGTTTGTCTGTTGTTATTCATGCTGTCTTAGCTGCAAAAAAGAAACCTTCTTCATGCATTTCTGATGGTTAGTGGGGCTGCGCTCCAGCGCCCTCTATGGGCCAGCAGCCCCCTGCCAGTTACGGTGTAGTACCGCAGACCCTTGCTTTGTTTTCGCTGTTACTGTTCCAGTGCAGGCTGGGGAGATACTGGGGGAAGTGTATGGTGAGCCAGGTACTGCCTCCCTCCCTACCTGTCATTCACTTTGGGAAAGATTTTGAGGCAGATTCCCCTTTTTCTCACGTAGCGCAGCAGCCACAAATGCTGCACTGCATGAGAAGGAGAGAATAGGAGAGTGCCATATTTGCAGAAACATGGCACTCTCTGTAGCGCCGGCGCTGAAACGTGCGGCTGTGTGCCACAAAAACCACTTTGTACATTAGTCTCTGTGAGTCTAGCATATGTTATGTCTTGGAAGGATACCGTACCAGTACAAAATACTATGCTTAGACTAACTTTAAACATTTTTTCATTTTGAATGTGTGCTGTACAGTGCAGCAAACATGCAAAGTCGGAAAAAAGGGGGACAAAGCATTTCCCCTTCAAATAGCGCCTATCTGAAATGGGCACTATTTTCTGATTCTAAACTTTGCCTTCTTTTTTAGGTACATAGGGCCTTATTTATGAAGGCCTTGCGCCACCGGTGCGTCACTTTTTCCCATGTTAAAAGTGACGCACCGGCGGCGCAAGGCCTTCATAAATAAGGCCCATAAGGTTTAGCATCAGAAACCTTGCGTGGGTGCATGGGAGTGCCCATGCACCACCCATGGTGTGCCCCCCCGATCTAAGTAATTCAAAGCAACGCTATTCACTGCTTTTCATTACTTTCGAGTGATTTTCCAGTGTAAAACAGGTTCTTCACTGGAAAGTAAATAGGTAACAAAAGAGTTTGTGCTGTTTTGTATCACTTTTGAGACGTAAACTCAGTATTAAATCATATTAAATAGACCCCTTTGTTTCTCCATGCCTGCTGCTGTCTGCATTTTCTTTGTCTCTGGAAATGAAGTGGATGAATATAGGTTCAGACCCGGCACAACCCAGGCCACTTAAATTTCTTCCGCTGGCTTTATACCACAGCCTTACCATTATTTGCTGAGTTAGTGTGTCTCATTTGCTATACTTGCTCTTTGTAAGACGCTTGGATTTTTCACAATCCCTATGACTTCAGTGATGTTACATAAATGTCAGCACACACACTCCGAAAATTGTTCCAGTACCACTGCTTACAAGGTGGAAATATTTCAGCAGCCCACCAGGGAAATGCACAGCACCTTTCCCTAAGAATGATCTCTGTTGAGTTAGTTTAACATGTTAGAATTGCTCCTGGTGGTTTTACAGGGCCAACAGCAATAATAAAAGTTATAAAATCTTTTTCCACATGATCTTTACATGAGTCGATAAATCAAAATACTGAGTTGCTTATTTTATATTAAACATCCTACAATGTGCCTTTCTTGTCTCTGTGCGAGAATGTGATGTCTGTTCCAGGTCATGGCAGAAAAATGCCTCGCACCCTCCTGTCCTGCACCATGGAATAAGTCTTACATTTACTACCATGAAATAAGATGATTAATTCGAATTCAAGCTTAGCAACGACGTTCCTGCAAGGAGCAGAAATTACGATCTCTGACACTATATACCGGTTCATTCTGCAGAAATCAAACAAATATGCTATTTTAAGCAGTTGCCTTATTAGAATTGCAGCCCGCTTGTGACCCTATTGATAACAGACATGATTGTATTTAAAAGAAATAGGAAATAAGTATGTTATTCATATATTATTTTGAACTGAAGTATGTTATTCATATATACAGAGATTTTCCCTTCAGCCATAAGGATTGGATTGTCCAGTTGTGTAGGTATCGATGGTGCAGTAGGTGCTGCGTGACGTAACGGGCATGGTACGTAGGGTCACGTGACCCAAGTTAAAATAAATGGTGACGTGCGTGCGTAATACCAGTTAGGTGCACGACTGTGCTAGCCACGCAACTGCATTCCAAGCTACTGTCCTTTAGTCTGTCCCCGTGGTCCTAGCAATCAGCCCACCTCATCTGCCAAGGTTGCAAGCCACCGCAACCCCGTCAACACAACAACTGGTGATGAGGGTGGGCGTGCTCCATCTCAGCACCGCGTGGCGGCCGCAAAGGAATATCTCTGACCTAGCGGTGCTCTTGCCACAGTGCGATCGAGCCTGTGAAGTGTGGCGGATCGCTCTGCAAAGGGGGCCAGACTTCGCCCTCATATCTGTAAAGGGGGCCGACTTCACCCTCATAACAGTGAGCCACTGCCTGTTTGCTGCCCTAAGACCCCTGCCACATGTGAGGCACTTCATTGGCGCAAGGCCACATCGGCAGTGGTGCACGCGCATGCCCTGTACACACGGGCTTACGATTAAGCTCTACCATGTGCTTTTGGCCCACACAGCTTCCATTGGCAGTATTGTCCACATGTGACCTCCGTATATTGTGGTCCTGAAGGGGGAAGGACAGAATTGGGTGGAGGAGAAGACTCTAGCGTGCACCAGAGGGCAAGGCAGCCAACCACAGGGGGAGCAGTGCACCAATCTGTCGCCCAGGGCTTAGGAAGTCCAACAGCGCTGGGTAGATAAGGTGAGCAGTACCCATCAGGACTGCTATGCAAAGCATGCAAGGAAGAGGACATATTAGCAAGGGGCAACAGAGAGTCATCATATCTACAATACCTCCCATAGAGCCATTTCTAGTGGTAGGTTCACCATCTGCACTTGCCTGAAAAATCATCATACAGCCATTAAAAGAGAACGTCATATTACTCCCATCATAGATGACCTGATCGGGGAGATGGCGGGAGCATGTTTGTTCTCCAATTAGGACCTGAGATCCGGGTACCATCAGCTTGTACTGGATGAGGCCTCCCGCAATATTACCACATTCTCAAATCATGTTGGTCTTCTGAGATACACCCGCCTGAGCTTTGGGGTGTCCAGTGCGTGGAAGTTTTTCAAAACGTGATTCACGAGCTGATCATGGACATACCCAGAGTCATAAATGTTAGCGATGACATTATGGTTCATGCCAAGACCATCTCCGAACACAATTCACGTCTGCCTCAGGTACTCTGCCGAATACAGGACGCCGGACTAACTCTACACCGGGAAAAATGCGGTAACTACAATTATTTGGCTACCTTCTCCACCAAAGGAGTTAATCTTGATCCTGGCAAGGTCTGTGACATTAAAGATGCGGCTGCCCCCACCAACGTCACTGAAGTCTGCAGTTTCCTTGGGATGGTGAACTATTGTGGGGGATTTATCCTAGACCTCACAACACTCACCCAACCACTGAGGGAACTCATGAAGGACTCCATTCCCTGGAAATGGGACAAGAAACACTCTAATGCCTTGCAGGACATTAAGGATGTCCTCTCTGAGGCAACTACTCTAACATTCTTCGATCCCAGGAAGATGACACTGATTGCCGTAGATGCTGGTCCAACCGGATTAGGAGCTGTATTGCCACAAAGGTGGCACCAGGAAGAAGATTGGGTTCCTGTAGCCTTCGCCAGCCGGTCCCTTGCAGACACAGAGCAGGGGTACTCCCAAATAGAGAAAGGGGCCATTGCGATACACTGGGGGTGCCGTCACTTTCATCTCTACGTATATGGCAAACCGTTTGTTGTGGCAACTGACCACAAACCCCTGGTAGATCTATTTTCCAGGACATCTACCAAACCACAACCTGGATAAAAAAATAGATGCTGCAGCTGGAAAACTACAACTGCAGAGTGGAGTATCAGGTGGGATCTAGGAACCTGTGGGACTATCTGTCAGGCCATCCAAGAGCGGCTACTTTACAGGAAAAGGAAGATGCCGCTGATACAGAGGAATTCATCAGGTGTGTCACAGCAGGGTCTTGCCCTCTCCCAATTTCCATGGATGACCTACGAGAGAAGACAACTAAAGACGACTGCCTACAACTCGCGAACCTAGCCCTAAGACACGACAACTGGCACAGAGTGGAAGATACTCCCCGTAAAAGCACAGTGCATCATGGACAGCTCGTACAACATCAGGGAAGAACTCACTGAGGACACTACGGGGTGTCTAATGCAGGACACTGACTAGTGATCCCATCAGCCTTGAGTGCCCGGGTTGGCCAGCTGGCCCACATTGGACACCAGGGGATAGTCAAGACAAAATCTCGGCTATGGAACAAAGTATGGTTCCCTCTCATTGATGAGCTAGTAGAACCCACTGTCCGCCCCTGCCAGTGGTGCCAGGCAACGGGGAAAACTCCTCGCCCTGCTCCGATAATTGCTGAGCTGAGACCTCAGAAACCCTTGTAGTGTGTCAGTTTAGACTTTGACAGCCTTCCAGAGGGTCGACACATGTTTGTAGCCATTGATGATCACTCCAAGTACCCGGAGGTCCAGATCATAGCATCACCAAATGCTGGAGAAGTAATCCCAAAGTTGGAAAAGATCATGGCGACTCACGGCCTCATTCAGGAGCTGAGAACGGAAAATAGACCCCCCTTCCAAGGCCATACCTCAGTGCGCTGGGCATTCGGCACCGGAGGATCGCACCACGGTTGCCACAATCTAATGGCGAAGTAGACAGATTCATGCGAACTTTGAATAATGTAATATGCATCGCCCATGATAAATGTCAGTCCATGGAGTTGGCCATTTTCATCTGTCTACGGAGCTACCGCCAGACGCCGCACACCACCACTGGTGTGGCCCGGCACATCTACTCATGGGGCGAGAAATCACAGACTCTATTTCACATCATCCCCAGTGGTACCCTGAGGTGCCGGACAATGCTCACGTGGAGGCACAAAGCCTATGGGCCCATGCTCAAGTTAGCCAACGGCGACGTACCCGGCCAGTGCAGAGAGCAATAGGTGACCTTGTGCTACTCAAAAACAGACTAACCAGCGGCAAGTTTCGGTTGCCCGATGGAAAAAATCCTTGGACTGTAGTTGACGTGAAGGGCACAAGATTTATTGCAAAAAGAGGACGAAAACAGTGACAAGAAACGTGTCATACTTTAAGAGATTCCAGCAAACCCTTCTGCCGGACAGGTCTAACACCATGGACAATTCCCTGTGGCCCCTGAGAGAGAGGGAGGTTAATGGGGACACAGGAGCAGAGACATCCAGAGTGCCGGGCATGAGGAGGGCCCTGGCAGAGCCTCAACTCCTGAAGAGGGGTCCGTGAATGATGCGTCAGGTGACGGACCCTGTAGGCTCTCTGAAAATCGAGGTGACTCGCAGTTTGGTGCAGAGGAGAGGAAGCCCAGTGAGCGTAGCTATTCCCAGTATCAACTTTGAGAGAATCCTGAGCCGACCCGCAGGTTGCAGCATTACTTCACCTAAGCACTGTAAGCTGATTGTTGTTCAATGTTTTTTGGGGAGGAATGTTGTATCATACCTGTGACATAACGGGTACACTGCATAGGGTCATGTGACCGAGTTAAAATAAATGGTGGCACGCGTACGCAACACCAGTTAGGCGCATGACCGTGCTAGCCATGCAACTACATTCCAGGCTCCTGTCCTTTATTCTGCCCCTGAGGTCCCTGCAATCAGCCCACCTCATCTGACGAGGTTGTGAGCCACCGCGACCCCGTCAACCCAACAGGTGCAAAGGGACCTGGGCAAAGAGGATCTGCAAAGGCAATGCACCCTCCTTACAGATTCTATTACTACAAAACTGCAGTGGTGTAACAAAGGCCCCCACAGAGGGGGGAGGGGGCAATCTCCAGCCCCCCGCCCCCCAGTTGAGTACAGTGGCTTGATAGCTCCTGTGTGTGGTTGGATGGGGCCTTTTGCGCTACTGCCCAAATGGGACAAACCCAGACTATTTCCCATGCTTCCATTAAGGCCCATGGCAACCTTTCCCCGTCACTGTCCCGGCTTACTTTAGAGATAATAATAATAATAATAATCCTGTATTTGTAAAGCGCAAACTACTCAGCCCTAAGGGTCTCAAGGCGCTGGGTGCCCTTGGGGAGACTAAGTGAGCTAGCGCCCAGAGTCGCATGGTGCTGAACTGAAGCAATGCCGGCGGTGAACTCTTTGGGGCTTATTTACAAGCCCCATGTGCCGCTTTTGTGGCACTTATAAAATAGGTAAACTGACACAAAAGTGGCCCAAGGGGCTTGTAAATCTGTCCCTTTGCTCGGAGACAGCTGCCCTGGCTGCTGCGCCACACCTCAGAGATGCATCGCTGGGACATTGCGCAGGAGTAAACACGTCTTAGCTGCCATGTTAACTAGTATACGAGGGTTCTTTCTGGAGCACACGTCATCACAGAGCCCAGCTGCCTCAAGCACCCGTGCTGTTACCCTAATTGCGAGCTTAATATCGTCAACTGTGTGAACACATATGAATTTGTGAGTTACAGTTTTCTGGTAAACGTTGAGGTGTGATAAATACGAGAAACGATGTCGCGCTTGATGTTATTTTTAAACAAGTCTAGACTTCCTTCCAATCAACAAGGCTATTGAGAACCGACATAGAGAGTATCTCCCGGGGAGAACGAAAGTTATTGATTCGAAAGCCTCCATTTCGTCCTAAGGAATAGGGCACATATTCAATAAGAGCAATCCAAGCATTCATCCATCCAGATAGTTTACTTGCCCTGCGCACATCCATTCCCACCAGGCACTGCATTTGTGTTCAGTTTGTTCCTTTTGTAGTGATGATGCATGCACTGCAACCAATCTCTAAAGGCAGTTTGATGGACAGAGCAAACTTGCTTTTGTCCTCATAAAGCTTTATTTGTTTTGCTAAATTATTGGCCCTGGTCATTACATAACCATTAAGACCACATTTTCTCATGGCAAGTGTCTTTAAAAATCCTCAAAGCAATTCAATCCTTTCAGCTGAATGTGTTGTAATAGTTCAAATTGTTGGAAATCAAGGCTCCCACGGATTCAGAGTGCTTTGCATCAGCCTTCCTTTGCCGTCGAACCGGTAGATAAAAGCCTGGCTCAGCGGGGCTTGTAAAAGATGACGAAAAGTTGAACACTATTACCACCGAAATATATTTTCCTCTTTGGGTTTAAAATTGTTTATTGAGTCATATCTGAACAAAATGACTCAGTGCATTAGGTTGGTGAGTACTCATTTTGAAGGCTACAAAAGCTTCCAATAAACTCACCTATAGGTCAGAAGTGGAAGTTTCCGTCACAAAAGTCTCTGACCGGTAAATAAAAGCTCCGACACAGCTCAGTGAATTTGCCTTTTTGCTGGATACTGTTGGCTAAAGAAAAGGATTTACAGACAGGCCAAAAGTGAGGAATAATGGGTGCAAAAGCTCTTTGAGCCCGTTTTGCATGTGTTCTCAGGAAATTTCCAACAGGAGGGGAATGAGTGTGGTGACCTCATGAACATGACAGCGAGGACGAAGGGTCACACCAGGGCCGGTTGTAGGATTTTTGGGTCCCGGGCCAGAAAGAAAATGTGACAGAGCCCTCAAATTTGCATGCACTGTGACATCACAGGTAGTGACATCACAGGACGTGTCATTAATGGAGTATAAATCCTCTGGCATTGCTTAAACGACTTTGCAAGACGCCCCTTCCCTGATGTGTAGATTAGCAAAACAATTAAAACAAGAATATTAGCCCTATTAAAATACGTACATACATTTTAAAGCAATAAGAAGTGAAAATACATCATATTAGTCACATGGGTTGCAAAAGCGTTGCCCAGGTTTCTACAAACCTATATTTTTAGGTTATTATGTGTGTACGTGGTATTTATATGATGCAAACCTAACAGAAAGGTAGTGAAGAGCTGTACAGGGTCAAAGGAAAATGCACAGTCAACGTGTGTTTGAATGGGTAGCTGTTTGTTTAACTGCTACAGAACTGGAGAACTGTTCTTTGAAGAGATGAGGATATCATTCCATATCGTCAGTGCATAGATGGAGATCGCCATATGCCCTGTGTCTTTTCTCCAGATCCCTATTGAAGGAATTCTGGTTACAGGTGTGCATACAGTAGCGGTCGGTGGTCAGAGTAGCTGCCGGGCGGTGACATGGGGAGGGGCAGGGTGGGTGGTAGTAATCTATGGATTATGGAGGATTACAGGTAAGTAAACATATAAATAAATAAAACGAATTTTGCTGCGTGCACTGCATCCCTAAATGCGATGCAGTGCACGCAATGAAATTTGTTTTATTTATTTATTGATATGTTTATTTACCTGTAATCCATAGATTACTAACCCACACCCTGCCCCTTCCCTTCCCCACATCACCGCCCGACAGCTACTCCCACCACCGACCGCTACTGTGTGCGGGGACTCAGCAGAGATGTGAGATTGTCATTCAGTTTACTCAGTGCTGTAGGCTGAATACAAAAGACTAACTGAAATTCAGCCACGTAACATAAGGTCGCGTATAGCGCGTATACCAGAGCTGCAGAATAGTGGACCTGACCACCTTGTGTAGTTTATGTTAGAAAGTAATAGTGTTATAGACGTTTATGTTCCCATGCATATTGAATTGTGTTGTAATTGCATTTATACAGCCCTTACTACCCCAGACAAGGCGTCAAAACACTTTTTCAGCGAGTAGCACACTACTCCGGAACACATAAAGAATTAGTGGTGAATTAGTATAGTGAAATATGAAAGTAATTTGAATGGTGGATATGTTAGTCCGTTATTTGGATTGAGAAGGATAGTGGAGAGGTAGAAGAGGGAAAAAGGTGTGAATTTATATAGCGCTTGCTACCCCTGCTGAGGTGTTGAATCGCTTTTACGACGAGTAGCACGCTACTCCAGAACCCATAAATGATTAGTGGAGAATTAGTATAGGGCAATATCTGTATTCCAGGCTAAGAAAGTGCAGCTTCATGAAATTGTAAGGCAGTTACATAGAGCAGTATAGCAGCAGTAGGAACATAAAGCAGTGAATTAGGAAGTAATGGTCCAGACCACCTTGCAAGCAGCAGAACCTATAGGGTCCTTGTTAGAATTGGAAGTGTCTTGTTGAGAGGTATGCACCTTGTCCAAGTTGGGACCCTTCATTCTAGTTAGGATATGGAGTTGTACACTTTATATAATCCCTGCTGACCCCATTGGTAGCTTGGCACAAGCAGACAGGCTTATCCCAAAGGCAATGTGTAAAGTATGCATACCTAACCACACAGTAACACAGTGAAAACAATACAAATGGACACCACACCACTTTTGAATAAAAAAGTATCTTTATCTAAACCAAACATGACAAAAATGACAAACATCTACAATACATATATCAAGATATCACATTTTAGAACCATTATTGTAAAAATAAAGCTGTCAGAATCCAGTTCCTGGATTGCAAATGTCCGGGAACTGGAATTGGCACCCTTTGGCAATCAGGAGGCCAGCAGATGAGTTCAGATGCTGTTTAGCAAGTTGCAGGTGAAGGCTTTGTGTCCCTGAGACTTCAGGACAGGAGGCAAGCTCTACTTCAAGTCCTTGGAGAGTCTTCTTAAGCAGGTAACCACAGCAAAGCAAACGTTCCAGTCCTTTCCTCTGCCCACAGACAGAAGCAGTAACTGCAGGCCAATGAAACAAAGTAACACCCAGCAAAGGGGCAGTACTCCTCTCCTGGCAGCTCTTCGGCTCTTCTTCTTGGCAGGGTCCTCTTAGTCCAGAAGTCATCTAAGGTTCTGGAGTTCAAGGTCTACTACCTATATCCCATTTTCTTTTGGTAGTCTTTGTTTCAGGAGTCTATGAACTCAGTAAAAAACAGTTCTGTCCTCCCTGGTCCAACTTCACTACAGGTGGTGGAGACATCATTGTGCAGAGCAGACACAGACTATTCAGGTGCTAGTGAAAACTCCTCCCAGCACAATAAATGCAGAAAGGTCTATTCAACCTTGCTATATGCCACCCAGGAAAGGCAAAACACACCTCAACCCCGCTTGTGACTGTCTAGAGTGAATGAACACCCCTTCTCCTGTCACACCAAAACCAGTTGGTGAATACCAAAAACATGCAGAGGCATACAGGATGGTTAAACAAGAAAATGTCCACTTTCTAAAAGTGCCATTTTCAAACACACAATTAAACAAACACCTTTTTCTAAATGGTGTGTTATTACAATCTGAGTTCAGAGAGCATAAACTCCAAATCTCTAGCTTTTCCCAATTATAAGTTACAATTGTTTCAAGGCAGCTCCAACACTAGCTTATGGGAGAGCTAGCCTTTGTAATGGTGAAAAACCAAATGCATTTCACTATCAGGTAATGTACCACACACTAGTGCATATCCTATCTTTCACATACTCTGCACCTTGCCATGGGGGTACCTTGGGCCTCCCTTAGGGGGTGACAAACATGTAGTAATTGGGAAGGGTTAGGCCTGGCAAGTGGGTGCACTTGCCAGTCTGGCATGGCAGTTAAAACTGAATGCAGACACTGCAGTAGGGTATCTGAGAAACATTTGAATGGATCCTGGATGTGTGGCACAATCAGTGCTGCAGGCTCACCAGTACCATGTGATTTACAGGCCAGGCCCTGGACACATACAGTGTACTTTACTAGGGAAATCAAATATGCCAATCGTGGATAACTAATCATTTTTATTTTTAAACATACTTTTTATTGTTGAAATAATGCAACCAAGTACAAGCAATGAAAAAGTTAACAGAAAACAATTACAAATATTAGGTGAGCTAAAACATATGTAAAATAGAAACAAGAAAAAAGAAATAGAAAATAGTTCCATACATAACTTTTGCTATAGTAACATATGGAAGGGAAAAAAGTTGGGGGAAGGGAAGGTAGAAGCAAGGGAGATATTAATAACGTAGTTGCACATATACATGCAAAGGCAAAAGCTTAAAACTTCTATGAGAGATATTGATGGTTTTAACATACACTATACACTATACCACCAAGACTGGAAAGAAAATTGGGTGGAATGTTTCCAATTTTTCATTATTTGTTGTAATGCAATTGCAAGTAATAAATACACAATATCCATGTTATGAGAGAGGGTTTGCCAATGATCAGATAATGTACCCAAAAATACAGCTTCAGGGGAAAGGGGGAGTGAGTCTGACAGATGGTATTAATTTAAGACCATACTTTCAACCAGAATTGATGTGGAGAAGGGCAAGAAAAGAGCATGTGAAATAAGTCTGCATGAGAAGCATTACAAGACTAGCAAACTGAAGAAAGTGAGGGTCGAAATTTAGATAAGGACATTGGTGTCAACGTAAGGCAATTATATAGGAAGAAAAATGTGTGTATCGTGCTGGCTGATCTTGAGGTCTTGAGGAGTTTCAACCGCAGTTTATCCCAAAGTGTAATAGGCCATGTATAATGGAGGTCAGATTCCCATTGGAGTTCTGTATGAGTTTTAGGTCTATATTCAATGGGTGTATTGAGGAATTTCTAAATAGTTTAGTCACTTAAAATGGGGAGAATGTTGCATTGAGGAGATGAGGGGGTTGTAGAGGATATTAAGAGTGGAGAATTGGTTATATGTTGAGTCAATAAATTAAACCTAACAAAAAAATATTTTGGTAGCTTATATAGTAATTTGCGTCAGACAAAGTCAGGAAAGAATCGTTTGAGTATGACTGATGTATTCATAGTAAACCTCTGTCCCGCTAAGCTTTCCAGAAAATAGGTTTGTTCTTAATTTTGAGAAGGTTATTATGACAGATAGATGAGTTAAGAAATTGGTCTTTAGCTGAGAGGTGTGACAACATAAAATAATGAAATATTTTGTGAGCAGTAATATGCATAGCTCAAGATAGAAAATGAGATTTATGAGTGAAAGTGAGGTATTCATCAAGGAAAAAGGGAGATAAAAAAGAATATTCTAGATCTTTCCATAATGGGGAGGCGTTAGGAGTAGAATCATTTAAGGATTTAGAGAGTTGTTGAGGAAGGAAAGCTTTATGGTAGAGTTGAAAATCTGGAAAATTAACTCCACCCTATGATGTGGGATGTTTTAAATTAATTAAAGACATACGTGTTTTTTTCTTGTTCCATAAAAATATTGAGAGGATAGAATTAATTGTTTTGAAAAAGTATGCAGGAAGGTTAAGAGGGATAGCCAAAATCATATAAGAAATAATGGTAGCAAACATTGTTTCAATGGTGTCAAGTCTGCCCCACCAGGATGAGTATAAAGGCTGCCATTTGGAAGTAGAAGTGGATAAAGTAGAGAACACATTGGTCATATTAAGGGACAGTGTTTGTTTAATAGAGGAAGCAAACCGAATACCTAAATATTTATTTTTTTGTCAATTTCATGAAAAATTTGTAGAGATAAAATCCTGTTTATAACAAAGAATATTCAATGGCAGAATTTCACATTTATCTTGGTTTACTTTGTAACCGCAAAGTAAAGAGAAAGTATTGACTTCTGTAATGAAAGCTGAAATAGAGCCTTCTGGTTTAGATAAAAATAATAGAATATCATTTGGATAGACACTCATTTTAACATGAAGATTGTCATGTTGGAAACCATGTACGTTTGAATTACGTTTAATTTTAGCTAGAAATGGTTCTAGTATGAAAAGAAGAGGGAAAAGGGGGCATCATTGCCAAACTCCTCTCTGTAACGTAAAGGAGTTAGAAAAATAACCATTTACAAAAACAAAGGCTTTTAGTGAGGTGTATAATAAAGAGATATAAGAAATACTCTTGGGACAAAAGCCAAACCAATAGAATGTATGAAAAATAAAAGACCAATCCATACGGCCCCTCGCGGCGGGATGCCTGGCTTTCACCTTGTGGATACCCTGCCGGGGTTATCTCACAGGGGAATACCAGGACGGGTTCCCTAAGCAAGCGCCGGGAAACCCACTGCGGGTAGCTGTGCGCTATATAAGCTCAAATACATTTACATTTACATTTACGGTCAAAAGGTTTTTCTGCATCTAAAGAGGTGGCTGCAGGTGAATGGGGATATTTATTAGATTTATGTAATATATTAAATAAAGTCCAGGTGCTATCCAAGATACTCTGTCCTTTAATAAAGCCAGATTGTTCTTTACAAATGATGGATTGTAGAAAAAGCTCTAATCAAAGAGCTAGAATGTTAGCAAATATTTTATAATCAGAATTAGTTAATGAGATCGGTCTGTAATTTTTACAGAAATTAGGATCTTTTCCTTCTTTAGGGATTAAACAAATGAGAGCATCCTTGAAAGGTACCAGAGGATGGTTTATACGAAATAAACTGTAATAACAATGAGAGGAGATAAGGGAGAAGGGACTTGGATAAATGGGAGTAAAATTCCACAGGGAATTCCTCTGGGCTAGGCACTTTCCCCATCTTAAGAAGTTTTAAGTCCTGGGAAATATCTTCGATAGTGATATTTTGCTCTAGTGGAGAAAAATCAATATCTGAGGCAAATTGTTTTTGTATGGAAGCAAGGTAATTTTTTATATCTATAGGATTTGTAGAAGATTCAGGAGTATAAAGGGAGGTATAGTATTTATTGAATTTGTCTTCTATCTCTAAATATTAATTATTGGGACAGAGGTAGAAGTTAGTATATAATCAATATTAAAACTTTCTTTTAAATTTTAAGGTAGAAAGCAAGGAGCTGGCCTACTTTGTTTTGACCACCATAGTAGTTGGCACAGCCTCAGAGAAGGTAGGCGGAAGTATTTTCTGTGGATACGTTATTATATTTACATTTTCCTGGATTAGATTATTAAGGTCTGTCGTAAAATTGGTTGACGTGTAGAGAGATTCTATTAATTTATTGGATTTAAGATGTTTGTTTGCTTTATGGGAATTTTGACGTTTCTTTTTAGCAACAAAAGAAATAATGAAATCGCTGCCTGAAGCTTTAAAGGAGTCCAAAACAATAGAAAAGGATGAAACAGAGGATACATTACGTAAAAAAAAAAATAATGAATTCTTCAAAAGAGGAAGTAAAAGATTGGTCAGCTAATAAAGAAGTATTAAAGCGCCATCTTTTATTTGAGTTAGTAAATGAAAGTAATTCTAAGTCTAATATACAGGAGCATCGTCAGAGATCAGAATGGATCCAAGGTCTGCTTCCAAGATAGATTGTGTTAGAGCCTTTGAGACATATAAATAATTTATGTGTGATTGTGAAAGGTGCGTGGGGGAGAAAAAGGTGTATTCACGAAGTTGTGGGTGGCAGAGTCTCCGGGAGTCAATGAGGAATCTAAGAGCGATGGGATTGATAAAATAATGATGTATGGGTGAAGGAATAAAAGATGTTTTAGATGTACAATCAATATGAGGATCAATAATTATTTACAATTCCCACTGAAAATTACGTATGGTGTATCAATGGACATCAAAAGGGAAGAAATGTGTGGCCAAAAAGTATTAACAGTTATAGTAGGTGCATATATGTGAAATAAAGTAATAGGTATATTTTTGATTTTAAGGTGAACAACGAGCCATCGACCATCATCATCTGAATCTTGAGAAAGAAGAGAAACTTTACGTTTTTTATGAAGAAGAATTACTGTACCATATATTTACTAGTGCCTGGAGATGAAAAACATGTTCCACCCATTGCCTCTTAGGATTAAGATTTTCTGAAGCTATTAAATGGGAATCCTGTAGGAACACAATGTCTGATTTAAGATTAGATAAGTGGGAAAGTACTCGTTGTTGTTTAATAGGTGTACCCAAACCTTTAACATTTCAAGAGGTAACACGTAACATCATTAATCAATCATATGAAATAAAGCTATTAAAATATTACAACAAAAGCGTAAATGTAATAAGCAATTCATAATACAGAGAGAGAAAAATATAGTAACAAGCTTTTCAAAAAGAACGTTACAAACATGGAGAAAAAGATGTTGAAATAGAAAAAAGTAAGGAAAAGAGGAGAGTGGAACAAAGGAGAGAGATAGGAAAGGATAGACAAAGTAAATATAGAACAAAGGTAAAAGAAGAATGCCAAAACATACCAGAGACTCAAACATGGGTGGAGGATGTTGAGGAAACAGGACGCGAGGACAAAACCAGCAAAACATCTCCGGGGGATATCATGAGGAGCCACATGGTCTAGATAATATTATACAATGGAGGATAAGAAACAGGAGGGAGATAACACCTGGAAGGGAAGACATATGAAGAAGGAGACAAAATGTGTTCATTTTGTCATGAACAAGGAAGACATGAGATAAATACATCAGTAAGAGATTTAAAATGGAAACTGGATCTTCATATGTGGTTGTTTTATTTTTATAAATCACTTTAAAGAGGCATGGGTGTATCGAACCAAATCTGGCATTCAAACATTGTAGTGCTGGTTGCATTGCAAGACAGCTTTTCCTTTTATATGCAGTGATTTTGGCATAATTTTATCAGTAAATTAGCTGTGAACCTTGCCAGGAAATACGACATTTGATTTTCACTGCCTGCAAAACTTTTAACAAGTCAGTATATTCTAAGATGTAGATTATTACAACTCTTGGTTTGAGTTGAGGTGAAGAAGTAGAGGATGACCTAATCTGTGAACTCTTTGTATGTTCAATGGAGGAGATTCTGGAATGTCAAGCAGTTGGGGAGAAACAATTGAAAAAAGGCTAAAGGGTTGGATCCTTCCAATCCTTCGATAGACCATAAATACGGAGATTGTTACATCTACTACGATTCTCAAGATTTTCAACTTGTTTCTGAAGTTGTAATATATCTGCCTTCATAGGGGGAATTTGCAGTGAGGAGATTTGCAGTGACTCAATTTGATTTTCCACAGCAGCAATTTCCATCATATCATATAAACTTTATTCGACAGTTAAGTCATAAAAGCACAAGCATAAAAAACATTCATCAAAATTCGATACAATCTAAAAACTTTCATTTTAAAACCATTTGAATAAATATTTAAGATACAATTAAATTCCTTAGACAACTGTCAAGTACTTTGTTAAAAATAATTTTTTTAAATAAAAAATTATTATTTTCAAGTTTAGAAAACATTACAACCACCATTCAATAATTCATTATACAGGATAGGGTGTAATTAAAAAAACGAGGGATTTGCCGCTGCCGGAGAAAACTCGTAACGCCCTTACTAATACATGGGACTACGTTCACACGTGGCCGTCATGGTGCTAAAAATAACATAAGGGGCCAACTACTGGCTAACCAGAAGCAACATTTTTGATCAAATTGACCAAGCCCAATTCAAGTACTTCTCCACAGCGGTAGCTATAGGTGGGGTAGTGTCTGAACATCAAATTCGCAAGGCCTCAGCATATCTTCTGATGCCCATTAATTTACAGATAGGCTTTATCCACTTACAACGTAGTACGGCATATAATGGACAGAAGAACAATATATGGCTTACTGATTCCAGCTGATCCAAACACCTACAACGTCTGTCATTAATAGCTCCCCCCCATTTACAAGTGAATACCCTTGTTGGGAGCGTACCCACCCTGAAATGGAAATACAATTTTACGATCATATAGCTTTTCAATAAAATCCCAGAACTTCTCAAGCGCGGGCCAGGACTTAAATTCAAGAAATCGTCCGGTGAGTTAGGTAGAGAGTCCTTTAGAACATACCAATGAGAAAACCAGTTCCCAATATCTTCCCTTCAAGATTTTTTTAGAAGGAAAGACTGCGTTTAAAGGATCATCCCATAATTTAGTCATGCCCAATCTTACTAACAAGGATCTAATCTCCTTCAACCATTTGATTTTATGGATGGAGTAGATTTTTATAATATCCATAAGGCCCTGGGCATAGTGTGAAAGTTCCTCTGTGCACCATTCTCTACACCAGAATAGTAAGGGGCAAAGCTTGGCTAGATCTTCCACTGGTTTCCTACCAGCATCCAATAAAAGTGGTCTCAGGGGAGTACTTTGTGGGAGGCTAGTGACTTTGTGTAAAAACGCGTTCTACACCAAGGTCAGGCGCTTTAGGTTTTCAAACCCCCACAATTCAGCTCCGTATAGGGCCAAACTCAGTACCTTCATGCCATAAATGTCTAGTACAGGACTAATCGGTTTGGTTAAGGAGGTTATGAATTTAGTTAGAAGAATCCCTGATTGCTGTTGGTGCTTCAAAACAGCCAGATCGAGTTGGCTATTCCAACGCATATCCTTCTGCAGGGCGACACCCAGATATGTAAAAGCATCAACCTGCTCCAGGGGGAATTTGTTCATATACACTCTACCTCTAAAGGATTTATGTTCGTTAAAGGACATGAAATTAGTCTTGGCAGTATTTATTTCTAGACCGCGCAGGAGGCAAAATTCTTCGAATCGTTGCAGGGCCCTATGGAGGCCACTCAGTGTTATGGAGATGATCAAGGTATCGTCCGCATATATGAGGATTGGGATACGAATACCTGCCAGCACCGGAGCATCCGTGGGTGCCAGGGAAAGGTAATCTGCCACCCCGTTGACGAAGACCGAGAACAGGGTAGGTGCCATAACGCATCCCTGCCGCACTCCTATGTCAACGGGGAAGGTTTCTGTTACATCACCGTGTGCCCCCCACCGGACCAGGGCAAAGTTATCCTCATGCAAGCGGACAATCAGAGTCAGCAACTCTGGGGCCATCCCCAACTCTCCCAAGACTTGCCATAATTTACTATGCGGTACTAGATCAAAAGCTGCCCTCAAGTCAATAAACACAGCGTACAGAGCCTCTTTTCCCAAAACCACTGTCCTCCAATACAGGGTGATAAAGTGAAAAACTTGATCAATCGTGCTTGTTAGGGGGCGGAAACCAGCCTGCAGTGGACTCAAAATATTGTTTTCATCCATCCAGGTCTGCACCTTACACAAAACTAATCTACCCATGATCTTCTGCATCAAGTCGATTAGGCTAATTGGCCTATAATTGCCTGCAACAGACTTGTCTCCTTTTTTGAACACCGGGATAATTTCCACCCCCTTCCATGAGGGGGGGACAGCAGCTCCATGGGCAAATACATTTGCCAAATCAACAATATATAAACGGCAGGTTTCTTTGTCATTTAAAAAAAACATTGGCAGGGATACAATCTATACCCGGTGCTCTTCCCTCAATTACATCTAGCGCCTTATCAACATCTTCTGGGGTAAAAGCCACCCCATCATAATATGTGCATTCTATAGCTCTCTTCACCACTACTACTAGCCTACTGTGGCTTGAAATAATCAACCCACTGATGCTGAGCTACATTATTCTGAGGGCGGACCGGACACCCTCCCCTGTCCCATTTGTATGTGTCCCAAAACAATTTTGGGTTTGTAGCCGCACATGCGTCTTTGAGTTCCTTCCACTTGCACTCATCCCAAAGTTTTTTGGCCTCCAGCTGTGTTTTCCTATAACACCCCTGTGCCGCCCTTATATTACTTGCATCCTTCGTTCTTAGAGCCAAGCCCAGCTTGGCCCGTGCTTGCCGACAAGCCTCATTGTACCAACGTTCAGGTTTCTTACTCATTTTACGTCTACCTGGGCCCGACTTACAAAAATAAGTTTTTAGTCGAGCAAAATGTTTGATGTGAGCATCAATCATAAAGGAGTGAAAATTCTCCTTGGTGGCACTAGACCCCAGTGCAACTAGTACATTATTTACATCATTTATTATAGCAACCAGGGTTTCAGGTTGTTCGATAACTTTGCTCCATTTAAGATGGCGCATGTCATTCGCTAGAATAAAATCTGGCGTAACTGCATCGTGTGTGACTGGTGCAACTTCATCTGTAAACAAATTAAAACAAGAGGTCAGGGGGTTGTGATCACTTTCTATACGACCCATTACTGCCATGTCCATAAGATAATGCCACAATTTTAAATGGACAAGCAAATAGTCTATACAACTAGACCTGTGGCCATTATCGTATGTCCTAGCACCCTGCCTATCAGATGATGTTCGGCCATTGGCAACCCTCAATTGTTTCCCCATACATAGCCCCTTCAATTAAATGCCACCTCAATCAATTTTTTTATGGGTGCCAACTCAAGATAGGGGATGCCCACCTGGATTCTTCCTCCTCTGTAAGGCTCTGATCATCATGCCTTAACGGGTCAAACGTCGTATTAAAGTCCCCCGCTACAAGTGGCAGAGTGTTGCTAGGCATGGCCTCTTACAAATATTATAGGACTGCTAATACCTCTGACTTTTTTACCCCCCGGTGGCCTCTTGCATAGATATTCAAAATATCTATGCTTTTCCCTGAGGGAAAACTGAGTCTCACTACGAGAATATCGTTATTCAATACAGGACGTTGTTGTACGTTATAGCTTAGAACTTGCCTAGCCCAAATCACTAGCCCTCCTATCGGGCGACCCCCTATCCTTCTTTACCGCATGGACACAAAAATTAAGATAACCCAGCCGAAAAACAGGGTGCACCGACGATGTCTCCTGACAGAGACAGATGTCAAATTTTTTTATGAAATCAGACCAGTCAGGCGAGGCTAATCTGGAACTCAAACCTGCTAAATTCCAAGATACCATTGAGATAGGACCATTTTTACCAGGCAAACCACCAACCTTATCCACCCATCCCGATAGATTAAATCTCCTATTTGCTATGCTTGGCCCAGGAGGTAAGGTCAGCTTTATTTCTCCCATTGGTTGATTTGATAATATCTCACAATCCAAATGACCCAAAGCTATTTTCCCTACATTTGATTGGATACCGTTGGGCTGGGTAACTAATGCCCCAACCTGGAGGCTAACCTTGCCCACAGTTGAGTTAGTTCTCCTTACTGGTTTGCCATCCTTAGGCACTACTGAGTTTACCCTCTGTCTGTGCACAGGTGACCGTCAATAACAATCTTCCAAACCAGACAACATGTTAAATCTACTGGTCATCCTTATTCCCCCTGCGTTACTCCAGTACTGTAGCCCCCCATCTGATGACATATTTATGGGGTAATATGTGTTGATTGGTAGAAAAAGGTTAGGGGTAAGGAGTGTATTAGCGTAGCTGAGCTTACCGGGGCCCATTTACAAATATGTTCAGCAGCCCTTCTATCCCTCAAGTTAATAATTACAAAGTCTCCCTCAATAGACTTCTTACGATGTCCAACTCAATCTACGCGTCTAGCGAACAAAATTTCAGCCGATACCATGGTGGGATGTGGTCGGTGGAAATTAAGCCAGTGCATACATTTATTCTTGAGCTCCATATAAATATCCCTTTTATCCTAGCTCAAAGAAGGGACCCCCACGAGTACCACCACATATGGGATAGATTCGGTGGGAAGATCTATACACTGTAGACATTTTGCTAGTGGGGTACGAGGGGTATCAAGATACGATTGGAAATGATGTGTTGCTACCCTGCTACCTTCCCCTATTGCTGCCGTTCCACTCAACACAGTTTGTCTAGATACTGGTTGATTACTCGAAGGTAGTGGAGGGGAAATATACAGTGTCACAGCAGGAACAGGGGTTTCAACTGTTTTAGTCGCAGTCAGCCGGACAGTGGGGTGAACAACTTCATTAGTATGCCCTGTCAAGCTCATTTGTTTATCAATTACTCCTTTGGCCCGCTTTGTAACCCGTGCCTGTGCCGAAGCGAACGACAGTTCGAGGCATGCAAGTCTATTTTCTATGATGTCAAGTCTGTCATAAATGGGGAGACATGTCTTTTTAAAGATGAATTCCAATTTGGTCCAGAAGTCGGACCCCAGCTCAGCAGGTAACCCATCGCCAGGACTCAATGACAATGTAATCGCTTCACTATGGGTTGACATATGGCAGGACTATGGAAAGCTATTGGGAAGCTATTGGTGTCGTGCTCTCATCAACTACACTAGCTTTCTGGATTTTAGCTTTCCTTCCTTTCGCATGGGCGCCCCCGTGCTTCCTTTTTGATGTTAAAGTTAAGCCTGCCGTCGATTGAGATAATCCCGGTTTAGAGCTATAGGCGGATCGAGTCTTGATACTTAATGTCGGAGATCCGGAATGCATGTTGTGAGGGTTAGGTACATTTCTGGTGCCCAGTGAGGCATCTTCACTTGCGGGAAGACAAGGCAAGCTTCAAACGGTGTACAATAGTTGATTCCCCTCACCCTCACCAATGCTGCCTGGCACGATAGAGTGAATGACTTATTGAGGGTTTGGCGACCATACCTTGGCCAGACTTCCCATGGATGATCGTTTATCAAATGCAATATCTAAAAACAGTCTCTTTTCTGTCTGCTCAATTTCGTGGGCTAAAATAGAACACGCTCTTGTAAGAAACTGGTCCAAAGTGCCTACTATTGACCAACCAGTGATGGATTTTCTGCCTTTCCCGGCCTTAGGGGTGGTCATTGTATAATAGAAAAACACCAACTCCTTAGAATTGCTAATAAATATAGGTCTATATCAACTGACAAAGTATTTAAATGTGCACTGACCTTTACCTGTAAATATTAGAGGGGGGCCTGTCCCGCCTTCAACCGTTTTCGTACGGGCTCAAACGGGTCCGCCCTTGCAGCTGCGACTCCGTTGCCCCGCTCAAGCGCATTACTTCTAAACGCGACAAAGACGCCAACCGGTGGTTTAATCAAGAGCTTAAAGCCACCAAACTAACAGTTCGCCGCGCAGAGCTGGCTTGGAGGAGAAACTACTGCCCCACTTTGAAACTGGAATATATCAACATCCTCAACCAGTACAAAAAAAGCATCCTGGAGGCCAAAACAGCTTATTTCTCCTCCAAAATCTTAGCAGCGGAGAACCAGTCTAAGGAGATATTCTCCATCGTTCACAACCTGGCGTTCTCGGACAGAACTACGCTAAAACCAGCCCCGTCCAATGACCTCTGTCTTTCTCTTAATGATTATTTCATCCACAAAATTGTCACCATTAAGGCCAATATCTCCCCACCTCCCCCATCTTTTGTGGATCCCCAATGTCCCCCTCCCAAAGGCAAACTGACCACCTTTCCCCCTATCACTCGGGAAAACCTGGCTTCACTGGTGCCTTTGATCAAATCTGGCTCCCCTCTTGACCCTTGTCCTGCCCACATCCTCCGTCACATCTTTGTCTCTTGTCCAGATCCCCCCCTTCACCTCCTTAACAGCTCCCTTACGCAAGGCATAGTCCCCAGCTCCTTGAAGTCTGCGGTAATTGTGCCCATCCTGAAAAAACCTGGGGCAGATCCCACTGTCCCTGCCAATTTCCGTCCCATCTCCCTCCTGCCATTTCTAGCCAAGGTGCTCGAGCGCCACGTCACCTGCGCCCTGAGCTCCTTTGTGGAGAAACATGGAGCCCTTGCCTCCCGCCAAGCCGGTTTCCGCCCTGCACACTCTACGGAGTCCGTTGTCATGTCGGTCCTTGACACCCTCAGGGAGGGTATGGACACCAATCAGCATCAGGCCCTTGTGCTCCTCGACCTCTCAGCCGCCTTTGATACGGTGGACCACAACATCTTACTTTCCCGTATCAGGGCGGCGGGGATCGAGGGGACTGCCCTGGTCTGGTTGTCCTCCTTCCTGAGCGACCGCACCCAGGCTGTCCGCCTGGGTGACTTCACAGCGGACTTCCGGAAAGTTCAGTGCGGGGTTCCTCAAGGCTCATCTCTTTCCCCCCTTTTGTTCAATCTATATATCGCCCCCCTTATTTTTTCCCTCCAACAGATGGAGGTCGCCGTATTTAACTATGCGGATGACCTCCAGCTGGTCTTTGATCTTTCCTCTCCTTCTGCTGTCCTTAACTTTCAAACCGTCATGTTTCACATCAGGGACTGGATGAGCCACAATCACCTCAAACTCAACCCGGACAAAACCGAGTTGGTATTGACGGGTAGTTCATCCAGCCCCTGGTCCCCCTCTTCTGGCCCCCCTCTCTTGGCTCTCCTCCTGTTCCCTCCTCCTCAGTCAAAACACTAGGCATTAAACTTAACTCCCAACTCACCCTCCACTCCCAGGTCAGGTCTGTGGTATCTTCTTCTTTCCTCTCACTGCATACTATACGCAAGGTGTCCCGTTTCTTCACTTTTTCTGCTCTCAAACTCATCATTCTGGCCATGGTGGTGTCCCGCCTGGACTATGGGAACGCTCTGTATGCCGGTATTCCTGCATACAGTTTGCGTCGCCTACAACAGATCCAAAACCAGGCGGCCCGCCTGGCTTTCAACCTCCCCAAATTCCACCACTCTACCCCACTTCTGAAATCTCTTCACTGGCTCCCTGTGCGGGCTAGAATTCAATTTAAGCACGCATCCATCACTTTCCTGGCCCGGTTGGATCTGGCACCCGCCTTCATCTCCTCTGAGATTGCTCCTTATGTCCCCTCCAGAGACCTACGTTCGTCTTCCCAGTCCCTCCTCACCATCCCTCGCTTCCGGAGAAAGAAGTGGGGCGGCTCCAAATTTGCTATTCTGGCACCTACCCTCTGGAATTCCCTTCCCCTTCATCTTCGTGCTATCACCCTCTATCCCCAATTCCGCAAAAGTCTTAAAACCTACTTATTCACAAAATCCTTTGAATAAATGCACCTTCCTCTCTCCTTGCTCTTAAACCTCAGCCCCCACTAGCTACAGCGCCAAGAAACCGCCGGTATACGTGCGCTTTAAAAGTGCTTTTAAACTCAAACTCAAACTCAAACCCTTGGCCCAGGCTTCGCCCAGCGCCAATAGGTGATACAGGGCAGGTGCGGTGAGTCCCGTCGCTCCCTGGGACCTGGAGTCCTTACTCGGGTGTGGCTGGCAGGCAAAAGCACAACAGCGCAGCGGCTCCCGTGAAGCGGGAGATGCAAGGTGTTAAGAGGCTGCTGGTCCAAACGTGATGCAGGGCAGATACGTTGAGTCCCGTCGCTCCCTGGGACCTGGAGTCCTTACTCCGGTGTGTTTAATTGCCCCCACAGGGTTCCACGATGAAGCAAGCGGGTGGGGAATGGGGATGCTTCACAGCGCTACCCCCGGAACAGTAGCAGAGTGATTTTACTTTGAAGTGAAAACCAATTATCCTCCAAACCTTGTAAACAAGTGTTTGTTTCCTCCATATACAGCTTAGGAGCCCATATTTCATTCAGTAGAAGTTCTACTGAGGGAGGCGGAGGAGAGATAGTAGGTGAAGGAGGATCTTTTTGATGTTAGTATGATTGTGATGTGTGAATATGATATGTGGGACATGACTAATGTATTTATGTTTTATTGAAGTTTTGGTTTTGTACTGTATCTAATTTCTGCCAAATAATTGATGAAATATTTTTGTGAATTTGAAAAATAAAATATAAAGGGACTATATTTTTTGAGAAACTCAAGTTGATTGATTATTTTTGATTACAGCTCTGGTCCACTCCGGTGTGTGCTCTTAGTATCAGGACCCTCTTCTAGGGCCTTTTTGAAATTGCTGGGCAGGTATTCTCTTGTTGATGGTTGCTCTCATTTCCCCTTGCCTTACCTGCCAGTATCTTCCCAGGGATCCCCCTTCTTATTATTTGTTAGATACTGTGATGGTGACAGCAGAGTCGTGATTGGCTTAGAGGAGCCAGTGTGCTTCCTGCTTGCGTTTCGGGACTTGTCGGAAGGGAAGCGGAGGAAAGACACGACCAGTCAAAGAGGTGAGTGATTTTTTTTCTACACATCCCTCCCCAACCCCACAACTCTAGATCCGTGCCAGCCGCCACTGGGTGCACTGGTGTGGGGCCCCATGTTAGCAAGGTGAATGCAGGGCCCTGGGCAGCTGCCCACATTGCCCATGCCTAGCGCCAGCCCTAGGGGCACACAGCGGCCATAAATTTACTGCAAGGAATTTTGTTCTGCCTTACTTTGCCACCCTTTCTTATACTTTATGGCACACTTTACAGCACATTCATTCATTTCTTGCCAACTGTCCACACATGCCGAGTTAACCATTCCACATAGGCAGTCATAGGTGTTGCGTTAGATTTAGAGAAAAACACATTTTGTTGAAAGATGCATTTTTATGGAGGGTTTATTTCCTGTATGTCATCACACTGAATTAGAGGGTGGTTTCTGCCACCAGCACTGTCTGAACTGAGCATGCTAGGGTGCATGCATTAGATTTCCACGTTTTTTATTTATATCTGCTTTTTGACACACTGTAGTGGGTCAAAGAGCCTTGCTTTGTTGCTTTCAATCATGCTGTGCAAGTCCTATCTAATGCAGCACGTAAAGGGACAGCAGGAAAAAAGTTGGTACAGGTCAACTGTTAATATTACTGGACGGATTTGATATCAGCATTCCTTTTGGGATTCTCCGAGGACTTCAAAGGAACCATGAAGCACTTGCGTGCTTCTTCTGAATCGGACCGTCTACCAACTGTCACCCCACAGAGCCGCATTTTCTAACGAGCTGAGGACTTCAAAAGACCAGAGGAGCACCCGTGTGTTTATTTTCCCAGCCCGACGGCCGTTAAACGGCATTCAGGTACCATGTTAGCCTATACAGAGAAGTGTCAGAACGTTTCTCTCGAGTACTTTTTCCTGCAATATTGCTTTGGTTTTGGTTTTTGTTTGTGCACGCTACTTGCACGCAGCGCATTTAGTAAGCAGGCCCTCCGGTGGCTTCTTAAACCGGGTGAGGCTGTAATTAACTTCACGCTGTGCTGGAAAATACAGCGTTAGGAACCTTTCTATGAACACGCTCTTACCTGCTGTGAATTGAACAGCATTGGAGCGACCTGTTACTGTTTGACTCTGGTCCCCTTTTTGATAGTGACTATTGGTTGCTGCTGTTCCCTCGATTGTGCTGAGGTGTCGTCTTCTGGCTCCCTTGTCTTCTCCCCACTGCAGGGCTTGGCTCCGCCACCCTGCTCCTTTGTACCTGCATCACCGGAGCTTCTACTGACCGGCCGGGCTTGGCTCCGCCGGTCTTGCTGCCTACAAGACCCAGGATCCCCTGGGGCAGGACGCTGAATACCATGCACTAGGAGACGCATAAAGCCCCGCCTGATCCCTCACCCCGCGGGCCGTGCCGGGCTAAGCCCGGGCATAGGGCGGGCTGTCTGTGGTCATCCGGGCCAGATGAGGCCGGGACGGGACCCCCTCCCTCTCACCTGCGATGCTGGATATTCGCCTGAAATGTAAGACTCTATGACATCATACATAGCGGGACTATTGACTGGAACTTTTGTTTCTCTACTTAGTTTGAGCCTGGGTCACATTTTCTAAAGTAATACCAAGTATTGTGCGTTACCCCTGCTCACATCATCGTGTGATCAATTTTATATGTGCTTCTAAGTAGCTTATTTTTATATTTTAATACCTTTACCCCACGTCCAGTAATGGCGTTACACCTAAGAAATGGGAGGAAGATTGTACAGGGCTGTGTGGGGGGCTCCGTGTCCGGAACACTCAACAAATTTATGTAAAGAGCAGCTGTTGTCCTTGAGCACGAAATTGCACTTACAAAAAAAGAGGCTGTCTCTAGAGCTATTGGCGAAGAGATCCTCTTTGGGTAAAATTATGGCAGCTGTTTCTCCAAAGACAATGCAGTTAGACAGTGAATCTAGTCCGTGCCCTAGCTTGGCGAAGGTTGGGGACGATATTTCTAACAACAGTTCTTTTTTAGATTCCACCTCAGATAGTATTTCCATTTTAGGGAAAAGATCTTCTGTACCAAATCCTATTGTCATGTTCATTCCGCCACAAGTAGTTACACCATCGGCACCACCTATAGGAAAGGGAAACCCATCCCAGTCGACTGCTGGTAAAAGAAAACGTGGGGGAGGGTCCCAAAAGGGGAGATGTGCCAAAGTTTCAAAAAACTCCACCCAGCCACATCCTATTCCTCCCGTAGCACAGCACCCAATACCCACAAACGATTCTAGATGTAGGATCCATAAGTCAACTCTTTCCCATTCTGTAGAAGTCGATCTCCCTATAGGAATATAGTAATCCCTGGAACAATTATTGAAATCATTATTGTTTCCATTACTAGTTAAAGAGTTAAATAACTTAATGAGAACGTTGGGAAGTTGGAAAGAATTGTCCTAGCAAACACGGCTATCTTGGAAAAAAACGTAGAATTCCCCTCTGGTCTCAGGGCCCCTCCGCCCCAAGGCATGGTTGTACCTCCTAAGAATATAACGACCGGTACACCCATTCCCACTCCACCTAGTCAACTTGCTCAACACCACCATACAGCTACCCCCAAATCCAAGAAATCTCCTCTGTCACTGTCTCCACTAGGGAGGCAGCTGCACCTCCTGCCAGAGATGACAGGAGGAAGTCGGTTACCACAGTTTATAGTAGCAATCAAAAGAGAGAGAATAAGCCCCCTGGGAAAGAAGGATTATCATCAAAGCCCCGATGTATTAACTTACCCCTAGAGTCAGCACCCTATACGGTAAATATGACAGGAGTCCCAGAGCTTAAACAAGACCGGCTAGAGTCCCATATTGAGCTCAAGAATAAGGTCACCTTTTGGTTAAATGAAAACAGGTCTCTCCCTCCCTACACAAGCGCAGAAATTTTGCTCTGTAGAAGGGTGAACTGGTTGGGTACCATACCAAAGGATTTGGAGAGTGATTGTATAATTATAAGTTTTAGGGACCCTAGAGTGGTTAGGCACATTTGTCACCACCCTAGAAATCTGGGTGTTAGAGGAATTCTTACTCTTGATTGATGATATTTTTACCCCAAATCTTTTTGTGGTGAGCATTATGTTCAGAGTGAGGGCTGGGAAACTATCCCCGGACGACCTTATGGTCTACCCAGACAGGTGTCCCACTTCCCTCTTTTTAACCGATTTGAGCCATTGAGTAATCTGGAGGGGGTGGACTGACTGGCCTATAGCCATGAACGCAAAATGCCAGTTAGGCTTAGGGGGAAAGGTTGTACTGTCGTGGAGGAGAACCTAATTAGTAGCAGCCTAAAGGAGAGGCAATTGTATGTAGGGAAAGAGTGTCCTAACATTGCCCCGCCACCTCACCCTGTGTCGAAATTTAGACTGGGACTCTAAATCCAGCTCTGTTCCCTCAGTGAGCGCTCTGGGCATGAACCCATTTAGCTCTTTGTCTTTGAACCCCGTTATAGTTCCACTTTTTGGGGAGGACCCCTTGAAAATGGGAGAGCGTACGTCCAAGGAACCCAGCTCTCGCGAGCATGGGTGTCCAAATTATGGTAACATCGACGATTTGAATACTCAACACGTTACATCTCTGCCCCAAGAGCTTGTTGACAGGGATGCCCATTTGCTCACTGTGGTTTCATGGAACATAGCAGGGTTAAGGAGTAAAATTCCTATAGCCGAGTGGTCTACCTGGGTGGAGAATTACGACATTCTAGTCTTCCAGGAGACGTGGGCTGCGGATCCCATGTACCTACCTGGTTATCTTAACTTTTATAAAGCAGCAGTTAGATGGGCAAAGGGAAGACCCTCAGCGGCCTTAGCATATGGGTGAGGCAAAGTATTAACTGCAGACCCACTGAATTAGTCATTGACAGTTTGGATCTTTTAGTTATTCAGTTGCACTTCCAGGATTGTCCTGATATCCTCATCGTCAACGTATACAATAGAGGCCAACCTGGAGGGCGTGGTACTGAGACCTTCCTAAAACTGGATGGGTTCTTGGATTCAGTTAGTCCCGATATTAATGTAATATTAGTAGGGGACCTAAATTGCTCTTTCGAGGCTCTGAGTGTAGACTTGGAAACTCTGCATACAGAAGCGGATGCCCAATGGAACCTCCCAATCCTTGATCTTATACCCATCAAGAAATGGACCGAATCGGCCCTACAGTGGATGGGCCTCTGTTTAGAGCGCGATTACAGGGCGGCTAATGGATGGACTGTCTCCGACAAAACAGGCAGGAACACCTTTGATAACGGCCTACGTAAAAGCAGAATAGACTACGCCCTCCTAAAAATCGAATAGTGGTCATTTTTAAGGGATATGGAGATCTTGGACCGCCCGGAAAGTGATCACATCCCGCTTGTAGTCAGTCTCCAGCTAAACAGTGCCCCCAGACGTGAAGCTCACACAGAGATAGTCACTGCTGATGCCCTACTCACCAACAACTTACGTAGGGTACGCTGGGCAAGGGTTGCTGTTGACCCTGGGGCTCTAGCAGAGATTAGCACGGAAGTCACACGGGCCCTTGTAGTTTTGCGCTCTCTCCCAACCCAGGAACATATTAATAGAGAGATCACAAAACTTCATGAAGATCTATTTTCTGGCCTTAAAACACACTTTTCCAGACCCCTTAACCCAAATAACAAAAACAGTCAACCAAGGCGCAACAAACTGTGCCAGGATTTCTATGGTAAACTGGCCTCTGCAATTAAATCCAAGAACACGGACCTCTTCAAATTCGATCTAAACAACTGGGTGCCCTACATTGCTTTCTTGGCCACCTCCATTGCCAGGGGGGCCGCTATCCCAGACACATGGAGAGGAGCCGAGATACTGCCAATATATAAGAAGGGTGATCGTTCTAGCCCGGGGAATTATCGCCCAATCAGTTCAATCGACTGTATTAAAAAAACTGTGGCCAGGATTGTCCTGGCTCGAATACAGAGTTGGATAGAGTTGGAGGATATTCTATCACCCCTACAGGCCGGGTTTAGGTCCTGTATCAGTACCATCGAGCAGGTCCTTAGGTTCTAGCTGATATATTGGAAAACAGTCAGCCTAGGTAGTGGCACTCTGTTTGCTGCGTTCGTTGACCTTAGGTCAGCATTTGACCTAGCTCCCGGGGCCAAACTATGGGGGGTCCTAGAGAGCCTGGGGATGCCTCCGGACCTTCTAAATGTCGTAGTTAGTCTCAATGAGGCAAACTACGCCCAAGTTCATTGGGGCAAACAAGGGCAGGTAACTAACAGATTTGCAGTGTCACGGGGTGTAAGACAAGGATGCGTCTTGGCACCTACCCTTTTTTTGTTATATATAAACATAGTTGTGCAGTATTTTTCTTCTTTCTCGACAGAGGCTCCTTCTTTGGGTGGCATAAAGTATCCATTATTAATGTTTTTGGATGACACCCTCCTACTCTCGCAGACACAGAGGGGCCTGCAAGCTGCCTTGGATAGGTTTGATGTTTTCTGCCAAGTCCATGACCTCCAGGTTAATGTCACCAAAACCAAGTTTATGGTCCTTAGTAAGGGGAGACCCGTGGTGGGCCTTGTCACGCTGAACAACACCAAGCTTGAACAGACTTATGTAATGACCTACCTTGGGATCGTTTTAGAGAGCAAGATGAGTTGGAAGCCCCAAATTGAAACTCTATCCCTCAAGTGTTCCCAGCTTTCAGGGTGTTTGGTTAAAGAACAGAGAATGTCCCAGACCAAAAGGATTGGCCCCGCGTTGAAGATTTATAACTCCAGGATAGGTTCAGCGATCCTGTACGGAGCGGACCTATGGTGATTTGGGGACCTATCCTCTCTGGTCAAAATACAAAACACATTTTTAAGGACTCTTACAGGTCTTCCCAGTTCTAGCCCCACTGGTCCACTATTAATGAATTTAGCCTGTCACTCTATTGATTACATTGCACGATTCAAACCAGTGGCCCTATGGAGGAGGATCTGGACCACCCCTGAACTAGCACCTCACGCTAAGGCAATACTAGACGTTAGATCTATTTTGTGTTCGGGAAATTTACCATGGTTTAAGCAAATTAGGTTGCTCTTGGAGTCAATGGGCCTGGGTAATATGTGGTCTGATCCTGCTAATAATCCCTTCCCCTCCAAAAAACTATATAAAAGCCTATACTGGTCCTTGATAGGCCAGAATCTCTTCAAAAAATGGTCAGCTACCTCGCTTACTGGTATGTTCCTGGAGTTCAAAAGTGACCCCTCGCTAGAAGAATATTGGGACATTATTACCAGGTCCAGCGACAGGAAACTCTATCACCAGCTAAGGGTTGGTCCCTATCCATTGGAACTTTCACCAAAAACTGGAAGGGACAGGTGACCGAATTCTGTCGTTGGTGCACTCACCGTAGGTAATCCATTGGTCATGTATTTTTTGAATGTCTGACTTATGAAGCCCCACGTGTTAAATGGCTAAAACCCATTTGTAGAATTTTGGGCACAAGGGTGGGGTCTGAGGATCCTGAGGTACGACACGAGCGAACCAATAGTAATTGCTGTGGAAAGATTTCTAGGTTGGGTGTGGATCATTCGGGCCAGGCCATAGTTGTGTAGTGATTCCATTCAGTTTTATTTCCATTGTAACACTGTATTTTTACTACATTTTTACTATGTTTTTATCGCATTAATTCAAAATTTTAAAGTTAGTGCTTTTTTAATGCTCATGAATTTGTATTTTATTCTATTTTATATGAATCATTGTACTCCTTTCCCCATGGATGTATTTTTATATGCACAAAGTCTTTTATGATGAAATCATCGAAATAAAGACAACTGAATTGAATTGAATTGAATTGTTGATATAAAAGGCTCTGCTTTGACTTTTTTGGTTGTTATATCGTTACACTTAAGTTGTTTTCATGCTACTTTTAGCTTTTTATTTACATGCTTGTGTTCCCTTTCCTTATGTTTAATAAAAACAGCTACCTCGGGGCAAAGGTAAATAAATGCCCTCTCCGAGGAAAGTTGAACAGATCGGAAAAGCCAACACTGGCGGCTTGATGAGATGAAACCGCCACCTCAAACCAGGCATAATAAAAAAACTTTCCAAAACCAACAAGTGACAGCTTTTAGAAAGTATTAGAGATTGAAAGAAAATGTGAATTAAAAAGAGTGAGATAAAAACTGTGCATTTAAAGCACAATCTCCTCACCTTGCATGCCAGAACAATGCAATATCTGAGATGCTTTCACCACCCATTATTCCCTGGTCAATCAATCAATCAAACAGGA
This sequence comes from Lissotriton vulgaris, assembly GCF_964263255.1. Taxonomy (NCBI): domain Eukaryota; kingdom Metazoa; phylum Chordata; class Amphibia; order Caudata; family Salamandridae; genus Lissotriton; species Lissotriton vulgaris. Next base: position 945,483,509 of record NC_141691.1, on the reverse strand, counting down.
TTTATAAAGCACTACTATTCACCGGCAAGGGTTTACAGGCACTGAAACCTGATGCAGATAGGTTATAAATAAGAAAAAAAAGAGTGAAGTCCTACTCTTTCTTCCTTCATATTTTCCTCATGTCTTTCATATTCTGCTCAAGTATAAATAAGGTTGTTAGTGGATAGGATTTCCCACACTCAGGGGCATATTCTCAAGGAACTATTGTCACGTTATCATCACTTTATCGCAGCCAAAGTTGCGATAAAACTCACGCCCTAATCACAAGCTGGTGATAACAGCACATATCACCAGTTTACCTGCGATAGCAGCTGCAAAAAACAACGCCACAGATGACCCCGGCAAATATTGTTAATGAGATGCAAAGTAGGCATTCCCGTGCAAAAAGCTGCAACAACACCACTCTGCAACATTCTCAACGACCATGCAGATCAGCGATAAGATCCCCAAACACCCGTTAAGGCACGTTAGCAGCAGGAAACTAACACTTGCTCCAACCTGGTGTAAAGTTGGACGACAGCCTGCACCAGAAAAGGGAGCCCAGCCCAGAGCTACACTTGAAGGGCAGCAGATGTCATAGAGCCACTGACCAAGCAGACCGGACACCCAAGAGGGCCACAACACCCATCACCAACATCCCCAGGACCACACCCCACCCTCCGGAAACGCACTGCCCGACCAACACTGAGGCTGCTCTGGCAAAGACAGCGATCCCCTGAAAATGTACCAACCTCACAGACCTAACACCAGAGAATGATATTGCCCACCACAGGCCCAAAGGGATAACCATCCTCCTCATCCTGAACAAGATTGCCCACAGGCTGATGGTACCAACACAGTGGCAACCAACATCCTACCTCAGACAAAGCTGCTGGCCGTGCTGCACGTGTTGACCTCTGGTACCTACCAACCAACAACTGCCAGAGTCGGAGAAGTCTTATAGCCAGCCCAATCCAAGTTCCTCACACCGGTCATGGATGACATCATCAGCTTGGTACCCCAATACGTATACATACCTCACATTGCGCAGGAACAGCTGGAGACCAAGCTAGGCTTCTATGCCATAGCTGGCTTCCCACACGATTTGGGGGCTATTAATTACAGATGTGTTCCACTGGTGCCCCCTGGCAACGCTGTACACAATAACCGCAACAGAAAGCACATGCATTCCATCAATGTTCAGGCAATAGCGGTCCCCCGGGAAATCTCCACCAACGTTGATGACAACCACCCAGGCAGTATGCATGATTCCTACATCTCCCGACCGTACACCAGCAACCAGCGTTACCAGGATGGCACCGAAGGAAAAGCACTGCTTGTTGGAGAGTACCAAATGAACACAACACACACCTCAAATCCACAATCATGCATCTCACAACACTGGGAATGCACATGTTACAAACTCACATACAACATGCCAAACAACATGCCCACCCACCAGACATGACAGCACAGCTTACTGTGGGAACCTGGGCCAGCCATGCGCAGAAGCCATCAATGGCATGGCACCTCAGCCACACAATAGCTGAATGTGGGGAGAGGTGGGAACCTGGCATATACGAAAGAGGCAAGTGACCCATGAATGAGACGGTACACAATACCAAGTGTAGTGTGGATGTGCTGGCCTGGCTGCATTATGCAGACCCCACACATATACATGTCGACATACACCGCTGGTGTATGGAGTGTAGTGGACTGTGTACGCAACCATATCACCCATGCCAGTGGGTAAGATTGCAGAAATGTACCTTGTTTTTCCCCCCCATAAGAATGAGTGGAGTGGCTGGCCTGGCGTACACCAGGCCAGCGTAGGGGTGTGAATAAAAAGTACGTAGCTCTGGGCGTGGTTCGCTTCTGGATTGCCCAACATCTCTGCCAGGGTGGTGCCCCTCAGCCTGCCACGAGGCCGACGCCGTCACCGTGAGTGGTGTTGCCTGCGATCATGTGCACCTGCTGCATCCCAAGCCGCTGGTTCCCGAATACCGACTTCACCCCCATGTGCACCCTGGACTCACTGCTCACCTGCTGACACTGGCGTGTGTGAAAAAGGGCCCACTACATGCCGGTACAAGCTCAAAGCCCAAGGCCTGCGACCCTGGCAGCCTGCTCCGACCATCACTGCCTCTGCTACACTGGCCCGCAGTACTCCTTTCTCTTTTACGTACTTAACCGGCATACACCGCGTACTAGTAGTCTTGATTACACTATGACAGAGGACGATGTTTATGGCTGAGTTGAAGTCACTATACCCCCTTCAATGTGGTGCCACCAAGTGTGTGCATAGCATTATAACCACAAGTGTCTGTGGGTCCACCCGGACTACTGCTTTTGGGCCGCACTAAGCTCGAATAGGTCACACATTTGGAACTGAGTCTTGATGCAATGGCCGAGTACACATGGCAATGCAGACTTTAAATCACTATACTCCCTTCGATGTGGTGACACCAAGTCTATGTAAGGCATCGTAACCACACAATTCTGTGGCCCTTTGCTGGAAACGCCTACCGCCTACACTGCGGCCGAGTTAGTCGCACAGTTGGAACTGAGCATCGATATCTCAATGGCAGAGTAAATATCATTGCACGCAAGGAGAGGTGTAAGAGGATGACACGTGTCAGTCAGGAGGAAAAAAGGTTAATCGTTACGAAGGTTGATCGAACACTACCGACAACTGCCCTGGTGTCACTAACTCTGTGTATCGCGAGCCAACGACACGTGGCTGTGGGCCACTGCTGACGGCTGCCTCAGGTCTACACTGTGGTAGAGTAGGTCATACATTTGGAACTGAGTCTTGATTTAGCAATGGCAGAGTCCATATCATTGTACCAGCATCATCACAGACTGCATCCCCTCTCAGCCCAGGTGCCACTAAGTCTGTTCCCCGGTATTCATGGACATTCACTGGTTGAACTTTGGTGGCGTCTGAGTCTATGAACTAGGGAGTTGTCTTCATCCTCATGTAGCTGATACCGAATTGATGGTGGAAACGAGGCTGTAGCATTCAACTCCTCCATTTGCTGCTTCTGGATGGCTACTGCCCTCTGCATCATGCTCTAGAGGTCACCTTCCACTGTACCCAGCAACCCTCCACCACATTCCCCTTGGACATCGCTGAGAACCCGCTCAGTCCTCATGGCCCTACCTCAGTGGGCCGAAAGTTACAGTTCGTCTCTTGATGGTGTGCCTTTGCCAGCCGCAGTGCATCAGGTGCCACTAACTCTGTACAGCTCAAGTCTGGGACCCTGTCTCATTGAATATCTGATGTCCTCTGGGACGATGGCCTTGGGGTCATCAATGCCATGTGTCTGTGGCCCTGCGCTGTTGGCTGCCTCTGGCCTCAACTGCAGTCCACCAGGGCTCACACATCACATCGAGTCCTGACCGGCCTGAACATCACCGCAGGAGGCACATGCCACCATAGCCAGGAACAACTCCAACCACCATCTGCCAGAGTTGAAACAGTGGTACTGGCAGACTGAAGGAGTTGCTCACACCTGTCGTGGATGCCATCATCTGCTTGATACCCTGCTCAGCACTCCAAGTGCCCCTCACTCAGTGCACTGCAACCCATGGACCGTTACTGATTGGGTACTGTGGAGAGGTTGCGCAGCAAAGTCACCTAAGGCAGTGTGGGAGACCTGGGACGATGATGGGGAAGATGATGCAAGTGTAACACATCCCATTGCAGCTGCATCAGGTATATCCCGAAGGGACACAATCCTAGACAATTTGTACACAGGAGCGTGCTCAGCTCTAGTGTCCCAAACCTCAGTGCACTGCAACTCACAGACACTTTTGTTAGCATATTGGGTGACCTCTGTACTTGCTCCGGCTACCTCCATCTTGCTCAGCAGTTGTCCCTGTTATGCTGCTGTTTTCAGCCTCCGTTTTAATGGTGTTCAGTGTTCAAGTTGTTGCCAGCACCAACCACTCCGTGTGGGCTGGCTTACACTCACCTCACACACATCCAGCACAGGCGTCACTTTCAATAAAAGGGCCGGGCGCACATGCCCATAGCCAGTTCCATATACTATCCACGTGTGTCCCTTTGGTCAAGTTGTATGCATCAGGGCCCCAGGCCCTGTGACATTACATTATGCTGTGTACAGCAGACGCAGGCATGTTACCGCAGGCAGCGGGTTAGAGCTTGGACATGTAGCTTTGTCGTCACCCACTCAATACATAAGAGGAGTGGACTGGGCTATTGTACGCATAGCCAACGTGGGTGTGTGAATGATACTTGCGTGCCTCCTGGTGTGGTTCTGTACTGGAAATGTGCATAAGCATGAGTCTCTGTTGCAGTGTGGGTCTCCTTTGTGGGGTGTAGGTGGTCCCTAATGGGGCTTAGACACCCCGTTTGTGATGTAGTCCAGCTTCCAAGAGCTCTGACCCCACCCGCACCTGTTCAGACATCTCCTTGTGGCATTCTGACACCAGGCATTGGAATGCAATGTGTGCCTCGGTGACATGTTGGGAGCCAGCTGTGGTGGTGGGTGCTTCCTGCTTTGTGGTCTGTGCAGGAGCTGGGGTCTCCTCTCTGTAGCTTGGCTGCCCTGCTCCTGGTGGTGGGTTGCCTGAGATATCCATGAGATGTTGTAGTGCGTCGGTGTCATAGATGTGGAGGTCCTCTCCAACATCACTGATGAGTTTTCTGGTCTGCTCTGCTGGAGGTGTTGTATGTCCCTCTTCAATGTGAAGGGGAGATGCATGTTGACATTGTGTTGACATGTATGTTGGCGCATTGTTCTGGTTTACATGCAGACTGTATGGCAATGTACATTGTGACTGTTTGGGGGTGCTGGATTTTGATGGTGGACAGTGGACATTTGGACTACATGACGGAAGAGAGGTTGAACGCGTACATTCCCATCGCACAGTTTCCTGCTCGGTGAGATGTAGTTGCCCAGTTTCTGTGCAGGTACGGAGCCATTTGTGTCCTCCGTTCTGCAGTGTCGAGGTTGCACATTGTACCACATTGTTGTCAATGTGGATGTGCTGTTCTTGCTATGTATTGGGGCTGCAGTGTGGCACGGGGATAAGGGACATGATCCAGGGTCATTGTGGGTGTGCAGTGTGCAACACATCATTGTGCATGTGTGCCATTGTGCCCATCTCCCCCATTGCCCCAGTCCCTGGTCGTTACTTACCCTGTTGATGTTGGGTCAGGTCCACTCGAGCTGTGTCCAGGGGTTCGCGTTCGACTCTACACTCGGTCAGGGTGCATCCATGTTGCTACGCACTTTGGAATGTTTTTGGTGTGTATTTTTGGTTGCTTTCATAGTGCATGTTCCTACTAGAGGAGGGGGGTTTGGTGGCCTGCAACTGGTTTTCGCCTCTTTTTGTATCGCAATTGGCCTCTTCGCAAGTTATTTTGTGTTCGTGGCTCGCATGTTTGAGGTTATCATGGACATTTGACACGTTGTCGGGGGCTTATCGAATTGTGCCTCCGTGTTGTGAATACTTAGTTAACACTGCGTTATTTTTCCACGATAGACTGTGATGTTGGAAGTTGTGTTGAGTTAATTTTGTGATGGTTATCACACGTTCTTGAGAATATCCCCCTCAGTTTTTCTGGGTATGGGAAAACCATGCCTGATTTGTCTGGTCAATAATTCTGTCAGAAAAATTGCAAGAGCCTTTTGACTGGCTTCATTGTTTTGAAAGAAAGGAGCATACGGTGCTCCCCACTTCCAGAAACAAACCTTGTCCCCTCACCATTCCTTCCTCGTCCCAGTCCATATGTTTTGAGCCAATCACTGGGACATGGAGGTCTACGAGACAGGGTAATAAAGATTACCAATAAGTAATTTGAACATTCCCCGTCCCGCCTCTATGCCTCCCATCCCCTCCCTCACCTCTACCCCAAGGACAAGCTCAGGATGCGTCAAAACCACATGTCTCTGATGATATTGTGAAAACATTCTTCTTATGTCATCCTCTAAAGAACAAACAAAATTCATTTAAATATAACCAAAACAGCAAAGGGGAGCATACACAATCCTTTCAGATACATCACTGCATGCAACAATCATCCTCAGTACATGGTATACCTGAGCCAAAGAATTTAGCGTTAGGAGACAGGACTTTGCAGTAGGTAAATACTACAAACAGTAAGTAAGTAATATCTGGCAAGATTCTAGTCTTTAGATGCATGCATTGTTTTTAATATCACACAATTTAAAAACGTTGTCAAGTGATGGTTGACACCTAGGGCTCTTCTTTCCAAAGTATTTGAGTTTACTCCTGACCTACAGCTACTCCCAAATGCCTTTAAGTAATCCCACAAAGAATACTCAACAAAACCCATTGTGTTTAATAATGTAAAATATAACATCATTCAAAACTGTTGGGAAATTCATAAAATAAAAACTAGAGAAGATGAATATACATTTTTCATTGGTGAATATTCTAAGGAAATATTCCTTTTCTATAAAACACCTGGCAGTTTTAGAATGTTCAGTACTTTTTCAAAACATCCAGTATTCTGACAGCAATTGTTAATCAAACACATTTTTTCTTGGTTTTATAAGATGTTGGACTTGGGCCTTTTTGCAGGGTTATAATCCTAACTGACTAAGGGAACATGGTAAAAATTGGAGTTTAGTATGCTTGGACTCGGGATTAAAAAAATGCATATTTTAGTGAAGTTGATTTTAACTTTCTGTGTTTGAAATGCCACTTTTAGAAAGTAGGTATTTTCTTGTCTAACTATCCAAAGCCTGCCTCTGCAAGGTTGTGTATTCCTTGTCTGGAGTTTGAGTGATAGGGCTGGGGGATTCGAGGAGACAGAGTGAGTCCGCCCAGTGGTGAATAGAGATATATGCATCTAGATAGGAGGGAGGAGTTGTACTGGGACCTGAATAGGACTGTGCCTGCCCCCGACAGTGCTGCCTCCACCCTGTGGTGCATCTGAAGTCTCTGCCCTGCACTGTGAAAGAAGAGAAGGAATCATGTCAACAAAGTGCTCCAAGGCTGTGCTTTCCCTCCACAATGCTGACTCAACGTCCTGTGGGGCATCTGATGTTTCTGTCCTGCACTGTGAAAGGAAAGAAGGAGTCATGTCAACATAGTGCTCCAGAACTGGTTTGGACTGAACAAAGGCCCCTCTGCCCTCAGACGACAAATAATTTTGGGGTATAAATGTTGGGACCCTGATCACAAGAAATTAGATCACTTTTGGACTACAAGAAGAAATCTTTGCTGAGGAGAGGAACCTGGAGAAACTGAGAAGAGACTATCCCTAAGCTGAAGATCTGCTTGGGGGATTGGCCTGCAGTGGTTGCCTGACAGCCAAATAAAGGCAAAAAAACTTTGTGCGCTTTATTTTCAACTTGTGAAGGATCTCCGAAGGCTTGGAACAAAGCTTGCCTCCTGATGAAGTCTCAGGGATAACAGACTTCAAACCTAAGCTCCCCAGAGTTCTTTGGAAGTGCTTGCTGCTGTTTTGGGCCTTCTGAAGGACTGCGTGTCGCAAGGAGCTGGAAGTACGACTCAACGAGAATGAAGCGTGTCGCCGTCGCTGCTGCTGCCGTCGCATTGTGAATGTCAGCGCAGTAGCTGTCGTATTGCACCGTAGCAAGAGAAGCATCTCGCACCGAAGAGGAAGTGTGTCGCCGTTGCTGCTGCTGAGGTCGCAACTCCAAGGAAGGGTGTCCCCACTTTAGCTGTCGCATTGCACCGCATCAGGAGAAGATCTCGCAACAAGGGAGAAGCGTGTCGCCTTCACTGTCGCTGCCGTCGCATCATGGATGTCGGCGCTGTTGCTGTCGTATTGCACCACATCAAGAAAAGCGCTTCGCATCCCCCAGAGAAGCGCGTCGCCGTCAGAGTTGCTGCCGTCGCATCTTGGATGCTGTATTTGTCGTATTGTGCGGAAGCCTCTCGCAACATCGGAGAAGATTGCCACAGCAAAGGCTGTTGCCGTAGCACCGCTGAACAAGGGTTTCGCCGCTGCAGCTGACGCATCGAACTGAGACTCCTCACATTCTTGGAGAAGCGTGCCGCTTCTGGAAGATCTTCACATCTTTATTTCTTTGCACTGGAACTTTGCCTCAATTCCATCGCTGCAACATTACTTGTTGTGGAAGCGCAACACATCGTAAGGTACTTTGACGCAAAGTGTTGCATCTTAATAACTGAACTGAACTAAGCTAAAACTACCATTTTGTAAGTATAGTATTGTGGATTTCTGTTGTTTAATGGTCTTGTCTTAAGTCTGTATAAAGAATACTTATTTTTAATATAGAACTGTGTGGTGTCCATCTGTAGTGTTGTCACTGGATTACTGTATGTGGTCACACATGCTTTACACACTGCCTCGTGCCAAGCTACCAAGGGGGTGAGCAGGGGTTATTTTAGGAGTGTATCCCCTTTACCCTGACTAGAGGCAAGGGTCCCTATTTGTCACAAGTACCTACCTGTGCCAACTAGAGACCCCCAAATCTAACAGAAGAATAAGAAGCATTTTTTGGTGGATTATCAATATGATTTAGCTAAATCCAGACAAAGACCACAGTGGAAGTTTTTAGCTCAGGGACTTTTTTGTGTTGTCTTTATGGGCGTTTTGCAGTGGTTTTACCTGGGCTCAATTACTATATTTATATAACTTGCTCTGGATTTCAGTATCTACTACACCCATAGAGGCTTTGCTCCTCCGATGGACCCTGCTTGCTGCATAGAAGGGTGAGGAATTAGGGTGTCGGCTGTTGGATATCCAATGAGGGGTAACCAAATTACAAATTTGAATTAAATTCAAATACATTACTCTCAGGACTATATTGTAGATAAAAAAAAGAGGCATGAAGAGCCGTGGATTGGCTACAGGCTCTGAATTAGGTCCCATTCGCTCTGAAACAGGTGTATTGTCAAAGAAGCCTGTAATTAAAGTACATTTGGATTTGGGGACGTCACAAAGGACCCTGCTGCAATTGAGTCTGAGGGACCTTTGTCAAACTTATTTAAGAAGCACTCATGCACAACCTTGAATGAGAGTGGAAAAGCTCCTGCTTGGAAAGTTGCAATGCGTGAGCAATCCTCCCAGTGGACTTTGGGAGAATGTGAAAAAAGGCAATACTTGTGGCCCAAACGGCTGCTCCCCACAACATCTGGATTCAGCGTTCTCTATGGACCAATTCCAGCCGGCGATCATAGGAGAAGAGTTGAGAAAAGCTCTCTCTACTGGAAATCTGTCATGCCTATCTTTGTAACAAGGGCCAGAAGAACCAGGAAGGGAAGGCAAGATCTTCACCCTGCATAGGTAAGATAAACTGACTCCAACCATGACTCATAAGGTTCATTTGTCCCCCGTCTTTTATGTAGGGAGGGCACACCTAGTGGAAAATCCAGCTGTAAACGGGGGTAGGAGGCGGAGGGTGGGGATGCATTCTTCTCATTATCAGATATTTTTGATTGGTCAGACGCAAAAAGTCATAGTCATGAGAGTAAATCCAGCAGTGCAGAAGGGAAACAAAATGATATCCCACAGGACACAGATATGGTGAAAAGGAGCAAAAAAATATCTTCACAAGAAGTAACATGCAGAATTGAAGCAAGAGCTCAGGGGCTTCTCAGGGATTATTCTATCTCCCCAGTTTTGGAAGAAGATGGTTTAGTACTAGTAACTGGCATACCTTACAGGGAGGAGCGGAGGCTGCCTCACTGGAGTCTGTGTATCAGAGTATTATGGCTCACAGGGAAGAGAGACATTTAGAAAGCTGTAGAGTCCAGACCGCTTGTAGGAAGATGCAGGGGGCTATCCACAAGGTTCCTAAATTGTGCTCTGAGTTTACTGAGAGAATGACTGAGGTGGAGAATAGATTTGTCATGATGGAAAATGAGGCTTCATCACATAGAGAAATGACAGCTTCCCTGGAAAATCAAATGGCGGACAATCAATGGAAATTTGAGAATAGACTGAGATGAAATAACTTGAGGGCCTTAGGTATCCCAGAGGGAGTAGAGCGGGACAATGTGCTGAAATTTGTCATGACCTTTTTGAAGGTGCTCTCATCGAGCTGGGCACTGGTATTGGGTTCAGGAAATCCAACGCGCTTAAGCAGAAAAGGTCTACTGCAACAGATGGGAGCAAATTTCGAGCAATCCTGATATATTGGAAATGTTCTGCTCCTTCAGGCGATTTTTGATCTGGCTCGACCAAATCAGTAGCACTCCTTTCACAGTCATACCTTTTTTTGGGAGACCTGACTTCTGCAATTACACGGTGAAATGTTGCTGGCAGTTATTCCAGCTAATCTAACCATTTCAGAGCAAGGGAGCTCAGGTTTATCTAATGAATCCAGCTAAGCTAAAAGTAGTCTGGAGGATTATTTTTTTGGTTTCAAATACATTAGCGGGGCAAGTTAGGATTGAGAGTTTCTTCAAGGGCTGTTTTAGATTATAATCCCTTAGTGATAGAATTTCCAATGATGGGAGTCAATAGAGAACAAATTTCATGGCCCTTCAAGAGAAAGCTTTTATTAAATCATACATACAGAGATCACATGGCTAAGGGGATAGTCGATTTTTCAATATTAATAGGGGGACAGCCTCAGCCATTATAGTTTGGGATACCTTTAAAGCCATGGTTCATGGGAAAACCCTTAGATTCTCGCTTCTTTATTAGAAGAAGCTGCAGGCCGAGACCAGGGGCTGGTATGAGCAACTAAGAACAGCACAAATTGAACCTTTGGGCAAAGTGACTAAGGAGAAAGATGCTCAGGGGGGCCAACAAGCAATAGCAATTTTAAAATCCGAAATCAATTCATGTTTTGGGGCCGAGGTGGCAATGACATTTGTGCAACATAGGACTGAATCCTATGAGTTGGGGGAAAATACTGGACGGCTATTAGCAAAATGTCTGAGACAGCAAGAAGTAACCAACTAAATTCCTGAGATCAAAGATCAGTTAGGTTGAGTGCATGAGTCAACACCGGGGGTGCTGAGAGTCTTAAAGGAGCATTATAAGCTATAATATATAGATGGGATAACTTAATTATGGCCCAAGGTCTCTGAACACTTTTTTGAAAACCTTGAGACAATAAAAGCCACATCTGGACAAAATGACAGGCTATCGGCCATAGTAGGTAGGGAAGAGATGGAAGAGGCAATACACTCGCTCATTTCGAGTAGGGCCTCTGGACCTGATAGTATCCCTCTGGAATTTTATAGAACATTTTCCCAGATTTTACAACAGGACATACTGCATATCTTTCTGCAGGCTCAGAGTGGATATGTGCCTCCCTCATGGCAGAGGACCACCATAGTTGTGCTTAAAAAAAGGGAAACCAGAATTGAGCCCTGGCTCATATCTCATCAATTGCGATAGCAAAATCTATTATAAGATATTTGCAAGTCGGCTGGGAAAGATTATTACCCCTCTAGTTTCAATGCTCTGGCATGGGTTCATAACCAGTAGAGATACTACAGATCATGTCCACTGGGTCATAGCCCTTTTGGACTGGGCACAGGGCACAAAGGCACCATTAGGACTAATCCTGTTAGACAGCTGAGAATGCGTTTGATCGGGTCTCATGGGAATTTCTCTGGGTAGTCCTTAATTGGAAAGGTTTCTGCAAGGAGTTTGTCGAGGCAATCAAAGCATTATACTCTTTACTGATGGCTTCCATCTACATAGCAGAACAGGATTCAGTTATTTTAGATATTATGATATTATGAGGGGAACTAGGCAAGCATGCCCATGCTCCCCTCTGCTATTTGCCCTATGTATTGACCATTTTTTAGGGAAACTTAAGATAATTTCTATTATAACACTGGTCATAGTGAATGGGTTTGAGTATAGAGCATTGGCATATGCAAATTACATAGAGGCACTTACCTGTTTATGGCACTCTCAGGGTTTAAAAGACCCTAGCTGATCAGTTTGGAGCTTGTTCGGGATAGAAACTAAATGTAGACAAAAAGAAGATCTTATGCTCAGAAAATTTATAGAGCGTAGATACATTAGTAGTTTCTGAGGTGGTTTATCTAGGGGTCAAAATTACAGCTGTCATTGATAAAATTGCTGATTTGAATTTGGCCCCAATCTTAGACCTTGTCAGCAGAGAATTAGAAAGATTAGATCATTTACATCTTTCACTGTTTGGTAAGAGTAATGTGCTTAAGATGTGGATTCTGACTAGGGGGTTATATGTTTTCAGGACTATCCGTCTAGAAATGTCCTCATCTTGGATGTCAAGCCTGGAAAGGGTATACTATAGGTTTTTATGGGGGCATCGGAAACCCAGGAGGGCATCTACATGGATGGTTCTCCCAAGGCAGTGAGGTGGCTGGGCAATTTCCAGCTTTCTGTGTTATTATTGGGCTTGCATGTTGGAACATATAGACATCCTGATTTTTGGGAGTCCAGTATGGATGCGTGATGCAGAGAAACTGACTATTTTCAAACTAGGATTGGGGAGTGATATTAAAGGTTGCCTGATTAAGCTATTAGAACCTAGTCATTATAAAAAGACCACATTTAAAATCTTAAAATCAGCTTACAAAATATGGAGGCAGGTCAGGGGTAACAAAATATCCCAAAATGAAATGTTTATTCGGCATTGATTGCGGCAGGTACCCTTCCATCAATCTTCCAAGACCGAGTAATGTTTAGATGGGGGAGGAGGGGGATCACATTTCTGGGTGATTTATATAGGGTAGGGAAGCTGCTATCCTTCCTAGAATTGCAAAATCTGTATGGGTTAGATAGAGGAGATTTTTTAAAATATCTACCCTTACGGTCCTTCCTCACTAGAAACATTGAAAGTTAGCAACACTGAAAATATATGTGGTTGAAGCTGTGAAGACCAATGTTCGGAGTGGTAAAATCTATGAGATATTGATGAATGCATCCCCTGATGATATAGAGGTGCAGAACGCAAAGTGAGAAGTTACGCTGGGAACAGAGGGAACTTATATACAAGATTCTCTGAAATTAGCAAGTCAGGTGTTAATATCAGGGAGCCTCAGTAGTCAACATTTTATGTTGATTTTTGTCCTTTACTATACACCTGCAAAAGTAGCTAAATAGGTCACTGGGGTGAATGTAATATATGTGGGTTAATTTCAGCAGAAACCCTTCATATGTTCTATTCTTGCCCTAAGTTGATTTTTTCTTCCAGGATATTGAGGATTTCTTGGGAAAAAAATGTAGGTGTGTCAGTTTCTATCACACCCGCCCTAATAACTTGAGGATCTTAGATAGTATGGATACAGGTAAGGTGGTAATGACAGAGACAGGCTTTCTGGTTTCAGCTATGGCTATTGCTCACCTCTATGTCACACTCAAGTGTCGATCCTCCCACTTTTAATAGTTGGCGTGCTAAAATCTAAGCAATATACAATATAGAAACCTCTTTACATTATCTGAAAGGATGAAGGAAAAAAGACTTAGGACGAACAATTTGGACCCTGTTTGCTAGGTGAGTGATTGAAGCGTCTGTGAGAGCCTAAGTTGAGAGCTTTCCCTGGGTAGTTTATTCATGGGTGTCCCAGGGAGCCATCATTTGTTGGTCTAGGATCCAGAGCAACATAGGATTACCTGCTTTCTGACTTCGCCCTTCTCAAGGTGACAGGGCAAGGGTTGAGAGTGATGCTTATAATATATATCTGATTCCTTTTTTATTCTCTGTCCTGTCTCCCTGCGGTGCAGTAAATTGATCGTTTTAGAAAAATGCTGCTGTACTTATTTATTTGACGCACTAGCACTTTGTTTAATAAGGAGAGATGAGCTGTAATTTCTTTTTTGAATATTATTTTGTTTACTTATTATATGTATAATGAACCATGCTCTCAAGAAATTGTATCCCACTGCACTGCTCTTTAGGAGCTGGAATCTTTTAAAGCCAATCAGTATAATCAAATAGACTCTTAAGAAAAATAGCTTTGCATATTTCTGCTATACAAATTGATTATTGAAATAAAATAATAATAAAAATAAAAAAATAATAACAGGGACATTTGGATCTTATCTTATCTTATCTCATTTCATTTAATCTCATCTCATCTCATCCTACTTCATGTCATATTATGCTGTAGCTCCTTGATGCTGGGAGCACCTGGTGCTAGATAGTGTGAATGAATCATTATTCTATGTTTCAAGCAGATCACTAAGGAGCAATGAGTCCTCACAATGTTGTCAAAGAGTAGATAGTAATATTAATAATGATAAGAGTTCAGTTTATTAAGGATATGAGGCATGTCCTCTGCAAACATGAATTGGAATTTTTTTGAGACCAGGAAAAGGAAAGTATTGTGGCTTTTATTGAATATACTAAAGTCACATATAAACAGGGTGGGATGTGAATTTGGTAACAAGATGATTCCACCAATACTGTTTCCCTCTGGAGTAATGCATATCTTCTGTATTAAATTTGCCTATAAGGTCTTTCCTTCTCCTCCTCTTCAGGTCTGAGTCAGTGGTCACCACCGATGCCTCTCAAGACAGGAGAATTTTCAGGTAAGCAAAAAGTAAAAATAACTGAAAGGAAGGAAATGGGAGCTAAGCTATCCGTTTTAAGTATTTGCTCCCCTTCTCATCCCATTAAGTGCCTGTGTGTTCCACTGTGTGAGACAGCCCTTGGGTAGTATAGGAGGGCTCTGACCACCAATAAACTGTGCTCTCTTTAGTTTCTGTGAGTTCTATGCTTCCCCTTTTTCTCAACGGAGTCGTACTAGTGACTCGCTTGTCTTTAACCTTATCACTGAGTCACAAACTAGCAGGTTATTCACATACTAGCAGGTTATTTGTGGAGGATCAATATTGGAATGCCTTGTCCGGAACTTATTTATACAACCACCAGTGCCTTATCCTATGTTTTCAACTTTCATTCTCCAGCATTGGCCTAAGTGCATCTGTGAAAGTTCTGTTTATTTACAAACATTGCCCTTCGCTTCTTCAACTTGTGTCACCTTCATCTTAATGCAGTATTTAGGGTTGGTTCACTCACCCCTATAGCCATAACTCTCCCGAGTTCTGGGAGGTTTGTTCACAGATGTCAGCGGCAACCACCACTCCTCTGACCAGCTGTAATTTTTCTCTGCCTCCTCACTTGCAACCCCAGCCCGACTTTCCACACTCTGGTCTGATCTGGGGTCCTGAAGTCATTTCTTTATCGCTGTCTCACCTTTCCTAGTTTTGGTCCTGGTTCTCTGTGTCTTCCTCATGATTCTTAATCTCTATCTTCTTCCTGCCCTTCCGGTCCTCAGACACCCTTTTTCTACCTATAGCTCCTCCCCTTCTTTCCTGTGCATTGAAGTCCTCCGTCAATGTTTTGTCTTGTTTACATGTTATTCCCTCACCTTCTTCTACCAGTTGTCTTCCTATTCTTTCTAGGTGTTGGCAATGTCTAGTAGCTGTCATTCCATCCAGAACGACAAGTAAGTGGGGTTTCCTGTCCCTGTCGTCTTCACAGGGGTCTATTTAAAAAAATATTTTAGAATATTTAAAGTAGTACTCCAGTAGTACACAGTTGTACACTTTTATGGACTCTTACATGCCTTTGTGATTGTCCCCAAATCATCTAAAATGGGAATATTCAGGGACTACTCATATATAATTAGTACAAACAGAAAGAGATGTCCCTTCAAAGCATTTATACTAATAATGCAGAAGGGCTCCTCAGGACCATTTCCTAATGGCTTTTTAAGAGCTTAAAAGAGTGAGTACTCCTAAATGACTACTTCTCATACTTAAAACAATTCTAGAAATCATAGAGCAGCCGGAACCAACCAGTGATGATAACCCTAATCCCCAGAGGCCTGGGAATTCCCACAAATTGCCAGCTCTACCAGAGTTGTGGAATCAGGAGTAACACACATAGATTTTTTGTTACACTCAAAGGTTTTGGCTGGTATAAACCTCTGGCTGAAGCCTGAGAAAAAATGAAGAATTACTGTTGAATTGAACTTAGCATTACATTTTCCCCCTGTAATTCCTCATTTCTAAATGGACTTCAGTGTCCAACTTGCAATCTCCCCAGGTTGGTTAAACAGAGGTTGGCATTTTTTTTCTCTATGGTAGGGGAGGATGACCATTTTAACACTGGCAAATAGGATGTCCACACTAGTGCCTGGTCGATGCTCGCTCTTGGTCAGCTGGGTAGTCGGGGATGGAGGAAGCATGCACAGGATTTTGGAAAATCTTTCTTGTCGCTCGATTGCAATACACCTCACCCATCAAAGGCTACCATTTTAATCTCTGCCCTCAGCCTCACTTACTCCGTGCACCATTTTAATCTTGGCCCTTGGCCTTTCACCTCCTACTTGCATCCAAAACTTACAAAGGACTAAGCAAGCCCTGATAACTCCTCCATCTCTCCTTCATCTCCTGCTCCACTGCTGCCTGTTTACTACTAGTACTTCTCTAATACGGCAGCCATCTTGGAATGGCACATACTTACAGTGGACCCATAAATCACCGATGCTCATGATTTTTACCCCAATTTACTGAAAAACTATTACCTAACGTCTAAAGTATTTCCCCTACCGAACTCCCTAGAGCTAAACTAACAATAAACCAAAGAAATCCTAACCCATTTTATGTACCCCCTACCACACCTCAGCAGTCACCTAACTTTTACGTAACCTGAGCCCCCCAGGGCAGACCATTTTTCAACTATCTTGGATTAGCTGGTCCCTCATACATTCATAAGAAGATTACTATCCCCATCAAGGATTCAGAGAAACAAAGTATCCGGTAAACCACAACACCCCCAGGAAGCGTTACAGATAAAGAATTTAACCTCGCAACCAATTGCCAAATATGTTCCCACTCAATCTCTTCATCAATGTGGCACCTGTACGCTACAGACCCAACTCATAGACCATAACTTACCCTGAAAATATGTCCAATAACGCAGAAAAATCTTCAAGCACAGAATTTTGAAACAGCACTGATAAACACATATATCTGACAACTACCACAGCGCAACAAATGGCAATAAGAAAACCGACTTTATCTTCTACACTTAACGCCCTACAAAATAGAAAAAACACCTTCCTTCTCCACCTCCAAGTCACTAAGACAACCAAAATACCCTACGGTTAAAAAATATCCACATCTGCCTCCCCACCTTTAGAGGGGAACTCACCATTTCCACCTTCAGAACTGGAATTATTCTCATACAGGCCACTGACCCTCACCTCACCTCTTTTGACCATCACTTCACCACACTACTCTCTGCATTAACTCAACAGAAGCACCTAACCCACTCTCCTATACCCCTCCCCAGACTACAAACCCAGAACCCTTTCCCCCTCAGCCAATTCACTATCCCACACAGAAACATCCATCTTTACCCATTACAATCACAATTCCCCTATTATCGCACACCCTGACAAATGTCCACCATAATGACAGTAACAAACCCCATTCCAACCAACAAATACTCTGTTCATAAACCCCCCAAAGCTCATCCTGCATTAGGCAGAACGGACACCAACCACAGTTGCTGCACTCCCCTCCAGACCACATTAGACACATCTCTGCATGCTCAAATTATCTCTAACCCCAACACCCCCCTCTTTCCACATGCCCTAACCCCCCCACTACCAAAGCCACTGCTAAATCGAAGGACAATGACCTCCCTCTGAGCACCGCACATGTGCATATCTCTGACTCAGGCCCCCCATTGACCCTTCTCAACCCTAAGCCTGGAAGCATCAATGATCTGACTTCACCAGTGCACCCAATCCTCATTCCTAGTCCTAACACCACCCTCCCACATAACCTAATACCCAAAGTACTCTCTCCTGCCACTGGTCTTATACATACATTACTCCCACCAAAGTCTAGTCGCTCAATTGACTCACTTATACAACGACTGATCAGAATGAAAAAAAGAGTTGACTCTCTAGCTGCCGACATCCTCCTTCTTAGACAAGACCGTCCTTGTCTGATTAAGCTATCCTGGTCACACACTGAGGGTAGCTACACACCGCCCCCTACACTGACTCCCCCATGGCCCCATGAGACATTGCATGGCTCCCTACTCCCCTGGAGGACCAAGCCCAATGTCACCCCTGTGCGCTCCATCCTTTCTCAATGCCCGAAGGTTATAATATCAACAATTCTTACCTCCCAATGAGCCAGATTAAAGCTCCCTCCTCAATCCCGGTAATACTCGGCACAAGCAGAGCCTCCAGAATTGTCTATTCTCCCAGCCGACAGGCTCAATACATTACTAGTCTTACCGTAAATTCCAGTAATGTGTATCCCTATACTATATCATGCATGCTTCTCAACAGTACTACACACCACAGATATTGCTGAAGTTATACTCAGTGACAAAATTGATATAGCTTTCCTCACCCAATCCTGGCTAAATGATCTCTTTTCCCCCCTCCTAGACATACTCCCCCGCCCTTCTACAATATCACCAGACAGGACAGACCAATTAGAGCAGATGGCAGGCTAGCTATCATTCACCAAGAAGTTATTCAACTTGCCACATAAGAAATGCAGAATATCTGATGCTTGAATACCTTGGTGTTGAACTTACAACCAACGGATTTGGGCCCATTAAATTCCACACCATCTACAAACCTCTAGGAGAGCATGCCCATTTTGTCGAAGAACTAACTGACCTAATAACACAATTCTCACTAACTGATACAAAAGACATGTTCCTAGGGGACCTCAATATTCACTGGAATAATCCAGAAGACACCACATTCCAGAACCTCTCCAACCTGCTTGAAATCAACAACCTTAAACAACTTTGCAATGAACCAACCCACATCAAAGGTGCCACTCTAGATGTGATCATCACTAAAAATGAGCTGGTATCTTTAGGATCGATTGACTGGTCCGATCACCACCTCATATTGTTTAATATCGAAGCACATGCTAGAAACAAACCAACACGGTCTGCCAAACCTAAACACTGGACCAGATACATCAAAAAGTCCCCATCACAGAACTAGAATCCAAGGTTCATGACCAACTTCAGCTCGACACCCTTCTCACACAGCCATGGACCTCATAGCTCCACTCAAATCAAGCAACCAACATCCATCAAATCAAACTCTTGGTACAACGAGAATCTCAATAATGATATACGACAATTCAACCTGGCAGAAAGATCATGGAGACAAAAACCCTCAAATATTCACGTTGATCCTCTTAGAACCCCCAGGGTGTCATATAAAAATACATCTTCAGAGAAAATGCGTTCTTTTTTCGTAACCTGCTTGACCTGGCTAAGAATAGATCCAGGGTACTCTTCAACATTGTTAAAAAACAAACTAACCACACACCTTTGAAGGACTTAATAGCCACCAATTAAAGCTTCAAATAAATCACCAGCTTCTTCGCAGAGAAGATCACATACATTTCTCAATCCTTCTTCCAAAGCCCGAAGGTACCCCCCTGATCCTGCCCCACCATGCTCAACTCCAACCAAACTGGACTAATTTCTGCTGAGGATATCCTGAAACCCAACCATACAAAAAATAATGCCAAATTCAAAACCATATCCGAAATAGGTCTTCAACATAATTGCGAGCCTGAAGCCCAATTTCCACACCACTGATCCTGCCCTTCCACAATAGTACAAAATCTCAACCACTTCATCACCCCCTTCAGGGCAAACATCATTAACTCCTCTCTCACCTCAGGCTGTGTAGCAGACTCCCTCCAACTTGGACAAATCACACCTATTCTAAAATAAACAGGGGCTGACCCTAATGATTTCAACCTCAAACCTATAGTGAATCCCCCATTCCTAGCTAAAACGCTAGAGAAATGCGTCCTCCAACAACTCAACAAACATATTGATGATTTCAGGCTCTTTGAATACTTTCAATCGGGTTTCAGAAAGGGCTAGAGCACTTAAACAGCCATGCTCAATATCTCCGATGATATCCACAGATCCCTAAATAAAGGTGAAGCTTGTTTTCTCATCCTTATTGACCTATCTGCAGCATTAGACACCATAAATCATACAGCATTACTTGAGACACTAAAAAGATGCTCTGGCACTAATTGTTCACTTCCTACCTAAAAACAGATCACAACAAATTAAAATTAACTCCTGCCTCTCTAAGCCTTCAAAAGAAACGCTTGGTGTCTCAGCACTCTTCAATCTCTTCATGGAACCAATCACAAGCATACTAAAGCAAACTGGAGTTAAATATCACTTATTTGCAGATGACACCGAACTCTATTACGAAATAAGATCTCCCAGTAATATCCATCACCTCAATGACACACTAACGAAGATACAATCATGTCTTCACTTGAACCACCTGACCCGGACAAAACTGAATTAATATTGTTCTCTCCGAAAAACAATGACTTACCAATACAAGAGTGGCTCAAGAATCTGGATGCCCTAAACTGCTCCCTCATCCTCTCAGATTCTGTAAAGTCACTAGGCATTACCCTGGACAAGAACTTGTCAATGAAAGACAACTTCAAACAATCTGCCAAAGGTGCACTGTACTCCCTAAAACACCTCAAGTACATTAAACCTTTCATCCTTCAGGATGAATTTACGACAAAAGTTTAAACCCTAGTCTTCTCTAGACTTGACTATGGGAACGCCACTGTTAGACCTGGCACCATTGGCGTGGGCGTCCCTTCGATTTTTTGCTGTTGTCTCCTCTATTTTTGCTGGTATTAGATGCTCTGGGCGCTGTGCCACTGCCATTTAGTGCCACAGCGCAAATGCTCCATGTGTAAATATGACTGTGAATTGGTATATCCCTGATTGGCTTTTTTGGTTTACCTGTTAGTCCCTAGTAGTGTGGCCTGTGTGTGCCCAGGGCTGATAACCCAAATGCAGCTTGTGGGCCTGCAGCGCTGGTTTGCGCCACACACAGAACCAGCTTGTAAAGTGTTCCTCAGATCTGCCACTGCAGTCTCTGCGTGCTGTCCAGAACTGCCATCTTGGCTGTGAAGTGCCCACACTTCCCAGCCCCTGAACCTTCCCTTAGAATCATGTCAGTCACCCCTATGGTAGGTGCATTGTGTGTGTAAGGTAGGACATGTCTTGATATGTGTAGCATGTCCTGGTAGTTAATCACCCTCCATTTTGTTTTCACTGCTGCAAGGCTACCTGTTCTCCATAGGCTAGAATGGGCAGATTGGCTATTACATCTAATAGTCCTATCTGACTTAGGGAACAAGGTAGAAATTCGAGTTTAGTATGCCTGAACTCAGAATGATAAAATACATCTTTTAGTGAAGTTGGTTTTAACATTCTGTGTTTGAAAACACCACTTTTAGAAAGTAGGTATTTTCTTGCCTAAGCCTCCAGTGTGCTCTGCTGTTATGTGTATTGGCTGTCTGGGTTTTTACGGGCAAGGCAGGCTGAGTCAGGCCTGGGTTGAATAGAGAGATCTGCATTGAGTACAGGGGAGGTGTAGCTCCTTGACCTGAATAGGGCTGTATCAACAACAGAAGACCTGTCCCTATATTATGTAGAAACAACTGTTTCCCATATATCTTAACAGACCCCTTTCATAAAGTGTCAATAAACAGTGAGTAAATATTACCCTCCTGCCTAATTATGCCATTATAGTCATGAGCTCAAAGCTAAAAATTGTCTATAACTGTGTGTGATACTGCAGACAACTAAGCACCCTCACCACTCCTTCTAAGGAAACAACTTTCAAAAAAAGGGGGAGGGGGAGTTGGCAGTGCCTCACGGGAGCAACACCCGCGGAGGAATAAACAGACTGGTACTCGTCTGTGTCCTCACGTTATCATCATCAGCATCTGCCAACTATAACAAAGGAAGGGATAACAAATAGTGCAGACAACATAAGCCAAATATGTGCTCTGTGTAAGTGACCCAATGCGGTGCGACCACTCTGATCTCAAAGTGTGACTTCACCACCATTTAAAAAGGGCAGAGCTCCACTAGCTAAATTACTTTTATTCAGTGCTGTGTGCCCGCTCTATTAAAACCATACCAACATGTTTCATTGCCGTGATAGATTTGCCGGCAATTTCATCAGGGTTTTGGTTCTCCGCGTTCTCTGCACGTCAATTCTCCATTTATTGTACCTGTAGTTGTACATAAAACAGTACCGCTCACACTCATTGCCCACATTACACTAACCTCTTGCTTGTGGCCTCTGGAGAAACCAACATTTTCCAATTCAGTAAAATGCGCTCGTTAAACCATGTTTCTATTCCTCATGTAGCAGCTGTATGCTTATGTACCAGCGCCCCCGTAAATGGATCAGCACAAACCGGTGCCTGTAGCCTTGTTGCAGGTACCGAACAACTGCCCTCGGTCAGTGCTGTAGTAAGGGAGAGAAATAATGTTCAAATCGTGTTAAGCATACAGCTCACTCACTCACTTCCACATCGTATGACCAGTCCAACTTCATATTGTTAACATGCTCCTCGGTTATCCCAGGAGCCCAGTCTGCGTACTTGTACTTAACTTTGTAAACTGCCTACAGTGCTGTACAGGGCCCGTCAGTTACATCTTGAAGCTTTCGTTAAAAGGCCTCCTTTCACCCGCATAACTCACGGATACTATGTTTTTCACTACTCTATTCATTAATGTTTTAAAACGCACTGATACCAATTACTCGGTAGGATTCGGTATTCGGTAAATACGGATTTGGTAATTCCCAATTATTCCTATGGGCCTGTAGCTCCATAGGAATGAATAGGAATTACCGAATCGGTATTTACCGATTCGGTAAGAGGGGGGAAACATTCAAGGGTGGCAGGGTGTCACTTTGACACCCTGTTGCACCCCCGAAATGTGGCACACATACATGCCCTAAGGGCATGTATGTCTGCCACATGGCACTGTTATTAAATGCAAAAAAATTGCTTTTTTTAGGGTTTTGGTAATTTACCACCAACTTGTAGTTGGTGGTAAATAACGAATCCTTATAGGTGAAAAGCACTCACTTGAGTGCTTCCTACATTTCAGATTCGGTAATTTACCGAAACGGTATTTAAGAATTCGGTAATTTACCGAATTCTTAAATACAGATTCAGAAAATTACCGAATCTGAAATGTAGCCACCTACATCCCAAATGCCTAATACCGGTTGGTAACGGCTGAAATTCGGTCATTTCGGCTGTTACCGACCGGTATTAGGATTCCTACATCGGGCCCAAAATCTTTCATAGTATTTCACTGACTTTGTAAATAGCTGCCTGCTCGTTTGGTGAGCACTTACTTTTAAACTTGAGTTTCTACTTGTTTGAGTATTTTGGCATGTGATTGAAATTGAAAGACTCATTCGTTAGGGTGTTTTACTAATGTGTGTGATTTACATGGGGAAAGTCAGTGCGCGTAGTGTTATAACTAAGGCTCACACACTCTCTAAGTATGTTGTCACCATTTATTTGAACGCTTATCAGCTCATTGACAACATATGGTTATGTGTGGTTGACAAGGCTATCTTTATAATTATTATGTGTAATTCATTGGCAAGGAATGATTTTCAAGTGCATTTCACAGGTAGGAAACTGCAGACTATTCACCACAAAATGCAAGTTATTAAAAGGCATTGAGATGGTGTATTTGATGCTTTACAATGTGTACAAAAATGCCTCTGTTTGCAAGGTCACCCCTACCTTTTATTAGGTTTTTCAGCAGCTTTTTGAACATTGCATTCCAGTGCACACTGTATTTGCTTTAAACTCTAAAGCATGTTGAATCTGTATACATCTAATTGTTGTAGCATCCTCCACAGTCTTGGTACCTGTTAATGTCCATGCCATACATGGAGCTTAGAATTACTCATCTTCATTCACCTGCGTGTAACTGCGAAATCGACATTCTAAACCACCCTTTATTGCATTCTGCTCTAACACTTACTTCATGCTTCAACGGAGTCCATCAGAAGCCAGAAGGTTTCTGTCAGTTCCAACTCACAAGACGCTATATATGGTAATAACTTTCCCTAGTATATGGGACAAAGTATACACAGGCCATGTATGTTTAATGTCACTAGTAACTGCAGCGCTCATTATGCCGCAAATAAAGTGACAATGCAAGACATGAATGCAGGCCTGCCACCAGTAACTTGGCACTGCAGATTTACACTGCAAATTTGATCTGTTAAAATAACCCTTTTTGAAAGTCTGATTTTGCGGGACTACCAGTCCAGTTAAACATAGCCACATGGGCCCATAACATTTACACTTTGAACCTGTAATCCACCTTTAACCTCCTGCCTATCTGAATTTTATTTCACCCTAGGACTTACACCTATAACATGACTTACCCAAGCCTTGTCACTAATGCTTTAAGTCCTAAGTTTAAGGATCAAGGAGTTAGAACAATAGGTAGCGATTTGACATTTACCTTTATGGAAATAACCACAGACTTGGGAGAAGTTGTAAACACTATATCCATGCAATATTTTATGAGTCAAGGGCCACAATAGAGTAATCAGAAACTTTGCTAGTAGGAAAATAACAATTAAACATAAATCCTGCAGGATTTTAAGATGATGCCTGTAAACATTAGGACCAGGGAAGGGTGAGAAAGGGAAACGGCACAAGGACATACCACACAGAATATATTTATTTATTAATAGTGCAATGACAATCCTGGACTTGGGCTGGGAGAAGAGAAGGGCTCCCGACTAATCAAGTGCAAACAGGACAGGACAGGACAGGTGCAGAACAGGACAGGTAACCTCCGCTAAGTGCAACGCCAGCGTCTCACCCCTCTCTACGGCTATTCTCGGACCGACTCTTCCTCACCAAACTCCCGATTCTTCTTTCAGAGTGCTCGATCAGCACTCTGCTCTCGATTCTCCTTCAGCATACTTTGGGTCAGTGACAGGTCTGTGACAAGTCAGACAATCTAACTGACTAGGCCTACCTTAGTTATACCAATTCAGTGTGTGTACCACCCCCTTAATGTTGCAAATTTGTGTATTCCCTTCATTTGATTGGTCAGAAAGACGAGGAAAGGTCATTACATCATACTAAGATGAAATTATTTCCATTCAATAAAGTTGATCAATGTTCCCGCCCCTAATTCACTTTCCCATGAATTTATTCAACCCAGCAATATTTGTTTCAAATCATATACTTTGTATTTAATACAGTTCAAATTTCTTCCTCTTATGGGGTCAGTTTCCCAGGAACATCACGGATAGGACAGATTTTGGCAGCTTGTCAATGTCATGGGCTTCAAGGTTCATGGTGTTTGAGTGCGCATGTACAGCAGATTCAAAATCGAGTCTTCGGACACCCTTCAGGCCCAAATACAAACTAATAACAAAGTTAAAGAAAAACAAATAAATGAATGCACTGTATACCACTTGTCTCTACTCTAACCCCATTACTTTATTTTAACTATAGCATTAATGATTAGGCATAACACACAAGTTTTAGTTGGAGCAGGAGCATGTGCATTAGTATGTGAAACATGAAGCGGCCATCTTGGCACTAGTGCGCAGCTGCAAGAAATTCCCACCAAAAACGAAAGATACGTCACACCACGTAGATGTGGCAGGCGCACACGTAGAAAGGTTCCCGCGTTTCCGGCGGCCATTTTTAGACACTCGGGTTACTGTTAGTAAAAAGACATATGCAAGCTTCCCCTACCTATTAGAAATGTTGTATTTGTGCAGTTTCAGTATTCACAAAATATGTTGGTTAATTCTTTACATGTTACTTTGAGAGGATTGAATCAGAGCAAGTTTCTGTACTTATGAAACCTTGCTCCATCAGGTCTTACCCCGTTAAATATTTATAAGTCACCTCTAAGTAGATATGACATGTCAATAAGGCAGGGTTCACAATATTTAAGAGTAGGACATGTAAAAGTTTAATGATAACCATCCTTACTAAGCATGGGCAATTAAGCGAATTTGCGGTTCGCGAATTCGCGCGAAGTTGCAAAAAAATCTGCGAATTCGCGAATTTCCCCTCGAAATCACGGATTTTTCGGCAATTGCACTATACTCAACTGGAGTACTTTCTACTGGCTAATCAGTAAGTGCTACCTCGTTGGGTAAATTTATCGTGCTTTTCCTACACTACAGCTGCGTAAATGCCCAGAAGAGTTGACCCCGTGTGTCTGTAACTTTGCCACTGCGCCCATAGGCAACGAGGTCCCTCGAGTGAGCTGTCCATCACAGTGGGGGAAAGGGCGGGAAGAGGTTGCATAGCCTAGTGTGTGTGGGGCCGGGCTTCTGTGCGAGTTCACATGCCTCTTGTTTATAAAGGTCAGAGACCAATAAGAGCAGCAGATGAGGAGAAAGCAGTAAGTGCTACCTTGTTGGATAAATGTATCGTGCTTTTCGTGCACTACAGCTGTGTTATTGTTCAGAAGAGTTGACCCTGTGTGTCTGTAACTTTGCCACTGCACCCATAGGCGCCGAGGTTCCGCGAGTGAGCTGTCCATCACAGTGGGGAAAAGGGAGGGAAGAGGTTGCATAGCCTAGTATGTGTGGGGTCGGGCTTCTGTGCAAGTTCACATGCCTCTTGTTTATAAAGGTCAGAGACCGATCAGAGCAGCAGATGAGGAGAAAGCAGTAAGTGCTACCTCGTTGGGTAAATGTATTGTGCTTTTTCTACACTACAACTGCGTAATGGCCCAGAAGAGTTGTCTTCAGTGACCACGTGTGTCTGTAACTTTGCCAACCGCGCCCATAGGCGCCGAGGTCCCTTGAGTGAGCTGTCCATCACAGTGGGGAGAAGGGAGGGAAGAGGTTGCATAGTCTGGTGCATGTGGGAAAGGGCCAAACGGGCGGGCCTTCTGTGCGAGTTCACATGCCTCTCGTTTATAAAGGGTCAGAGACCGATCAGAGCAGCAAATGAGGAAAAAGCAGTAAGTGCTGGTCAAATGAAGTACAGGGGGATTGCGCTTGAGAAACTCATGGATGCCTAGACCCCCATCACGTATTACAGCTAATTGTAGACGGTAGATCTGGAGAGAAAGCACACCTGCCTAGCATCGAGCGTGCTCACTAGATTCTTGGGCTGATTATAATGCATTACTGAATCTAAGCTTCAACTTGGGCACCTGCTTTTTTTATCTGTAAGTGGTTCCCGCTGAGGTTTAATTGTTGGGACAGGCGCCTCGTTGCCTAATTGTAACTATTCTCTGACCCTGCTTCGAGTGTCAGAGCAGGGTCAGAGAATAGTTGCAAGTGGGCAACGAGGCGCCGCTCAGGAAGCACTTACAGGGTTACAGCAGGTGCCCAAGTTGAAGTTAATTTCCTTCTAACCATTTTGTAAATGGTTACAAAGAAATTAGCTTCAACTTGGGCACCTGCTTTAACCCTGTAAGTGTTTCCTAAGCAAAATTCGTCCCGCTCGCGGATTTGCGGATTTTGCCGCGATTTTGCGCAATTTGCGGATCGCGAAATTGCGGAAAATCCGCAAATTCCGCGAGCGGAACTCATTTTCTGCCCATTCTTAATCCTGACAGTGACAATGCCCTAGAAGCGATATTCACTGTGCGGGATCAGCTGTTCTTTAGGAAAGCGTGGGGATACCTTATAATAAATATATCCCCATCTAGGAGCCAGCTAAAAAGTTGATTCTTGGACTTTCTAAAATATTTATAACCAACCCAATCAATTGATAAAGTTGGAATTAAAACAGATATTTTACAAAAGGTACTTTTGAATAGTCAACTTTAGCCTGCCAAAAAGCATCTATAAGCCCTATTTTCTGAGTTTCAAACAGTCACCAAGGAACTCAATAGTTCCGTGACTAGATGAAGGCCTGTGTGTGGGCAGAAGTTGACTTTTCCCTGACAGGATGGCCTAGAGGAGGTGGCCGGTCCTTTGCATATCTTCAAAGGTAGATATAGCTCATACTTTGGCCTTCCACCTCTATTGTCCTTCTCATCATTCAGTCACCAATCCCAGTGGCAGAGGTGCTGTCCCCTGAACCAGTTTTTAGTGACAACAGGGAAAAGTTTGCTGATTACTGTTGCCACACACCTAGTCTGGGCACAGAAGCTCTGTGCAGGAGAGGAAAGGTTAAGCCATGTTGGATTTAGGTAGAGGCGGAACACTCTGGGCTTGTTTGAAATAGGGCAAGCAGGGGCTGCTGCAAATGCGGGTACATGTACTCCTTGGAATTTTTTCCTGGTATTTAGCGTGGGCCAGGAGTCCCCCCCACTAACAGACTAGCACCAGGAATACATGTGGAACCCCTGGGCACCTTCTTCAGAACACTGCTGAACTTGTGAAGACATAGGACTTCATATGCTGTTGTGGCCTGTGAGGAGAACCCTAAGGCTGGACTTGTTCGCATTTGTACCCAGGACCAAGAACTAGATTCTAAGGGTCAGTTGGGCTGACCTATTGTTAGGCAGCAGGGAAACAAAAGCTGAAAGAAGCCCACTTTTCTGAAGAGCCTAGCTGAGTTGACCTGCTCTGGATTCCGTTGGTGCTTCTTCTGCATTGAGCCCTTGTGTCCAAGCGCTGTTCCTCAGGTCCTGGAACCCTTGGCTGGTGTTGAAGTGGAAATGTTGGAACCTAAAGATCCGAAAGTAGACAAGGACCACTGTCAAGCCAAAGCTGTCATCTTCAAATTGCTGGTCCGATCCATTTTATTTCATCCTATTTTAATTTAAAGCATTCATAGCTCTAGTTCTCCTTGTTGAATTTTGTAGTTTTGGCATCATTTTGTTCATTAAAATGTTCTCTTCTGCTATAAATTTATCAGAATTTTAATTGCTTTGTGTTTCAAATTTGCAAATGTTTTGGCACTTCTAAAGGGTTTTGAGTTCAGACTGTCTGCTCTAAGCCATATCTCCCAGGGTTGAGCTTAGGTTTAAATTACTGACACCTTTACAAGACCTGACAAGGATAGGCTTTATTACTGGAGTGGCCCGTCATCCATCCTAACTAATAATCAAATTATTCATACAAGGGAACACAGATGATTGTTCAAGGTGAACGAATAAATGTGTTCAGACAAATATAGAATTTTAATTGGAGAACCACATCACATTAAAATATTTTGAACCTGATGATCATACACACAATTTGCATAACTGGCTATACACCTAATAGACCATAATTGAACACAAAGTAACACTTATGGGACAAATAATGTTTGTAGTAGGATTAAATAATCCAATGTGCAGATTGTGGATACTAAGTGCAACCAATATGTTGAAACGTTGCTCTGAAAGAGGTTTGTGGCCGTTTTGGTGTTATTCTACAGAACTCTCATTTTTATCAGAAAAATACCACAAAAAAATGTTTAAAAGGTATTTAGCGATATATGGCCAATAACATCCAAAATCCAAAAATAAAGATCATCAGCTTGATGATAATCAGTGTCAGCCACCATTGGATGATGAGGTCCGAAGTCTCCCTTAGAGCATGCTTGCTTTCATTACTCTACAAAATAGACATATTCCTAAGCCTCATATTACATTAAATTCGCTCCAGCCTATTATCACATTTAGATGATGAGATTGAAGCCATACACTAGCAATGAATAGTCTTGCAGTAACAAATGCAAAATAAATGAACCCAAGGTGACAATGGAAGATGTTTGGAGAATCTCCTAATGAAAATAATAAGCACATTTGAAGGCACAGTTCCCCTATACGATTATGGAACTCTAGGGTGACTTCTAATAGCCATATCACACAAGGCAGACGTACTTTCGTCTTTAAAATACATAATCACACCATCATCTTTTACACAAACCACTTAAATACACGGGGCCTGTGCGTCACTTTTACGCCGCCGGTGCGTCACTTTTTGTGACGCACCAGTGGCGTAAAAAACGCACCTTGTTGCGCCATATTTACAAAGTGACGCATCTAGGTAGATGCGTCACTTTGTAAACCCCTGCGCCACATTATACCTGCGCCAGGTATAATGTATGCAAGGGGGGCGTATTGACGCAAGGAAGGGTCGTAGAAGTGACGCAGTGAAATCTATCAGATTTCACTGCGTCACTTTTAGGACGCCATTGCGTCAAAATCTTGCGCCTGCCTCACAGCAGGCGTAAGACTGACGCAGGCCCTTTCACATGGGGCTTGCCCCGTTTGAAAGGACGCATTGCTGGAGTTGCGTCACTTTTGTGACACACTGCAGCAATGCGTCACTTTTGCACTTACAGATACGTCAGAAATACTGACGTATCTGTCACTCCTTGCGACATGATGCGTCATATTATAAATATGACGCATCAATCATGTCGTAAGGAGTGCGCACTGAGAAGTGACGCATCGCTGCTTTCACGCAGCAATGCGTCATTTCTCATAAATGAGGCCCACGGTACATAGCGCTTTCATCTAAACCAGAGTTTGGTTGCAAACATGAAAAATAAAAGTAAAATCTCTAGTGCAAAATTTATCACATCAAAAACAAAGCGTTCACTTTTTTTGCAAGAATAAATTAGAATCACTTTTATACAATTTAAAAAAAAAAGGCACCGTTGCTCTAAATACCTAGAAACATGCAGAAAGATTCTAACATTTCTATAATTATCTAGGAAATGCAAACAAAATAAACATGTTGCCATAAATATGAGGCCTGGGTTTGAAATTCTGCTCCGTTTGTGGAGTTTTCAGACTTTTCCCCATTCTGCACTCTGTGTAGCATGCACAGTTCTGAAAATGTCAGAGCATAGTTATTTCCTTGCTTGCGCTCACCATTGTTAAGTTGGTGAGCGCAAGCGAGGAAAATCCTACTTCAGTTCACCTCCCAGCAAGGTTTCTGAACATGGGGTTCGGGGCTGGGCACTACCGCTCGCCTGGAGAAACCTTCTGTTCATGTTGTGGAAGGTGCCGCTTGAGTAGAACATCTACTCAAGAAGCAGAACGAAGCAGTGCCCTTTTGTGCTGCACATGGTGGTGCTGTTCATACTGATTTTCCAGCGCGGGACAAACACTCAGCACTACAAATCAGAGTGAAACATGTAACCTAATGCGTCCACCGCTTGGGGAATACTGTGTAATGCGATGTATCCTTTTGGCCACTCATGAACTCCACCCAAGTCTAATAAATATTTGCTTTCTGGTTGTCACTGCACAGCTAGGTAAACAGAGCAGAAGAAAGAAAAGCAACATTTTATTTTCAGCAGCTTTAATTATGCTCTGAGACCTGACCTGCCTTTTCCGTCTCCTGCTGGCTGTTGCACCAGGTAATGTGATGTCAGAACGCAGCAGTAATCAGTTATTACAGTTGAGTTCTGATGTCACATCTTTATAACTGGTGCATCATAAGTTATAAAAACATTAGAAGCAAACTTTTGTAGAGGGATTGTAAAATCCCATGTATCATATAGGAGTTACTGGTTCTTTTACTGATGAAATTTTACCTGGGAAATGTTTAAAATTCAATCAGCCATTTTTATGCTTAGAAATATGTCTTCCAAGGAATTTTTTTTTAACTTTGTCAGTCTGTTTACTGGCAAAGTGAGGTAAATTGTGATATAGCCCTTCTACTAACGATGGATCAGCTAGTGTAATTGCTCCTCGCTTGGGCATATTCCTTGACCATTCTAAACATGTTATTGTCTCTAAATTCAAATCTTTTGGAGCTGCCCTTAAATGAAAAACCTTTTTTCGAGTTATTCTGATTTGAGAATCTTATTTTGCATTGATAGAGCATAAAAATGAATGGGGCCTCCTTTATCATGCAACCGTTTGATTGAAACAAGCGAAGAAGTGCTCTATTTAGCCTGGAGGGACTATGTGTGAATTCTGGTCAATTTGGACTATTTCAAGTGGTATTCAGA
Organism: Lissotriton vulgaris; assembly: GCF_964263255.1. NCBI lineage: Eukaryota > Metazoa > Chordata > Amphibia > Caudata > Salamandridae > Lissotriton > Lissotriton vulgaris. The sequence continues at coordinate 945,451,849 of NC_141691.1, read as the reverse complement.
CAATATATATTGAAATATTGTCCTACCAAAATATTGTGTACAAAATATTGTGATATGAAAATATCGTCTGCAAAAATATCAATTTGAAGGTAAACAATATGGATTTCGAAAATATTGAAGTAATTAGTATTGTTTACAAAAATGTAGTTGTTAATAAAAAGATTTTTCAATTATTGTTATGTATTTTAGCATAGATTTTAAATGTATATGATGCTCCTTTTTGTGTCAATATTGATTCTGTTTTTTAATATAGTTGTTACATTTTTTGTATTTATTGAATTAAATGTAATAAAATGTGATTTTTAGTAGCGTAGCTTGTTGTGATGTTCATAGGGATACAGGGTGGGAGGTAATTTGAATTATAATCAAACAGAAGCCTATTACGATGTTGGTCAGAGTTTCCTCTAACCGACAATGTGGCTGAATGGGACCGACCGACCTCCGGTCAGCAGTCCCGGCCGCCTAAATATGATGCTACAGCACATGGTGCGGTCACATATCCCATTTTTCTATTGGAGCTTGGTTACGGCTGTAAACTGTAAACATATGCTTTCTGACAGGGCTTCCAAGTCAGAGAGGGCGACATGGAAACCCACATTGTAATCCAGATGTAATAATCCAGACAACGTAAACCACCGCCTATATGGATTAAGAGCCAATTCCGATTGGCCGACGAGTTCCTTGAGCCCATTGGAAGTGAGCCAGAATAACAGGCCGGTTTTAATTCCGACCTGCTGTATCGTAATCAGCCAGTCGGAAGTGAAACCTATGATGACGGTTGTAAAGCCTCCTACCTAAGGTCGAAGGCATTGTAATCGGCCCCTTAGTTTTCAATTTATACTAGTTATTAAATCTATAGATAATTATGTTAAATGTGAAATGTATTTCTTTTTAATTGCAATTTTAGTTGCAGGTTGATAGGGGACACGGTGGGCATTTAATTAATTATAATTAATTAATAATTAATTTTTCAATTAATATTAAAGCCCTCATTACGATGTCAGTCGGAGTGACCTTCCGACCAACGTGGCCGGGTGAGAATCTGGAACTTTTCTTTTCACTTTTCTCTTCTGGCATTTCCCAGACTCTAGCAGGGCCCATGCCGTGTCTCTATCATCATCATCTGAAGTGATGCTTGAAGAAGAAGGTGGAGTAGTACCCTTTCTTTTCCTTGCTGGAGGTCTGGGAGCCAATGATTTTGAAAGAGGAGGTTCTTGTTTAGCAGGATGCTCGACCTCCAGTTCTGCTACAACATCAGTAAGATGTACCTTTGCTGGCTATGGCTGCTGTCCACTTTGCTCTCTTACCTGAAACAATTGGGTACTACTTTGCGAAATGATAAATCCAATTCAATATAACTGCTTGTTGGAGTCGCCATCATTGCAATGACTGCCTCACTGACAGATATGGTCTTCTGCTTAGGCTGGGATGGTGTTGTTAATGCTGGCCTGCTTCTCCCAGCTTGCTCCGGGGGGGGGGGGGGGGGGGGGAGGGGCGGTGCGGCAGGCACAAAATATTATCCTAATTATCCTAAAAAATTTTGGGCCGATATGTCACCGGTGGGAAGCTACTTCTTCTCTCTGAATACTTTCTTCGTAGCAGCTTTCTTTGGGGCCAGCTTAAAACTTTCAATTGGCAGTAGCACTATGATGCACAATCGGAAGAGATTGGAGGACTGAATTATGACATCACTGTACAGGCCTTCTGTTTGACACTGGTGCAGGTGATGTCTCTTCTTCTCTTGTGTGCCTTAAAGAAAGCCAGAAACACATTGAGTGAAACACAGTTTTAGTACAGACAGAGACAATATTAGTGTGGTTTGTTGCTTAGGTAATAAAATCACTTTAAAATAAAAACCACACAAGCACACCAGAAAATGTTTTCCCCATCAGGATAACACAGGGGAAATCCATGGGTAAATGGAATAATAATATTTAAGAAAAAAATGGAGGTTAGTGTGCACCTATGGCAGGCCCTTTGCATCGCCTTTAAGGCCCTGCACAACCATGGCCCCACTCATTTGATTGACCGTTTCTGCTGGAATACCTCGACCAGAAATCTTCGATCCTCTCAACATATGTTGGTGGAGGTCCCCAAACTCCGACTCTCAAACTGGGGCGGTAAAGGTTTTATAAATATTACAACCAGACTATGGAATTGTCTGCCACATAAGCTTAAACATTTGCCTGACTTGCTTTCCCTTAGAAAAGGTTTGAAGGCCTGGTTATTTACTACATCATTTTGTTATATTCAGACTCTAGCCTTTACATAATCTCAGTGATGGCATGCTGTTGGATGACAAGCACCTAGATACCTTAGGGTATAGCTGCGCTATACAACTAAATAAATACATTTAAAAAATCCGCCCAGGTGGCAATTGGAATAATCATTTAAAAAAAAACTCATTCTTATGTGTCTGAAGATCACCACAGCCAGTGTGTCCAGGAGGAAATAGAATTATACCTTAAAAATACTGAATGATGTTGTGTGTCTCTATGCCTATGATGGATGGATGGCAGAGGCAAAATGGAAACTCCCCTCCAAATAAATGTAAATTAAAAAATGTCAAAGAAAATTTTGAATACAAAAGTTGCAGGAAAAACGTATTAAAAAAACTTTAAAATAAAAATATATAAAGTTTACAATTTAAATATAAAAGAATAATTGCTGATGTTTGTAAGTTAGGATGTAAAGAAACCAATTGTGGGGCGAGAACGTTCTAAAAAAATGTAAGAAAAGGATGTAATATATAAGCACTATCATATTCTTCACATGCATACCATAAAGATCCTCAAGCATTTTTTAGTAAACCGATATCACAACCATCTATGCAAGCATATGGCAAAGGCACACTGGCTGATTAAACAAAATGGCTGCCAGCTAGTGCCACATGGTCAAACATTGGTAGTTCAAGTTCAAGTTTATTTTATGATTTTGGAACTCTAAAGAGATCCACATAAAAAATGAAGTATACATTTACAACAGTAAAATATGATTTACAAATGCACTAAATATTATAAAACATCAGATAAAACCAATATTAATATTCATGACCTTCATATAAATTTGTAATACATATCTAAAAAGCACTTAAAAAAGGTAAAAATCCTATGACAAAACATTTCATTTGGTGGTTCATAAATGGAGTCTGTCAATGTAGGGGCAGCAAAAATGGAAAATTGTAAACAGATTGGCCTCATCCATTTACGTCGATACAATAGTAGGGCGGGGCAGATAAATAGCACATGGGTGACATCCTGGATGGAATTATTGCACAAAATACAAGCTAGGAAGGAACCATACCATTTAGATAATACGTTGTTTAGAGGGAGTATAGCCTGCCTCAATAATTACCAAAAGCAGCGCACTCCATGGGGGAGGTTCCAAGTGATATGACCTTGTACTTTCATTATCGCACCGGAATCAATAGCTGGATGAGTGCATCTCTTTAGAATACAGGCTTCCCTATCCATGGTGAAACTTAATTTCCAGGTGGCCTGTTTCAAAGTGGCCTTTACTTGATGTGGCGATAAGATAAAAAGTACAGATTCATCCAGTTGTAGCAAGTGACACGCAATTCTACATTTTTTAACAATTAATGACTGCTCATTTAAGCTTCCTAATAATACTTTCTGAATAAAAGATCTTAGTGTACCAGGATCACCTTTACAAAGCTTGTAACCCATCGCACTATCCCTGCGAGACCCTGTACCCAACTACTTCTCATACAGAATTCCAACCTTAGTGCAGCCACGGGACAAGCAGAGTTAACTGAGGATAGGCTCTGTAAAATGTTACCTTCTGTTGTATTTAAAAAGCCCCATTTTCCTAAGTCAAGTAGTTCAATACCATACAACAGGGAAGCAGGAATTTTAGCACAAAATACCTCTAATAAGAGTGCAAAGTGTCTTCTTCCTGTTGATTTATAGAGGGAACCCAGACTTTTCCCCTGTTAATTGCTTTACGGATATTATTTTCTATATGGGCTTTATCACTTAAATTTCCACACTTCGTTTTTCCCAGGAAAACATACGATTTTACAAGTTTCAATTTTTGTCCACCTACAGACCAAACAAAATTCCCATACTTCAACTTTTTTCTTCCGCGCCTGCACATTACTTTACTTTTAGATACATTTATCTTTAAGTAGTGGGCCTCTGCATATTTATGTAGTACCTGCAAACAACTATTTAATCCCCTCTGCACCAGATCCAATATTAGTATGTTGTCAGCATAAAGTAAACAGACAATCGGTTTTACCCCCAGTAATGGGACGATACCCTCACTCAGAGACAGAGCATAGGGGAGGTCAGATATATATAGAGAGAATAACAGAGGGGCCAATAAACATCCTTGTTTCAAGCCATTTATAGGTGGATAGTTTGGGCGAGACCTCTTTTCCCTCCCATCAAGACTCTACACCAAGTATCAGTATGGAGAGCGCAGGCTAACTCCAAAAGGATGGCCGGCATGCCCGGGTCTGACAACTTTCCCCAGATCAAAAGACGATCTACTTTATCGAATGCTGTGGAGAAGTCTATAAATGCTGTGTTCACTCTTCCGCCTCTAAATTTAACATATTTTTCATTTATTACCTGTAGTGCCGTTAGGTTATCCATAGTTCCATGCTTTGTCCTAAACCCAGTTTGTTCAAAAGGTAAGATTTTACCAGTGTCCACCCAGTCATTAATTTGCATCGAGAGGCATTTGGCAAAAACTTTACCTACTGCATCTAAAATTGTAATTTGACGGTAGTTATGTGGAACATCTCGGTCTCCCTTCTTGAACAGGGGGACTAATATGCTCCCCTTCCAAGACGGGAGGACCATTTTCTTTGCATAGTAGTAATTGACAACCGGGTAAAGGATTTTACTCCACATTGTACTGTTTTGTTTCCAAACTGTAATTGGTAGCTCTTCCGGGCCAATCGTGCCTGGAGGATCGTATTCCCTTGATCGCCATTTCAATATCTTTTTCAGATGGCAAGCCATACGATGAGGGGTCTTCCTGTAGTCCAATTCAATCAATTACAGTTCCATTACTTGCATATAAGTTCTGAATATAGCCAACCCATTTATGCTCCTCAATAGCAACTGGAAATGGTCTCAATCTATCACCACATCCCTCCCAGATGAGAGACCAATATGTTCTTACTTGGCCTTTCGACAGTGATTCAATCCAGATGTTATCTTCCCTCTCTTTTTTCAACTTAACCTTTGCCCTAGTCCTCCTCTTCTTTAATAGTGATATTCTATGATATCTATCAGAGGAGTAGGTCAAGTACTGTTCTCTAATTAATTTGTTTATTTCAATATTAAACAGACGTAGAGATCTGGGGACTACTTTAGTACTTCTTCTTTGATTCGACTTCTTTCCAATAGCAATCACCTTAATCATGAAGGTATGAAAACTGGCAACTTCCGATCCATTCCAGTTAGACAAGTTCTCTACAGCTGCCTCTAAGATACTTTCCAGGCCCGGGATTGCCTTGGTATCCCAATAACATCTCCCTGATCTCTTGTCAAAACCAACAGATTCACTGTTTAGTGCCCATGGATTGCTCAGGATTAAATTTAGATTTACAGTGGGAGTTAGTACTTTATGTTCACTGTAGAGAGTTTTGGAGACCTTAAGATCTTTCAATAAGAAGAAGGAGGTACTTCCCACTGCCACATAGTCTAGGATAGATTCTATTTTATTAGATTTACAGGTAAAGTTCACCAGTGTATCTGAAGGCAGTCTTCCATTTGCTATAATGTCTACACTGATCCTCAAGCATTTTAGTAAACCAATATCACAACCATCTATGCTAGCATTTTTTCAAAGGCACACTGGCTGATTGAACAAAATGGCTGCCAGCTACTGCCACATGGTCAACCAACAGTAGCAAACAAGGAGGCATGGGGATCAAAGAACACTTGCAAGCCTATGGCAAGGACAGACTGGCTGGATGCACAAAACGGCTGACAATTCCATGGCCAAACACTAACAGCAAGCAAGGAAGAGTAGGGAACAAATAACACAGCCAAGCCTACGGCAAAGGCAGTCTGGATGGATGCACAGAAAGGCTGCCAGCCGTAAGGCCAATCAACAACAACAAGCAAGGTGGCATGAGGAACAAATAGCACAACCCTATGGCAAAGGCACACTGGCTGGGTACACAAAATGGATGCCAGCCAGTTCCACATGGCCAAATAATAACAGTGAGCAAGGAGGCAAGGCGAACAAAGAACACATGCAAGCCTATGACTATGGCACACGGTCTGGATGCACACAATATCTGCCAGCCACATGTTAAAATAACCACAGTAAGCATGAGGCCTGGGCAATGTGGAACAAAGAGCTCAAGCAAGCCTATGGCAAAGGCACAGTTGCTGGATGCACAAAGTAGCTGCCAGACACATGGCCAAACAGCAGAAAGAAAGGAGCTATGGGGAACAAAGAGAACACATTCAGGCCTATGGGATCAGACTCCACAAAATGGCTCCCTCCACTTGGCATGGAGAACAAAGACAAATCAATGGAAGCCAATTGCAAACACACACATATGCACAAACACACACACACACTGGACAAACAAAACAGACATGGTAACACTGAAAAAAACACTAACATTCCTTCAGCAATGCATAAAATGAATTAAGCTACACAAGATTTACAACAACACATATCCTCCCAAGGCATCAAATCTTAACCCACTCATACCCACAAACAATAAAGGGAAATACAAAAAAAATCCACCACATTTTTGATTCAATCCAATGCTATCTCAATGCTATCTCAACCCTAAATTGTGTTTGTGTTTGAGAGATACATGTACTACAGAAACAGTTGTTTCATGCACCCATGACTAGCATGGCCTGGGTCTACTGGATTGTCCCTTCAAAGACTAGGCCATATAGTAAAATAAATATTGCACATTTTACAAACATGGAGAACATTTACTGAACTGTGCAACGTTGTTCCTTTACAAAAGAAGAACAATTAAATGCAAATGTCAAACTCAACCCCTACTGAAAATAAAGGCCACCCATTCAATAACCTTAAAAAATTGAATAAAAGTATAAATTAATACTGGTGCGTGCCCTCAATGAAATACACAGCAAAATACACAAGATGATGGACGGAATGTTGCACAATGGCAAAACATTCACCCCCAGTTACAGATCTGGGTTTAATCCATTGGTATTTTGCTCACCAAGACATGTCAGTTCAGATATGGCCATATGCAAATCAGTCTTGACCCTGTGCCTCATGGGAATAGTCCAGCCCGAACTGCCAAGCTGAAATACACAACTCTCTTATAGAAGATTTTTTAACTTACGGGTGAAATCTCAAAAACAAATTCCTTACATCCAATGGTATATATACAGTAAACAAGGAGAGTGGTCCTTCCAGGTCTAAATCTTAAGGACAAGTGGCCAGGAGATGGACAATGCACTGGAGGAGCCTGCTGAAGGGAAACAGTACATTGGATTCTCTGTACATCGCAGTACATTGGATTTTCCTGTTGGAAATAAAAAGCAAACATAAAATGCTTTTTATACAAAAGACACCTCCAACAGCTAAATGGAGAAGAAAATCCACTCTAAAAACCTCTTTATCTACTTCGTGAGCACCAAAGCTACTCAAATAGTGCTTTTGCAACCACAATCAGCACTATGCTGGTGCCATTGTGGCTGGAAGCCATGTGATTGGGTGCAAAGTTTTGAGAGTACTGCGGTGCTCGCTATCAAGTACCAAAACAAAAGTGCTTCGTACTTGGAAAGAGTAATTAAGAAACTCTGCACTCCTACACTAACTGCAAAGTGTCCGAATTCTGCAAACTCAGTGAGGGGAGCAGAGTTTGTGGCCTGGGCCTAATTGTAGCACCTAATCAGGAGACTCAAGGTACATGTCTTCCATCCACCCTATTTGTTAAGAGATTACTCAAGTTTTGGGTCTCACTGGAAACCAAAGGGTACTCAGATACCTATACATATTTTTTAGAAAGTGCTTTAAAACAATTGATTGTTAAGAATAGGTCCAATGATAGAATTGCTGTATCATCAGCATAAGCCATCACCATAGCATTAGCCTTGTGAATTTCGAAACAAGGAATTAAAGGGCAGTGATCAACAAGCTGACAGAAAAGTTTCAAGTGCAATGCAAATAACTTAGGGGAGAGAGGGCAACCTTGTCTACTTTCCCCAGTTATTTGTAACTTGGTGGATAGTTACCCCATACAGCATATTTGTGTTATCATATCACTCTACAGGGTTTCTAATCACTGAAGAAAAAGAAACCCAAGTCCCATGAACCTTAAGGTATAGCAAAGAAACCACCAGGAAACCCCGTTGAATGCCTTATCTGAATCCAGTAGGAAAATCCTGGCCAACGTTTTCAATTACTCCACAATGTCTAGTTAATATTGTCTAAATGGTATGTGACATGGTGTTCTTTGAAGGAATAAACCGAAACTGCATGGGATTGACAAGCTCTTTTATCTGGGCTGCTGGACAAGTGGATAGGAGATTTGTAATCATTTTGGAACCATATCATTTAGAGATATGAGTCTTGCTTAAAAAAAAGCCAAAGTCCATGATACTTAAAGTCTAAAAAAAAATTGTGAATACATATGTGGCTTAATTGCTATGTCATATTGTGTCCCTTGTGAGGACATAGCCATGCTGCATGGTATTAACAAGCCTTATTATCAGAGATGCTAGATGAGTGGATATGATCTTTATATGAATTTTGGAGTAGCAATTAATTAGATATATGAGTCTATAAAAACAACCAAGGTTAGGATCCTTGACTTTTGGGAGGTTACAACAATATCACTTTCCACAAACTAGGAATGATTCCTCAAATGAGCTACACTGTTTAAGAAGAAATGGAAAGGAAATATGTTAGAAAGTTTCATAAAATTAGTATAGAATGTGGCTCAGTAGCCCTCCCAGTAGGCAACTCAGCAACAGACTAACATAGCTCAGCAAACATAGTAAGGGATGCTGATAACCCTTGTGTTCGTTCATATATTTGTTCAAAGAACTTTATTCGATTCATTAGAATCATAAAGTTTACACAATAAAACATCTAAAAACAAATAAAAAATGTGCACATGTTCCCTTCCATAGATCTTAATAAACCAGCAAAATTAAAACCATTGTAGCTATCCCAACCTCAGTTTGTACAATTGACTAAATACAAAATTCTTAGTAAAATGAATAAAATTAGATTCATTTTCAAACTTCATAGCATTTCCTGATTATAAATGCAGTTCTAATAAAACTAAGTACTGCACTAGAAATTACAGCTGTAGATAGTGCCCTTAAATAGGCATAGCGCTCTTGATAGGAGAAGGGCCTAATAACGTTCAATATAGGTTTAATAAAATGTGCTCTAGCGTATTTGTACAGGGAACAGAACAACATAAAATGCATTGTACTCTGTTTGGCCAGGATATTACTAGGACAGGGGGATAGTCTCTCACACCAGCCAGCCTGTTTGGGATAGGCCACTAAAAATGCAGTGTTCCCAGTCGAAATCTGGTCAACATAAAACGCAATGGTACATGCAAAGTAAAAGACAAATAAAATTGCTGGGGACCTAATGCCCCATCATCTAACATTCCCCTGCCCTGGACATCCTTAATTCAGTGTGGTATGCATTTTTTATAATCATTTTCATTTTAGACTCAATAGTATATGGGTTATTATAACATTCCTCTAGGCCAATCTTATAAAAAGCATCCCTAACATAACACAGCCAAGGGAGCAAGATTGCATTATCCAGGTTTATACAATCTTAAAGGATACTCCTAGTGAATGTCAAAGTCTCTGTGGGCCAGATTTTTACCCATAGATAAGGGGTGCAATGTTTATCCTATCTTTCATGTATTCCGGGCCCACCTCTGAGTGACAAAATGAGGTTGAAGTACTACTTGGACTCATTAAAAGCCTTTTTAGAAATGTGTTCTCTAAAACCTGAATCTGATAACTTTTGTGATAACCCCATACTCCCGCCCCAAAAGTAGTTACAGATAAACCTTTGGCTTTATACAAAATTATAATTTCTGTAACCAGTTTATGTCCCAATTTACATGCAAAACGAAACAGCCCCTCTGTTATTCTGCTGGCATGTTGGGCTCTTCTCATAATTAGTTTATCCCAACTCAATTTGTTGTTAAAAAAACATTACCTAAATAGGTGAAATTGGGCACCTTCTCAATGATTTTTCCATTAACATTTAACTTCCTAGTCTTAGTTTTTTCTGGACCACAAACCATAATAAATGATTTGCCATAATTTACTTTGAGGTCCAGACCTAACATAAAGTCAGTGAAGGCTGTCAGGGCCTTTTGTAAACTATTGGGGCCTCATTTATGAAGGCCTTGCCCCGCCGGTGCGTCACTTTTAACATGAGAAAAAGTGACGCACCGGTGGCGCAAGGCCTTCATAAATAAGGCCGTTGGTCGGCAGGGTCATCAATACCGTATCATTGACATAGGCCAACAGAGGGACCGGTCTACCTCCTACCACCCTTGTGTTGATCAGTTAAACATTTGAGAATGATTAACTGCATAAAAGTATGCACTTAATCTGCTGTTCTTAAGCAATCAGTTACTGCATGTTTTGCAATCTTCTCATTCCTTGTAGTGTCACTTCTTTGAGTGACATTTGTAAAGTAACTTTGATTATATAGATTTCTTACAAGTTTATGGTCATTGTTCTCTTATACAGCCAGCATAAATGTGATCCATATCTAACAGCTGTTAAGATTAATGCGCATGTGTCTCTCTGAGAGGTAGCTTTTAAGTCAATCCAAACTAAACTTAATGAAGAGAACTTTTCATGTTCTAGCAGAAGGAAATGGAGTCCTTATTATTCAATTACATTTCAATTACATTTCAAAGATATCTTTCTTCTATTTTACAGATAAAATAATAAAGGAGCATAAAAGCAATAACATCAAACATCAAATCATCGCATCAAGACATGATGTAACAGTTAATAGTCTCTAAAATGGTGGTGATCCCCTTTCCAGTTGTCAAGTAGGAACTAGCCAAATCACATTTCCTACAGCTACCAAGAGACCGCTGCATAATGTCCATTGTTTTCCTGCTCTTTACTGATACTTAAAGAAAACAGCTAACGCTGTAGCAAACCAATAGGCTAACAAGCAATTGTAAATATGAAATTGCGTCAGTACATCTATAAAAAGACGTAAGTTTCAAACCATGCTTAAGGCACCCTATGATATTTTTTTTATAAAAGTTGCAACAAAAATGCATTAAAGTCTGTGCAGCCAACCCATCAAAAGCAGACGACCCGTCTTGGATTTGACACTTCAAAAAAGCACAACAAACACCAAACTGTGCCTGACCTGAATCTGAAAAGAAGTGACTTTTTCCAACGTGAAAGTTCCAGGCACTGACAAGAGGCCATTTCCCCAGAAGCTAAAAAGATGTACTAATCTCTGGAGTAGCACTTACTGAGCTCAGTTTCTATTCTCGAAGAGCTGGTACGCTCTACAGAACACTTAACTAGCTGCCTATCATACTTTTGTAGGTTAGCTGAAGTTGTGAACATTTAACTTAGCCCAATATCTGTGAATAACGCTTTACATATTTCAGCCAGGGTATGGACAGATCCTTTTCAAGGCTAAGGCAGTCCAGAATAACTTTCTTGTTGAAACTTTGTTCCATACTAGACCATACTTTAACCTTCAATGGAAGCTGGGCCAACTTAAATATGTCAGAGACATAGCGTTGGCTATGCTCTGAATGCAAGATGTGATTTGATGTGTTTAGAGAAAGCTTAAGATGCTGCCTACAAAACCAGTTTTCCTCCACTTGTAAAGAAGAAACACTGTGGAAACCACACAACCTCAGCCCCGTATTTTGCTGTGGGTATGTACTGTAAACAATACATTTTAAACTAAGGGGCAACCAAGCCTCTACCTTCTCTATGGGTAAGGTTGAACAAAGAGCCTGCAGCCCTACTTAGTCTTAAGCGGGCGGCATACACCTGAGACTGACAAGAAGTAGAAGAATCAAAAATTATGCCCAGATAGTTCAAACTCTGCACTGAACTCATGGATTGATGTAAACCACTTAAAGTCCCCAGGCTCCTCTTCTCTGAACCGTAAGCCAAAATATGGGATTTCCCAAAATTGGTTGTCAAATTTAGGTTCCCCATAAAGCTTATGAATGATTAAACCAAATGTGCAGGGCTTTTGGTGTATGCACCATTAGAACGGTGTCATCCATGTACAGCAACCTCAGGACCAAGGTGTTGGCTATTTTAGTTATGTTTGTGGTTGCTGTTTGAAAGTAATAATTTAATCCAATTATATAAATTATGAAGAGGAGCAGGCTAAAATACAACAATATAACACTCTCCTGCCAAGGGAGAAAGCATCTGTGGTTTTCCCTGAGCGACCAAACCAAACCTCTGCCCTAGGTTCTCAAGAAGGGAATTCACCAGTACGGTATCCACCCCAAGGTCTAGGAGGGTTAATCACAGCTTGGTCCTGTCTTCACTATCAAAAGCAGTAGATAGGCCCATGAAGGCAAGGTACACCACGAAGTGCTTAGGGATAATATACTTTCCAATTATCAGATGTAAGTTTAAGGACCACTTCACTGTACCTGGCCCAGGTCAAAAGCTGTACTGGCAGGATGATAAGATGTTATTACCATTAGCCCTAGTCTGCAAACTCTTAAATATTACTCCCCTAACGATCTTTACTGTGCTATCAATTAGTGAAATGGGACAATAGCACTTAGGTGAACCTCGGTCTCGTTTTTTTAAAAATGGGAACTATAATTGCTTTAGTTCAAGAATTAGGTGGCTTAGTACAAAATGCATTATTGAATACATTTGTCAATGTATTCTGTCTATTTCCTGATTAGTTTCTATAAGTGAAACCGTAAAGAGGAGGGATTTCCCAAATCAACTCTTGTCTTTAACAAGCTGGCAAATTGAGGAAAAGTGCCTAATCCATTCTGTGGCAGAATTATTGCAGTCCAATAGTTCACGGGGCAGTACGTCCCTTTGATGCAACCTGGCGCTAATAATCCAAAAAGCGTTACTTTTTTATTTCTGTGAGGATGCTCTGTCTAGGGAGCCCCAATCCCTGCTATTTAGATGCAATTTCCTATCTTTGATAGCACAGTAGTCGGCCCTTCTAGCCCCCCACACCTCCTTAGTGTCAGTAGATTGTTTTGAAAGGGCCTTCGGCAGGCAACAATTTGCTTCTGAGCACCAACCGTCAACCCAATGTGGACAGCCTGAATCAGAGTGAAGGGGTTTTTAAAAAGTTCCTACTACATAGGCAAAGACTCTGAAAAACTCTACTAAAGTATGACCTATGCTTTCCTACAAACACCCCAAAGATACAGGTATTGCTTTTTTAGTAGATAACTTAAGATGGCCTTTGGATCCTTAAGAGACTATATGACCATAAGACATCACTGGAATGCTTATTGAATAAAATGTCCACTAGAGGCCCAATTTCCCTGCTCAATGGAAGAACTTTTTCAAGATGTAGAGGATGATGGTTCCCCCCATTGAGACTCAGATGTGATAAAGTTAATGATCCACAGGGAATAACTCTTTAGGGTAAAAATATTGTCAAAGACCATGGACCAGCCCCTCCCCATGAAGGTGGGTGCACTCTAGTCATTATCATGAAGATCAGCAAATGCATCCACTAAGTTTTGTAAAAATAGGAAAGCAATCAACTTTCTTCTTCTAGAATCCATACCTCTTTAAATGCTTACTGATTCCATTGGATCTAAATCATCCTGTAGGTTCCCCAATTTAGCATTGAAATTACCATGAATCAGAAATGTTGGCTGGGAGGTGCCACTGAAGCCAATTGGTTTGGGACTGGCAATAAACAGAAACATCTCTTCAAAAAGGTTGTGTAAAGAAATTATTAAAATAAAAATGTAATAAATAAAAATAGAAAGACCCCTCTATATCTTAATTAGCACCACCTGGAATGCAGGGCAATTGGTATAAAAAAAAAATTACAGCCACCTAGAAACTCAACTTGATTCAAATTGGTAGGCCGCCTTTAACTCTTCCATCGGTAGAGAGTATAGAGGGGGAAGAATAGCACGAGAAACACCTGCATGAAATTTCTGTAGAAGCCCAAGCTTCCTGAAGGATGAAAAACTCGAACCTATCAATAAAATCCAGCCAATTCAAGAAGATGAACTTTATCTTCAAGCTCAGCAACATTCCAACTGGCATGAGAAAAGGAGTGCCTCACACCAACAGAGACAGACACAGTCTCATATCCCAAATCACTTGTCACTTCAACAAATGTGGGAGCTGAATGTCTGATGGAAAGCTGCTGCAGTCAGTTGACTTCTGATAAAACATCAAACCGGTTCCTCACTGGAATAGCGAACAGATTACAAGTTGCAGTGGAGAGTGCTGGATGGAAAGCCTTTGGAAAGGAGCCACCCACTGAGTATTTATTCAACACCTCCATTCTCCTATTTGTCCCAGCCTATGTGTTACCTGCAGGGGTAAACAAATGGTGGAGCTTATAAAAGTGCCCTAGGGAACCAGGAGTGATGGAACTGGGCAGAAATCCTAAATCTCTTTCCAGGATAATATGTATGCTGCTACAGAGGGGGGATTTAAAGTTTATAACAATGCAACCACAATCACTTTTGCCAGTAAGGGGCAGTAGAGGGGATTCACCCAATCCATCCCACCCTTCGCACAAACAAAATCTCCTTAGACAGGAGGAAAATCTCTGTTTCGCTCTAGTCAATGCAATACTTTATTGCACAACTCAGTGTGGGATTCCTCATGGTTCTCCCACAAGGAGGGACCACTTGTCAGCACCACAACATATGGGCATGCAGCTGGAGAAAGGTTCAAAATGGTGTGATCTGTGAGTAAGTTAGTTGGCTGACTCTCTGCTTGCACAATGTGTGAACGATCATGAAACATTGTTACTTTTGGGCAACTGGCTTGCAAGGACTCGTCAGCTGCTCTGCCAGGAGGAGCATTCTCAGGATTCACTTGCGTATTTGTAAAGTTTTGAGCTGCGACGGCTGGAGAAATTTGCTCCCTGCTAAGATGACACTAAGGGAGAGGCTAAATTTGCTTTTATATGGCTCCCAAATGTGTTAGCAAAGGCACAACTTTGTCTTGCCGTACAGCTTTAAATTTGCTGATACAGTCAGACAATAAACCTGGTAAGAACTGATAAGAAGTTTAAACATATTAATTGAGGATTGAGGGTCAGTGTCTTCTGTAATATTACCCTAGGAAAAACTGGTCAACAAGGTGTGATGATAAAGATCTGAATTAATTCTCAGATATATTCTTATAAAGAGTAACAGACTTGTGGCCTTATTATGAGTTTGGCAGTACAGGAGTGGAGTGGTGCAGCACTGCCACACTTGTGCACCACCAAACCTGAATGC
The DNA here is from genome assembly GCF_964263255.1 of Lissotriton vulgaris. NCBI lineage: Eukaryota > Metazoa > Chordata > Amphibia > Caudata > Salamandridae > Lissotriton > Lissotriton vulgaris. Next base: position 945,436,410 of record NC_141691.1, on the reverse strand, counting down.
TACTTGCCTGCTACATTACAATGCAAATCTGTCAAGTCTGGTGCAAGGTCAGCATTGCTATCCCATGGCAGTGCAGTAATAACGCTCAATGACGTTAACTACTGTCCTGCCATGGGACCACTACAGTGTGTTCCCACACAGCAGGGACTGTAGAGTCCATGCTTTGCTGGAACTGGGGGGGTTCTTGCACAGAGTGGGCACAACGTGTGCCTCCCTCCATGCACCTACTTGCATGGGGCAAGGGGGCCCTGTAGAGTCAACTTTGTTTCACCACTGCCAGCGTTTACATGGTGGTACTGACCACTATTTTAGGCTGTCAGAGGGGAAACTCAAAATATGCATGGCATGTGCTGCAGCAGCACCACCATCATGTTCTGAGTCCCTGACCACCTTGCCACCACTAGGGAACGTCGTTCCCTGGTGGTTGCAGCAGTCAAATTGTGATTCGACCGCCAAATTTGTCATGCGGCTGTCAGACCACAGGTGCGATGGTGACTGGACCACCACTGCTGCCATGCCACCACCACACCCCACAAGCCTGGTGGCCCAATTCTTCAAAATGTCCTATGTGGATTTTTTTAATAAGTATATCTTGGCTTATCTGACCAATTACATCACTATCGATGTATATGTCCTTATTTATTTAATATCTGCAAAAATAACTGCAATAATGAATTTCTCAAGTGTTGCATATTGTTAGAATGGAAGGGCCCACTTAAGTCTCTTAAGTGATTTAGAGGGCCCATCATGAAGTCAGTTTGGTAGGCAGATTACCAAACATTTCCAGATCATCAATATCTGGAGCATATGCTGAGCAAATTCAAAGACCAATATCCTACTTAATCATTCTTGCTATAAGCCAGCTGTAGGTAAGTCTGTATCCGTGATGCAGACAAACTGTATTCCCTAGCTAGTAGCATTACCCCCAACATAGTTTGTCAAACATATAAGAGTCTAATATCTTGAAGCCCAGACCATGTTACGTGTAGCTGAGTGAGAGTCCAAGAGACAAATAATCAGGGCCCCTAAATGTTTTAGCTCTTCTTGTAGGTATTTTAGATTGAAAGGGGAACACATTACATTAATGTTATAGAAAGGGATTCGAGCACCTAAAATTCCCTAAATTTTCTTCCTCATCCGCTCTGTTATTAATCTGTTTTTAGCGCTGGGACGCTCAAGGGCAGACATGCGCTCTATAAATCCAATTCCATTCCATTCCATTCCATTCCACCTGGATTACCAGGACTTTTCCTATTTATATATTAACCGAAGTGAACCTTGTCTCATAAACTGGCAGCATAGCATTGCGCTGCTATCAAACAATTGTTGTATCACCATTTTTACATATTTTCTTAAGCACTTCTCCTAATTCCACAGTCTCTTGCTCCTCCTCCCTAGCATCCCGTCCTAATCCTATACCATCCTCCCCACCTCAACCCTAACTCCTCCCATATTTTTAGCACTTCCAAAGAGAGTCATCCATGAACCAAACTAAACCCTATGTCCCTATTAGTGATAACCATACGTGGGTCCCACTCTAGATACTCTGCAGGAGAAATAACTCCCATTCCACTCACCCAAGAAGAAGATGAAAAACATGATTAAAGACAGTGAATTAACCAAAACAAATCTTCCTTTTCATCATCCCTAATGAACCTGCTAACGTATACTTTAATCAACATCTGATGCATGAGTCGTGTACAAAGAGGCAACACCTCATTAATGCTCGCTTTAGTTTGACTGAAGAATCTCTTTTGCAGACAGTTTTCAGTTTAGGTGCCTCCTGTGCATACATTTGAGCACAACCTCTCTTTACTGAAGTAATCAGCCAGTGTAATTGCCATACTTGTTTTAGTGACTGAATTCGAGTTGAACAAAAAATCAATACCACCAGCCTTTACCGATTTACTTGGACAGACTGCTTGACATACTATTTCTCCGAAAAATAAAATTCACAACATATATAAGGTGAGGTTAGCCCAGAGATACAATATATGCAGACTTTGAAAGGGAAAAGGATGTGCTCTTTGCACTTGGCAATCGATGTCCCATTCAGTTAGGGATGGTGTGCTTGGTTGGAAAACTGAGCAGTGTACCTTTTAGGATCAATTCCCTCAGCTCCTTAATAGATCCCCAAAACTCCTAAAGTGTTTCACCTCATTCAGTTCTTCAAGTAGTCCATATTAAAAGCAAGATCAATTATTTTTTCTTCGTGCTGAACAGCTTGTTCTGTAATAGCTTGTAGAAATAATCCCAAAAATTTACTCTTTGGAATCATCTCCCTCAGCTCCTTCAGGGATCCCTAGAAGGTCTTCTTGCTGAACATCCTACTCTTGATTAGCTTGTGAGGATTTCTGGATCCCAGAATATATTGTTAACATTCATACTATTACCTAAGTGAGATGTTTTAAAGAAAGTAACATATTTTAGTTATATTTCTCCTGATAAAAACACAGAAGATTATATATAGAAGAAAAAGTGGGCTGCTGAAAGAATAAATGAGAATCTGAGGCCCTACAATGTCTGATGCTCAGGTGGGATTTTTCAATAATTTTGAAATCTGTTAAATCATTCTAGTCATTTAACAGAGTCTGATTACTCCCTTTGTGATCTGACTGCGATTCAGCATCACTAGCATCTAATTGCTCCGGTGATATATTGACTTGCTGGATTCTAGTACCTTTTTAGAGGGTTGTGATCTCTTGTTAGTTTCAGTATTCTCAATATTTCCATTAACAGCTATCTTTATGATAGGTCTCCTTGGACTCTTTGCAGCAATGTTTCATCATTGTCCAATTTTGTCTCCCTTTCCAGTCCCCTAAGTTAGTTAAAAAGCCAGTCGCTGAGCTAGTAATGAGGAAGGATGAGAGGCATAACTGAGGAGGCCCTCTGAGTCTCATTAGCCCTAAGTGTGCCTGCCACATATGTAAAAGGCTGAAGCCCCTAGGGTTTATGTAAATAAGTTGGAAACTGCACATTTCTCTGGTAACACTCAGAAGGGAAGTCAAGATTATACCCAAAGTCATTTTAGTACCCACCTCAATGAGCCCTGCAATATAGAAACAGGTGCAGATGCTGCTATGGAGAGAGATGGATTTGCCGGACCTGATCTCTGAATCTGCGTTGTCTCCTCCCTATTCTGCCTTATTCTCTTCAGCACACCTGACCGACCTCCACCTGGTTTGCACAGATACCGGCAGCGCAAGAGCATCAATGTCTGGAGTTCATCCCCAAACTCAGCACAGGAGGATGGATCCTTACACCATGTCGTATGGTAAAGTCAAGTTTTCTGAAGTTCTTACAATGTAGCTAAGTATGGTGCCCTGGGGGGCCGGAAGTTGTGTTGCAATTAACCCTCGGCTCATCCCACCCTTTGCAAGAAAGCGGAGCAGTCAAGTAGCGGGCCTGTAATATGGTATTTTTGGGCATTTGGTACTGTGCCTGTGTTTTTGAGGTTTTTTTTGTCTGGAGCTCTCAGGAGAGGCTATTTATCTCTGTTAGCCAAGACAGGCAGACAGAACACCACTTCAGATTAGGCTTCATACCAATCATGAGAACCGTGGCGGGAGCAGCAAAACTGTCAAAATGTCACTGTAGAGTAACAATCAGGCCACAAGCTGCCTATCAACTACTTATCACTTCTGAAGTGAGGGGTTTGAGGTATTTTTCTACTTTCCTCAGTCTTGTCTCATAGAAAAATAATAGATTCATTAAGATCGATCATATCAATTTAGTCTGATCCCTAGAACATAACCGTTGTCCTCTCTTGTTGAGGTTGTGAGAGAGCTCCTGGCTGGTATATATGGCAGCAGACAGCCCCAAGCGGCCATCTTTAACCAGTCCACTCAGTTTCCTATATTCATGCGTGAGAAGCTCATTCTGCCTAGGTTGTGCCTTTCATTCCGGAATGCATAGTTCTGTGCACCCCATTATACAGCCATGACAACGAGTACCAAAATGCAAAAATAAATAATGGAATGAACGAGCTACTTATCCATTTGCCTTCGAAGTTTACTGTTTCGGGGTCTATAGTAAATATTTGTGAATATTACAAATTCACATGCTTGTGGGTGTTCACTAAAAATGTGCAAAAGTTTCCCACCTCGAATATGCTTGTCGATTTACTCCTATCAAAAGCGCATTTAAAAGCCTATTTGGTTTCAGAATGGGAAGAGCCAAATAAGATTCCTAAAAGTCAGAATTGTTCTCCACATGTACCAATAAGTATGCAGAGGAACATTTAAAACTTTTCAGCCAGTAAATGTTTCTGGTTTCTAAGAAGCAACTAATCAAAAGAAAGTGTCTCCTCGGGGTCACAAAATCCTTGTAAATGCTATGATTGAAAAAGTGACTGAGAAGTATTGTAAAATTATCAATATTTATGTCCGGGTAGAGGTTTTAAGAACAGTAATTGGCAACAGAATGCACATTATAGCAGCAAGTCACATAGAAAAATGTCTGTAGGGGATTTTAAAACAGCATACATGAACCAATTTATTTCTATTAAAAGTTACAAAAAATTAATTCATCAAATGCTTGGTTGGCAGTGCAATCGAGAAATCTAGGAAATATAAAATGATTCACTGAATACATCCAGAGGCTTGGTCTCTTCGAAAATTAATTGACTACCACATTTTTCTTTTTCGAATTAAATAGTGCATTTTTGTATAAAAGATCTGTAAGTTCATTTTGAAAAAAAAATGCAGTAGGTTGATTTTAATGTGAAAGGACCTTCTAGTGTCGCTGTAGTTTACTTCATTATTGTATTGCCTTTTAGGCCTGTCTTCCAGAAAACGCATTTGGAACCTTTGACTTCTATCCTATTTTTGTGTTGCGAGGTTATGCCAGGTGATTGTTATGGGTGAGTTTGTTCTTTCTGACTGGACAGCTTTCTTTGAGCAGGTAGGCAATCCAGTCGTGCAATTAAATATTTGAATTGCACAAGTCCGACAATCTTGGCAAGCATTTGCAGGGCTATTGTTTCTGCTTAGCCGGTAATTAAGGCTTGGTGTTTAGCTCTTCAAAAGAGTATTTAATATTGTGAAGCCTTTTCAATATGTTGCAAAAGGCTTCCTGCTTGTTGTGCTACGAACGTGTAGCAGAATAATTCACATTTTAAAGGTGAATGCAGGCGTGACAGAGCAGCTTTAAGGCATATATTTGCTCCTTTTCAAATTTAAATTTGCTACCTTCATTTGTGAGAACGCCTAAAGAGCAGCGCAGCATTCCTAGGATAAAAAGGTAAAAGAAGAATTTCTTCGTATAAGTAAGAAATGAATTCATGAAGGCCCACATGCATCATTGTTTCATTTTGCACTTCCTAATTTGCGATTTTTAGGGAATCGCAAATTAGGAAATGCAAAATGGGATGCATGTACATTTTCTCAAAATATTTGAGAATCGGTAAAAATCGCAATTTTTACCGATTCTCAAATATTATGCGATTAGCAAAGTGCGAATTCGCAATTCCCATTCATTCCTATGGGCTAAAATGCCATAGGAATGAATGGGAATTGCGAATTCGCACTTTGCTAATCGCAAATCCTGATTGCATTTCAAGGGTGGAGAGGGGGGTTCAAATGCCCCCCCCTGCACCCATGAAATGTTTGTTTTCGCATCATGTTGCACACACACATGTCCTAAGGACATGTGTGTCCGTAACATGAATGTGTAAAAAATGCTTTTGCAGCGTTTTTAACACTTTTTGCAAATTTACCGAGTGGTTCAACCACTCGGTAAATTTGACACCCTAATTGCGAATTCGCAATTATGAAAGTAATCATGCATTGCTTTTAAGAAATCGCAAATTTGCGATTTCTTAAAAGCAATCGCATTTTTAGAAATCGCAAAAATGTTGCGATTTCTAAAAATGCTTGATGCATTCCAAAAAGCATTTTTGGAATCGCAAACGGCCGATTTTAAGGAATCGCACCGTTTGCGACTCCAAAAATGCTTGATGCATGTGCCCCATAATGCCTTCCAAGTGAAGCATTCTCTTGGGTTTCTGGAGTAAGTGATAATTCTGCTGATTTTTTTATTTCTACCCACACTAGTTCATTGTTGAGCCAGTCAAACTTGAAGCAAACTCATGAAAGGAAAGAAGCTTGGAGCTGAGTGGTGGTCTCTATCTCTTGCTAGTCCCAGAAGTTACCCTGCTAACATCCTGGCCACAGTGACGTAAATTAAAGAATGTCGGGGCATATTAGCAAGCGGTAGCGATAATTATCGCTGACCGCTGCTAGCGTGAGGAAATCTATGGCCCGCTATCCCTGGCGATAATCTTCATGGTATTAACAACGCTTAACCCCATGGAGATAAAAATCCCAGCGATAGCGGGGATTATCGCTGTTTTCAATTGAATATCGCTGGTTTTCCAGCAATATTCCATTGAAAATGGCGATAACCTTGCTGATAGGGCAAGACAATCTTAGCCATGTAATCCACCTCCCATTGGAATACATGGCTAAGTACAGGTCAAAAGCAGGCGTTAGGAAAGTAGCGTTAACTGTGGTTAGCGCTACTTTTCCTAACGCTCTGCTTATTAGCGAGCAGCTTGATAATAGGAGAAATGTCGCTTAGCGACATTTCTCCTATTATTTTGCCCTGGACTGCCCACTTTGCATCTCATTAGAGATGCAAAGCTGGGCGTTATTGACAAGGACGCAAAATCAGCAAAACACGCAATAGCTGATTTGCTGATAGGGAGAAGAAATTATCGCCGCTTTTCGGCCGAAAACGGATGCAAAAGCGGCGATAATTTCAAATCGCTTGCCTTGTTAATGTGCCCCGTCATTTTTTCGAATCTCAAAGGGAATAAAGCGGCGTGGAGGAGACTGAATGGACAGACTGATAATAAAGCCAGGGCTGATAAGAATCATAAATGACGCAAATATTTAAAAAAAAAAGAGGGCTTATTTATAAGAGCTCTGTATCACATTCACACCATGTAAAGTAAAGAGGAACATACGTGACGCAGGGTTCTCATAAAGACTCGGATTGGCTTTGAGTGGCTTCATAAATTATGAGTAATGCGACAAATCGTTGTGTTGCCCTACTCTGCACCCATGTGGCATTCCATTGGCATTGTGATGGGTTTTCCCACTCAGTGCCAATGGAATTTGACACTGTCCCACATTTACAAAACATGTCAACCTGGGGAAGTGGCAAACATGTACATCTCCAGAGGTGAAGAGTAACAAGTAGAAATAACTTCATTTGTCCTTGTGTTTTCCTCTTTCCATGTGTGCTGCATTCTGTAGTACACAAAGAAAAGGGAAATAGCTTCTTGCACAAAAACAATCCTGCCTGCAAGCAAGGCACACTTGCACCATGATGCAAGGTTGCCTACATTGGCACTAGGCTGCTGAAATCGTGCAAGGGCAGGCAGAAAGGACAGGAATGCACCATATTGCTTGAATACGGTACATTTCTGACTTTTCACTTTGGCATAGGGAAGCACAACAAGGCTCCTTGCTGAACTGCCCTATGCCAAAATGCCATAAATGAGGCCACCAGTTTAAAGTTGGAAAACAGATGTAGAAGCAGTGAAATAAGCTGGTTGACAACTGTAAAGAAAAAGGCACTTAGAAGTTCCTGGCAAATAATAGCCTTTTGGAGCATATGGATTTTAACGTGCATGGAAACTGTATAATACCTTAGGTCTAGAATGAGTGCATTAAAAATGTATAACATATGGATATTTTAGGGCTCCTAACCACCTCCCAACAGCATTCCTATAGTTCCTCAGATGGATACTAACTCAAGTAGGGTGGAAGAAATAAGCAGGGATTGAAGTTTGAATAGGACCCCAGATGCAAATAGACTTCCCTATACAATATTTTGAGAAGGTCTGGCCTATAGAATGCAATTCTTACATTCTCTGTACAATCACTACCTGCAGTTTTTCATGATCCCAGATTCTTGAACGGGATCAATTTTCATCCCCTGCATAACAAATTTGCTCCTCCAGGACTCTAGCTACTGGATGATTGCCTTGCTTGTCATTGAGGCAATGTTCTAGAGTACTACTGGGCGAACCGTAAAGCTGGGCTCAATTGACAAAATTGCTCCTGAAGTGATCAGACTGGATTTCAAGTAACTACGAGCCCATCAATAAAATGATGGCTCCTATCTTGGGACATAGAGACTGCAGATAATTGTTTCACTACAAGTGGATATTAACTTCCATAATTCCCTAAGTATTTGAACAATTGTATCAAATCTTTTCAGACACTTACCCCCAGTCACAGATCTGGGCTGATCCATCGTCATTCATTAGCTCACTTTGCCACTCCAGTTTAGACCCAGCTATATGCAAATCAGTCCTGACCCTGTGCCTCATGGGAACAGCCCAACCCGAACTGCCGAGCCAGGTCCACCCTGGACCAGAAACAAGCATCCTGGGACCAGTTTCAGGGTAACACTTCAGACCCAGTTCAGAAATAACTGCAAACCTCTCTTATCATTGGAAAATACGGATCATTACAATGAGACAATAAGGGCATGGAAACAGTGCACGCTAGTTCTTGTCTTGAGGGGAATTTGCGAGGAGTCTGCATATGCGGGAGCTATGGAGAAAGAAACTCACATAGCTGAACTAGGTATTTAGAAACCCTGGTGCCCCGTAATGGAATCTGAGACTACGTTGCCGCATGTCTAGATCAATGGGAAGTAGCAGAGCTACTAATTTAGAAAACCCCAGTAACCATTTAAGGGAGTCTGGGACTACAGTAACGCATGTCAAAGGAAAATATTCTCACAAGCACCCACACGACACCTCACCTGTGCTTGTCGTCTTCCACTCACAAATTGACAAACTTGAATGAATGACAGTTAAAGGCATACTTATAGGGATTCTACCAGGAAATTACGAGTAAAAAGCTGACAGGCGCTTGGATACAAAACACTAGTACATTAACTAGGAATAAAGAAAAAGACTTTACATTGGCCAAAGATTACAACAATGTATAAACTAATGTGGGTAATAATATCTGCATAGAACTGATTAATGTGATGCTTCCTAGAAGAGCATACAAACCCTCAAGGGGAACAAAATTATCTATTTTATTTTTTTCCCTTTTTTTGTCCCACTAGCCAAATATGTAAAAACAAGAAATGAGAACGCTGGTTTCCCTATGGGGATTACCTTAGAAGGCAAATAACCATAAATGAAAAGAGTATATCTAAATAAGCTAAATCAAGACAGAACTGCTATAGAAATTGCCAGAGGTTCAAGGGCAAGAATGCCATACTGTGTCCCTTCAACACTACGTGTTACACCCAATGGGATTCTCCATACAATCTCGTTATTAAGTCCCCATTTGAAAGTATCTAGAACAAACATCAAGAAACTTTCAAATCTTTTTCGAATTTTGTTACTTATATTTTCCTGTGATATTTCAATTTTCTCCAGTATGGGCCATCTGATTTTATTAGCTGTATGTTTCTTTTCCAAATAATGTTTGACTAAAGGCACAGTCAGTTTGGTGTTTGTTTGTGAGTGTGTTGAGATGATTCATGTGGTGGCAGGGAGTGACAGTGGGTGTTTGCTTAACTATAACTAGTAAGCTTGGTTGTGTTTGTGATGATTTACAATGCAGGTGGCCTAATGACTGGTGATCATCTTTTTCCTGAGGTAATTTTTCCTTCCACTGCGACACTTAATGACTTTGTTTGCCGGGTCCACACTGCTTTGTTTTCTGCTTCACACTCCTCCATGACCTGACCAGTCCCTTCAGCTAACAAGCACAAATCTAGTCTACGCAAACAATTATTCAATGTTTCTCTTGTTTTTCATAAACAGCAATGCGCTACAGGTCAATCTATTGTGTTTGATTCGGGACTCAGTCGGAACGGAGTTGTACACTTTACATGGAGTCAGGAGGAAGAGGGAAGGACTCAGGGAGTGTTACTTCAACAACTGCCACCAGAAGTTGTAAGTTATAAACTTCATAGAAACTAGCATTTGGTGATGATGACTCTTAGAGGCCTACTCAACATTGTGCAGTGCTGTTGGGAGAGGGGCATTGATTTTACTTGATTTGGAATGTGTGTGTTGCTTGTTGCCTCAAATTTGAAACTATGTTGTGGTTGGCTGAGGGGGCTGTTGTTGTAGGTAACTGGAGGCAGACATGTCATCAGCACACTATGCACATGCTAGGCTACATATCATCATTATTATTATGATGATCATGACAGTTGTGAGTTTTATCAGCTTGATAGTACATGTGGCCACTGCCCGTGATGATTGGTTGTTGTATTGCTTTCACCTAATTAATTGATCACACATAAGTCATAAAATGATTGATCACAAAAAGGACTATTCTTTTCTCTTGCCTTCCTCTGAGTCTCCTCTGTGCACTCCTTATGAAGTTTAACTTCTGTCCTTCTCCTTGATTCTACGATATCACTTTTGTTTTACAATCCAAAGTCCTTCACTTTTACTGCACAAAAAGTCAAAAGCACGATAGCACTCACGCTTACCTTACCTGACCGCATCAGCCAGAGACACAAGATTTACAGACAATGCAAAAGATGGCAGATGCACCTCCCAATTTGGCAATGCAGTATAATTTTTCTTTAAATTATAAGTTACTAGAACTGTGTTTGTTGTTCGCCTCACTCCATTATAGTTTGTATTTACTATTTTTCAAACCTAGGTGACAGAACATTTAGATAAATAATTAATAAGTTGGGCCTGTCTGGGGCTGGCAGACTCCTTGGGTTGCATTGCATTGATTTAAGTTAACTGTGTCATAATCATTCCTTCCTTTTCCTTTCCTCCCTCAACAGATTGATGATGGTTGGCAGGTCATCACCCAGATCAATATTGTCTTTGTGTAATGTTTGTCTTTGTCACACCTTTCCCCTAATCCGCTTTCCCTTCCATTTATCAAACCCCTAAACCTCTTCCCCCAGTCTGTGTGATTTATTGAGGTGTAACTTTATAATTTACACCATCACTAGATCACACACTTGGTGGGGCAGATGTGGTGAAAGCAACACCAACTCGGTGCAGGATCTTAATTTCTGCTTCTATTACTGAAACAATAACACACACAGGCCCCATTTACCCACCCAAGCATAAAAGTGTATCGATATTTTAGATATTGAAGAACATCTTTAGTCAGCATCATCATTCAGGCATTGTGTTGTATAAATGCTTAACCTTGTCCTTTTCATGATCAAGAGTATTCACTCCTTTAGATTTAATTAAAGTACTGGCTCGACATTGCTCTGAATAATTTAGTACTGCATGTTATATTTTTACTATCAGGTATTCTTTGTTGCATAGTAGTCTGGTCTCGATTGTTTGTAAGGCTATGATATAATAACATATATAACTCCTTAACTCAGTTTTTATTTAAATGTATTTAGTTGCCTGCATTGAATAGTCCTTCCGATTTATCCTACAGTTGTAGTTTCCCTAGGTGGGAGTGTGTCCTCGCTTCTCCTTCACTTTTAGTACACTGGCCACTACCACCACCATGACACATTGGGAAACCATGCAGCCCTAGCGTCATCTATTCAGGTAAGAGAACTATGGAGCACATTCTTGTACTTGAAGGAAATATAGGCAATGGAAAGTTGTAAACCCCCCTCCCACCTTTCCTTAGTGGTCGGTTGCAGACAGCAGAGACTAGGAGAGTAGGAGTATAACATGGGTACACATAACAATTTTACACTATCAGAGGATCTTACATATAGTCTGCTGCTGAGCTAAAACTGGCAGTAGTGTAAAGTAAAATACTGGAAAAATATTTGAAGCATAAACCCATTTATTTATAACCCTAACAACAACAATATAAACCTGCCCCTTCAGCCCTAAACTCGCCCAGGCCTCTCCCTAAACAATTCCTTCCATCCCCAACCAATGATCAAAATATCCTAAAAAAGTAAAACTAAAATCTAACTATCATGTCCCAATTCCAATCCCACCAAAGGGCCAGAAGAGGGGAAGACAGGACATGTGCACGCGCAGGGAGGACTGCAATTATGAACACGCCCGTGAACACACACATACAGACACGCGATGTGCACATCTCTTGTTCCCCTTTCGTCCTCGCAATCCTCATGCAATTTAATTTTTTTTAATGCACATGCGCTTTACACGTAGAGCATGCCTCACCTCACTTACCGGCTTTTGTGGGGATTCTACGCTGCTCCTCGGCTGGTCTCGCGTCTTCAGCCGGTCAATGCAGCAACAAGCAGGGCTATGTCTTGATCACAGAAGCCCCGCGTGAAATCCTGCTTTGGCCGCACCATGCGGCATTCACGAAGGCGGGGTGGGCTCTCCCCAGGCTTCCTCTACTGCTTTAAAAAAATGTTGCCTCGGGTGCTTTGGCGGCCCCCTCCCTGGCCGTGCGCCGTCAGGCTGACTCGATACATGAATGTGGGTAAAAAGTTGTAGGTACCGCACATGCGCGGGCAGCCCTCGCCCTCCGAGGTCTCCTCCCCGGCCCGGATGTGGAGCTGCTTTTAAAAGAGGTGCAGGGTGCGTGAGGCTCCGGCAGTGCTCGACCCTTCACAGCTCTCTCTGACAGCCTCACCGAGCCGCAGCCATGACGGACAAAACTTAAGGGCATATTATCAAGGACCGGTGTTAAAATTATCGCTGTTTTATCGGCAGGAAACTGCCGATAAAACGGCGATAATGGGCTTGATAGTACGCCCTTGTTAATTCCCATAGAAGCCCATGTTAACACCAGAACACGGGCTTCTATGGGAATTTACAAGGACGTATTCTCAAGCCCATTATCGCCGTTTTATCGGCAGTGTCCTGTCGATAAAACAGCGATAATTTTACCACCGGTCCTTGATAATATGCCCCTTTATTATTTCATGCGTGCAACACATTTTAAAGAAATATTCACAGTTTCCGATGGGCGCAGGCTTTATATGATTGGTTGGTTGAGATTTTAAGGATGATTATAAAATACTTCACCAAATCGACACTGCTTGCGTAATGAGGTGGGTTACAGTCCTTCGACCTTACAGTTGTTATAGATAGCAGCATTTATATTTTGCGACATTAAAGGTGTATGTGCTGTAGTTGACTTTGATTTTATAGTTAATATGCCCAGTGTTTGTGAAGTGTTTGACTATTTAAAGAAGCTGCTCGAAAAGCACTGCTCGCCATGTGGTCTTGAGAGATCCCCTTCCTTGGTGCAAAAAAACTGGCTGTAGGACCCGGTCTCTATGGATTTCACAGCTGTTCAACAACAACAGTTAAGGAACATTAAACGCTGTTATCTATGCTGCTCCTGTGAGTGGGGGACGAGCCTACGTTACAACTACCAATGTTGTATGTGCTAGTGCTTAATTTGCGCAGGTAGGACCAACGGCACGCATTTTTTATTTGCTTTGTTTAAACTAGCGCAAGAGAAGGTGAAGAGGTACAGACAGGAATGCAGTAACAAAGGGTGAAGGCAGGAATGAAACAAGCATTGGCAATGCAATAGGTTCCGCATTTACGCGAGTTGGAGCTATTAACATTGCATAGGACAATGCCTTTTATTTTTGTTTTTATTTTAAAACATAAATAAAAGGCTTTGTCAATTATAATGCCAATAGCTGAAACCCGGGTAAATGCGAGACCTAATGCATTGCAAATGCTTGTTTAGTTAGGTACAGGGAGATTACGAGATTTGCCCAGAATCACAGGATGTTGAGCCATAGCCATTAGGCCACATCCTCTACCCATTGTTGTCTAGCCTTGTTAACTTAATCAATTCCAAATGTCAAATAGGAACATTTTGATTCATACAATTTAAACATACATTCAATACATGAGTGCTACTGAGTGGCTTTTTTTATAATTTAATGTTATAGTCATTCAAAGGTAAGCACATGTAATATATTTTCAAGTTGTAATATGCTAATGAAAAAGAGAATACCATTCGGACAAAAAAAATGAATGACCACACGATTTGTTTTCACATTCATTTCATTTAAACAAAGTTTATTGCATATAGACAAACGCAAAAATAAGGAAGACAGATAAGAAATACTGTGTTACTATATCAGATTAATACAACGTCAAATCATAACTAGTATATCCAATAGGTCGAAATCAACACTAAGAAACTGTATTTGTACCTACACAGCTTTATAAAATATATAGCGGCAGTCCCTTGAAGATGAAATATTTAACAAGTTAGAATCTGCAGAACTGTTGATTCTTGATCAAATGTTTTAGTGGCAAGCCTAAAGTCTGTTGAATGGGTGTTAATGTGCACTGGAAATAACAATATTTAGTTCATCTAATGATTTGACAAGAAATCATTCCATAAAAAGTTGGCACAGTCAATTAAAATAGGTATAGTGATATACTAATGCGTTTATTCCAACACAACTATAAACGTGGAATGCCCATCAATCACGCCAGAAACACCAACTCAGCAGTATATAGGACTGCAATATAGTAATGCAAAGTGAGGTTGTTTCATCAACTGTTTGACTCATCTGGTTTAATTTAATAGAGTATCACCTTCACTTGGCCTAATTTATGCGTACTCTAAATTCTCACGAAGCCATAAATAGTTCTAGAAGTTGGCTGTATATGTCTGCCGGTTCAACAAGAGGGCAGACCAACCGTAATGGGTAAAGCAGACTGATGGTGTGCATCACGACGTTGTACCGAGCTTGCCCTGACAGCTGACTAGTAATGGGACAGAGTGGTATAATTCAAAAAGACCCCCATGCGTTAAAATGTTTCTGAAAAGTAAGTGCTGCCTACCAAAAGTGATTTTTCTGAACAACAGAAGTGAACTTTTTATCGGCAACTGCTAAGCATAAGAAAGCCGGCCACTTTTTTTGAGCAATGCAGCACATTATTGAAAAGAGATGGCATGTTTTTCAATACTTAAAAACCCGTTCCCTGAAAATAGAATTATTAAGCAGTACGTGTATTTATTGTAATGGTTAAGTACTCATAAACTGAAAGGTTTTCAGTTTTAGGAAAAAATAATTTTAAAAAAGTATAAGCAACATTATGTGCATTTCTAATGGTGCTAGTCAATTTTGCACAGTAATTTGCACCAATTTCAGGCGTAACAAAATTGGCTAAAACGAATCTTTTTAATCAAATATCTATTGCAGAGTTTGCATTTTCAGCCCATCGTTGCAAAAACCCTAGGCAAGGCTCTCAATGCCCCCTGAATACCTCCCCCAAAACATTATGGGCCTTATTTATCAAGTATTCATGCAACTCAATGTAGCAGGCCTCCTTGCTGCGCTGTGCGGCAATGCATGAAAGCGAAAGGGCATGAATGTGCCATATTTAATATTATACAGCACAATCCTGTCTTTTCCTAGCGGTGGTTCACTTTTGTCTGCCTAGCGCCAAAGCAGGCACCCTTGAGCCATGTTGCAAGGGTAGCTGCGTTGCAGTGAGGATTGTTTCTGTGCAGGAAGGGGTACCTTCCTGCACGAAAATAATCCTCAGAAGCATTTTCCACTTAAGTGTGCTGCAAAGTACAGCACACTCAAAAAGAGGCAACACGCAAAAATAAAGATATTTCTCCTCGTTGAATTTCTAGTCATGAGGCATACAATTCTGATGCATTCTGAAGTGCAACAATGTTGGTAAAGATGAGAATGTGTCAGAATCCATGGGTAAATGTGTGGGTACATCAGTAGTTAATTTGTAAAAAAACACAAGTTCCAGAGCCCTCGTCAAGAGGCCACTGCAGCTGACAACTCCCATTGCCCCTACTAGCGGTGCCAATGACAGTCCAAAACCATCTACTAAGCACCCCCCCCCCCCCCAAAACTAACAGAATAGCATAGGCGGCAACCTCAGATCCGGCGGTAAACCATTAATGTGTGTTCCCTGCATCCGCCAAACGAGCAACAGGGGTAAGGCCTTTTCCTATCTTGCCCCAAGGCACTGGAACAAACTCCCCTGCCCCTTGTGATCTGCTCCCAAATACTGTAAATTTAGGAAAGTACGCAAAGCCTATCTTCTCTGAACCATTTGCTTCGTTTTTCCTGTTCTGATGCACAGCAGAGCCGAGATGCCCCCGGGTGAGTTACGCGCTAAAGCAAATAGCTTTAACATAAGATAACAATGTTCTGCTCCTTGTTGCTCTCTCTTCTCATAGAGCACACTCCTGCTTTCTCTCTAGCTCCCCTGACCTCTACCACACGATCTCTACTCCCAGCATCTCTTAGGGTGTTAGACACTGAGCACTGTCATGACTTGGTTTTGGGCTCACACTGCCCTCCTCTTCCTCTCCTCCTCTGAGTCACTCATCCCTCCCCCTGGTTTTCCTTTGCTCAATGGAAATCACCACTCCATGTATCTGAGTAGTGCTTCCTGCAGTGTGGGTGCTAATATGCAGAGTAAAGTTGGTAGGATACATTCACTGCATACAGTGCAATTTCTTAAAACAGATGGTTGGGTTACATTAAATCCACTTGTGAGGTGATCGGTTCTCAAAAACTCTTTCTTGACCCAGAAACTTGTAAAATGCTTAGGAAAGACCAGCTGGAACAGCCTCTCCAGTACATACTACTAGAAAAGAGAGAACTGGTGGAGGGAACAAGACTATCTGTATTGACTTATAATACTCTGATCCCCCAAGAGGGTTTTAAATCATACTTAACAGTGGTTGGCAATGACCTGCAAAGATTCATCGTAGCCTGATTTAGGGCAAAAAAGCTCTCGTTGATGATGGTTCTTCCCAGCCAATTGCCATACTCTGCCTGAGCTATCATTGTGCCCGTGTGATAGTACGTTCTCAATAACTAACTTGCACATAATATTTCTTTGTAAATATTATGTAGTATCAAGGAGGAGATATATTATATCTATTTTGTAAAACTCTTAATTTGAGACAATGTAGGCCAGCTCTTTTATTTGTATCACAATTGCACACTCCACTTAAATGCTATGCAAAATCTTCCTATTTGTGGCAAGTCCTGAAAATAGGGAAACGCAAGGGGGTTACAGTGTTGGAAAATCCAGTGTAAAGATTACATCTGGCATATACAATCTATCATATACATAAAATGTGTTTTAATGGTTTTCTAAGTGCTTCTACCCTCTTGTGTATTGTACTTTTATGTTACTTAAAAGTAATGAATAAAGTTAAATGACTGACTGACTGAAAACAGATATACTGCTCCCACTGAGGCTGAGGTGATGCCACAAAACAGGCTTACAATGCAACCCCATATTTTCATACGGAATCCTGGTCAATACATTTCACAACTGCTTTGGTTAAACAACTTATGGAATATACACTTGTCATTAAAAATAATTATATCTATAAGGTGTTGGGCTGTTAATATTATTCCAATGCATGTTGATTGAAGATGCTTTCACACTTGTATCATTGCTTATCATTATTTTCATTATTTGTGACTAGATTCAATGGCTTACTTTTGTCTCACACACTGCTGCTCCACCTAGGTAGTTAATCATCTACACACTAGAAAATACTGAGGGAATGGATCATAAAGACTGTGCTTTGAATAGTTGCAACATACTCTTGAAGTACTTATGACATTCATTCATAAGCCAGGAGGCATCCAAGAATAAGTTACAGCAATTTCTTTGTGAATTGAACCCTTTATCAAACTTTAATAGGATTCTTCTGTTTGATATGTTATGCTTTGATTTACTCAGAGAGTGTATTATATATCCTCAGGCACTAAGGAGAAGCAAACAGTCTAAAAATATGTCAATATCAATTTCATGTTTTATCAACTATCTTTGGAGTATAAATCAAATATACATAACAACCCGCATAGGGCCTGATTCTGATGCGGGTTGGAAAGCTTCCCCACCAAATCAGTTTGGAAATGGTTTCCAACCCACTCGGATCGGGAGAGTCAGACCGATGGAGTATGATGCATCCAAATGCTTCCAGATACAATTTGGTTGGACTATAATTGACTTCAATGAGAGCATATGTTCTTAACCGCATCATACTTGGGCCCTGGGTCGGGAAGACACGTTCCCGATCCAATTTGTAAGGAACAAATGCCATTAGGAGGCCTTCCTAACCGCATCACAATCAGACCCCAGGTGGGAAAGCTTTCCCAACCTCATCAGAATCAGGCCCTATATAGTAGCAATCAAAGACAGAAGAATCATAAAGGAAGATTTACAACACAGAAGCGCAATATGGGTGCAATATGGGTGCTGTGTTGCGTTACGCTTGGAGGAGAGAGCGAAACAGAAGCGATATTTACATAATATAGTCTGTTGTTGCTCTCCCCTGCACTTGCAGCATCAATGACATATTATTGTTGAAAACCATATCGATTCACAAAAATATTGCAGAAAATTGGTTTGCCTAATTGACATGGACTAAAATGTCGATGAATAAAATATCACAGTTAAAAATATCAATTTCTACTAATATTGAAACCACAAATATATATATATATATTTTATGTGCTCATCAGTGCAGGTCTACAAAAGGTAAGAAGAACCGTACTCCGGGGTCTCCCTGGATATAGCACCATCCGGAGCCCTTTTGTTATTAGACCTAAAATGGGTCACTCTATACCTTGCTTCTTGTACTCCAACCATAGGAAGACTTGCTATCGACCAGTCCCTCTCTGCGGAGACACCACAGAAATAATGGAAAGGGGCGACCACTCGGTCCCCCCGAACGTATGGTAGGGTGCCCTGACCCCCCCGGGAAACCATTTTGGGCGGGGGGCGTGTCCCGGCTGGTATGCCTGAAGCGGCGTAGCCGGGGCGCGCCTTTTCCCGCCCAAGAGGGGTTGTCCTAGACACCTGCACCGTTGGCCACGCCCCGTAGGCGGATCGGAGGAGGGTACACGCCCTCCCGAGGAAGAATAAAAGAGCAACAATCTAAGGAAGCATCCTCTTGTTCCTGTGCTTGGAAGCTGCACCTCCTTGTTGCACGAGAGCCCGAGACGGAACAAGGAGCCAATTTTGAGAACTTGTAATTTTTGTGTTTCTCATTTCAGTGATTCCGAAGCTTTGGATCCAGGACCTCGAATCGAATAACTGCGAACGATGCCTGGCAAGAAGGTCTGAAAGAAGGTCGGGACCGAACAAATGCTTTGCATGCTGGTGAAAGACATGGCGAACATGAAGAAGCAGATGGCGGCAATGAATGGTACGGGTAGACCGAAGAAAGTCGTTGGGCCAGCATTGCCGGGAGTAGTCCCTGCCGGGAGAGGTAAAAGGGCCAGGAATAGGGCGGCAGGGGGGGAGGCCCCGGTGCCCGAGTCACCTCCGGCGAGCCCGGTCAGTCCAGTTGAGGACCCAGTTCCGATCCCGAACGCGGGACAGCCGATCCCTGTGGTAGTTACACCAGTGAACGAGGGGGATATGCCTCTCGAACTGGCCGCCCAGTTGGCGGCGTGGTTAGGCAAGAGCAACGAGGGTGCAGTGGCACTGGGAGACACGGCCGAGGAGGCCAGATTAATAATGAAGCAGTTGCGGCATTCGAGAGATGCTGCGAAGGCACCTTGTCCTCTTGTTTCCCCGCAGAATCCCTCAGAACAACCGGCGTCGAGCGTTGGAACAGCAGCAACAACAAATCCAGCTAGTGGTTCGGGTAAGCAGCCGTTGCCAATGGCGGGGGAGGGATCGTTACCCTCAAGGAGGGAAAAGGTGGTCCAACATATCCCGATGGATGTGAAAGAAAGGATTTGGGCGGATAAATATGTGAACATGTTTTCGCTGTTGACCGATCACTATGAGATAGAGCACGTTAGAAATCAGAAGGAGTTGTTGCATCCGAGTGTATGGCGTGCAAAAATGGCGGGTTTCAGAGTAGACGAAACGATCGCTAATTGGGCCAGAGCGTTTGGAATGTTCACTGCAATCATGGGGGAACGTAGGCCTGAAGTATTGTCAGGATTAGCCTGTTACCAGACACGTATAATGGAATTTTATGAGACGTATGAAGGCAATCAATGGATGGGTTATGATAACAAATTTTGTAAGGCCAAGGAGCACGACTCATCCCTGACGTGGGATTGTTTCGACTCCATTTCTTGGCAAAAACAGGTGATGCCGAACACGACGAAGTCGTCTTCTTTCGGCGGGAATGGGGCGGAGCCTTCCCGCCATTATGTGGTGGCGCCCTTTCGGGCGGGCGCCAACAGCGATCAGCACACAAAGAGTAACGGGAACTCGAGTAGAAAAGGGGTCTGTTGGAGCTTTAACAGGGGCAAGTGCACTAGGCCACAAGGGACATGCAAGTTCAGGCATGAGTGTGCAGGGTGCGGACAGTCTTCACACCCGAGAGTTCGTGCAGAGCCAAGAATGGTGATACAGGAGGTAGAGGGGGGGCCAAACAGGTCTAACATCGACCGAGGGGCACCGTTACCTACTCCCGTTGATATCATGGCAATGATCCCTTGGCTGAACGAATATCCTGATCATGTCTCTGCCGGGGTGTTGCGAGACGGTTTTTCATATGGTTTCCGCATCCCGGTGGGGGATTTTTGGGGGGAAGCACAGTGTAAGAACCAACTATCGGTTCAACAAAATACAGCGGTGGTACAGGCAAAGATTGCAAAGGAGGTGGCCCGAGGTCGGGTTACGGGTCCATATGAAAACCCGCCGTTTGTTAATTTTGTTTGTTCACCGTTGGGAGTGGTCCCCAAGAAGGACCCGGGTGAGTTCAGGTTAATCCATAATTTGTCCGCTCCTAGGGGTCTTTCGGTAAACGATGCGATTGACCCGGGAGTTTGTTCGGTGCGGTATGCATCCTTTGATGAGGCCGTCGCCATGTTGAATCGCCTGGGGCCCGGAGCGCTGATGGCTAAATCAGATATTGAGTCAGCGTTCCGGTTGCTCCCGGTACACCCACACGACCAGCGTCTTTTAGGTTTTATGTTTCAAGGACGCTACTACATGGATAAATGTATGCCGATGGGTTGCTCCATCTCTTGTGCGTATTTTGAGAAGTTCAGTACTTTTTTGCAATGGGCGTTCACCAGAGCCACAGGCTTTACGCAGGTTATGCATTACCTTGATGACTTTCTGTTTCTGGGGGCAGCTGGGGACACGGAATGTGCACAGGCTTTGAGGGAGTTCTGTAATCTCATGAAACGTTTTGGCGTGCCACTGGCACCAGGTAAGACGGTAGGGCCATCTACTTCACTCGAGTTTCTGGGAATTGAGCTCGATTCTGTAGAGGGGTGCTTCCGTTTGCCCAAAGAGAAGGTAATAAAATTTAAAACCTCACTTGAAATGTGCCTCAGCGAGAAAAAAGTAACTCTCCATCAGTTGCAACAAGCGGTGGGTCAGCTTAACTTTGCCCTTAGAGTGATACCGATGGCACGCCCCTTTTCCCGCTCTATCGCACAAGCCATGATTGGCCTCAGGGAAGGGCACCACCGCACACGACTGTCAGCAGAGGTTCGCCAGGATATGCGCATATGGCTGGCATTTCTGGCGGATTTCAACGGTCGCATCGTGTGGAACAAACCGCCAGCTTCCTCAGAGGAGCTGGGGTTGTGGACCGACTCGGCAGGGAGTGTGGGCTTTGGCGCCATCTTTGGTAATCAATGGTCGGCACGAACATGGCCGGCCTGGTGGCACGATGGTGGGCTCACAGGTAACATTGGGTTTCTTGAGCTGTTCCCCATTCTGGTGGCCTTGAAAACATGGCCAGAGGGGTTTCGTGATCGCACTGTGGTGTTCTGGTCTGATAATATGACCGTTGTTGAATGTATCAATAATCAGGCAGCAGGCTGCAAATGGATCTTGAGATTACTGAAAGAAATTGTATTGCTATGTATGAGACTAAACGTCCACTTTAGGGCAAGACACGTGCCTGGGGTACTGAACCAGGCGGCTGATGCGCTCTCTCGTTCCCACATGCAGGCCTTCCGGGGTTTTCTGCCCTCAGCGGACTTGGTGGCGGCACCATTTCCCGAAGCTCTCTGGTCTCTCGGTGCCCCGGATTACAAAACCTCATGGGAGAGAGTCTAGCACCCAGGACAAGGAAGGCATATGAAGGGGTGTTCCGTTCCTATTGGGAATTTTTGGGTTCAGCTAGGGGGGAGCTTTGGGGGCAGGAGGAGTATGTCCTGAAATTTCTGGTATCACTACATCAGGCAGGCCGATCACTGGCAACAGCCAATAGGCACAGGGCCGCCATTGCCTTCATGGCTCAGGCGCATGGCATCCAGGACCCCACATCGTCCTTTCTCGTAAAGAAGGCTTTGCGTGGGTGGCAACGCCTTGAGGGCCGTAGGGTGGATGAGAGGCACCCGATAGGTCTAGAAAGGTTGTCCCTGTTAATGTCCGTACTCCCTGCGACATGTTCATCTCAATCAGAGACAGTGCTGTTCCGGGCCGCTTTTGCATTAGCATTCCATGGGGCTATGCGGGTAAGCGAACTGGTGGCGAGGAATAAGCAGGATACGGGGGGAGGTCTGTGTCGAGAACACATTCAAATTAAGGGGGAGACGATGGTAGTCTCGATAGCCAGGTCCAAGACCGATCAGGGAGCGATCGGGGACTGTGTGGTAGTCCAGCGGATTCCAGGATCTCCCATGTGCCCGGTAAAATGCGTGGAGGAGTATTTAGCGCAAAGGGCGGCATCATGGGGGGGAAGCTTGCTGAGGTACACCGACGCCACCCCACTGACTAGGTTTCAGTTCCAGCGGGTGTTAACAATGGCAATCGCAGCAGCGGGCTTGAACCCGAGCGATTTTGGGACCCATTCCTTCCGGATAGGGGCTGCTACAGAGGCTACAGCCAGGGGTCTGAGTGTTGAAAAGGTGAAACAGTTGGGGCGTTGGTCCTCGAATTGTTATAAAAGGTATGTGCGGTTGCACATGTTGTGAAGCTAATGTCATGCACTCACGCTTCTTGTTTTCTGTTTGGTTTACAGTTTCGCGAGCAGGCTTTGCGGGGCGGACTGTGCAGTTGACCCGACACCTGGGGACCAGCGGTCAAAGATCACCGGCTGAGGGAAGAATGGTGTGGGCTGTTGGCCACTCATATGTGAGGCGAGCCGCGGACGTATTCAAAGCAGGTGACATGATTCACGTGGCTGGGGAATACGGGTGCAGGGTGACCTTCCACGGAAGGGGCGGACTCTGTATTGACCAGTTTCAAACTTTTATGGAGGGACTGCTAGGGCGGACGAGGTCACCGCCGTCTGTAATCATAGTACATCTTGGGGGCAATGATTTGGTAACCATTGGTCGACGAGTACTTCTCGAGTTAGTTTTATCCACAGTGAGTTGGTTGGCAAGAAGGGCTCCGGGGTGCACGATTGCATGGTCACACATGATTCCTAGAAGGGTGTGGCGGGGGGCCCTCTCTGTGCCAGCTTTAAATCAGTCGGTGAAGAAAGTTAATAACAAACTTAGTAGGTTGTTTCGTTCAGGCCAGTTGCATTGTATTCCACATGGATGTATTCGGGGGGACCATATGTATCTTGAAGATGGGGTCCATTTGTCCCGGGAGGGGAATGTCTTACTCATAGGAGACTTCATAGCTTGGTTAAAGTGTTTGTGTAGCCATGACCTTTAGTAGGAGTTTGTGGGGGGTCCGGATAGCCGGTCAACTATCCGGCCTGTGGCGGTAAGGTCATGATCGGTGAGCAGTAATTGGAAGATCCCTAGAGGTGGGGCGCCACCCATTATGGATGGGAGCGCCCGGGGGGAGGCGGCCATTGGCCCCTCACACGGGGAGGCGGTACCCCTCTAAGGATGGGGCCGCCGAAAGGGAAGGCGGTCATAGGCCCCTCCCTGGGGAGGAGGGGCTACAGGCCCCTCCTGGGAATTTCCCGGGGCCAGGACATCCGCGACGGCGGATGTGGTAAGCAGTGTGGGGTGGGAGGGGGGTCTACGCTACCTTCTAGACACCTCACACGAGTCCTCGGACGACCACTAAGATGGCGTCAAGTAAATATGGGGCCCCCGTTAAGACAAGGGAAATTGGAAGTTGGCACAGAGGTACAGTCCTCTGTGCGCCCGCCCCTTACAAGTAAGGGGGGAGTTCTGGTATTAGGGATCTGACACCGGTTACGACCTTGCCGTTGGCCCGTAATGTTAGGATGTACAATTTAATTTTGAGTATATGCATTTGCAGGATGTTTAGAATCGGCTAGGAGAACCTTTGTATTAGAGCTGTGTTAAGGTTAGCCAATAAACATCGTAATGTGAAAATGAAATTGTACATGATATGAAACTGTTATTTTAATGTTTTGATTTTGTTTCATATTTTAATAAATACGGCTGGGAGGGTAACTCCCTCCCGCCTTCCAAAAGTCAAGAACTGTTTTCGTCCTCCCATCCTTGGGGATTGTGTTGGGAGGGGGTGACGGGTATCCCGGCCATAAACACAAATTGTATAAAGGCCTAATCATCGGACTATGAAAGTGCCCAGGAATTTACCCAGTTCTCATAGGGAAGACAGAACTCATTACGCTTAAGCTTAGAACCTCTATCTAGCAGAACCATATATTTTATTGAGGATAACCATTCTACTTTATTCGGGTGCGTAGCTTTTATCCAATTCTGACATATTTCTCTAAGGGCAAACAATAATAAATATATATATATATATATATTTTCTACTTTGTGACAAAGATTCATAATTATCCAGAAGGCCAAAAAAAACAAGATATTTGCTTACCTGGAGCGACCCTCCAAGTATTAAAGAAACTGTTACTCACATCCAGCCAAATAATTTGGAGCTCCGGGCAATCTATGAACATAAGCTTGTCATAACTTTTTTCTTTCCCACATCTAGGGCATCTTGGCGTGACGCCTTTTGCAAATTTTACCAGCTTATATGGTGTCCAGTAAACCCTGTGGAGACAGAAAAGATGGTTCAGCCATAAATTTGCGGCACGTACCGTGGAATTTAGCATGTCACAAGATACTTGCCATAGGTCTGTCAACTGCTCTCCCGGCAAGCTCTTTTCCCACAGTGTTGCTGGTAACTTAAAGTCTTCGTCCCAACTCTCCATTAGGATCCAATACCATCTTGCCACCTCTTTTCCACGGGATCCTTCGAATTTTATTGAGGATTCTAGTTCATTAGAATGTCCCACGCCTAACCCATCTGTGAGGCTCCAACTCTTTACTTGAAGATATTTGAATCTTGACAGTTGCCCATTAGCTATCTCCTGGGCCTCCTCTCAAGAGATTAATACTCCATCTGTCATCAGTTGGCCCCAGGTTTTTATCCCTGCTTCTTTTAATGGATGAGCCAAACAATCCTTTGACCACTCTGGAGATCCCGGAGAGTCCCAAACAGGGGCCAATCCACCATAGTAGTTAATGTTAGATTCTCTCCTTATTTTATGACAAGTTATTGCAAAGCTTTGCAGAGTCTTAAGCTGCACCTTTGTGAAAAAACGTGGGTCTCCAGATTTATGTATAAAATCATGCTCGCCCTCTTGCACATTGGATAATATAGCTCTAAACATTTTCCCAATATCAGAACAATCTGGTTTGCTTAATAGACATTTTCCTCCCTTTAATAAAAACACCCAAGCATAAATCCAGCAGTCTTAGGCCCTTTCCTCGTATTGCCGTCTAAGCTTTTTTAAGCAATTCCCGTAACTTTTGACGCCCAGATAATGCTAGTAATCTTTGAATTGGCTTTTTTAAGCCATTCTTCCTTAAAGGCCATTGATATATTTTGAAACAAAAAAGTGAACTTGGGTAGGATTGTCATTTTTACATGATTGACTCTACCTTAAATCGTTAGAGGAAGGTGGGACCAGCTAAGTAAGGGTTTCCCTTCTGCCTTATTAACCTTCTGGAAGTTGGTGTCTGGGATTTGTTCACTTTGCTGAATAATTTTGATGCCTAAATACATCATTTCTTCCTTCACACAGCTCAATTGTGAGCTAATATTCCACTTCATTACAACCTTTTTATTTTCATTAATTTCATAGCTTGAGACCCGCCCAAACCTTGATGCCAAATCATACACTGTTGGTAATGCTGTGTTAAGATCTGAGGTGTACACCAGTATATCATCGGCATAGACCCCTACTTTTTCCTCCCATCCCCGAAATCTAAAAGGAAGAATGCAATTGTGTCCTCTTATCTTTTCAGCTAGTGGTTCAATGTACAAATTAAAAAGTAAGGGGGACAACAGGCACCCCTGCATACTCCCCCTGTAGATGTTAAAATTATTTGAGATGTTTCCATTCACCAAACCCTGGCTGTGGGGTTCTTATATAGGAGTGCTATTGCCCTACAGGGGTTCTCCCCCAAGTTAGATCAACTCAAAATTTCCTGCAGATAAGCCCAATTAGCCCAGTTGAATGCCTTAGTCGCATCTACGGGAAAAACTGCAAGTGGCATTTAATAGCTCCGATTAAGTTATACGTTAATTCTTTAATTCCCCTATCACACACAAAGCCTTTTTGTTCCTCATGTAGCAGCAAATCCAACACCCCGCTCAGCCTATCTGCTAATATTTTTTTAAAGATCTTATAGTCTGAGCTAAGAAGTAAGATGGGCCTGTAGGAGTCGCAACAGTTAGGTGGTGTATCTGTTTTGAGGATCAGAGTGACAACGCCATCATTCCAAGAAGGTGGGATTTCCCTACCACATTTAACGATCTCAGTAAACATCGTGACCATTACGGAGACTATATAGTACTCCAGCTTTTTATAAACTTTGACCGGAAGACCATTTGGTCCTGCAGCCAAAGACAAAATCAAAACAAGCTTTATTCAGATCCTACAATATGTCCACAAAAGCATACTATACAAAAACCATCTGGAAACATCAATTAATCATTTAAATTAAATGAGCACAAAGCTAAAAAATATGCTTACGTTACTTCATAATTCAATCTTTCCAAATGAAATTCATTCCCTTGTTTCATTGCCTTCAATATATAACAGATAACGGCGTTACAAACTGAAGCATTATCCAGGTGCCGTAAATATTTAAAAGCAGTTTTATCGGAAAACAGGCGATTAGATTTAAAATTAGGACGGAGATACATTTTTCTAATTTCAATATAAAACTTACAAAACAGTAAAAAGTGAAGGGTACTTTGTTTGGACCTGCCATCGCACGGACAATTCGGCATGATGGCGCACCACTTAACCCTTTTAGGGAATGCAAGAAGCACAATCTTAATCTGGTTAGGTAGAATCTATGTTGCACATTGGTTACAAAAACGAGGTATGGTTGTAAACCAATAGCCATGGGACCCTCAAGATAACAAGTAACTGTTTTCTTAGAGTTTGAGGCCTCATCTCTACGAGCGGCCCTTAGACTCAACAATCTCCTTTTAATCAGTCTTAATGGGATATTGATCATCTACCAGAGTAAAATTATTTACAGATAATTCACAGTCCTCTAAAAGACCAGCAATATAACTTAACCACGGAATTTTTTTACAACCATCTTGAGACATGCAATCAAAAATAATATCCCTCGTAAAATGAGTCTTTTCCCTAACCCAGATTCGATGCCACAAATTTAATGCGGCCATACTAATTAAATCACATATGTACGGAGATCCAGTTTCCTGTGCACAATAATAAAGGGTGTGGCACCGGGGACAGCTAACAAGCATCTTAGGAAGTTGTTTTCAAGAGTCTGTAATGGAGAAGTATCAATCTGACCCCATAGGGCCCCCCCATAACAACTCCCTGCAACGCACTTTGCTCCGTACAATTTAAGAATCTCCCGAACAGGTTTCTTACCAATTTTTGGGGAGAGTCTAAAAATGACCTCCACCGTTTTCACAAATTTCAACTTGCTTAGGGTTATATACTTATTCCAATTGCCCTTACTATTAAAAATGATCCCCAAGTAAGAAAACGTGTCCCGTTGATAAAGTGAGATTTTGTTTTAATATTCTTATAGGGGTGTTGCCCGCTTACCGATCATTGGGACATCTACTCCACTATTCTGTAATAAAGTGTCAACCCCATTTATATAAAGCGAAAACAGTAGGGGGCAAGAGTACAGCCCTGTCGTACTCCACGGTTTATTTTAAAGTGCTTTGTGCTTTCCCCATGTATTCCATATCGTATCCTTGCCGATAACCGACCGTAAATCTGTGATAGGAAACTAACAATATCATTCGGGGCGCCCATTACCCTTAGTGTATCCCATAGCTTTGAATGGTTCACCAAGTCAAAGGCACTTGATAAATCCACAAAGCAGAGATGAAGGGAGCCCTCCCTCACAAGGGTATATTTTTCTAATATTAGATCCAAGTTCAGGCAGCCTTATTTGCTTTTCCTGTTTTAATAACCCTTCTAACTATGAATTCCATAATTGGGCTATTAATTGCTTCCCTCTGAGATTCAGACACCTTATGGGGAGGTTCTTGACACAACCACTCTGCCACTTCATTTCCCCGTGTAAATAGATTTTCGAAATATACTATCCCAAAATGGTTTAATAAAGCCTCTTCTAAACCCTCGCTCGACCTAGTTAGGCATCCTTTTCCATTATACTTTTGTTGTTTTAAAAAGCTTTTTACTTAGTCATTTTTATCTTCCAGGCAAGTAACTTGCCACAACCTTCTCTGTAATTAAAACGGGCCAGTTTGCCCACTTGCCATCTCTCCTGCATTCTTCTTTCTAGAACGCCTACTAACTCCATTTTTAAGGGCCTCAATAGAAGCTACCCCGGACTCCTGTACTATCTCTTTATCCTGTATCTTGTGTTCTAGCCGCTTAATCTGCTCTTCAATATTAGCTATTTCTGCCCTCCATTGTTTATTTTTGTAGGATTGGATAGATGTTATTCTCCCTCTTAAAAAAACCTTGCAGACCTCTCATACAATACCCATTTGGGCACTGTCTAAATTATGTTAAAAAACTGTTGAGATTCCAGCCCCAATTTCTCCATCATTTCCTCATCAGACAGTATGGTGTGATCAATAGGCCATCTCGTTTGGATCACTGTGTTTGAAGCGGGCAGAAGTATTGTTATGGCAGATTGATCCAACAGATGAGATGCCACATGATTGGCGTCCCTAACCTGACTCTTTATAAATGGATCGATCAAGAAAAAATCTATTCTCAATTGATGTCCTTATTTTTTATTGTTAAAAGTAAAGCTTTTCAGGGGCATCTGCCTTTCCCTCCAAATATCACACTAGCCTAGATTCTTTATTGTGTTTATTATTAAGGAGTGTGATTTATTATGTGTAGTCGCTCTACTTGTGGTGGAACTATCTAACCTATCATCTAGAACATGTTAAAATCTCCTGCCATTATGTTAGGGTCCGTAAAGTCCAAAAGTTCCAAGAGTAGATTACCAAACGGGGTAGGATCATATAAATTTGGGCAGTAATAGCCGACCATGGTGTAAATCTGGTTATAGCATCTCACTTTAACAATTAACCATCTACCAGACTTATCTACTCTACTTTCTTCAATGATTATCTGAGGGTTTATTTTTACAAGGATCGACACTCCTCTTATAGTAAGTTGATGGTCTGTACAGATCACTCTCTGAAGCCATCTTCTAGACTTCAAAATCTCAGTCATTTCTTTGCTGGTTAGATGAGTCTCTTGGGGGATTATAATTTGGGCTGGGGCATCTCTTATATACTGTAGAATCTTCTCCCTTTTTGGCTTCACCCTCAGGCCATTATTATTCCATGATAATAACTCTATCTGAGCCCCTCGGGTGGTACCCATTTTTTGTTCCTTACTCTCGCAAATCTCTTACAGCCGGAGTTCCAGAACATTAATTGAGGACAATTTTTTTTGTGTGTGTTTTTTCCCTCTGCTCCCTCACCTATGCATTCAACTCAGCCTGTGCCCCCCTCCTCCCCTCCCGTGGAAAACCCTACTCTTCCTTCTTCATAGCCTAAGCCTTAGGAGACTTTCCGAGGTTAAGAGACCTATTCTTAAATATATACTCCCCAGTGGAACAAGTGATTCTCTATTTGGGACTAAGTGCAGACGACACAAAAAAATAGTACAATTAGGAGGATAGAGACTCTGCAGGAAAATAGTCCAAAAAGACCATACAGAGAGAAACAATCTCTATTTTCCTACTTCACCCCAGTACTGGACAAAGATCCAAAGAGTTCTTCGGCTTCGTCTACCCTGTGAAAGGTCTGCATTTTATTGTAATGCATCACCCTCAAACTAGCAGGAAATCTTAATTGTGCCATCGCACCCCATTTTCTAAAAGGTTCAATCAGGTTACCAAACTTGCATTGCTTGTTAGCTGTAATTTAAGAGACATCAGATCTAATATCAAAGTTGATTCCATCTACTGATAGCTTATTCTGGCTTAAGGCTCTTGTGAGTATTTCTTCCTTAACTTTGTTGGTAAGAAAGTTAACCAGGATTCTCCTAGGTTTTGGTTTATTCGAATTTACAACATAGCTCAAGTCTAAAAACTTGACCTCTGTGCACAATAGCCTGAAGGCTGTTGCTATATTCAGGTTGAAAACTATATATTTGCAATAATTAAAAAATCAACACATAATTAGATATGAAAACCCCATGTAGTTTAAACACCAAAGAACATTGCCATATGCTTTTGATACACAAAAATATTCATTTTGGTACAGTCACAGAATGATATTTAGGAAAACATCTTTCTTTTGTAAGTTAAATCCATGTAATCGATCCGTCAGATGCCAGCCCAATGCATTTCGGGCTGACTGGCCCTTCTTTAGGGCCTTATTTCTCTAATAATACAAACAATAAACTCATGTAATACAACTAAAGGGAAGCATATCATCAAGTTCACAAGAAATTACCAAAATACGTACTTGATTAAATAAGTACAACATTCGAGGAGACATTGCCATATTGATGCTAATATCCTATCAAGTTTAAAAAAGGAGAAGAAGAGGAAGCAAATAGTGCACACAAACTGGTGGGAAAACAAAGTAAGAAACCATCCCCAAAACAAATCTTTAGTCAAAGTCCCAACTGTGCTAAATCCAAACAAACTCACTTATATTCAGATTCCTGCTTTATTCATTCAGTGATTAATCCTAAAAGAGATATAGAAACATAATATAAACAAACCATAGAATCGTGTTAGTGCCTCCCGTATCTGACACCAAACCAAATTAAAACCAACCAATCTCTTGGAAAAGTACGTAGTCCAATACCATATGATGACAAGCTCCTGCAAACACTATGAAAACACATTATAATATCTGTGTAATAAATCAACAAATCGCGTGAAAAATATCCCCAAATGTATTAAATCTCACCTCTCTACTTCAGCAAACGGATTCTCCTAGGTTTTGGTTTATTCAAACTTAACCTGAAAGGGTCTCTATGGACCCTCTGCATGTCTTTAACCAGGTCTTCTTCGAAGCATTCCATATGCACTCCCAGTTTAATCAATCGTGCGACAAAAGCCCTAGTATGCTCTCCCTCTGTCCCTTCTGGGATTTTTAAAATAAGGTTATTTCTTCTCTTATTGTTCTTTAATGATTCCATCTTTTTCTACAGCAGTATCTCATTCTCCTTTAGGACAGTGATCACCTTCGAGTTAGCCTCTGACTGCAATCTTTAGTATCTTACTGAGCTTTCCAGCTGCGATGTCCTAACTGCGATGTCATCTAGCTTTTTTTCCAAACTATCACAGGAGACTCTAATCTCTTTTTGATTAGTTTTGGAAATTTCAAATCTGTTCCTAACCTCAGTGGTTAACAATTGAATAAGATCCGACACTGACTGAGGTTGTGTTTGATCTTGGAGCTTGTGTTGCTTCTGCTTTTGGCATACATCGTTCGGGCACCCCTCCCGTCCACACTCCTGAGATTCCGGTGGGCCTTCCCCAACTGGTATTTGTGGGTGGGAGACATAAAGATCCATACTTCCAGAATGGAGGAACACCACTGAGCCTTCCTGACCTATTTTTTGTCTTCCTGGGGGAGGTATTACCTTGGACTCCAAAGAATTTCCCAACACCTGAAATCTGTTTGGACTAACGATGTCTTGTTCTCCTTCCAGCTTTTCCCCCGGATAAACTGAAGTCGTTTTTTTAACTGCAAAGTCTTTGGTATTACTTTTAAAAAAGTCCTAATGAGGGGATTATTTTTAAGTTTGATGTCTGTAGCTCCCTTTTTCCCACTCGACCTTCTCCTTTTTGGGGTCACCCACTCTCCTTCTTCAGCTTTAAAAGAAGGAGCAGGTTCTGACCCAATGATGTTTTTATGGGTTCTATTCAGAGTTATCTTTGTACAATTTCTGGCGTCGAAGCTTCTCAAATTATATCTGTCAAGCAGAGCGATTTTTTCCACTAGCTCTGCCACACTTGGGTCACTGCCAGCTTTTATGCTCAGTTAGGCGCAGGGTGTTTCCTGACTTTGTTAACACAACACCTTCCCTTTCCCGATCCCCTCAACACTTCTTCCCACATCAATTGTCTCATCTAAGTGTGACTGACCTGTGTCTGGCACCGTGTACCTAGTGGGCCTCCCGGCCTTAGAAGGCTTCGCGGGCCCAGGAGACTCCTGTCCTGCACGCAAAACAGGCAAACTCTCTACTTTGCCAGAGCACGCGTCTCCAGCGCCTGTGCTGCCTCTGCCCAAGCCACACCAGCTGCCCCGGATGGAGCGCCGAGCCACCGCCCCCTGACCCCTGACCAGCTCCCAAGCCGCAAGCTCCCATCAGGAGTCCTGGTCCACTGGCCCCATAGCCTCTACGAGATCACCCGCCCCTCCAGGGATCTCGGACCAAGCCATAGACACTGCGCAAACAGGGCAGAAACCACAAGGGAAGCTTTTAACCAAATTCCTACTTGTTCGTATTATGCACCCTAAAAAAACCATTAAGGGCATCTTAGAGCTTTCCTGATTCAGAATGAAAGCGTTACTTGCCCCGAACATCCACTGAGTTATTGTGAGGTCATCATTCGGGTCTCTTTCCTTTGGAGCCTTCGCGACCTCGTTACAAACTGGCCGCCATGTTTTTCAAGTAAAGTCGAAACCACAAATATTGGAAACAAAATTATCTTTAAAATAAATACATATATAAAATATTTAAAAGAAAATCAAAAGACACAATATTGATTACACTAATTTTGCCAAAAATAAAGCAAAAAATCAGAAACAAATTTCATGAATCTTTTTTACTCTTAACAATAAAAACAATTAAATTCTGCATCAATTAATGCATGGTAACTACATTATTTAATTTTATAGCAACTAAATATTGTTTAAACACCTGCAAAAAATGATAATACATTTTAAAACATTGAGCAATTAACAGACAAAAAATACTAACTACAAATAATTGAATATGAAAAATAAACATTATTGCAAATATTAAAAACAAAAACACAAAAATAGTAACATATATTAAACATTAAAAAAAACACTAATAAGTATCCATCATAAAACTATAAAACAAAATTGAAACTAATTGAACACTAACCAATAAAACAACTGTATAGCAAAATAGACAATAAAAATATGGAATTAAATAAAAATGAA
Source organism: Lissotriton vulgaris (assembly GCF_964263255.1). Classification (NCBI taxonomy): domain Eukaryota; kingdom Metazoa; phylum Chordata; class Amphibia; order Caudata; family Salamandridae; genus Lissotriton; species Lissotriton vulgaris. The sequence continues at coordinate 945,403,031 of NC_141691.1, read as the reverse complement.
ATATGAAAGGAGCGGAAAAACACCCCCAAAACACTAATGCTGCAAGACAGCAACTCTGTGCAGGAAGCTAACAAAAAACAAAAAAATAAAAAATGTAAGAAAATGTTACCACCTGTTCAAGGAAAACATTTATTTTAACTTAGATGTAAGTAACTCATGTAAAGAATGTTAAATTACAAATACCTAGCTAAATTCTCTAACACCACCTACAACCTACAGAGCCGCAAATCACATTAAATATTCGAATCCCTGGAGAAAGGCATATAAGAAAGCAAGTAAGATCAATGCGCTAAACAACAGCTAAACCTTTAACATATTAAAATAAAACTAAAAGCCCTCAACCTACCCACCAAACATTTTAACTATAACTAGTAAAATGTTCTTCCTCCGCAGAAAACAAACCACCAGAGTATAACACTACCACCCCTAGGGATATCAGGGCGTTGGGGTGCTAGGTATACTTCAAAAAGCCAGGCCTTGAGGAAAGATGGAAGAAACTTGCAGAAAAAGGCAAAACAGAGGGCAGAAAAATGAGTGAGCAGAAAACTAGCAGAAGAGGGCAAAATAGAGGGAAGAAAAATTAGCAGAAAAGGGAAAGCAGGAAAGAAAAGGCAAAACAGAGGGCAGCAAGAGGAGCAGAAAAAGACAAAACAGAGGGCAGAAAAATAAGCAGAAAATGCAAAATGCAGAAGAGATGGCAGAACATGATCAGAAAAGACAAAAAGGAGGGCAAAAAGGAGGGCAGAAAATTTAGCTGAAAAGGCAAAACAGAGCGCACATAAACAAGCAGGGCAGGCAATACAGAGAGCTGTGAAACTAGCAGAAAAATACAAAACAGAGGGCAAAAAAGCAAGCAAAACAAGGAAAAAAATGAGCAGAGGAAGCACAGAGTGCAGCAGGTAGACAGGCACTAGAGGGTAGTAGTCCGCTGGCAAGCTGGACAGGAGAACATTGGAAAGCCTTCAATGAAAAACTCAAAAAAGAACTGCAATTATAAGCAAAATAAATATGTAAGTATAAAATGCCAAAGGATTGTCGTATTATTACAAAGCAAATGTTACAACTTTACAATTTATTTAACTACATCATTAAATTAAATTCAGACAGAATGATAGAAAGAGCAAGGTATATCACATCACAGAACTGCAAACAATTACTCTCGCATATTTGCTACACCCACAGCCAAAAGGCATAAGTATCGAGTTTGTTCGAACTGTAAGAATACCGCTCAAATGTTCGTTATGGAAGTGGTACTATGAAACATTATGTTGGTATTAATATGACACAAACACCCCCAAAAATTAATTAAAATCGAAGTAAGACATGTACTTTAAGATTTAATGGAGGCAAGCACTAGTTCCCAAGATCCCACTACTGAAATTCTGAAAGATACACCCCCTTGAGTATCTGAACACAACACAGGTCAGTTACCAGCTATACCTACTTTAAAACTCCTAATAGGATGAACTAAGAAAGCCATCAGTGATACTCCTGTTTCCCTGAGGCATAACACAACATGATGGGACGTTCCTGTAGAATGGGAAGAAGGACCCTTGAGTCTCCCATATCTCACAGATATTCCGTGGCTGTAGGCTGAATGGGGACCCCCTGGAGGGTTGGGGCCCCGCGCGCCACAGGGGCTACAGAGGCGTGTATTACACTCCTGCTGCCGTGCTACTTCCCCTAGAAGATATGAAGACATCAAAAGTCCTAAACACTTAACAACTCCACATAATGATGAACCCTCCATCCTACATGACAAATTTAACCCCATCATTGGGGGGATAATTCCCCTGCGATGCGGGGGCCGCACGCGGCACCGCGGTGCTCGTGACGAGTTCAGCTTGTCACGCTGCACAGTGGATCATGACTCACGTTGGCATTCCGTGGTGGTTATGACGAACTCCGCTCAACATGAGCGCAACTCTACTGTGCCTCATGATGAGCTGAGCTCGTCATGAGCGTCCAATGGGTTAATAAGGGCAAGCACATTATTATATTTTATATAGTAGATCATTTATTGAAAATAAGACCATGTCAACAATGGATGATAGACAGAACATTAAAAATGTGCCATAAACCATCCACCCTACATTGTGAATATCAAAAACCACTAATATACCCCTTATATACGCTTTACTGCCTTATAAACAAAGTAGCACTTACTACAAAAACTACTCCCCACAAATGTAATTATTGACTTTGAACAAGCCATGATACAAACTATAGTTAAACTACACTCAAACATATCCATTCAAGGCTGTTACTACCATTTTAATGAAAGCATTTGGTGACACCTCCAGCAATATGCAGTGCAAATGTAGAATATGCATAGGGATTCGAAGTCCGTAGTGGGCCCCCCTTGGTGTGCGGGGAGGTGGTGTGGCACTGGGGGATGGTACCCCCTGCATTTCCCTGCACCGCATGGCAGGCACCACATGGTGCCTGCCACGTAGTGCAGAGAAATGCAGTGCATAGCATTTTAACATTGCGTACGGTGCAGAAGCCAGCAGCACCATCCGCAATGGTAAAGGCCCTGGATGCGTCCGCCAGTATGGCTGGCGCATCCTGATTGGAGTCCCAAACACCACAAAGATGGCGGGTGAACTCAGGGCCACCCACCATCGTAATGAGCCCCTAGGATCCGAGTAATCAGTAACAAGAATTAAACCTAAAATAAGTAAACAACCCAGTAGAATTTATGACATGCTACCATTTAAAGTTAGTATCTTTATTAACAACAAAGGAGTACACTTATTTGAATCAATAGTAAAATCCCTATTCAAAAATACCTAGCTACCTATACATTAACCAACAAACATTAACAAAGGTACACACCACCATAGCTTAATGATTTTAACTAATTAATAAACAAAACATATAAATAACATAGAAAAAAGGACTGATAGAAATACTATATTTAGTAATTATTAAATAGCAGCACATCAACTACCACAAAGTACATTACAAATAAAAATAAAATGGAACCCAGTAAATCCAACACACAGAAATGTAAAATAACAAATTTCAATTACAGCAAATATACATGCGTAATAAAATATAACATTTCCCACCCTCGATTAACTAAAATAAACTTACTGTTGTGTGGCTGTACATCTTCTTTCATATCCATGTTGTCAAAATATAATCTACCAAAAGGAAAATCATGAAATCAAAAGTCCCCAAATAATGCAATAATGAAAAATTCAAATGTAAATCCATTAAAGTAATCCAGTGTCATGAATTACTATGAAAATCCACAAAGCTGAAACAAAAAAAAGCTCTAGGAAATCTCTAATTGAAATAACAATAGTAGCCTAGTAGAAAGCAAAATTATTTCACTAAAAAGATCACAAAAACCAAAAGTCCGTGGGATGACTTCCAACCAGTCAGCTTGTTAAAAAACATGCAATACCCACCCACACAAACCACAATTTTCAAAAACAAAATAAACATTACATTTCAAATATACTAAACACAAAATATAACAGGACAATATCTAAAATAACACAAAACTACTACCAAACTGCAAGTAAACCAAATGCTAAACAATACTAAACAAGATAACCCAAACTATGACTAAATAACCCCCAAAATGAATGCCAACACTATAACTACCATTAAATAGATCTATCCAGAGGGGCGTGGCTTGACGCGTGCTGGGCATGGCGGCTCTCCATTGAGGCTCCACGGACCAGAGCGAAGTTCCCGCATTTCCTCGCCTTGAAAGTGGTTACAAACGGAAGAACAAGCGTCGGAATACGAGCGGACCAGGATGAGTTCAATTCCGCTTCACAATAATGCCGCGGTATGCCTGACATTTTAATTGTTAACTCCTCATTTTAATTGTTAACTCCTCAGAACTTTGGATGGAGGAGTTTAGTAAATTGGTTGTGAAAGTCAAAACCGGTTCCCCTATTGATCCTTTACGACCAACTCAATTTAGAGAGTCCGCCTCTTTCTGTCTTCCTCCACTGTGAGATCTTGTTAATCTATCTCTATCTTCAGGCATGGTCTCGGCCATTTGGAAACAGGCTCAGGTTATTCCCATCTTTAAAAAAACGGTTCTAGATCCTCTGAAACCGGAAAACTACCGCCCCAATTCCCTCCTCCCCTGGGCTGCTAAATTGACCGAGGTCCATGTTAATGCCATCTTATCTAACCATCTTCATTCTGCGAATATATTAGATCCTTCGCAGAATGGGTTCCGGCCCGGTCACAGCACCGAGACAGCGCTGCTCTCTATGGTCGAACATCTTCGGATGGTGGTAGATTCTTCTGGTCACACTGCGGCACTGGTGCTCCTTGATCTCAGTGCCGGAATTAAGCTCAAATCCCTCTGTCTTTCGTTTAATATTCTTAAACATGCGTCCCCTCAGATCCTGAAGCACCTCATTTTCCCCTACGTTCCCACTCGCTCTCTGGGGTCTTCTAGTCTTCATTTGGCTACAGTCCTACGCTTTAAGAGGACCAGAACTGGCGGCCGCTCCTTTCGTGTGCTTGCTGCTAAGCTGTGGAACTCTCTTCCTGTGTACATCCGTGCTATTGGCGATCGTTTGGCTTTTAGGAGAGCGGTAAAAACTTTTCTTTTTCCACTGGATCTTTAAGGTTGCTGTATTGTCCTCTTTAGTATTACCTGTGTCCGGATTTCGGTTCTTCCAGCGCCAAGACGCCCCTTTGCTGGGGCATCTGTGCGCTCAATAAATATGGTTTACATAACATAACATAATGTGACATCGCAGCCGTCATTTTGATTGTGTAATCTGCCGTGAATTGATCTCCACGAATGCAGCAATGAGAGTTTTTACTTCAAAGTTCCCTAATTTCACTTCTGAATTTGGCTATGGTAATTTTGGAGATTACTAGGTTTAACATGGTCCTCTGACCCAGTTTCCCCACACTATGCTAAAACCTATGAGGCGATGTGGTTATGACCGCCATTTTGTGTGACCTCTATCACAATATTTTACTGCAATTTCTTCTGAGCGCATAATTGTAATCCCATAGCATAGACCTGGACTTTGTACTTTGAGGGCTCAACCACTTCATAATTTCGAAGACCCTTGTTGTCACAAGCACTTTTTCTGTCAATGCAAACATGATTAAGATTTATCCCTCATTCGCTTATGCTCGCCTTTAAACTTAGTCTCTACCATTTGTCATAGTGCGGTCTGCCTTTCAAGACTCTTTCTTCCATTTTTACCTCAGGATAAATGGGCAGATTGAAAAGCTCATATTTCAAAGCATCTAAACAAAAACGTTCCTACGTCAAAAATTCCAAACTCTTTACTGAATTTTCCAAACTGGAAGGCTCAGACTCACCTCTGAAAGAGGATATTAACGCAACAATGGACGTAGCCCAGGCCTTACCTAATAAGTCCAACGCAAAACGGTTAAAAATTGATCCATCTTAGCCACCTAAACTAACCTCACCTGCTTCCATGGAACTACTGCTGCAGGAAATAAGAGCGCTTCAGCCATTCGTCAAGGAAACTAACTCTAAATTACAACTCCTTTCACATAGCTGGTCCCAACTGGATACAAGACTTACAGCAGTGGAGCAAAATGTTTCCTCAATTAGCAAAACTACTAAAACTATTAACCATTTGCAATCCCAAGTTTCAACACTCCTTCAACAGGTTGAGGATCTCGAAAATCGAAATAGAAGGAACAATATACGTATTTATGGTCTGGTGGAGGAGGCAGAAGGTACGGAGCCCATCAACTTCTTCAAATCATTTCTTCCAAAAATGTTACACCTACCAGTAGATACTGTACTCAATATACAACGTGCACATAGATTGGGTCATCTTCCCTCAGGCACCTCACCATGACAGAGGTCGAGAGGAGTCATCCTTTATTTCCTAGAATACACAGATCTATTAGAAGTACTGGCAACAGTTGAAAGCACACAACGGATCTCCTGATCTGGCTCAAGTCTGTTTTTTGCCCAAGACTATGCCAAAGCAACAGCAGCCACGCTTAAAACCTTCTTGAATATGAGGCCAGACCTCTGTTCAATGGGAGCCAGATACAGTCTTTTTCAACCTTGTCTTTTTAAAGTTATGTACAACAGCAGAACTACTACATACGAGGACCCAGTACGTTTGCAAAGCTTCATTAACTTGCACAATACTAGTCATATGAAGTCTTCTGGATCCTCCTTCAGGCTTTCAAATGGACCTCCTTGCTTTCCTTCATAGTCATACTTACCCTTCATAGTCTGAAACTACTTGATGCCTCTTAGTTTCTTCATAATTTTCTTTCTCTTATCCTCACGCATAAGCTCTACAATCTTGTTGCATTCTTTTAGTTACATTTACTCATTCTTAATTGCTCTTCTGTTTATTGTTCAAACCATTACATTACATTTCATATGATGTTTTTCGCTTTCACAGCTTTTTTTTTCTTTACAGTAATGACTTGATCTTCGCCCGGTCCTGTTCAGTTTCTCCCGGATGTGTCGTCAGCTCCAAGTGGTTTCATCCCTCCCCACTTCATAGTTCCCTGTATGTAGGTATGTGTTTCTTGTAGTTTTTGTGTCTTTTTCTTTATCTTCTCATGTTCCTCCACCTTCTGCTGATTTTTTCCTGTTCATCTTTTCTGACATGATCATTTTCTACGTTCTTCGGTTTGTCTTTCATATATCTTTTGTTTTGTGTGTTGTGTTATCTTTTTTACTTTGTTCTTGTACCATCTAATCTCCTCATTTATTCCTTCTTGTGTGATTATTCTCTTTTTCCATTTCTATATCTACTTATCTACTGTTTTTATTTCTCAACATTGTGAACTTTCTTTTCTTCTATCTCACTTTAGTATCTCTTACAACACTAACTAACATTTCTGCAATGGATTAGACCTTGGTGTTTTATGTTCGGATTTTTCCATATATTACTCTTTCACTTTTTCTTGTTTCTGCTCACTTACATTCTATATTTTTCATTGTCCTAAATGTATTTCACACTCTCTTCTTCTTTCTATCTATTTCAATGCTATACAATGATTTTACAATGTAGTAGACTTTTGCACTGCAAGTTTGAATAATTCTCTTGTTGTTTTATTCTCTTATTGAATTGGATCGTTACTTTCCGTAGTGAAATATTTCATATATTCCTCAACCCATCATACCCAATCAAGAATTGACTATGTTTTTGTATCTCATAACATTTCACAGTCCCTTACACATGCAGAAATTGACCCTATTCTCTTATCGGATCACGCACCGGTTTCTATTAACTTTGATATAATTCCCAGGAATAATGATCCTAGAAGATGGCGTTTTAATAATGCACTCCTTTTAGACCCCAAATTCACTACAGCTTTTGCTTCATTCTCCAAGGAGTATTTTGAAATAAAAAATACAGACTCCCTTTCACCTGTAGTCATTTAGGATGTCTTTAAGTCATCAGCAAGGGGTTTTATTTTAGATTTTGTGTAAAAAAAAAAAAAAATTGCCCATAAAATTATAATATTTAACAACAAGGGGTGGTGATGGACAGAGTTTCTGAATTAAGCAGAATACTCTCACCCAGTCAAGAGATCAGGGCTAGATCCAACACCGTTTTTTAGCTCACTGCACCATCCCAGCTCAGAACCTGGCTATATGCAAATTAGTCTGTTCCTGTCCCAGTGCATGATGGGAACAGGGCAAACCAAACTACCAAGCCAATTCTTACACTGGGAAGGAAACAAGCTCCCGGGGACCGGTTTCTGGCATTTCAGCCGTCCTCGGCCCGGTTTGCTTGAATCCTGATGGTGCAATGAACAAGGGACTCACATCTGAGTATACCCTTCCACGCTTAGGGTGGACAAAATATTTAACAACAAGGGGTGGTGATGGACAGAGTTTCTGAATTAAGCAGAATACTCTCACCCAGTCAAGAGATCAGGGCTAGATCCAACACCGTTTTTTTAGCTCACTGCACCATCCCAGCTCAGAACCTGGCTATATGCAAATTAGTCTGTTCCTGTCCCAGTGCATGATGGGAACAGGGCAAACCAAACTACCAAGCCAATTCTTACACTGGGAAGGAAACAAGCTCCCGGGGACCGGTTTCTGGCATTTCAGCCGCCCTCGGCCCGGTTTGCTTGAATCCTGATGGTGCAATGAACAAGGGACTCACATCTGAGTATACCCTTCCACTCTTAGGGTGGACAAAATATTTAACAACAAGGGGTGGTGATGGACAGAGTTTCAGAATTAAGCAGAATACTCTCACCCAGTCAAGAGATCAGGGCTAGATCCAACACCGTTTTTTAGCTCACTGCACCATCCCAGCTCAGAACCTGGCTATATGCAAATTAGTCTGTTCCTGTCCCAGTGCATGATGGGAACAGGGCAAACCAAACTACCAAGCCAATTCTTACACTGGGAAGGAAACAAGCTCCCGGGGACCGGTTTCTGGCATTTCAGCCGTCCTTGGCCCGGTTTGCTTGAATCCTGATGGTGCAATGAACAAGGGACTCACATCTGAGTATACCCTTCCACGCTTAGGGTGGACAAAATATTTAACAACAAGGGGTGGTGATGGACAGAGTTTCTGAATTAAGCAGAATACTCTCACCCAGTCAAGAGATCAGGGCTAGATCCAACACCGTTTTTTAGCTCACTGCACCATCCCAGCTCAGAACCTGGCTATATGCAAATTAGTCTGTTCCTGTCCCAGTGCATGATGGGAACAGGGCAAACCAAACTACCAAGCCAATTCTTACACTGGGAAGGAAACAAGCTCCCGGGGACCGGTTTCTGGCATTTCAGCCGTCCTCGGCCCAGTTTGCTTGAATCCTGATGGTGCAATGAACAAGGGACTCACATCTGAGTATACCCTTCCACGCTTAGGGTGGACAAAATATTTAACAACAAGGGGTGGTGATGGACAGAGTTTCTGAATTAAGCAGAATACTCTCACCCAGTCAAGAGATCAGGGCTAGATCCAACACCGTTTTTTAGCTCACTGCACCATCCCAGCTCAGAACCTGGCTATATGCAAATTAGTCTGTTCCTGTCCCAGTGCATGATGGGAACAGGGCAAACCAAACTACCAAGCCAATTCTTACACTGGGAAGGAAACAAGCTCCCGGGGACCGGTGTCTGGCATTTCAGCCGTCCTCGGCCCGGTTTGCTTGAATCCTGATGGTGCAATGAACAAGGGACTCACATCTGAGTATACCCTTCCACGCTTAGGGTGGACAAAATATTTAACAACAAGGGGTGGTGATGGACAGAGTTTCTGAATTAAGCAGAATACTCTCACCCAGTCAAGAGATCAGGGCTAGATCCAACACCGTTTTTTAGCTCACTGCACCATCCCAGCTCAGAACCTGGCTATATGCAAATTAGTCTGTTCCTGTCCCAGTGCATGATGGGAACAGGGCAAACCAAACTACCAAGCCAATTCTTACACTGGGAAGGAAACAAGCTCCCGGGGACCGGTTTCTGGCATTTCAGCCGTCCTCGGCCCGGTTTGCTTGAATCCTGATGGTGCAATGAACAAGGGACTCACATCTGAGTATACCCTTCCACGCTTAGGGTGGACAAAATATTTAACAACAAGGGGTGGTGATGGACAGAGTTTCTGAATTAAGCAGAATACTCTCACCCAGTCAAGAGATCAGGGCTAGATCCAACACCGTTTTTTAGCTCACTGCACCATCCCAGCTCAGAACCTGGCTATATGCAAATTAGTCTGTTCCTGTCCCAGTGCATGATGGGAACAGGGCAAACCAAACTACCAAGCCAATTCTTACACTGGGAAGGAAACAAGCTCCCGGGGACCGGTGTCTGGCATTTCAGCCGTCCTCGGCCCGGTTTGCTTGAATCCTGATGGTGCAATGAACAAGGGACTCACATCTGAGTATACCCTTCCACGCTTAGGGTGGACAAAATATTTAACAACAAGGGGTGGTGATGGACAGAGTTTCTGAATTAAGCAGAATACTCTCACCCAGTCAAGAGATCAGGGCTAGATCCAACACCATTTTTTAGCTCACTGCACCATCCCAGCTCAGAACCTGGCTATATGCAAATTAGTCTGTTCCTGTCCCAGTGCATGATGGGAACAGGGCAAACCAAACTACCAAGCCAATTCTTACACTGGGAAGGAAACAAGCTCCCGGGGACCGGTTTCTGGCATTTCAGCCGTCCTCGGCCCGGTTTGCTTGAATCCTGATGGTGCAATGAACAAGGGACTCACATCTGAGTATACCCTTCCACGCTTAGGGTGGACAAAATATTTAACAACAAGGGGTGGTGATGGACAGAGTTTCTGAATTAAGCAGAATACTCTCACCCAGTCAAGAGATCAGGGCTAGATCCAACACCGTTTTTTAGCTCACTGCACCATCCCAGCTCAGAACCTGGCTATATGCAAATTACTCTGTTCCTGTCCCAGTGCATGATGGGAACAGGGCAAACCAAACTACCAAGCCAATTCTTACACTGGGAAGGAAACAAGCTCCCGGGGACCGGTTTCTGGCATTTCAGCCGTCCTCGGCCCGGTTTGCTTGAATCCTGATGGTGCAATGAACAAGGGACTCACATCTGAGTATACCCTTCCACGCTTAGGGTGGACAAAATATTTAACAACAAGGGGTGGTGATGGACAGAGTTTCTGAATTAAGCAGAATACTCTCACCCAGTCAAGAGATCAGGGCTAGATCCAACACCGTTTTTTAGCTCACTGCACCATCCCAGCTCAGAACCTGGCTATATGCAAATTAGTCTGTTCTTGTCCCAGTGCATGATGGGAACAGGGCAAACCAAACTACCAAGCCAATTCTTACACTGGGAAGGAAACAAGCTCCCGGGGACCGGTTTCTGGAATTTCAGCCGCCCTCGGCCCGGTTTGCTTGAATCCTGATCGTGCAATGAACAAGGGACTCACATCTGAGTATACCCTTCCACGCTTAGGGTGGACAAAATATTTAACAACATGGGGTGGTGATGGACAGAGTTTCTGAATTAAGCAGAATACTCTCACCCAGTCAAGAGATCAGGGCTAGATCCAACACCGTTTTTTAGCTCACTGCACCATCCCAGCTCAGAACCTGGCTATATGCAAATTAGTCTGTTCCTGTCCCAGTGCATGATGGGAACAGGGCAAACCAAACTACCAAGCCAATTCTTATACTGGGAAGGAAACAAGCTCCCGGGGACCGGTTTCTGGCATTTCAGCCGTCCTCGGCCCGGTTTGCTTGAATCCTGATGGTGCAATGAACAAGGGACTCACATCTGAGTATACCCTTCCACGCTTGGGGTGGACAAAATATTTAACAACAAGGGGTGGTGATGGACAGAGTTTCTGAATTAAGCAGAATACTCTCACCCAGTCAAGAGATCAGGGCTAGATCCAACACCGTTTTTTAGCTCACTGCACCATCCCAGCTCAGAACCTGGCTATATGCAAATTACTCTGTTCCTGTCCCAGTGCATGATGGGAACAGGGCAAACCAAACTACCAAGCCAATTCTTACACTGGGAAAGAAACAAGCTCCCGGGGACCGGTTTCTGGCATTTCAGCCGTCCTCGGCCCGGTTTGCTTGAATCCTGATGGTGCAATGAACAAGGGACTCACATCTGAGTATACCCTTCCACGCTTAGGGTGGACAAAATATTTAACAACAAGGGGTGGTGATGGACAGAGTTTCTGAATTAAGCAGAATACTCTCACCCAGTCAAGAGATCAGGGCTAGATCCAACACCGTTTTTTAGCTCACTGCACCATCGCAGCTCAGAACCTGGCTATATGCAAATTAGTCTGTTCCTGTCCCAGTGCATGATGGGAATAGGGCAAACCAAACTACCAAGCCAATTCTTTCACTGGGAAGGAAACAAGCTCCCGGGGACCGGTTTCTGGCATTTCAGCTGTCCTCGGCCCGGTTTGCTCAGACATGAGTCCCTTTCTCACTGCTCCATCAGGATTCAAGCAAGCCGGGCCGAAGACGGCTGTAATGCCAGAAACCGGTCCCCGGTAGCTTGTCTCCTTTCTGGTGAAGAATTGGCTTGGTAGTTTAGTCTGCCCTGTTCCCATGATGCACTGGGCCAGGGACAGACTGATTTGCATATAGCCAGGTTCTGAGCTGGGATGGGGCAATGAGATAAATAACGGTGATGGATCAAGCCCTGATCTTTGGACTGGGTAAGAGTGGTCTGCTTAATTCAGACACTCTGTTCATCACCACCCCCTTTTCTGAATCGTTTTTGGCCACTATAGGTGTGGCAGGGTACACTCAGACATGAGTCCCTTTCTCACTGCTCCATCAGTATTCAAGCAAGCCGGGCCGAAGATGGCTGTAATGCCAGAAACCGGTCCCCGGTAGCTTGTCTCCTTTCTGGTGAAGAATTGGCTTGGTAGTTTAGTCTGCCCTGTTCCCATGATGCACTGGGCCAGGGACAGACTGATTTGCATATAGCCAGGTTCTGAGCTGGGATGGGGCAGTGAGATAAATAACGGTGATGGATCAAGCCCTGATCTTTGGACTGGGTAAGAGTGGTCTGCTTAATTCAGACACTCTGTTCATCACCACCCCCTTTTCTGAATCGTTTTTGGCCACTATAGGTGTGGCAGGGTATACTCAGACATGAGTCCCTTTCTCACTGCTCCATCAGGATTCAAGCAAGCCGGGCCGAAGACGGCTGTAATGCCAGAAACTGGTCCCCGGTAGCTTGTCTCCTTTCTGGTGAAGAATTGGCTTGGTAGTTTAGTCTGCCCTGTTCCCATGATGCACTGGGCCAGGGACAGACTGATTTGCATATAGCCAGGTTCTGAGCTGGGATGGGGCAGTGAGATAAATAACGGTGATGGATCAAGCACTGATCTTTGGACTGGGTAAGAGTGGTCTGCTTAATTCAGACACTCTGTTCATCACCACCCCCTTTTCTGAATCGTTTTTGGCCACTATAGATGTGGCAGGGTATACTCAGACATGAGTCCCTTTCTCACTGCTCCATCAGGATTCAAGCAAGCCGGTCCGAAGACGGCTGTAATGCCAGAAACCGGTCCCCGGTAGCTTGTCTCCTTTCTGGTGAAGAATTGGCTTGGTAGTTTAGTCTGCCCTGTTCCCATGATGCACTGGGCCAGGGACAGACTGATTTGCATATAGCCAGGTTCTGAGCTGGGATGGGGCAGTGAGATAAATAACGGTGATGGATCAAGCCCTGATCTTTGGACTGGGTAAGAGTGGTCTGTTTAATTCAGACACTCTGTTCATCACCACCCCCTTTTCTGAATCGTTTTTGGCCACTATAGGTGTGGCAGGGTACACTCAGACATGAGTCCCTTTCTCACTGCTCCATCAGGATTCAAGCAAGCCGGGCCGAAGATGGCTGTAATGCCAGAAACCGGTCCCCGGTAGCTTGTCTCCTTTCTGGTGAAGAATTGGCTTGGTAGTTTAGTCTGCCCTGTTCCCATGATGCACTGGGCCAGGGACAGACTGATTTGCATATAGCCAGGTTCTGAGCTGGGATGGGGCAGTGAGATAAATAACGGTGATGGATCAAGCCCTGATCTTTGGACTGGGTAAGAGTGGTCTGCTTAATTCAGACACTCTGTTCATCACCACCCCCTTTTCTGAATCGTTTTTGGCCACTATAGGTGTGGCAGGGTATACTCAGACATGAGTCCCTTTCTCACTGCTCCATCAGGATTCAAGCAAGCCGGGCCGAAGACGGCTGTAATGCCAGAAACCGGTCCCCGGTAGCTTGTCTCCTTTCTGGTGAAGAATTGGCTTGGTAGTTTAGTCTGCCCTGTTCCCATGATGCACTGGGCCAGGGACAGACTGATTTGCATATAGCCAGGTTCTGAGCTGGGATGGGGCAGTGAGATAAATAACGGTGATGGATCAAGCACTGATCTTTGGACTGGGTAAGAGTGGTCTGCTTAATTCAGACACTCTGTTCATCACCACCCCCTTTTCTGAATCGTTTTTGGCCACTATAGGTGTGGCAGGGTATACTCAGACATGAGTCCCTTTCTCACTGCTCCATCAGGATTCAAGCAAGCCGGGCCAAAGACGGCTGTAATGCCAGAAACCGGTCCCCGGTAGCTTGTCTCCTTTCTGGTGAAGAATTGGCTTGGTAGTTTAGTCTGCCCTGTTCCCATGATGCACTGGGCCAGGGACAGACTGATTTGCATATAGCCAGGTTCTGAGCTGGGATGGGGCAGTGAAATAAATAACGGTGATGGATCAAGCCCTGATCTTTGGACTGGGTAAGAGTGGTCTGCTTAATTCAGACACTCTGTTCATCACCACCCCCTTTTCTGAATCGTTTTTGGCCACTATAGGTGTGGCAGGGTACACTCAGACATGAGTCCCTTTCTCACTGCTCCATCAGGATTCAAGCAAGCCGGGCCGAAGACGGCTGTAATGCCAGAAACCGGTCCCCGGTAGCTTGTCTCCTTTCTGGTGAAGAATTAGCTTGGTAGTTTAGTCTGCCCTGTTCCCATGATGCACTGGGCCAGGGACAGACTGATTTGCATATAGCCAGGTTCTGAGCTGGGATGGGGCAGTGAGATAAATAACGGTGATGGATCAAGCCCTGATCTTTGGACTGGGTAAGAGTGGTCTGCTTAATTCAGACACTCTGTTCACCACCACCCCCTTTTCTGAATCGTTTTTGGCCACTATAGGTGTGGCAGGGTATACTCATGTTGCGTGCTTATCTAGGTTCCTGATCGATACTGTGACCTTATGTCCTATTCGGCTATAAATCCATTTATTCCCTATATTGGCATAACCGTTCAAGTGCGATTTTCTGAAAAGTCATCTCTGGCCTCACACGAACAGAGCCACATTCCAGCATGACTCTCTGCTACTTCCTTTGCGACCAATTAGTGCAATGACAGAGCAGCAGCCACTATCTGATATTCCTAGATAACACTCCGAGTTCTTCAACAAGATAAAAACTTAGCAAACCTGGAAATCCCCGCTTGCTATGTTTTGATTAGTAATGGAACTCTAATGAGCAACTGATAACTGTCACTTCCTAGTGACATCTTTAATTGACGTCTTATGTCCAGCAAACTTGCGTCAAACCCGGCACCTGTCAGGTATAAATATTACCAACGTTGCCTTAAGCAATGTGAGCTGTGAGCTGCGAGCGAACATGTTGCTGATGCCAGCTGCCTGCATGACCCCGTGTTGGTAAAAACTAGCACTCTGTCGCTGCAGCCTGCTATCCTGTGGTGGTGAAGCTGCTGATTACCATTATCGCCGTTTAAGCGCGACCTATGGTGCAGTACGCTTGAGGAGCCGAGCAGCCGTCCTCTGCGAAGACATCCAGCCCAGCTGCCCGCGGACGCTGTCACCCCTCCTTCCTCGACGCGCTGAGAGAAGCCGCTGCCTTTCTCGTGCAGAGAAATCCAGTCCCGGCGCTTCCGGTTTACCCTCGCGGGTGACTGGGATATCGAGAGAGACCCCTGAAGGAGATACCA
Source organism: Lissotriton vulgaris (assembly GCF_964263255.1). Lineage (NCBI taxonomy): Eukaryota > Metazoa > Chordata > Amphibia > Caudata > Salamandridae > Lissotriton > Lissotriton vulgaris. The sequence goes on along the minus strand of NC_141691.1, from coordinate 945,387,600 downwards.
ATCCTCCATCATTCTATTCAGAGGTATGGTGTTGACTAAACCCTTAGACGAGAATTCTTGAAACAAACCTTGGCAAAACCAACTTAACTTAAGCTACTTACTTACTCCCCCTTCTCACGTTTTAGGCTTAGGTCAGGCACACTGGGGTAGGCTTAGTTAGAAGCACCAGTTGAGTATGTTAGCCTAATGTATATATGACTGTATATATGTTTTATTACTTTTAAACCATTGTATGGCTAAGAAACCATATCAATGCTTTTACAGTTCTATTTCGCAATACTTATCTTACTGTACGTACTTTTTATAATAACAATTATTGCAATTGTGGCAATACATTTCTCTTGTACGAGAAGAAAGACTGTTCAATAAATGTTAACCCTTTATTGATAAACGCCCGTCTCTCTATTCTCTACTTACTGTGAAAGTAAACTGCACTAGACTGACTGAGTGAAATCTATGTCTATTGTTTCACACGACCCTAGAGATCGACTCTTGATCTGAGGAGCAAAGTTGTCATGTTGCACGGTTGTTGGAAAACTGAATCCCTTCTTGTCTGTGCCAAGGAAGCTGATCACTTCCTATGCAGAGAAGAAAGTTTCCAGTGACCTCTGAGCTAGTTGGTAACACAACCCAATTAAGTTTAGCATAGTCAGTGGAGGCCTGGAATATAAGCAGTTCCACGTCGATACTACTGTTTATGTTATTCCAATGCGCAGGGCCTAGTGGGAAACTAGGAACTACACTACATGGCGCCCAACGTTTGGTAAGGCGATAAACTAACGTAAGACTTGTAGGGTAACTCAGTCGTGCATATTTCACACCCCTTTTCTCCCGTAAATACTCCAATAGACGTCTGGAGTGGGTGAAAGGTTAAAATCCGTCCCGACCTTAGTAGGAAGAGATTCCTATGTAAAGCTCTGGTTTATTCAACGTTGAAGGATACAGTGTTCCAAAATATTGTGCATCTAATCTTTGTCTCCTTGGAGACCTACTCTGCAAAGCCTGCATTTTTTAAATGTCAGACAATGAAGAAGAAAGGGAAGCAGCTAGGCTGGCTTCCATACTAATAGAGGAGGACTCGAGTCTCCTACAGGCAGACCCGGATGCTATTATCATCCCGGTCCAGTTAAGAAGATCTATAACTTTAAAACTTATAGAAAACGGACTGCCACCTCAAGGTGGTACAGTAATTTTCGTGATAGAGGCTCACGAGTATCGGCAGACAGAGGTATTCTATTCATGGATAAACTTTCCAGCGGTAAACGCTATAACACAAGAGTTTCACTATTACAAAATAGAGGAACCTCCGGGAGAGTACGCTCCTTTCGAGGAGATTGAAATCCCACTTAAATTTCAAGAGCACCTGCTCTGGTTTAATGGCGCCCTAAAACACAATGATCACATTACTAGGCTCGGTCCACTAGGTAGACCAGGAGCCACGTGGCCGGTTCTAGCCAGCTACACACCACATCCTGACATTGCAAGAATGTCTAGAGAAGAGCTGCTAGCACAGCTAAACACATTAATAAAAATACATAGGCAATTAGTCCAATATGTAATACGGACTGCAACAGTCCAGCCAGCTGTTAATTCACACCAGCTGACCCCTCACCAGGGGAACACAAATAAAATTACACCACAGAACATACAGTCATGTCTTGGTAAAACACCCGTAAAACGGGAACAAATTCCTTTCTGGTTAGCCCAGAAAATCACTCAAATAGAGGCAGTATTTCCTGATACTACCCCTATTGAGAAACACAGAATCTTGACCATCTGCCTTCCTATGGGAATCGCACCACACGTGGAGGACTGTGACACTTGGGGTACAGTCTTTGCTTCCATTTACACAAAAACACACGGTGTTCCGTCTATGGCGGTAATACCAGAAGTGCTAAAACAGATTCAAAATGAATTCGGTCCAGAACCCGCTTTAAATCTAGGTATGAAATTACTGAAAGACTTCAAGCAGGTCACGGCTATATTATTAGCCAACATTAAAGGAGAAGCAGCATCTGTGGCGATTCGCCAGAAGTTGAGGGAAACAGATATAAAAGATCCTGTTGAACTTGCAAAAATCATAGAAAAATGCTATGAAGAATTAGGTAGAGACAGCTTGGGTGGAAAACCTGTTAAGCCCCAACTGCTCGAAAATCCGGAAAAATTATTTATTAAAAATAATTCAAACACTCCTAAAAAGAGCTGGGATGGAAATAAACAATCCACTCCCAAGGAAAAAGTTTTCCAGTCCAGAGGAAGGTCTCCTCGACGGAGGGAAAGAACTCCGACTCGAGAACGCCAGTCTCCCCAACGGGAGCCCTCTGAGAAAAGATATAACCTTAGAAATAGGGATAATCTAAAAAAACCTGATAGATATCAAAGTATTGATACACGTCCCTCTCGATCTTTTCCACAGAATTCGGAAAGAAGAGGACGGTCAGACCCAGGAGAGCACACCAAGTCCAAAGACAAGGAACCTGCTCAAAATAAGAAATCTCAATTTCAGAAAAAGAAGGTAGCCAGTATTAGAGTAATCAACCATGCCGAGAATACTGAGGACACAGTTGAAAAACGGGGAGTGGGCATTGACAATGTTGGACAGTGCCGCAGAGATCAGTATAGCGCGCAAGATCTTGATGAGTCATCTGGAGACAGTGGACACGAATGAATACATTCAGGTTGAAACTGCCGACGCCAGACTTAGCGAGCCCCATAAAATATACGAAATAACATTGCGTATGGAGGGTGATAAGACTAGGAAAATTAAGGGTCTATTTTGGGATAAGCTCTCAAAAGGCTATGATATTCTGTTAGCTGAAAAAGATTGGCCCCCGGAGTTTGTCAGGGAGTGCCCTCGTGGCGAAGAAGTGATTATGCCTGCCTTCTCGAATCACATACCGATTCACAAAACATATACATATGCAAGGAAATGGGCAGTAGCCCAGGCACCTGCATTGTATAAAAATCATGTAGGATGGGATGAGGATTCACCGCCTCACAAAATCCAACTAAAAAATGAACCAACTGCCCAACGGCAGTATCCCATAAAGCAAGAAGCTAAAAAACAAGTCAGGGAGATCTTAGATCAACTTGAGTACCAGGGGGTGATTGAAACATGCACCTCTCAAATGAACAATCCTTTGTTTCCTGTCTCCAAGCCAGACAATTCATATCGTCTAGTTTTGGACTACAGACATCTTAATACATGTTGCAAAACTTTTGCAGTACAAAACTTGCATAGTGCAGCCCTAATGAATAACATAGTTAGGAAAAAATATAAAACGACATTAGACATTTCTAATGGTTTCTTTTGTCAAAACATTGCACCAGAAAGCAGATACTTGACCGCTTTCTCCGCATTTGGGTCGCAGAAAAAATTCTGTCGACTCCCACAGGGGTTCAAGAACAGCCCAGGACTATTCTCAGCTAGGGTAACAGAGTTACTACAAATCTATGATGATGAAGCATTATCTTACGTGGATGATATTTATCTCACAGACGACGACTTGGATACTCACTTGAAAAGAGTGAACACCATTATACTTGGGTTCGCAGCAGAGGGTTACAAATTCAACTTTAAAAAATCCCGAATTGCCCATCTGACAGTACTGTTTTTAGGGTACGAATTATCAAGTGAAGGGAAAAGCCTAGCGGACAACTTCTTAGAGAAGTGCGCTGTACTCCAAGCTCCAAAAACGCTGAAGAATTTACAATCAATACTAGGTTTTCTGAATTTCGGAAGAACTTACATACTAAATTACGCAGAGAGGGTTAAACCTCTCTACGAACTAATTAAACCTGATTTAAAACAAATCAATTGGACTCAAAAACACACAGAAATTTTGAGATCACTGCAAACAGACATGTTAGCAAAAACAAAATTAGATACACGTGACAACACACGTGATCTTGTAATCCGAGTCATCCCAGGAAGATGCGGATTCACATACCTAACCTCTAATGAGGGAGAAAAGGTACCAATTTCAATTAAATCTCACTTGTACACACAAGCAGAAAAAACATTCAGTCACACAGAAAGAACTGTGAACGCAGTGCAAATCGCATTAGCAAATGAACGAGAACTAGCACACGGCAAACGGATTAATATCCTTACAGCAGAATCCGCTTTCGAGGCGCTATTCAGCCCAGTAAACCTGCCTACAGTGTCACTGGATCCGAAGTGGATACAGTGCATAGATTCTCTTGGAGCGGAAGAAGTGAAATACTATTTCGCCCCGCAATTTGAAGAACTGAATGATTTAGAATATGAAGAAGAATATCCTCTGCCAATCGAAATTCTGCCTCTCCCACAATACGCCTGTATAATCTATACAGATAGCTTTGTACAGCATTTCAACGTAGAGAGCAAATCCTACAATGCAGCGTGTGCGATCATTAAAGGTCGTTGGCTGTGCGGTAAATTCAGACCGAAAGTAACAAAAACTGAATCTGTAAGAAACTGTTCGGTTCAGAGAACTGAAATCAGATCTTTAAAGATGGCGCTCGAAAATGCAGAACGCGAATTCCCCACACTTATCGTGTGCGATTCTCATTTTTGCGTCAATTCTTACAATAACAAACTGCAGAGTTGGATCGAAAACGACTACAAAGATGACACAGGTGCCACAATAAAGCATAAATTGCTCTGGAACGAGGTAGCTCTTTTAAGTAAAGAACTACAAAAGACTCACGTGATTCACGCACAGAGTCTTCAACGTGATGGCGTTCACGTTGCAGGGAATTCATTGGCTAATACAGCCAAAGCGGAAGCAACTAACCCGGCTTCCGTAGCCACAAAAAAGCGTACAGATAAGTACATAGACGGGGAAACCATGCTGGCAGTAAAAACGACCGTAAAAGGCGACTGTGCAGCACTACCCGTAAACTATCCACTCAATTATGCATACATAATCGATGCAAACTCCGTTCCTTTTGCTCGAATCCCTGGAGTGGGGGACAGAGTAATTCCAAACAGGAGCAGGAGGGGCTTCCTCTTACTGGAAGCACACATGGGGTTGGGTCTGAAACACCAAACAATCAAAGCCTCTCTGAAAGAATTGCAATCAGAGTACTGGTGGCCAGGAATGAGTATAGATATTCAATGTTTTGCTCAAAATTGTGAAGACTGCAACAGAGATCGCAGTAATGAACAGGCCAGTGTAGTTTCAGGATCCCTTCTAGACAGCATAAGGCGGTCTATCTGCGCAATCAAAGAAGAGAAGCGCGTCCCAGTGTACACCATTAAGACGAAAAGCACTTAAAAATGAGGCCACCAGCGCTCGGCTGACGCTAGAACGGTTATAAAAGATTTGCGAGTCCATATCGGCACATACGCAATTACCACGTTCCATTCTGACCAGGGTCCTGCTTTCAGCTCTCGAGCTTATGGGGGGGCCATGGCTAGCATGGGAATTGGGTTGCGGTATTCTTGTCCGTCGCACAAGTGTGGTAGAAGGAAAAAACCGGGATATAAAGCAATCTATAACTGCGAAGGTATTAGGTTCAGGCGCTGGGTGGGTCAAACATTTAATAAGTGTCCAGACTAGTCTTAACAACATGCCAAGAAATTCTCTAAAAGGTTTCAGCCCATACGAACTATTGTTCGGAATTAGAATGAACGTTCAGGACCTCGATAGTCAGATGTCAGTGGTACAAGAAGAAACAAAGCAGTTTGAAGTAAAAGACCGTTTGGCTGTTTTACAGGAACTGAATGAAACAAGAAAATCATTAAGCAACATAAAGTTAAAGCAACAGCCAAGTACCACTGACGAGGCACCACCCGCAACAGCCCCAGCAAGGCCTGTCTGGATTCCAAAGATTGGGGATCTAGTCAGAGAAAAGATCGCGGTTAAGAAGGAATTTGGGCCTTCTTACAGAAAAGCAGTACCTGTCTTAGCAGTCACCGGAACAAGATCAGTTGTGCTACCGCCCCTTGCTGGTAAAAAGGAGAACAGAGTCGTGTCTATCGATCTGGTAAAACCACAAGCATGTGGCCTATAATCAACAACCACCGGAGGCTGAGGCGCCGCCGCCACCCAGCGAGGAACGTCTGAAGGGAGTAACAACAACGAGAGCAGTAGATGCGACTGAAGACCGGAGCCTGCCCCCCTCGGCCCTGTTGGATTCAGGGCCACTGCCTGCGCTGCCCTCACGGTAAATAGACTTGGAGCCATGTTCTAATCCCTGGAGGTTAATTACACACAATTTACATATATCGGAAGGGTCTGAGTCACGTTATGGATTAAACAACTGCTTCAAGAGGTTAATTACACACAATTTACATATATCGGAAGGGTCTGAGTCACGTTATGGATTAAACAACTGCTTCAAAAGTTCTGGTGGCAAACTAAAAAGGCACACAGAGACGTAAGGTATTTATTTCTCTTTCCCGCCTGCTCACTTTTTAAAAAATACCTCCTTTGTTCAAAATGGCTGGAGCCATAAACCTGTAGCAATAAATCCCCTCCGGTACCTCTGTCCACGAGGCTCCTCAGTTAACTCCCCCACACAGAGATAAGCATTCCACCCAGCGAGCTGGAGCATTGCTGGCTTAGACGGAGAGTGAAATTCCTTCCCCTATGTTAAAAGTAACAGCAGCAGACAGAGGACTAATATCCCCTCCTCCACTGCTTGCATGTAGGGGAAGGGAAACTGCTCTTCCAAGCAACAGCAACAAACAGAGGACTACTGTCTAACCCAGTTATTTGGCGGCCATTTTTGACTAGTTTCTCTCGGGCGGGGATCATTATCTGAACAGACACTAAGAACCTAGCATATTAGACTAATCTCAACTACCAACTACTGTGCTCAGTTGTGTATTCACACCATCTGGTGAAAGGATGTTTGTTGGTTGTTGGTTTGTTGGCTACTCGGTAATGCACTGCCTCTGATTGCTACCTCATACATGAAAAATTGGCTGCCTATTATTGCAGTATTATAATTCTACCTCAGTGCTCAGTTGGGTATTCACACCATCTGGTGAAAGGATGTTTGTTGGTTGTTGGTTTGTTGGTTACTCGGTAATGCACTGCCTCTGATTGCTACCTCATACATGAAAGATTGGCTGCCTATTATTGCAGTATTATAATTCTACCTATATTTTGAACAGGCTGCCTATTATCGTCTGCCTATTATTGCAGTATTATAATTCTACCTATATTTTAAACAGTGTTAATGCAGATTGCTACCTCATATATGAAACTATTATTCCCCTACCTGTATTTTAATGTTTTGTAATGCACGGCTTGTGATTGCTACCTCATACATGCCTATTATTGCAGCAGTATAATCCTACTTATATGCTGAACGTTTGCAATGCAGATTGCGACCTCATATATGAATGATTCTCTGCCTATTATTGCAGTATTATAATTTCACCTATATTCTGAACATAATAACGCTCAGAGTACGACCCCATTTATGGTTGTTTACTAACTAATGTCACCTTCGATTCTTTGATTCAGATTTTTGACGCATATACTGTATTGTGTACATTTTCGTTTATTGTAAACTTGCACATTTCTCACTTTTCTTCACTGTCAATGTACTAGCACTACCTCAAATTGTTCTGGTGAATAACTAGTATTATTATTGCTCATTATGCACCGTTTGACACCACTCATACCTTTATATTCTTGTATATTTAGCTACATTATTTAAGCTGGACCGTCAGCTACCTCATATTTCGCTACATTATTTAAGCTGTACCATCAGCTACCTCATATTTCTTCACTCATTAGTGTACACTGTGTGTCGCACTATCATCTACCCTCCCACACCCACCTCACCGCCACACTCACCCACACATATAACGCCATCCTAGCATGGAGCCCATCGGCAGGCACACATATTTCTTCACTCATTAGTGTACACTGTGTGTAGCACTATCATCTACCCTCCCACACCCACCTCACCGCCACACTCACCTACACATATAACGCCATCTTAGCATGGAGCCCATCGGCAGGCACACATTTAAAATCAACTACCCACCCGCACTCACCAAAAAAGCCGCTAAACGCTTTAAACACAACTTCCTGAGGTCTCACCCTGAAATCCCCTTTGTCGACACCTACTTCTCACCAGTCAATGGATCCCTTAACATCGATATCATCTTCCACACCTCTCGCAGAGCTCAATGGAGAAAAATGTTCCTTACGCTGCTCACTGTCTCCACCACCAGGAAATCTGCTCACTGCTTCACTCTCTCCATCACACCCTCCCAACTCTTCCTAGGCAGAACCACTATTACTATCTACAATAACGGGATTGTCCTAATTCAATCCACAGACAGGAACCTGGAACTACTAGACAACCTGTTCCCCACTTTCAAAGAGTACCTCTCCAACCATCGGACCCCCACTCACATCCCCGCCAGTATTATCACACTAGACCTCACAGCCCCCACCGACGACTCTTCTTACCTAGCTCAGCACCAGAACGACACACACCTCACCTCCTCCCCCAACACAACAGCCACTCACCCACCTGCTGCAACCACCCCACACTCCGCAATCACAGACATAAATAACCTCCCATCACACATCAGCCGACCCCACACTCCCACCCCGGTGACACCCACTCATTATACTCCCACCCATCCTCTCCCCCCTGACATCATAGACCCCGCCCACAACCCCTCTAACCTAGTTCAGCACCAGATCGACACACATCGCGACAAATCCCACACCCTGTCCCCCCCTCTCTCAGCCCCCACTTCCACACGCTAACTAACCATACAGAGCACACCACATCTACTACCGTATCCCCCCCGCCCCACGACAGGACCATCTCCAACCTCGACTCCCCCCCCACTCTCAGCCCTCACTTCCCTTCAGGCTCCCCTTTCACCACCATCATACACTCCACTTCCACCCCGCTCTCTCCGCCTGCCATGAATCCCCGCCTCCACGCCCCCAATCTCCTTCATACTTCATCCACTCCCATCGCCCCCTTACCCACTCAACCTAACACCAACCCTAACGACAACACGGAGCCCTGCATGAACACTAACCCTCCCCCCCACCCGCACGCTAAGTCCCAGGTCAGCCACCCAACCATGACTTCCACCCCAGCACTAATACTCACCCCACGCTAGACAAGATTATGTCCTGCCTCCTACAACTCAAAGAAGAAATTCACACCATCAAGGAAGACATGCACATCATCAAAGAGCTGATCACCACACCCCATAGACTCGCCTCACCCACCACCATCTCCCCTCTCAACATGCTCCCCTCCCGTCCGGACGACGCTCCTAAGCCATGTCCCACGCACCGGACCGCGATCCATGCCCACAATCGCAACAAGCACAACCGCCACATTCACTGGACCGCGATCCCCTCCCACAATCTCAACAACCGCCCCCTTCGTTCATGCAACTCCCACTCGGACCTCGACACTCTCTCCCTCCTCCGCTCCTATGACCAAGCTCCCCTAAACCTCACAACGGCTACGCACCTCCCCATCCCCACAATACACTCAAACCCCCGTAGATCCTCCACTCTCAACAACAGAATATCCGTCCCTAATAACCTTAGAAAAGTCCCCCTCTCTCTAGCACCCTCTTCCTCTCCAGACATACCCCGTCTCAAATGCACTCTCATAAACTGCAGATCGGCTTCTAAACACTCCGCCGCCATCGCTGATCTCATCCTCAGATTGGACCTTGACCTAATCATCCTGACTGAAACCTGGTTAACCGAATCCTCTACACCTATAATGGACATTCTGGTCCCCCCTAACTACCACATCATTAGGCTTGACAGGTCTGGCAAGATAGGTGGCGGAATCGCATGCATATACAGGAACAGCCTTTCTGTTCTGAAAGTCCCCATGCCGTCCCTACCCTCTCCAACTTCCTACGAATACATCTGCCTCGATATCATCAGTGATGGCAAACCGATTTGCTCTCTCCATAGCATTTACCACCCTCCCAGAGACCACCTCACCTTCGCCCAGCAAATGATGGACCTGATTTCAACCAACGCAGGACGACAGCTCACCCAAATATACCTGGGCGACTTCAACCTCCATTGGAACGATCTTAACGATGCGGTGGTAAATAGTCTTAAAAGCTTCCTCAGCGCCCTGGACCTCACACAATTATGCAACAGCCCGACCCACGTGAAAGGCTCCATCCTCGACCTCATCATCGCCAAAGAGGGCGCTATTCAACTTGAGGCTATTCAACCCTGTGACTGGTCAGACCATCATATTGTTACATTTCACATCAATGAAAAAGTCAAACTCAACTCTGTTCAACCCACCAGACCTAAAGTCTGGAAAAGAGACCTGAAAAGACTCAACCCATTATCCTTACCTCAGAACAGTCGCGACCTCCTACTCCCCCCTACTGGCGCTACAGATGTCCAATCTCTGACTGACCACTATCTTAGTGCAGTGACCTCAATAATTGATGAGGCTGCTCCCATGCAGCTAAAAAGAGTCCCCGCTAAAATCTCCAAACCATGGTACGATGGGAGTCTCAATGAAGATAGACGAGCCATGAGACTGGCAGAGCGCACCTGGAGGACAGCTCCCTCTGCACTACACCTAAAAACCCTGAAGACAAAGAGAAACGCCTACTTCAGGAAAATAAAGCGCTCGAAAGCAAACTTCTTCAGCCTCCAGCTTGACCAAGCAAAAAACCGCCCTAGAAAACTGTTTGAGTTAATCAGAACACAAGCCAAGGAACAACCCCAACCTCTCAGTACCTTGCACGAAGCACCCTCATGTGATGACTTCGCCACTTTCTTTACCCAAAAAACTGACAACATAAAGAATGACCTCCGCGCGGACGCAAGACTCCACAGCACTCTCAATTGCATAACACCCACCGAACCTAAAAACAATGCAACTTGGTCAACCTTTGAAACCTACTCCGAAGAAGAAATAGGCAAACTGCTCAGCACCTTGAAACCTTCCAATCACCTCTCGGATCCCCTCCCTGCCAACGCTGTCAAAGATTTCATCCCACTGCTCCTTCCCCTCTGGACTAAAATCATCAACAGCTCGCTCCAAGAAGGAACTTTCCCTGACTCCCTCAAAATTGGACAAGTCACACCTCTGCTAAAGAAACCTACTGCCGACCCATCCGACTTAAACAACTACCGTCCCATTACCAATATTCCCACTCTCGCCAAATTACTGGAAAAATGCGCTCAACTACAACTGACTAAACATATCAACCAGTTTGATCTCCTCAACCCGCATCAATCAGGGTTCCGTGCAGGACACAGCACTGAATCAGCTATGACGCACATAATTGACGACGCCCTTCAAATTCTAGATCAAGGTGATACCTGCCTCCTCATCCTGCTTGATCTCTCTTCAGCATTCGACACTGTCAAACACGAGAAGTTACTCGAGCTTCTGAGCACAAGAATGGGTCTTTCTGGGACTGTTCTCAAGTGGTTCACCTCCTTTTTACACAACAGGTCGCAGAAATTCAAGAGTAACAACCGGATGTCCTCTCCAATACCTGTATCGTTAGGCGTCCCACAAGGATCTTCCCTATCACCAACCCTGTTCAACCTAGTTATGGAACCTTTCACCACCTTGCTCCAAGCATCCAATGTACTCTTTCACATGTACGCAGATGACACCCAACTATATCTCAAATTACAATCCCCCAACGACATTTTACTACTGAACTCTACGATCAGAAGCACTCAATCCTGGCTTGCTGATAATCATCTCAAACTCAATGCTCTGAAAACAGAATTCCTGCTGATCTCACCCCCGGCGAAGATCCCCATCACGCAAACCTGGCTTAAACAGTTAACTGCACTCAATGTCCAACCCATCATAGTGGACTCAGCGAAATCTTTAGGCATAACCCTCGACTCCAACCTTAACATGCAACATCATATCAGCAAGGCTACTAAGGGAGCAAACTTCCAAATCAATACACTGAGGAAGCTTAAACCCTTCCTGCCAGCCAAAGACTTCCAAACTGCAGTACAAGCTCTAGTTATCCCTCGAATTGAATACGGCAGCATCGCCCTTTGCGGTCTCCCGTTAACCAGCACTGCACCCCTAAGAGCCTCTCTAAACGCTGCAGCCAGACTCATCACTGGATCAAAAAAACACTCACACATCACCCCTGATCTGAAAACACTGGACTGGCTGCCTTTTGAAGCCAGAATACATCTGAAAATCGCCTGCATGACACACAAGGCTCTACACCTGAGCTCTCCCAGATACCTCACTCAGAAGCTGTCAATCTCTGGCGGCTCTAGAATCACTAGAGGCACAGACAACCTTCTGCTAAAACCTCGAAGATTCCGGAAGGTAAAAACATATAAACGCTCTTTCTCAGGAATGGCACCCAGGATCTGGAACTCACTCCCCCCTGAAACTAGGCTCATCTCCTCCTTCACTCTTTTTAAGAAAGAAGTAAAAGCCATTTTTATGGCCAAATACACTTGACCGATTAGCATGGTTTTCGGAAGACCCTACTCCGACCTGTATTACTTTGCTCGAACTCTATGCATGTATGATCATGTATGATTATGTATTTCACCTGAATTATTGTTGCTACTACCATCTACGCACACATTTAAATCGCTGTTCGAACTTTATGACTATGTATCTCACCTGTATTATCGATGCTACTGACTATCTATGCACACATTTAACTGTTATATTTGTATTATTGATGTGTTGTTCTACCTATGTGTAACCCCAATCTCTTGCTGGCATTATCGATGCTACTGACTATCTATGCACACAGTTAACTTTTATATCTGTATTATTGATGTGTTGTTCTACCTATGTGTAACCCCAATCTCTTGCTGGCATTCCCAGCCGTGTAAAGCGCTCTGATATCTGCAAAGATCCTGTTCGCGCTATATAAAACTTTCAAATAAATAAATAAATAAATAAATAAATAAATAAACAGTAGGCCCAGTGGACTCCCAAGAAACAACAGAATACCCAAACTTGCAACAATGCAAGCGGTTCAAACTGAAAGACTAATCACATTCGATCAGCCTGCAGTGCACAATGAAGGACTATGCAATACAGCCATGGAACTCGTGCCTCTTGAAACACAGATTGAAACAGTTCGTCAAGAAACAACACCAGTCTACAATGATGTGGCGTCAGAAAGTGCTACCGAGAGACAGATTGAAAGAACAATCCCATCAATTGACAGAACTGCCTCTGGTTATTTCATCAACTTCGACAACTTCTCTGAAGATTTAAACGACCCCGAAGTGATGCCAGAAACAAAAAAGTCTTTTAAAGAAAAAGCAACGGAACTCTTTCATCAACTGAAGGAAATCTACCTAATTTCCCCTTGGCTAGAGTTCTGGTTCGGTCTAGGTGTATTTTTCCTCCTGCTTTGGCTCATCATGGTACTGTGTTTGGGAAAATTCATTGAAGGAAAATATATTACAATGGACACAGCAAGTCAGAACATCAACCTAGTCCTGAAACCACACAGATCATCCCACGTGAAGAAAAGAGAACTGTCAACAGTAAATGTCACAGCAATTCCAATACCTGGTGGGGTAGTATGGGAGAAAACAGACTATGAGATCTATGGTCCGGTCGAAATCCTGAAGTATCCTCATCAACTAAAGGTTTCCTTAAGTGACTTTGTGACACCAAGTACATTCTCTGATGATTGGGACTTTAACAGTATTAATGACATGATGTCTGATTTAGTAATGTCAGCTAGATTCACAGATCATGATTATTTACAAGGTTCATCTAGTTATGAGCAGTTATTCTGTTACACCCATTATGGGGATCATTACTTGCATAAATCTGCACAGCCTAGAAATGTTTTTATGTATAATCAATGGGAACATTGTGCTACACCACCTAAAAGCAGTTCTAAAGCATTTTTTGAGAGATTCAAATACTTCTCAGGGTTTAACACAAGTGATGCAGAAACGTTTTATTACAAACTGTTAGATAAAACAGGAATGAAAACAATGCTGACAAATTCTAAATTGATATATTCAGAAGCATTTTATGACAAAATGATGACATTTGGTTTTGATTATTGGAAAAATAATATTGAAACTAAAACAATTTGGGGTACAAAAGATTGGCAGGTGCAAGGCAAAGAAGCACTATTTAGAACCTGCATGATACCTGAACAAATGTTATTTTTAAATGACACAGTACACCAAACCTCTTGTCTTGGCCTAGCCAAGAACAAAGACCTTAAAACACTGTCTATACCAAAGCCAATACCTGAAAATGCAACCGCTGATATTGAGTTCGACGTGTCAAAAATTTTAAATTTCAACAGAACACATACTTATTGGAAAAAGTGGTTAATCTGGCCTACAGACACAAATAGCTGTCAAGATAGGTTCCTGAATAAAACACAGGGTTTAAAAATGACCAGATTAGACCCTAGATATTCCCAGAGACAACATCCAGGGATTATAACAACATACAGTGTAGGGAAACTCTGCCTTGAATGGCTAACTACATCCACACTGGCTGAAATTAAGCAACACTTGTCTTTATTAAAAGATGGTGCTGATTTGCGCGATTTCATTCTTGGACCACGCAAACAGCGTCAAAAGCGTTTCATAGCGACCAGTATCTATGCTGCTTACAACGAGGCTTGGAAAGTAAAGCAAATTGAAACTGCTGAAAAAATACGAGAAATTGATCGTATTAATTTGGAAAAATCACTTTCTGTGGTAGACAATGGGTTAATGACTCTGTCTTCCAGAATATATTCTTTGGACAATATTGTATCATCTGCCTTTGATGTGATAGACAGAGATTTGCTAATGTTACAACATGGCCAATCTCAATTACGCTCTATTATAGAATTAGGCTGGACGCTGCAAAATCTTCGTTCAGGCTATGTGCCTTGGCGTTTAATCAACACAACGTCATTATTTTCCATTTTTAACCTTACTGATAAACAGATCAGTTTGGCACAGAAAGGAGCAGACTATACAATCCTGAGCATCGAAAAACTCGAGAGATTACCATTGACAATGTCAGAGAGTCCTGTCATTGAATGGATAATACACGGAATTATCACAATTCCGATAACAACTTTCCGATTTCATAAATGCCTTGAGTACATACCTGCTGGCCAATATGAACAATTGGGTAAGGGATATGTTAAATCCGAATGGAAATTACCATACACTCATTCTTGCTATAGTGACAGCGACAAAAATGTATTTCTTAGTGGTGACAACTGTAAACATTCACTAAGCGGTATACTTTTGTGTCAGGGTATTAATTTACACGGAGCATGTGATGGAAATTCAAACAACCTTTCATGCCACCAGCTAGTCACACCTGCAACTCAGATACAGCCCTTCTTTATGCAACTCGCAAACGGGAGTTACATTCTTAGAACGGATCACAGGTGCTGTGGCCTCGCGCCCGGAAAAAGTTATCTAGTACAACTAACGTCCATGGTCAAATGTTGTATGCAAGCATTGTTTCCGAGCGGGCCTCCAGACATAGTGACTCCCCTCTGGCCTCGTCTGAATCTCTATTCTATACGAATTGATACATTAAGCAAAATGAAATCTGTGCTTTTACAGACAACCGTGCCTATAACGTTATCTAAAGAGACGTATGATCTTCTAGTCGCAAGGACGGCTACTGAAGTCCATGACCTTTTATCAACAAATTGCCCCGTGCATTTCGTAGAAATGTTCAGCCAACTCCTTAACATGTCTAGTGCAACAAGCATCCCAGGCATATTTAAGACAGTCTTTACGGGACTGCTAACACCCTTCCAGGCAATTTTGGGAATCTTTCCTAATTTTGTGCACTCCATCTTTGGCGGCATTCCACTATTTTTGGGACTCATCGCAGGGATCCTATTTTTGACCATTCTGCTACGATATGGCAAGCCTCGGCTCAGACATAGCTCCCATGGGAATGGAAGAAACAATCCTAGCAATGCGCTACAGGGACAGGATAACTAACGTCCTCGGATTGGCCAGGCTGAGAGATCTAAACATGACCTGGTTCCTT
This sequence comes from Lissotriton vulgaris, assembly GCF_964263255.1. Lineage (NCBI taxonomy): Eukaryota > Metazoa > Chordata > Amphibia > Caudata > Salamandridae > Lissotriton > Lissotriton vulgaris. Next base: position 945,371,619 of record NC_141691.1, on the reverse strand, counting down.
TCATTCAGACCGATATGGCAAAATTGCATTTTACCTGTGCTACGGTGTATGCTTTGCGGTGATGAATGCGTGTTGGACATCTGTCTTTCACTTCCATCAGCAGTACCAATGGACGTCGATACTTTGCTCAGTCCAATAACGGCTCACGCATTGTGTTGTCCCCAGCGGCTACCAATCCTGATGACGGCATTCGTGGAGACTCCTGTACTACAGCCAAGTGGTAACAGTGGAGCGAGTGACAAAAGCAACATCATCCAGGTACAACGTTCTGTGAGCATTGCTGGTCCTGCCTTCGATGACAGCAATCATTCTCACACCTGCCAAGTTACAGCGCTATCTAATTTGGTTGAACTATCACCTGATTTTGTAGACCAATTCTTTGCGAGCCTGTCTGATACGATGTTCTCACCCATAGAGAAACAATAACTTTTGAAAAGCTTTCCGACACACAGCGTTCCCATGAACTCTGAATTCGGCCTTCAGTTTTGATCAACAAAAACTGCCAGGAGCTTTGGAAATCTATTTTCTTTTGAATTGGACAATTTTTCAAATATTAACCCTTTTTGGCACGAACAATTCTTTGCTTAACGTAAAAACTATTCTTAGAGAACAGAAGCTTCACACTTCTATTTCTAAGCACATCTAGAGACATAACATCATAACACCAGCCTCTAGCACACATGTTATTACTATGCATTTTTATGTGATGATTTATCTCGCATTTCTTCTGTCAGAGATACTTCATGTGTAATTCTTTTTGCATAATCGTTCATTGATTTCATATGCAATATTTTTTGAATGATCACTATGCTTTAAAAAACGTACAGTACCTAAATTCCATGTATTACAAGTACGCCTATTTCGAATGCATTTATGTATTTTGGGGTGGGCAATGTTACACATGCATCTAATTGCTTTAGTTTTAGTAATTTTGATGGACATGAAAACGTGGAGTGGGTGTTGCGTGCTTATCTAGGTTCCTGATCGATACTGTGACCTTATGCCCCTATTCGGCTATAAATCCATTTATTCCCTATATTGGCATAACCGTTCAAGTGCGATTTTCTGAAAAGTCATCTCTGGCCTCACACGAACAGAGCCACATTCCAGCATGACTCTCTGCTACTTCCTTTGCGACCAATTAGTGCAATGACAGAGCAGCAGCCACTATCTGATATTCCTAGATAACACTCCGAGTTCTTCAACAAGATAAAAACTTAGCAAACCTGGAAATCCCCGCTTGCTATGTTTTGATTAGTAATGGAACTCTAATGAGCAACTGATAACTGTCACTTCCTAGTGACATCTTTAATTGACGTCTTATGTCCAGCAAACTTGCGTCAAACCCGGCACCTGTCAGGTATAAATATTACCAACGTTGCCTTAAGCAATGTGAGCTGTGAGCTGCGAGCGAACATGTTGCTGATGCCAGCTGCCTGCATGACCCCGTGTTGGTAAAAACTAGCACTCTGTCGCTGCAGCCTGCTATCCTGTGGTGGTGAAGCTGCTGATTACCATTATCGCCGCTAAAGCGCGACCTATGGTGCAGTACGCTTGAGGAGCCGAGCAGCCGTCCTCTGCGAAGACATCCTGCCCAGCTGCCCGCGGACGCTGTCACCCCTCCTTCCTCGACGCGCTGAGAGAAGCCGCTGCCTTTCTCGTGCAGAGAAATCCAGTCCCGGCGCTTCCGGTTTACCCTCGCGGGTGACTGGGATATCGAGAGAGACCCCTGAAGGAGATACCAATCCTCCATCATTCTATTCAGAGGTATGGTGTTGACTAAACCCTTAGACGAGAAATCTTGAAACAAACCTTGGCAAAACCAACTTAACTTAAGCTACTTACTTACTCCCCCTTCTCACGTGTTAGGCTTAGGTCAAGCACACTGGGGTAGGCTTAGTTAGAAGCACCAGTTGAGTATGTTAGCCTAATGTATATATGACTGTATATATGTTTTATTACTTTTAAACCATTGTATGGCTAAGAAACCATATCAATGCTTTTACAGTTCTATTTCGCAATACTTATCTTACTGTACGTACTTTTTATAATAACAATTATTGCAATTGTGGCAATACATTTCTCTTGTACGAGAAGAAAGACTGTTCAATAAATGTTAACCCTTTATTGATAAACGCCCGTCTCTCTATTCTCTACATACTGTGAAAGTAAACTGCACTAGACTGACTGAGTGAAATCTATGTCTATTGTTTCACACGACCCTAGAGATCGACTCTTGATCTGAGGAGCAAAGTTGTCATGTTGCACGGTTGTTGGAAAACTGAATCCCTTCTTGTCTGTGCCAAGGAAGCTGATCACTTCCTATGCAGAGAAGAAAGTTTCCAGTGACCTCTGAGCTAGTTGGTAACACAACCCAATTAAGTTTAGCATAGTCAGTGGAGGCCTGGAATATAAGCAGTTCCACGTCGATACTACTGTTTATGTTATTCCAATGCGCAGGGCCTAGTGGGAAACTAGGAACTACACTACACTCAGACATGAGTCCCTTTCTCACTGCTCCATCAGGATTCAAGCAAGCCGGGCCGAAGACGGCTGTAATGCCAGAAACCGGTCCCCGGTAGCTTGTCTCCTTTCTGGTGAAGAATTGGCTTGGTAGTTTAGTCTGCCCTGTTCCCATGATGCACTGGGCCAGGGACAGACTGATTTGCATATAGCCAGGTTCTGAGCTGGGATGGGGCAGTGAGATAAATAACGGTGATGGATCAAGCCCTGATCTTTGGACTGGGTAAGAGTGGTCTGCTTAATTCAGACACTCTGTTCATCACCACCCCCTTTTCTGAATCATAAAATTATAATAACATTCTTTAAGACATTAAGGCATTAGAACATTCATATTACACATCACACTAAGAGGAATTCTTAAAGATCCTCAGCAATGCTAAGCTGAAGTTTAACAAAAAAAGGACGATTCACTTAATTTATTAAAATTCAGGGCCACATTTTCCACTTCTAAGCCAATTACCTGTGGTCTGCTTAATGTCAGATCCCTCTGCAAGCACCACACGGAAATAGCCTTCCTCATTGAGTCTGAACAGCTCGATGTCCTCTTTCTCACAGAAACGTGGACTCGGGAGGACTGTGAGGTAGAGCTGGGCTTAGCCTGCCCATCAGGCTATAAAATCAGCCATTCACCGCGCCCACTCAACCGAGGAGGGGGAATCGGATACATTCACAGAGACTCGCTTTCCCTCTCCCTGTTAAAGATCCGAGAGGTACCGGGATTTGAACTGATGGGTTTCTCAGTCAAACAGCAGGAGTCGATCTGCTGCTCGGGTGTCCTCTGTTACCGTCCCCCGGGACCAGCACCATCCATTGCTCTTCTCATTGACCTGATTTATGAACTTGCCAGCTCCCACTCCAGGTTATTAGTTCTTGGAGATTTCAATCTGTGGGCAGGCAGCTCGCTGGACAATGCATTTTTCTCTCTTAGCCAAGCTTGTACAGATCTCAACTTAGTACAGCTGGTGAACGCCTCCACGCATCAGAAAGGCCACACCTTGGACCTGGTGTTTGCGGATCCTCAATGGGCATCACTCGTGGACATCAAGTGCCAATATTGGACGGACCATTTTCTGGTTAGGTTTTCCCTTTGGTCGGAGGACCCTACTTCGCGTAAGGCTGGACTACCTCTAGCTAAGCTAGAGAGACCTTGGTCCCGCATCTTAAACACGGTTCCATTGCCGAACATCTTAGACGAGGACTTCAAACTTGGCAATACAGTCGAAGAAAGTTATACCCTCTTCTGTCAGTCTATTGCTAGCTCGCTGGATAAGTTAGCGCCCCTTCGGAAGTCGCGAGGGAGGGTGAACCGAGCTAGTCCTTGGTACACGAGTGAACTTCGCCAGCTCAAACTCGACTGCAAACGCGCGGAAAGGGTCTGGAGGAAACAGTACCTAGACTCTGAGAAAACCGCATTTAGGTCTGCTATGCATAAATATAAAGCTCAAATTAAGATAGCGAAAGCGACCTTCCTTGAACTCACTCTGAATCAGGCCCCAAACAAGGCTCAGGCCCTTTTTAAAATCGTTAAGGACCTGGCTCACCCTACGTGCGTGGCCAGTGCTGTTCCCTCGTCGCAGGCTCTCTGTGACTCTCTGGCGGATGCCTTTGAGGAAAAAATCCGTAAAATTCTAGCTGGTCTGCAGGACCCACGGAATTCCACCACTGAGGCGGGAGCTCCGGAGGAGTTGGCCAGTCGACCCCTGCAGAGGGTTACTAATCTCTGTCAGGGAGCTCCGGTCATGCCCTCCAGTCGACCCCGACCAAATGAGCAGCCCCCCAGCTTGGGAGCTCCGGCGGCGGAAGCCAGTCGACCCCTGCTGAGTAGCCCTTCTCTCTTTCTTTTGGATCAGGCCCTCAGCTTGGGAGCTCCGGCGACTGCGGCCAGTCGACCCCAGCTGAACTGCTCTCCCCTCGCAGCCCCCGTTCCGGCTCCCTGCTTGGGAGCTCCGGCAATTGTAGCCAGTCGACCTCAGCAGGGTAGCCTTCTTCCTCCTCCTGTGGAGCAGACTCTTAGCCTGGGAGCTCCGGCGAGTGAGGCCAGTCGACCCCAGCTGAGTGGCCCCTCTGTCCCCACTTTGGATCAGGCCCTCTGCTTGGGAGCTCCGGAGACCGTAGCCAGTCGACCCCAGCAGAGGAGTCCCTTTTCTCCTTCCTTGGAGCCGGCTCTCAGTTTGGGAGCTCCTGCGAGCGAGGCCAGTCGACCCCAGCTGAGTAGCTTCCCCCTTCCATCCCTGAAGGAGTTCGGCGACTTAGCCCTGACGATTTCTTCTGGTTCGCCTTTGGATCCTCTCCCTCCAAGACTATGGAAGGTGTTTCAAGAGGACCTCTTCCAACCCCTGCACGCTATCTGCTGTCAGTCATTTGAGACAGCTATTGTTCCAAGCTGCTGGAAGAAGGCAGTGGTATCCCCGCTGTTAAAAAAACCTACGCTCGACCCTGCTTGCCTCTCTAACTACCGGCCAATTTCCCTGCTTCCTTTTCCGGTTAAAATTATGGAAAAGTTGGTCACCCGCGCTCTGTCCAGTTTTCTAGAATTGAACAGCTGGCTGGATGAGACGCAATTTGGCTTTCGCCCAGCGCATGGGACGGAATCCGCGTTGGTGACCGTGCTAGACAATCTGCGGGCGCGAGTCGACAGCGGTCGGGCAGCATTTTTGGTGCTGCTCGACATGTCGGCCGCGTTCGACACGGTCAGCCATCCCACCCTGATTTCTAGGCTGGAGGAGTGCGGGGTCAGTGACAAGGCCAGGGACTGGTTAATCTCCTATTTGGACTGCCGTCAGCAACGGGTCTCGTTACCCCCCTTCAGTTCTGAGGAGCGGAGAGTGGGACAAGGAGTACCTCAGGGCTCGGCCATCAGCCCCATACTCTTTAATGTCTACCTCCGCCCCCTAGTCCAGCTCATCAAAACCTTCGGTATCTCCGCATTTAATTATGCGGATGATACCCAGCTGGTCTTTTCTCTGGAGGGACAGGATGCAGTCTCATTGGAGACCTTTCACCGATGCATGCAGGCGACAGCGGAATGGCTCCGGTTGAACTCGCTACAGTTCAACGGAACGAAGACGGAGGTCTTACACTGTTCCGCGGATCGGGTTCCTCGCGATCTTCCAGTGGACTTCTGGCCTCCGTCCTTCTCAGAGACAGTGTTTGCGGCACAATCAGCGCGCAATTTGGGCGTCACTTTTGGGCCCAATCTGCAGCTGGATCTACATGTGAATAAGATCTCCTCAACATGTATGATGCTGATCCGCATGCTGCGCAAGGTCCTTCCTCTCCTCCCTGCGCAAGCCAGACCAGAAGTAGTGCGTTGTACCATCCTAAGTCGACTTGACTATTGTAACGCACTACTTCTGGAGGCCCCGGTAACACTCCTGGGCAAGTTGCAAAGGGTGCAAAATATTGCTGCTAAACTCGCCCTTTCGCGCCCCTACCACAGCTCTTCTACGGCAGCACTGCGAGAACTTCATTGGCTGCCAGTTCATCTACGAGTGCGCTACAAAGCAGCATGTATTGTGTTTAGGGCTGTTCATGATCTGGGCCCCATTCCTTTGCGGCGAATGTTTGCCTGGTATTGTCCAGCTAGAGCTTTACGCTCCTCGTCATCCAGGCTACTGGTAGTCCCGCGATTCCAGAGAGTGAGAATGGGGGGCCGCTCCTTCAGAGTAGCGGCATCCAAACTCTGGAACTCTCTGCCTATATCCTTGAGAAGCCTTGGAGATCTCTTATCTTTCAGAAAGGCTCTAAAAACTCATCTTTTTCCCAGGATAGGCTGAGCTACTGTCTTTCACTGAGTACGGGTCAAAGCGCCAGGATGCCCTTTGTGGTGACAGGTTGCGCTATACAAGTATGCCACAATACAATACAATACATTTTATGGAGGTAAAAACAAGGCATGAAAAATGTTAGCCAATTATTCAAAGATTCGCCAAAACAAACTAAACATTGAATCTATCTTTGATGAGCACTCAATTTTGAAATTTAAACATGCTGAAATTTTACATGAGTTCTATCTCTTTAATAAACCTTTATACTCATCAGAAACCCAACCTACAGAGCAGTTCCTATCACAATTCTTCTCTAACAAAAAACAGCTTCAACAAGCCCATTTGGATCTTTCCTCCTTAAAATCGAACCTTTCCCAGCATGAACTTCTAAAAGCCCTTCAGAATCTCAAAAAAAACAAAGCTCCTGGTCCCGGCTGGCTTTACCATTGAATTTTATACCCATTTTTCTACACTTTTTATACCTAAACAACATTCACTTATAAATTTCTCTACACTTCAAATAATTCTTCTGGATCATTCTCCGAAGCTCACATATGTCTTATCCATAAAGAAGGTAAAGACTCTAAATATTGTAAAAACTACAGACCTGTTTCGCTGGTAAATATTGACTACACAAGTTTCCCTAAAGCCTTAGCTATTTGTATTGATTCTTATCTCCCACAGTTACTAGGTAAAGAACAATCTGGCTTTGTGAAAGGAAGAGTAATCACGGATAACACACAGCTCTTTTTTGATATCTTATCCAAATCCTCGCATCTGGACCATCCTTTGGCGGCAATTGCCCTGGATGCCGAAAAGGCTTTTGATAGGGTTGAGCGGAAATATTTATTTTATACCCTAAAATGGTTTGGATTTGGCCCCAACTTTATACATTTATTGTCTCTTCTTTACTCTAATCCATGCGCAGCAATATCCCCCAATGGTTTGATTTCCTAATTTTTCGACATAGGCAGAGGAGTACGCAAGGGATGTCCTCTCTCTCCTTTCCTTTTTAACTTGGCCCTAGAGCCATTTTTATCCAAATTACGGCAAAACGCGAACATTTATGGATTCCAAACACCAAATGTTCATATCAAACCTGCAGCATATGCTGATGATATTCTCCTTTTTGTGTCCAAACCAGAAGAATCAATTCCAGCATTTTTAGCGGAGGTGAAATCTTATTCACACAAATTAAATATTGATAAGTGCGAAATACTACCGCTAACAAAACATACTTTCAGTTCACAATTTCAAGCTTTCCAATATAAATGGAGTCCAAATCATAATAAATATTTAGGTTTACACTTTACACCCTCAATTTCAGAAAAAGTAACATTATGTATGAACAAGTGTCTTCAAAAGATCACAGAACTGACTTCTAAGTGGCATCCCCTTTACTTGTCTTGATGGGGCCACTTGGACACCATAAAGATGATGTTATCGCTCATAGTATTATACGCTATCTCGAATATCCCAATCTCCATTTCTTCCAAATGAATTAAAAAAATGAATTCTATCTTATCCGCTTTCTCATGGAATAATAAGAAATCCCAAATGCCTTTATTAAAACTAAGCCGACCCAAAACAGAGGGTGGAGTTACCTTCCCAGATTTTCTTGCTTATCACAAAGCCTACTTATTGCGTCAAGCCTCTCTCCGGTTGCTTGACTCTGCGGATGAATGCCCTCTCTGGACTTCAATTGATCGTCTGTTTATATCTCATTACTCATTTTGTGAATATCTTTCTTACTCACGCAAGCCACAGTCCATTTCTACTCCTGTACTAAAGTATTCTTCCAAATTACTTGACTTACCTTCTCACTCTACTCTTGATTCTAAGGATTCCTTTTTGAACTCCACAATTTGGCATAATAAAAATGTATTGATCCATACAGACCCTTTTATTGGAGGACTTAGAGAGATAGGGGCTTGATATGGATGATATGGATTCATCAATTATTCTTAAACTCAGAATTCTTGCCTTTTGTTACGCTCATGCAGGTTTTCAACTTACAAAATTCCTTTCTTCATAAATACAATGTACTCAAACAAGCTGTATTAGAAGCATATTTCCATCTCCCTAGCCTACCCACCACCTCCAATAATTCAGAACCTTCTTCACGACTTCATGCCCTATTATTGGCCAAACCTAAAGCCTCTTCTATTTACAAACACCTACAAGGCATCAACACTCATAGATAGAAAACAAAAACTGAAGACGCTTGGGAAAAAGACTTTGCGATATGCTGGCCCCTCTCACTGTGGAAAGACATCTGGTCCAGAATACATAAAACCTCTCGAGAAGCAAACACCACACAAACATTATTTTTTGTTTACAACAGACTTTTATTCACGCCAGCCACTTTATGTAAGTGTTTTTCAGCCACTCCAGGCTCATGTTACTCTTCCCCTAACGTTGACTTGTTTCATATGCTATTCATTTGCCCACAGTACAAATTTTTTGGAAGCAAGTTTGGTCACAAGTTAAACCTATTTATCACACTACATTTCCTTTTCCTATCATTCATATCTTCTTGGGTAGTCTTTCTTCTATATAGGACGGGATTTCATTTAACACCAAGATTATCGATTTATTGTTCGCAATTGCTTTTCAATAAATTACTATCAATTAGAAAGACTTCTCGAACATTTTATACAGAGCTTGGTGGTACACTGTTTGCCATAATCATAGGTTGAACACTGCCTTTGTATTTCCACCTCAAATGGCTACAAAACGCACTGATCTGTGGTCACCTGTTACAACATTTATTGAATTTAGTGCCAAGAGGTGTTCTTTACCACAACCGTCTCAACAGGAGGTCCCCAAACCACCCTAACTTCCTTAATAGTCCCATAAGTTTCTTTCGAATTTTTATAATACTTATGTTTCATGTAATGTGCAATGCTTTCTCTTATGTTCCATTTCTGTATTATCCGTCCAATTCCTTTATTCTCTAAGCGGCAAGACTGGAATGTGATGTTGTAAGATTTAGAATGTATATTTTGTATGATCATCTTGTTTTCTTTCAATAAAATTATTTGAACTTAAAAATAGTTCTATCCAAATGCTCTCTACTCCCTAAACCAAATTGAAAAACCTTATAAAGGCAGCCCTTAGAAAATTCAATACAAACGTACAGGAAAGGACTACAAAAGTATACTTAGCTTTAAAAAAAAGTAGCACAAAAAAGTACTGCTATATGCATAGAAATCCCTAGAGACAACAATGAAATGTTAATGAAATATTTTTAAGAAATATTTTAAAAGTATGTAACAATGTCACAAAATTGACACTTTTTAAATATCTTGTACCATATTTACCAATGGTACTAGATATCTAAAAAGTGTCAATAAATGCATTAAAAATATAAATAATTTTGTGAACTATAAAATAAATAGTACTAAAAAAAAGAAATAAAATGGTAAACTATTATTTATAATGTGTTTAAAACGTATGTAAACCATTTCATAAAAATGTATGCATAAAAATGTATATGGTTAAAAAAATGCACCATATTTGCAAAAATGTTGAAAAATACCAGTATTTGAATCAATGTAAAAATTGATATATTGTGTTTTCTACTTAATAAAATATAAGAAAGCTTTTGATACAATAAAAAAATTTCATTTTATGTTTTAAAAAGGGAGACTTATAAAATGAAAATAAACACAAAATAAATAATCAAAAAACAAAGAAAATGTAAAAATTATAAACTGTCATTTACTGTTCTTGTTTTTTTAAGTCAATACTAATGATGCATATGGAAAATGCAAAACTTAAATTTTTAAAACTAATACACTGTGACATAACATTATAATAAACATGGTATACATTAAATCTGTTACAATTATTCCTCCCACTTCTTTTGAAACTGATTTGTGGGCTACGTTGTACACTAAATGGATCACAATTACTATTACCAATCAAATCTAAGCCAATTTGGAGAAGGCTTTAGACACTAAACGGGTGAAATTTACTAGTATGACTCCAATCTAAACATTTAGGGGAAGATGTTGATCACTAAAGAGGCGACACTTACTCTTCCCACTCCAATCCAAGCCATTTTGGAGGAGGTGTTGAACAGTAAGGGCTGGATTACAACTTCGGCTGTGCAGCAACAGGTCAATCCCACGGATGCACCTCCACACCAACAAAGTTGAAGTCGGGCTGCATGCCAGATTAGGAGTTTCTTCCTGTCTGGTGGGTATTTTTTTGGCGTTTGCACGATGGTTCTTCTGAAAATAGGCACTGCAATGGGAACGTCAATAACAGTTCCTGCAGGGCATTGACTTAAAAGTGCATGCCGTGCAGGAACTGGTGTGCATGCAAACAAGGGCACACGTTGTGCCCCCCTTTGCGCATCCACAGGGCTCAGAGGCACCAAGCTTTGTTTCCTCCTGGCCAGGGTTTGCATGGAGCAGGAACTGCCAAGAAAACCCTGTCGGAGAGGAAACTCCTACATGCTTGGAATGACAGCGGTGGTACCACAAAGCATATGGATGCCTCTACACCACCAGGGAACGGTGGTTCTGTACTATCCTGTAGCTTAGCCTTTTTGCCCTAATGTGAGGGATGACTAAGTGGGTGGTAGTCGCTAATTTATATGTTAGTCATTACATGCTCTTACATGAGGAATGGAAATGGGTGAAAGTCCCATTTCTACAGACTCTTACATGAGGGGTGTCTAAATTGGCACTAGTCCCATTTCTACAGATCACATTTTATACCTTTACATGAGGGATGACTGGATGGTGTGTTTGCTGACCTTATGTGAGAAGTGACTGTAGGGGTAGCAGTCACCCATTTTCACAGTTGTTGTCAGGATTTGCGCTGCATAGGCGTCTGCCTAGAAGTTTGCACTACAACTCTCAGGAGGCCATGGGAGAGGAGAACTCGTCTACAAGAATCCGCATCGAAAACACATCAAGCAAGCGTAATTATGTTTGCTTTGATGGAAGTTTTAGAAGGTGGCTGGGAACGAGCTGCAGTATTTCTTGGTCCTCTGGCTGAGCATGTTTGGAGTTAAAAGGGTGATGAGTGAACTGAAGGAAGAATCGGGCGGCAGTGAGGAAACCGCGGACCTCCTTTGCCTTCGCCTTTATAGTTCCCTGAAAAAATCCTGGGTTGCGGTGAGGAAACCACAGACACCTACAATGAATTCTGGGGACAATATTGAGTTACAGAGCAGAGGTGAGGAAACGCATAATACAGCTCGGTTTACAGGAGCAGCTGGGATATCTCATTTCTTTTTCTTTTACTATTTCCGAGATTTTGATAATTTACCCTGAGTGGTGCTCATTTAGAGAACCCGTGAGTAAGGCAGGATGTGTGACCAGGGGGTGTTTAAGCACCAGGCTCATTAGGAGGTGGGAGGGGAGGCATGGAGATCGTATTAGTGAATTTCTTAATCGTATGCTTATTGTTTTCATAGGATTTGTCCAGAGGAACACTCTGTTCTGTTTAAATTACTTACAGAAGGGCGCTAGTCCGTTGATGGATAAGGTATACAGGTTCTTTTAGTGGGATCATATGAGAGTAATTTTGTGTAAGCCTGTATTATTCATTAATGTTGTTTTCTTTTCTAGGTTCTCTTCCCTGCTGTTCCCATCCTTTTCTATTTCTCACTTGATCGCCCTGATACTATGTAACTTGTTAGTTGGAGTTTGGGGATGTCAAGGGGTGGACCCCTATTGCATCATCAGGACCCTCACCAAGTCCTGACAGTTGTCCCTACTTGACCTTACTCTAAGGATGTTTGTTGTGTGTGAGTGTCACTTGTTGTTACAGGTTACTCCATTCTCCCCTGTTTGGGGATGTTTGGTCAGGTGTACTTCACCCATTACTTTTTTGTTCTACATATGTGTGTCTGTCGTTCAAACAGCTACTTCTTGTCATGCTATGTTGTGCCTCCTATCATGCCTGTCTGACCAGTGGGTGTGGTTAGAGGTGGTCATAGGTGTGATTTTGTTTGTTATGTAATATGTTGTTTTTTCTGTCATATTTTATGATTTTTATAAAAGGGGAAGGAGGTGTGTTATTTTATTGTGTATTTTTATCTACACTTCTTCACTTTCTCTTTTATATTTCCTATGCATCTTCTTTATAGATTTTCAATGCTATTTTGTTGCTCTTCACTGTATATTTATCTATCCTATCTTTTGTATTTTTCTCAATGTTTCATTATGGTTCTTTTGGTTAATGCTTTATTCCTTCCTCAATTTTTGTACTTTGGCGTAATATCGCTTTTTATCGTTCTTCTTGTCAATATTTTGCCCTGTTTTTGCAGTTTCTTTTTGTTGTGTTATATAAAGGGGAAGGATATGTACTATCCTGCATATATATTTATACTTCTCTCCTGTTGCTTTCTCTCCAGATGCTCAGCCTGTGTGAATGTGCTGCATGGAATGTTGGTGTGGTGATGATGAATGGAACGTTTCAGTGCCTGTGAGATGAGGTGTGACAGTTGGAGTATGGGCTGAGCAGCAGGCAGGCTGCACCTGGTGGGGCTGCTCTACATAAACTTTCCAACCTGTTACTGAGAATTATTACATTCATCTTAAACTACATCTTGGCTAAGGGAGATCATCATTACAGGTTCCCTGGAGACTGCGGTGGGGCTCTGGTGGTCTCACTTCACATCTCGTAATAGGGTGGTGGGAAGGCCGACACTGACCGCCATGTGAGTCTGGAGGTCCGTGGACTGCCAGACTCAGAATTGTGGCCCAAGTAGGGAGGGGACGGGCATTTACTATTCCCACTCCAATCTAAGACATTTAGGGTAAGGTGTTGGACCCCAAAGGGGGATATTTACTATTCCCACTCCAATCTTAGTCATGAAGGGGAAGGCAAAGGACATTAAAGGGGTGACATTTACCATTCCCACTCCAATCTATACATTAAGGGGAAAGTGCTGGACACTAATGAGTTCAAATTTACTCTTCACACTTCAACCTAAGCAACTTACGAGAAGATATTTGATACTAAAGAGTCACATTTCCTATTCCCAATCTAAGCTATTTAGCTGAAAGTGTTGGAAACTAAAGGGGCAATATTGACTATACCCACTTCAATCTAAACCATTTAGGGGAAAGGGTTGGACACTAAAGGGTGACATTAACTATTCCCACTCCAAACTAAACCATTTAGGGGGAGATTAGGATACTTAAGGGGTGACATTTAATATTCTCAATCCAATATAATACATTTAGGGGAAAGTTGTAGACATTAAAGAATTTACATTTACCATTCCTACTCCGAATTCAATTATTTAAGAGAACATTTAGGACACTAACGTGGTCACATTACCTATTCCCAGCCCAATCTAAATACATTTTTGATGGTGTTTAACAATAAAGATAACACAGTATATGTTTAACCCCTTCTGTGATCATGACGAGCTCAGCTCGTCATGAGGCACACTGCTTGTGTGCTCATGACGAGCTGAGCTCGTCATGAACACACCCATTTCTATTATGATCCAGCACAGCAAACAAATATCTCAAGCAGCCAAGGTGTTAACACTGAAAACATATATTTGTGAGTAAAAAGATTCATAAAAGGTCATAGATAATCACATTAATTATGAATAAACAAAACATCTAAATCTATAAAAAACAAAAACGTACATTAATATTAAATACTGCAACAACAAAAAATATATTAATATTTATTAAATGCAAATTAGTATATATTCATTTTGTATCACACACATTGAACTAGCACAATAAAAACACAGGGCCTGATTCACAACAGTAATCTGAGACAAAATCCTAACTTTACGACTTTCAGTATTCACAAAAGGCATTTACTAGTAGTAAAGTGTTAACTTTACTACTACTAAATACCTTTTGCAAATACAGAAAGTCCTAAAGTTAGGATTTTGTCTCAGTTTAGTAGTAGTAAAGTTAGGAATCCTAACTTTACTATTACTAAATAACTTTTGTGAATACCGAAAGTCGTAAAGTTAAGGTTTTGTCTTAGATTACTTTTGTGAATCGGGCCCACAAACAATAACTAAATATATAAAGAAAACACAGCCAACGCAAACACTTTTTTTTAAATAACAGGTTCTCCATACATTAAACAAAAAACATTGCATAATGAATTTACTTTTTGCACAACACACAAAATGAATAACATTTGAAACGTGTACAACAATATAAATTACTATTATTTCTACTATTTGCAACTTTCATTCAATATTGAACTGTAAATAAAAAAAATTATAACAAAATATAATAAATATTCCTCAATCACTATACACATTTTGTAAGAAACATTCATTGAAATTAATATTTAAAAAAATGTTAACATATGTTTTTTAAACAAAATGTATATAATAATAAATTATGTAGCAAATGTATTACAACAACTAAGGGGCCTATTACGATGTCAGTCGGACGAGAATCCGACTGACACCGTAGCAGGATGTAGTCCGCCAGACTATTACTCGGTGGTTCCACCTGCTAAATTCGGGTATGACCGCCCTATGGGCAGTTGAGAACAACCATTTTCCCATGGGAGCTTGTGCGGTTGGTGGAAAAAGGCCACAGCACAAGTTACAATATAAAAATTGAGTTTTTCAAACAAGCGTGCACCTTGTGCCAGGCACCATGCAGTGCCTGCCACATGATGCAGGGATGTTTAGGGGGCACCACATGTGCCCCCCAGACCCCATAGTGGAGGACCAGGGGGGAATGGAGCCCTGCCCAGGGCTCCCAAATTCTGTTTTCAGACAGCCTTTCTATGGCAGCCAGACTGCCATTGAAAAGCGGTGTGAAACCCCCACAGCGGTGCACGAGCAGGCACTACCTTCATTCTGTGGATTATGATCCACCCTCTGACCGCCAGTATTGTAATGCTGCGGTCAGGTAGAAACTTCCTTTATAGGGCGGAGAGTCTCCGACGAACTGTTGGATGGCTTTCCGCCCGACATCATAATGTGGGCCTAAGTAATTATTAAAAATAAGACAAAATCTGCATTGCAAAACAAATTAATTATCAATAAAAAATAAATACAACTTCAACAAATATTTTCCTATACATTTAAAACATTACATTTTAAATTGCATATTATAACTCTTACAGAATTTTTTTTACAGAAACCAATATCTTGCAACATAATATAATAAAACCTATACGCATATAAAATGAATCTAAAAAATTATATGTTTACAAATTACATTAAATAAAATACCAGCAAAATATGAACACAAAAATTAACATACAACACTATTTATAAACTACAAAAAATTAATAAATGAACCATAAAACAATATTACATAAAACAATAATTTAGAAAAAAATATTTTTCTCAAAATTTTTTAAAACATCACTTAAAATGATATTTTTACCAGGATATTTCTGTCCACAATGTTTTTGACCTCATGATATTCTTGTCACAATATTATCTTATAATATATTGTATGCGTTTGTCATATTTTGTATTCTTTAAGGCTACCTAGCGACCTACACACACCTTTGATCTTTAGCCCAAAGATGTGTGTGTGCGTGTGTGTGTGTTGCCTAATATATGTTTTGTATTGAAAGGTTGGCCTTCACATACAAAATCTTATGCTTACATGTTTCTTTTATTAAATCACACACTGGATTTGTGTGTTACAGTGCAACACATATGAATGTGGGAAACATAAGGAGAAATAAGAAACACTTTTCATTTGCCTCAAAATGCCATTATTTCTTTTATGCAAATCCCCAGTTAAACAATTTTAGTAGATAGGACTTTGTATCTAAAAGCCAAGGGGGAGTGTAGGTCGCCCTGGGATACCCAGCTACTGCCTTTTAAAAGCCGCTTGAGCCAAAGTAGTGCAAAGCTGCACAAAAAGGTTATTTGTGCTACAAAAAGACAATTTTCCATAGGGAAAAAAAGTTTTGTGCAATGGAAATTAAAAGCACATTCATAATTTGCATCACTGTGCTTGACTTTAGGGTGACCAAAGTTGTGATAAATCTGCCTCGCAGTATCTCAGAACTGCATTAGACACTTAAAAAGTATTCTGTTTCAATCTTGCCCTGTAGCTGACTTACTAAGCAGACTGAGGCCCCGATTCACAAAGTAAACTTAAAACAAAAGTACTACGTTGACAACTTTTGGTATTCACAAAGGTAAGATACATTTAGTATATTTACATCTGTGCTCGGGCTGATTCTCTACACTCGGGTGGAATCTGCACACAGGGCGGATCAGTGTTGACGTAAAGATACACTCATCATGTATTTTTGTGAATCTGGAAAAGTAGTAAAATTAGACTTTGGTCTAAACGTAGACCAAAAGTCTAGCCTTACCTTTGTGAATCGGGCCCATAGTGTCCTGTTACCAAAGATGTTACTGTTAATAGGTGTGGCTTAATTTGGCATAACTCCTGTTTTTTATGGAATTCTTAAGCACTTCAAGAGTAATTCACAGCAAAACCTTAAAAATTTAGCCAAGTAAAGCATCAATAATCAGAGTGTTCCATGTACTATTTTATTTCCAATAATGTTGGTTGCTACTCTTGTGCAGCTTCAATTTTAGATGTATCTGTTTTGATTTTCTATATTTAGGGGCTAATAACGAGTATGTCAGTCCTGTGACCACCGTAATCATCCACCTCAGCGATCCAACCACTGTATTACGAGTGTGGCAGTGGAACCGCTACAAGATTGTCACCACAGCCAGAATCCTGGATCCCTATGGGGAGGCAGTGGGGAAGGCAGTGATCTGCAATGGCCATAGCACTACCATGCCGAATACGACCTGCCATTCCTCCAAGCATTTCATGGCGGTGACCACACCATGAAATGCTTGGTGAAATGCCCTCAACAGGGTCCCTGGCAGTAAATCGCCAAGGGGGTGCATGGGGGTTACACATGATGTGCCCCCCAAAGTGCAAGGTTGTGTGTGCACTGTGTAGCATGCACAACATTGTACATGCCACACTGTGCACGCATGACCTGGAGGTGTTGTCACTGCAGCAGTATGCTTGTTAGGCTCTCCTATGAGCCTTACATGCCACTGCTGTGACAACACTGCACCACCCACCCACCCTGGATTCAACTTGGAAGCAGGAGGGCAGGTGCACCAAAGCCTTGATGGTCTTCCTGAGACCACGGCCAAGACAAAGACCTCCAAACGTTTAATAAGGTGCTTATTTATATTACTAATATTTTGTTTAAAGTTCATTAAAAAAATGTTGTTGCTTTGTCATTTTGTGTTACTTGCATTGCGTAGTACTCCTAGTGAGTCCACAGTCACCCTCTTTTCTTGGTCCAACCAAACATCTTTTTCTTTCCTGTTCCTCCCTTCCATTTCTACTTCGTCTTCACTTATCTTTGCCAGTATATTGCTATGACTATTTAAGCAATTGCTTAGTTTGGCACAATATGTGTCAATCATTGGGCCACATCCGGTGGCAGTAGCTCTACTAAGGTTTGAAATCATAGAAGGGTGCCTCTACCATTCCTCACAAAAAACAGATTATTTTAATTTTGTCATAACTCACATCAGGAGTGTGGGATTACTGTTCTAAATAGCTAAACAATTTTATTTTTTTTACAAACCTTTCTTGAGAAGGATGGTTAGGTTTACAGCAATGAGAACAATTTCAGCAATGAGAGCAATAAAAAGCCAAGAGAGGTGAAGACCTTAGTTAAAAATGAAAGGAGAATAGCTCAGTTGTGGGCTTCAAGACTTCAAAGCTTTTTTTTAAGTTAACAAACACATTTTGATAACATGGTTCACTATCAACAGATGTAGATTAAAACATATTGACATTTTTCATTACTGAAAAAAAGATCCGATAATTTGTCTATTGTACAGGTGCAACTTGGTGCCCCCAGGTCTGACTAAAAATTGCTTAAACTCATATGAAACTATATTAACTCATAACCTGCTTATTATGAAGCCACGATCTCTCCATCTGAAAGAAGTGACTCAGGGATATTATTCAGAGTTTAGTGGGTGGGATAATCTGTCACAAACATTGGGGATGTCCTCTACCCTGTATGAAAAGTGAATTATTGTGATAATGTAATAAGGCAGATAGGATATCTGCCATCATTTAATAGAGTATCCCATCTGCCAAGCCCTAAATAAGGCCCTCAGTCTTCTGTCGCTCAATATATATTTTATCAAAGGTCACAAGAAAGGTTTTATATAAAAAGCAATTCATGAATAACTCATGGTGATGTTGTTCATCTGTCTATCATATACAGAAATATTGTGTGACATAAACATTATTTCATAAATATTCCATTAAAATATCATCCCAGTTGCCTAAATCAAATTACACAAAATCCCTTGCCTCAAAAACCCAAGTAAAGTGAAGGCCCCTTATGCAAATATGCAATAAATAACTACCAGGTTATTCAAACTTTGAAAAAAATATATTGTCCTCTCATGAGAACCCAAACCATATATTTACTACATTACCTTTTGTTCACTATGATGTCAGAATTCTTTGATCGGATAAGGTATGCCTTTACATTAATTTCTTCATTTATTTTGCAGCCATTTAGTATATATTTGAAAAGGGTCAAGTGAGGATGAATTTTATATTCAAAACAGTTTAATTAATTAGCTTAGGTTGAGGTTCTATGGTCCAGATTATCACTTTGGCAATCAATTGGACCGCAGTCGTCACAGTGGCTGTCCATGTACCACCAGACTGAAGGTCCACCTGACTTATTACAACTTGACTGGTTGGACCACTGCAGAACTGCTGCAACTGCCAGAGATCCATGATCCTGTGGTGCCAGGGCAGTGGTCAGAGGCAGTAATATGCTGGTGGTGGCGCTGCGACATGGCCGAGCATATTATGAGGTTCCTCACCTCCCTGCCTTTTCATGGTCATGAGCCTGCCTTGAAAAGGGTGGCGGAAACTAAGGGGGGTCTAATGGGCAAACTGCCGCTACTGAGTCAGGTGGGCATACAGGGGGCACACATGTTTTACCCCTCTGTACATTCACACCTCCAGTTTCTGCAAGCTATGGAATGCATGGCTTTGTGTGTTCCATATCATGCAGGAAGGGGCTGTGGCGGTCTCACGGCGGTGCTTGTCTAAGGCACATCTATGTGCCTTAGAAAGGCACCACCATAACATCATTGCATCTCCGACTGCCCACCCAAGATTATACTCTTAATCTGGCAGACAGTCTGATTACGGGTTTGGAGGTCTTCCTGGGGAGAGCAGGGGTGGTGGCCTGCAGGAAGACCGCCAAATTTGTAATGATACTATATGGCTTTCTATCATTAAATCCAATGTGGTGACATTTTGTACATGCTATTTAGTGTGAGAAACTGGGTTATTGGTTGACTAGGGTGTGAGCACTAGTCAAGCAACAGCCATAATCTCTTTCAGGGTGAACCACAAAAAGTCACTAAATCAGCATGTGCTTAACCCAGGCTAGCTTGGCACAAAAAGCAGTCAGGCAGAACTTAGAATCAAATTTTAAAGCAACAAGGGAACCCAAATAAGTTGACCAGGGACCTTGGGAATTCTTTAAAACAACAGTAGCCCCTGGAGAAGTGAAAATATGCGAGCACTGAATATAGACTCAGTCATTACTATATTGAATGGACATGTCCAGCTTGACAGAGGTCTGATATTGACTTTTTAAGAAAAGGAGAAAATATCACAAAACAATACGAGAAGTGGGACACACGCCTGTGCCCTACTTAGCAAATGGAAAACAGAACAGGGGGGGGGGGGGGAAAGGACAATCAGGGGGATTAGTCAAAGCTTTTTGGTTTGTTGTACATGGGGAATAAGCAATGACAAAAGCAGCAAATTGCATAATACACCTTTACAGTTAAGCATACAAAGAGTTTGTGTGTATAAGGTGTTTCAAAGTGTCGACTGCATTTCGATCCAGCAAGGAAATAAGCGGATCATCATCAGGACATAGATAGTATGCCTAATAATTAAGAGCCTCTTATGCCTAGGGAAAGAAAATACGGAAGGAAAATACAAGGATGTTAAAATTAGGAAACGTAGGATAAGTACAGAGAGTAAAGGGTGACAATGCAGCATGCATCTCTAGAGGAGGACATAGGTGGCTCTATGTGGTACATTGGAGTTAAGGCATGTGGGTAAGTGAGATCGGTTATGGGACACTGTTGATGGAGATAGCTGGTGTCTAGATGGTTCAAGGAACCAGAGTTCTAGTGTCTGAACCATGGATCTCTTAGGAAGAGAACACAGGAGCCAAGATGGTTAATCGGACCAACTACGTTTTGTCTGTTAAGACAGGGGGTCATGACGGTGATATTGAGACCTTCGTGCCGTGCATTTGCGAGATAGAGGGGTCACGCAGGTGACTGTGCAATGATCAGGTTCCTTGTAAGGGGAGAAGTATAGCTCAGACAATTAGCAGAGTGGTAAATTCGCGAGTGTACATTTAACCTCAACACAGTGGGCTACCGATGTGTAGAGATGTATGGCCAGTGCAGTGTGGATTGGCAGAAAGAGTTGTCATGCAAGTGGAGGCACAATAATCAGGACACATTTCACAGAATGGTACAAGCCTGGCCAGTGTACAATGCATTTAAAGGCACTAATAACAGCTAATGTTGGGTTTCTAACGATTCCAATGCGGAGGAACATATATTAACAGTGGTAACAAGAATGAGGAATTGCTAGAGTTATTGCTGGCGGCTTGTAGGGAGGTCCGGATTAAAATAAGGACCGAAGGGAATTAATTCAGCGCGGTTGAGGGTGAGCAAGGCTATCCCTAAAGAGGAAAGAAAGGGTTAAACTTTATGTTTAAAGCGCGTGATGTGACCGGTGCGGAGGGGGGTGCGGATTCACCAGTTTAGTAGAAATTCTCAGTAACACTCGAGAAGAGTTGTAAATGGCACGATCGCCTGAGGGAAAAAGGAACTTAGAAGCAATGCATAAAGTATTTATAAGGAACACACACAGTAATAAATTAAAAACACAGCACAAGAAAAATCCCAAACCAATTTAGAGTATTATTCAATAAATTATTTGACATCAAAGCAACAATAATCCAATTTGTAGAACTGGAGGTATACACTTTGAAAGATTTTTTGTAACAATGGAACTAAAAATCACGAAGCGGCAACTAAGAATATCTGATTGCGCTGGAAAAGGTCAAGGTCACAAGTATGGCTGATTGTGATCGAGCACAGGTTGACTACAGTCACCAGATCAGACCTGTTGAAGTTTTACCTTCTCAAATGCATGTCAAGAGCCCTACTCATAGTGGAGGGGGCCAGAAGGATCAGGGAGAGCGTTGCAGGAGGCTGCTTAGTAGCATAAAGATCAGGCCAGGCATCATGGACAGATATTGCAGGAGCTTTGCAATGGAGGTCCCTGCGAGCAGTCGGTGCTGTATCACAAAGGGTCGGGCTGACGGAGCTTTGTGTTGAATCTCGGTGCATATGGCAAGGTCTTGGTGACAACAGACGCATTTGCAGAGAGCCCAAAACTTTAATACAGCTCTCTAAGCCACAACAAGGGTCCAGGACAGGGGGGGCTAATTTGGGATCAGAAACTCACTTCAGCTGGGTCAAGTGCTGATGCATGAGTTTGGGGAGCCTTTCATGACCCTTAGGCTCAGATCAGGAAACAAGCAGACTAGCACTTTGATTCCTTATGGTGTCCTGGATTAAAGGGTGAAGTTGCAGTCCCAGTTCTCTTCCCACATAGGCAAGAGTACAGCAGGCCATATAGGCCCATTTCTCTTTTAAACTGTGACTATAAGACCTACACACAGATCTTGGCAAAAAGATTAGGGGCTGTAGCAGGGTCCCTAATCCACCCAAATCAAAAGGGATTTATTAAGGGCAGACAGATTTCCGAATTATCTCACAAATTTATCGCCACTATAGATATCGCGACACAATATCATACACCTTTGGCAGTCATAACATTTGATGCTGCCAAAGCTTTTGACAGGGTCAGTTGGCACTTCCTGAGCGCCACTTTGGCTAAGTTTGATCTAGGGAATAAATTTGAGAATGCGGTAAAGAACATATACAAAAAACCCAATAGCTAGAATACTGGTAAATGAGGCCCTCACAGAGAGTGTGCAGATAAAAAGATGAACTAGACAGGGTTGCCCCCTGTCTCCCTTACTATTTAATTTCTATATAGAGCCCTTAGCCTGCCTGTTAAGAGGAGAAGAAGAGATTATACCTTTCACTTATCAAGGATGGGAGAAGAAAGTTGCACTATTTGCGGATGACTTAATGATATTCACAGGCAACTTAATCAGCTCACTTCCAAAAATAGAAAATAGTAAATTTGGGGCAGTTTCAGGTTACCAGGTAAACCAAGAGTCCAGTAGGCAGCAGATCAACACAATGCTGCAGTTCCTTCAGAGCAGCAGTCTGGCAGAGTGGCAGTACATAAAGCAGCACAGCACTTTCTTCCTGGTAGAGTAGCCACAGGTCATGAGTGTTCTGAAGAGTTGGTGTCTGAGGTTCCCTTTTTATATCCTGTTGCCCTGGTTCTGGAAGATGGGGGTAAGTTTGAGACAGTGGCTGTGATGTACATGGAATTTCTTGTCTTCCCTGCCCTGGTACCAAGCTGGCTGCACCGACAATGTGATGTTGTTAAGCCTTTTGTGTGAAGGCAGAGCATAGGTTATTTAGTTGCAAGTGAGCCTTTGCTCATCTCCGCCCCAATGCTGCAACCAGATGGCCTATTTAGGCACACCTAATACCTCTATTATGTGATTGTCTGGCAGGAATTAACAAGGTCTAACTGTCGGTTACACCCTGTCATGTAACCAAGGCCAAGCTACTAGTGCAAAAGGGCTAAGAGCAGGAAAATGCCAACTTTCTAGAAATGGCATTTTCAAAACTGTAAGGAAAAATCCGACTTTACCATTAAAGAGGTTTTATTATTACAAGGGGCTAAGAGCAGGAAAATGCCAAATTTCTAGAAAAGACATTTTCAAAATTGTTAGGAAAAATCCAACTTTACCATTAAAGAGGCTTTATTATTACAATTTCACTAAACATGACATACCTACCTGCTCCAAATTGAAAATGACAGGTAATTATATGTAATAAATAATAGCCAATGTTGTCCTAAGGCAGGGGTAGGCCTCACAGTAAAGTGAAACAAATGTAGGAGTTTTTTATTACCAGGACATGTAAAACTTTAAAGTGTATGTTCAACCTATCACTTACACAGTGCCCTGTCCTATGAGCTACTCAGGACCTACCTAAGGGTTGACTCACATACAATAAAAGAGGAGCCCAAGGCTTGGTAAGGGGGTTTGAATGCCAAGTCGACAAGGTAGTTTAACACTGCACTCAGGTTGCAATGGCAGGCCTGGGGCTTGTTTTAAAATCATACTTAAGTGGGTGGCATAATGAGTGCTGTAGGCCCACTGGTAGAATTTAATTTAGAGACCCTAGGTATATGGTATACAACTCTGCAAGGAACTTTCAGATAAATTAAATATGCCAATTGGGCATTAGCCAAATATAACCATGTTTTAAGGGAGTGAGCACAAGCACTTTAGCACTAGTTAGCAGTGGTAAATGCAAAGAGTCCCAAGGCCAACAAAAATGTGTTCAGTAAAGTGGAGGAGGAGAGGCAGAAGGTTCGGGGGAGGGCCACTCTAAGGCTGACAGATCTAACATTTAGTATATGATAATTATGTCGCACAGCATTCAGACAATAATATTCTGGCACCACACCCAGGGTGACACATTGCTATCGGTTCAAGGTTCCCAATAATCCAACGGATGATCGATCTTTAGTAGAATTAGGTACGCAATACACCTCTATCAGTAGTATTAGACCGGCAGATGCAGAGAAATGCGCAAGCGATAGTCCCCAGGTACTATCTCAGGTTCTGTCCGCCCACTGACAACCTCAGGTTAACCCAAATGATGTTCAGTCCCCCATCCCTGCCAGTCATCACTAACTCAGGGTGATTTCTTGGAATGTGGCTGGGCTAAATAGTGGAATGGCTCTTCCCCACTGGCACAACTTAGTTGAAAGTTATGACATCTGTATTTTTCAGGAGCCTGGTCCCCCTGTTCAAGTCAGAATTTACGTGCTTTTGTTCTCCTGCCACGACGATCGGAATAGGGCGTCTGTCTGGGGGTCTGATTATTTGGGTGCGCATTGCTTTTGGGTTGCCAGATTACACTCCGTCCAAGCACTGGTCCAGATATTTTGCGACTAGGTATTAGGGGATTCTAGGGCGCACAAATTAATTTGTTTAATATTTATACAAGAGGGACTAAGGGCGGTAGGACCTTGCCAACTATCATCTTTTTGGAGGAAAGCCTAGTCAGATGCTCACCTCACTCTAGAGTGATATGTTGCGTGTGATCTAAACAGTACTTTTGAGCCACTCAACAAATAAGATCTTTTGGGCACTGAGGCCGTTCATAATAAATAGGCTGTCCCTTCTTTACTCCTGGCACCAGTAAAAAAAATTACACAGACAGCACTTCACATTAATGCCCTAAATGTGGAGATTGGCCTAAGGAAATGACAGAGCCCTTTAGATAGGCAGGGCGCCATTACATATAATAGAGTGAGCTGCCCCTCTCACATTGATTACATCCTCTTAGATGTAAGGTTAAGGGGAAACTTAGTCAACATGAGTGTGAACAACACCACAGAGAGCGACCACAACCCTCTCTGTTTAACTATGAACCCCTTGTTGTAAACCCCTTACTACCCCAAGACTCACTCAGCCCCAATACTAACTCGGGACATTATGCCCCCGAACAATAAGAGAGCTCTAAAATGGCAGAAGGTGGTATTGCAAAGAGAAAAGAACTTAGCCATAGGGCCTGACTTGGTAGTGGGCACACGAGAACATGAGTCCGAGGTTGCCAGCGTAAAAGATCTGGCTGATGCAACCGTGGTCCATTCCAGAACCTTTGACCACATTAATGCCCACTTTGTAGTTCCTGGTTCGGATCGCAAGCAAAATAAGCAGCCAAAAGGGGCTTATTCACGCTACACCAAGGACTGCCCAAGTGAGCGACCTTTTCTAGCAGCATCAATCGAAGATAAAAATTGCCTACGAATTGCAAGGAAACGCTACAAGGCCACCCTGCGTGCGGCTAAGGTAGCATGGGACGATTCTCATTGGGAGCAATTGAAGGAAGTAAGGGTGGCAAAGAACACTCATTTATTTTGGTCTCTAGTCACTTGGGGTAGCAAATCGGGCGTTCCTTCGCCACCCAACTATAACATCTCCGAAGTATGGCACAGTCATTTTGGAAGCTCTATTCAGTCAAGGAGGACTTGCACTTGTAAGAGATGATAGAGCCTCTAGGACATCATACAGATGAAGAGCTCTTTACCCTAGGTGAAATTGAGACCGCGATGGATAGAAAAGTCCTGTCCAAAGCAGCAGGCCCAGATGGCGTACTAGGTGATTTGTTTTTATCTGACATTCCCAACTGGGCCCTATACATCTTTCACTTGACAAATGTAATAGCAAAAGGTGCCTCGGTCACTGGGTCTCGGAAAGGAGCAGAGGTGGTTCCAATTTATAAAAAGGGAGCCACGGATGACCCCTTAAATTATAGGCATTAAAGCCTGATCGATGCCCTCCAGAAGGTGTTTAGTAGAGTCGTGCTGCAGAGGATACTGCAGTGGAGACAATTACGCTATTTTATCACAGTTTCAGGCCAACTTTAGGACCAGGATGGGGACTATTGACCAGGACTTTCGGCTGCAGACCATCTACTGGAAAGAGTTGGTGATTAGCAAAGGCAGTCTTTATTTTGCGTTTATTGATCTAAAGACTGCCTTTGACCTACTTCCAAGGAGACAACTATGGTCAGTGCTCAAAGACCTGGGTATTCCTTTGTTCATCTATGACCTTATAATTAGGCTACACAAAGATACTTATGCGCAGGTCAGGTGGGGGACGCAGGGCCAGTTGACTGACCGTGTTTCTGTAAGCAAGGGAGTCTTACAGGGCTGCGTACTGGCCCCTACCCTATTCTCACTTTCTGTGAATGGAGTGGTCAATTTTTTGCTGGAAGAACCTGCAGATGCACCAAGTCTGGGGAGGGTTAAGGTACTGACCCTCTTGTTCGCAGATGACACCCTATTGGTGTCTAAGACCCCAAGGGGTTACAATGTCGTTTGAACAGGTTTCAACTTTTCTGCGACTCAAGAGGGCTGGTGAACATAACAAAACAAAACTCAAGGCCTTTAACCCCCCCCCCCCAAGTCTTTTCGAGGCAGTCTTCTGCTTGGTGGGAAACCTCTAGAAAGAGTGAGCACTTTTGATTACCTTGGCATCCATCTCGCAGATAATATGTCTTGGTAAATCATCTTGAAAAAATTATAATGAACCACAAAAGGGTAGCGGGATCACTTGGAAAGGAACACCGCCTTTTGCACAGCAGACCGGTTGCGCCAGCCCTCCAGGCATACAAAGCAAAGGCTGTGAGCACAGCTTTGTATGGGGCCGAGTTGTGGGGATTCAGAAAGACCAAAGGCCTCTGCAGATCAGAACACAAATTCTTTAGGGAATTAGTCATGCTGCCAAAGTGTGTTCCCCTTATAACCCTTATGCTCGATATGGACAGACGTTCTATAGGAGAGGTAGCAAGGTTGCGACCCATGCTTTTGTTGGACCTTTGTTTGGAGGAATGAGGAGCTTCTGCCTTATGTGGAAGCCCTTTCCGAGGTTATTCGGTTGGACACAAGTAGTAAAGTGGGTTGGATTGCCAATATCAGGAAATTGATGACAGCCATAGGGCTCAAATGGGATAAACAGGACCCAGCCGAGGAAAGAAATGCTCAAGTGTTCCTACTGAAATTGGGTGGACCAGCAAGAATTTAGCATCCCAAACTTGGGGAGATTGACTGCAGAATTCTATCCCCACAAGCAGGAAAGACATTTGGAGCCTTCCCTAGATATAATTCAGATCCCGCAGGATAGGTTCTTATATATTCATTTCAGGTTTGGCACACTTCCTGTTAACGAAACCATAGCTAAATGGCACACATGCAACCCAGCCCCTTAGTATTGTCCATGCTGCAAGGCCTCTATAGAAAGTGTTGGTCATGTCATGTTTGTTTGCCAGGCATATTCCACACCTAGGGCAAAGTGGTTAAAACCGGTTTGCCAGCAATTGGGCACTCAGGAGCATCAGGTTGCCTTGCGCATTCTTAGATGGTACCAAAGACCACTTTTTATCTGCAGTGTGGCTAAGTTTTTAAGCCATGCATGGTTAATTAGAAGGAAGGTCCTGACAGGAACCTGGCAGCCCACAGCCGTATGAGGCTTATATGTAGCTGATGCTGGGCTTCCAAGAAAATATACTCAGGCTGTTTTTATACTT
Source organism: Lissotriton vulgaris (assembly GCF_964263255.1). Taxonomy (NCBI): domain Eukaryota; kingdom Metazoa; phylum Chordata; class Amphibia; order Caudata; family Salamandridae; genus Lissotriton; species Lissotriton vulgaris. The sequence goes on along the minus strand of NC_141691.1, from coordinate 945,344,016 downwards.
TGAGTGTATCCCTTACTATTCTCATCTTATTTACAATGCTCCCCGTCTGGGCACTTGTAAGTTAGGTCTAGCTGAAATTCGACTTCAAAATGGAAGTTATAGTGCTATATTTTACTTTTTAAAATGTTAATTATATATATTTAATTCTTATGTGCACTTTTGATAGTCTTACCCGTGATACGCTGATAGCACGATAGATGCAGGATCAAGCATGATACTATTGTGGCCCGGTTGTATGCATTTGTTGGAGCATGTTTAGGACGATGGAACTATTTCACACTGTCTCATTTACTAAAAATTGCGTTTTCTCCTTTATTACCTTTTACTACATGAGTGGTCATATTAATGTTTATATAAATGCAATATTCTCAGTGGGAAACTAAATTCATCAAAAAGGGCTTTTTAAGATGGCCGTGCTACTTTTATTCATCTTAGTTGTCATTTTGTTTGTCTTTTTATCTGATTGAAATAATCTTTAATCAATGTTTTCAGAAAGGTATTTAGTGGTTTCTTTCTTTTTTCATGTACTCGAACTTGAAGATGTGTATTCTATGGCCTTGCCATTTTTGGGGTTGATTGTGGTACATTTAATGTTTTTTTTTACGAACTCAGTCTCCAAATGTTGTACTGTATGCATTGCACTTTTATGGTCGTAAATGACCTAAATAAAGTTTGAAATAAATAAATAAATAATCAATTTTGCATGACTCTTATGTGAAATTGTTTTTTGCAACTCCAGCCATTGAACTATTGCTGCTTAAATGCAGTTTGGGCTTTGATACCAAAACCGCTTGATCACTAACTGAATGCATCACAGAGTGGTTGTGAGAAATCATAAGTACACTAGGAGCATTTTGTACATACTTTTAGTTTGGTAAGGGGTTTATGAGTCACATTGAATTACTTTACGAAATCGATTTACTTTTCATAAATATGGGCCCGAAGCACATAACATGTTACTTTGATTTTGCTCTTGTACTACTCTTAGGATACTCATAGAATCTGGGAGTTTGTCAAGCATCAGCAAAGAATACTGGCAATTCAGGAGTAAGCCAGAAGTACAAGAAGTGTAAGTCACACTTACTCATAGCCACTTATTTGTGAATCAGGCCCCATGTGGTGAATTTCTTCGAGGTTTTTTTAAATGCTAGCTTTTCACAGCCACGGAAACTCACTAGGCCTGATTTACAGTCACTTTATTATGGGAATGTGTGGCTTACTTGTGCTTTACTTCTGGCTTACTCCTGAATTCCAGGTGAGGGGGTGAATGTTCATCCATGCAATGATTTTTAAAGGTCTGAGATAGCCCAACCAAAAACTAGAGTCGAAATTGTGATGCGGAATGCCAACCGGTTAAGCAGTAATTTAACTTGTGAGAAAGTACCCAAAATACTACTTAGGCATAACCTACGTATTACTATTGCACGAGATGCATCTAGTCTGGAATAATTGTGGATTTATTGGTAGAGGACAGTATGAATTATTGACACACACAGATGTTTATCAGGGTTTAGAGGACTGGCAATTTTAGTAAAGAGGTTCACTCCATTTACTGCAGATAATTTGGAATGGTGAGCACTTGATGATCATACCTATAAATCTACAAAGACTCAAAGAAGGGGTAGTCTTTCTTTCTTTCTTTGTTTCTTTCCCTATTCTTTGTTCTTTCAATCTTTGTTCGTTCTTTATTCTTACCTTCCCTTTCTTCTTTCCTATTTTCCTTCTTTTTCTTTTTAGCCTTCTTTCTTTTTTTCTGTCCTTCCAACTTTCTTTTTTGCCTTCCTTTTTTCCTTCTTTATTTTATGAATTTTTTTCTTTCCTTATTCTCTTATTCTTTCTTTCTTTTTCACCTTCTTTCATTTTTCTTTCCATCTTTTCATTTTTCTTTCCTTTTTTCTTATAGCCTTCTTTTCTTTTTCATTCTTTCTTCAATTATTTCTTTTCCTTCCTTCTCTTCATCTTTCTTTCTTTCCTTCTTTCTTTTTGTCTTCTTTATTCCCTTTCTCCCTTGTTTCTTTCAGTTTCTCTTTCTTTTTTGCCTACTCCCATTCAATCTTTTTTCCAGTCGTTATTTAGTGCCCTCTTTTCACTCTCTCTCTCTCTCTCTCTCTCTCTCTCTCTCTCTCTCTCTCTCTCTCTCTCTCTATCTCTCTCTCTATCTCTCTCTCTTTCTTTCTTTCTTTCATTTGCCTTGTTTCCAGTTTTAGTTCCTTTCTTTCTCTTCCTTCTTTCTTGTCTTCTTTCTATTTCATTGCCTTCTTTCTTTCCCTTTTGCCTTCTTTCTCTCCTCCCATATTTCTGACTCCTTTTCTTCTTTTCCTTTTTCTTTTCTTTCTTTTTGACTTCTTCCCTTCTTTCTTTATTTATTTGCCTAACTTCCTGTCTTCCTTCCTTTGCAGGCTTTCTTACTGGCTTCCTTCCTTTTATTAGTCCTTCCTTTTTTTTTGCCTTCCATTTTTCTTTTTAGCTCTGGTCCTATTAATCTCGCAAGCGATAATATTCGAGAGTATAGAGGCTCAACCAAGCTCTGAAACCATAGCGGATTTCCACGAGTGCATGTGTTTGTGCACGCGCTTGCCCGAGCCGCCTGCCTCCGAGAGCTTCACTTCAAAGGGATCCGCTCCCCCGCCCCCTGCTTCACACTTTTCACGGCCGCTAGGCCGTGTCTCGCATTTCTCCTCCCCCCTCCCCTGCTTCACACTTTTCACGGCCGGCAGGCCGTGTCTCGCATTTCTCCTCCCCACAGCAATGCCAAGAGCTTGTTTTGTAGTTTTCAGTAATTGCCTGCTCCTTTCATGATTTATGCACTGCTTGTTTTAACTTTTAATTTTTTTACTGTTGTACCCGTACTCCAAAAGTATCAGTGCTGGCTCAAATCCTGTTTCCCCGCATCAGTCTCCCACTCCAGCCATTATGTAAGATCCTCTTCATTCCCCTGTTCTCCCTGTTCCCTCCTTCCACGTAATATGTGCGAGTTCGAGATACTTGCTGTTCAGTTCTACTTGTGTATAATTAAGTAGGTTTTAATGTTGCGCTGAATATCGATGCACGTCTGTGTCATGCCCCCACCTTCATCACCCCTACTGCCACCCACCATCAGTATCGCACGCCGCCACCCGCCATTCCTCCTTGCTTTCTTTAGCAAGGTTAACGCCGGGACTTTCTCCACAGATATGAGCGCCATATTCAGCTTTCCGTGGGAAGTGGCCAGAGAGCTTTGTGACCCTGGCTGAAGGAGGCAGCTTTTCCAGGTCGCTGTGGCTGTAATTATTACTTATTTGTGTTGCACGGCTGCTGCAGGGACTGGAGGAGGCGGCGGAAGCAGAAAGAAGCAACGGTAATGCTGCCATTTTGATATATGCGAGTTCGAGATACATGCTGTACAGTTCTTCTTGTTTAGTTTTCAAACATCACTAAAGGCTTTGTCCAAAGATGCGCGCTAGCCTTCAAAATCTTTAACATTGACTAGAGAATATGATGTTTTTTTGGCTAATAAGAGTTTTAGGTATCTCTTTAACAATATTCAGCCCAGTGGGGGTTAATTTCCCCCAGGCATCAAACATGTAGGTATAAGAAACACTCAGTCTGTCTGCAGCACAAGTTTTTTGTTGCACAGGCATTACATATGTAGGCAAAAAGAAAATTCAAAGCTGCCTATGTGGAGCTTACACCGGGAAGGCTTTGGCAAGGGGCTGGGAAGATGGTAAATCTCACTTTCATGCCAGACAAACATGGGGGCTCCATAACAGGGAAGTTTCCAGCAACTGATAAAAGACGCAAAAACACGGCTATCAAGTCCAGAACAAATACCTCATAAATCATATGCTTGTCTCCAGGAAGTGCATACCTTAGCTGCCCTCGAACCAAGGACTGGTTAGAAAGTTGCAAATAAAAAAGGTTGAGAGATTTTTTTTAAAGGCTTTTTGAAAAGTGAAAAATAACTCTCCCCCTTCCCATCTTCCCTCTCTCCTCAACCTCCCCTCCCCCTCTCTTCTCACTCACCCCTCATTCTCTCCCCTTTCTCCCCTCACCTCTCCCCTCTCCCCTCTCACCACTCTCCCCTCCCTCTCTCAAATCCCACTCTCTCCTCACTCACTCCTCTCTCCCTCTCCTCACTCACCCCTCTCCTCACCCACCCCTCTCCCCATCTCCACTCTCACCACTCACCACTACACTCCCCCTCCAATCCCTCTCTCTCTCCTCACTCACCCCTCTCTCGCCTCTCTCCCCTCTCCTCACTCACCCCTCTCCTCACTCTCCCCAGGCCTGACTCTCTCCACCCCTCTCACCACTCTCCCCTCTCACACCACTCTCCCCTCTCAACACCACGCTTCTCACCACTCTCCCCTCTCCTCACCACTCTCTCCTCTCACCACCACTCTCCCCTCTCACCACCACTCTCCCCGCTCCTCACCACTCTCCCCTCTCCAGTCTCCCCTCTTCTCACCACTCTCCCCTCTCCACTCTCCCCTCTCCTCACCACTCTGCCCTCTCACCACTCTGCCCTCTCACCACTCTGCCCTCTCACCCCTCTCACCACTCTACCCTTTCACCACTCTCCCCTCTCACCACTCTCCCCTCTCACCACTCTCCCCTCACCACTCTCCCCATAACAACTTTCTTTTCTCATCCCACCTAACCATTATGCACTCTCACCACTCTCCCCTCTCACCATCACTCCCCCCTCCCCTCTCTTTTTCCCCTCTCTCCTCACTCTTCCATCACTTTCCCCTCCCCCTCTTTCCCCACTCTACCCTCCCTCTCACCACTCTCCTCCCTCTCACCACTCTCCACCCTCTCACCTCTCTCCCCTCTCACCACTCTGCCCTCTCACTACTCTCCCCTCTCACCACTCTCCGCTCTCGCCACTCTCCTCTCTCCTGTCTTCTCTCTCTCTCCTCTCTCTCTCCCCCTCTCCTCACTCTCCCCTCCCCTCTACCATCTCCCATATCTCTCTACACTCTCCCTTTTCTCCTCTCTCCTCCACCCTCTCTCCTCTCTCTCCTCTCTCTCCCCACTCTCCTCCCTTTCTCCCCTCTTTCCTCACTCTCCCTTCTCTCCCCTCCCCTCTCCCATCTCTCCTCAAGGTACACACAATTGTCAATGAGCACTAACCCAGCATCATTTATACCATTTCGGCATTAGTCAACACCACTAGAGCATCACTCAGCACACCAAATCATTAAACAGCATCAACACAGCATCATTCACCACCACTACACCATCTTTGAACACCAGCACTGCATTAGGCATTACTAATACCTCTTGGCTATATTAAGGAGGATGGGCTTTGGGAAACAGTTTCTAACCAGGATTCAAGTACTGTATGATTCCCCCAATGCAAAAATAGGATATACCAATTTAATTTCTAACAGTTTCCCGGTTTTAAGAGGTACACAACAAGGGTGCCCCTTGTCTCCACTTTTGTTTGCTCTCTCAATGGAGCCTTTTATTAATGCGATACTGACTCAAGAATGTATTATACCATTTACTCATGGTAGTAACTCTCTCAAAATGACTGCATATGCAGACGATCTGGCAATTTATACAACTGATGTGCCGAAAGCCATAGCTGGGATCATTAAGGAAGCTGACGAATTCGGCTCGGTTTCGGGATACAAATTAAATTTGAATAAAACGCAAATCATTGTTAACTACAAGCTGCCGGCCCCAGTTTTGGGGGTATGTCATACAGCGAAGTACCTGGGTATTACAATAACATCTAACTTAAAATAAATTATGGCTCTAAACTATGATACTTTACTGAAGGAGACAACAGAGCTTCTCAAAAAATGACACAAGGTTCCCTTAAATTTGCTTGGACAAATCAACCTTATAAAAATGAATATCCTGCCTAAATTTTTGTATTTATTTAGGTCTATCCCTCTTTTTGTTAACAACTTATTCTTTACAAAACTGGATGGTATTCTAGGCAGCTATATTTGGGGCTACAAGAAAAATCGCAGAGCTCTTTCTCTTCTCAAACTAACAGCTATTAAGGGCGGCCTTGAATTCCCCGATTTTAAATTTTATTTTTACGCTTCTTTCCTGGGTCGGATACGTAGCCTTCTTTCCTCTAGCTACCCTTATTTTTTTCACCAATTTATGCTTGGGGCAAACTCTGTACAATTTCTAGCTAGAAGCAACGACCCGAACTACTTTAAATGAGGGAAGTTTAAGACCGCTAAAGATGCGGTTCATATATGGAATACCATCATGGCTATCAATAAAATTAAGTTTTTTCACCCTAAGCTAAGCATGTGGAATAACCCGGGCTTACCTGAGATTTTTAGTGATCCAATAGTTAGAATATGGGCTAATCATGGTATAAACCAACTTTCTGACCTATACGGTGCATCAGGCTTTTTAACATTTGATACCTTAAGAATACTTTATAAACTACCGGAAAACGCGCTATTCAAGTACACACAGATACGTGACTTCTTTGTGAATAAAGTGAAATTAAAGGAAATTTTAGACTCAGAAATATGGACTTGTATTTACGGGGAAACAAATAAAGATATAATTAGCTTGGGGTACAAATGCCTCTGTCAATCTAAACCTGATGACTGTATTAAACTTGCACAGAAATGGACCACTAATTTAGGAATGCCTATCTCCCCGCATAACATCTCCACTTTTCTTCATAACAGAAACTCTTTAACTCACACTTCTAGCTTAAAACTCCAATCTTACAACACTCTATGTCAGCTATACTACACGTCGCTTCACTTTTTTAAGTGGTCAGGGAACAATGCATTATCCGAACGTACAAAATGCCCAAAATGTGACCTACTAGCTGCTGATTTAGTACATATAATTTTCTCATGCCCGGCTTTGCAAACATTTTGGGACGAAATAGAAAAAGCGCTGAAACTGAATAAAATGATCTTCGGTAAACTTTCTGCCGAGATGATACTTTTGGGAATAGAACCAAATACTGCTATCTACAAGGACTTATTGTTTATTTTAACTTCCTGTGCCAGATTGATAATTGCTAGGGCTTGGATTTCAGACAAACCACCATTGGTAACCGAAGGGTGGCTCTTGATAAATGAGATATACGATATGGAATTTTCATCCGCAAAAATTCGAGGGAAACGATCCTTAAAGAAAGTGGACGAAATATGGGGTATCTTGTTTCCTCCTATCGAATGAACGACTTTTTCTTTGTTATATTAGATCTGGGAATAGCTTCTATTTTCTTTCACTTTATTATTTAAGGACATGGATTTACAGCCTTTCCGCGCATGATTTTAACTGTTTAGCACTAATCTGATTATGTTGTTTAGCAAACTCGAGGGATGACATTTGCCGATTAAGGATGCTGTTTGGCTAAGATAACTAGTAACCCGGCTATTAACATTTGGTAATCCTTATTCAATTGATTAATTTTTGGTTTAAAAGCTGGCTGTGAGCCCATTTGATGCGTTTCAAGATGAAACTGACGTATATTTCTCTGATATACTGTAAATCCTTTGCCTATTCGCTATTTGATTAAGTCTTTAAGGAAGTGTATGTACTATAATTTTTTATTCTTTGAAAGTGCTTTATTTTTGTAATGAATAATTGCTTGTGCTGTCAATAAAAAAAAAGGCATTACTAATACAGCATAAATCTGCAGAACTCACACTACAATTATGATATGCCCCTCAAGCGGGGCACAAATTCACCACCAAAGCATCACTGAACGCCACAGTATCACTCGTCACCACCACAACATCACTCTGCGCCACCACAGCATCAATCTGTGCAACCATTCAACAACAACTGGTTCAAATATGTTCTCTCGATGTTTCCAGCTTTATTACAAATGTCGCAAAAAGATGTTAATATTTCACTTCTGTTCTTGGATTTTCGTCACAATAAAATACACTGAACATAATCTCCATAAGTTATTTACAAAAGTTTAAGCTATTGCCATTATAAATTACAATAAATGTTATTTAAGTATTAATTATTAAAAAAAATAAAAGCCAATGTTATTTGTTATATCAATACATGTAAGTCACGAAAATACAACACATTGCATTACAAATGCTAAGAGTCACATTTGCAAAAGTTATAACTAGTGCCAATGTAAATGACAAAGCTATTAATTTCGCAATTTTTGAAACCAACACATAAATAAAAAATTTGACATTTACAATACCAATAGCTCAAACTTTCTTAATGCGAGACCTATTGCATTGCAAATGCTTGTTTTTGCCTGCTTTTCACGTTTCCTTTTTTGCCTCCCTTACGTCTTTTTTTCCTTCTTTCCTTTCGTCCTTTCTTTCTTACCTTATTCTTTTTTACCTCCTTTCTCAAAGGCAAGAGCTGCCAGACCATTTGGCTTCTTTAGGTCTTTGTTATCTAAGACCTTTTGATTTTACTAAAAGTATGGGTAACCTAGTTGCTTACAATGGTTTTCAGACAGACTGCATCTGGTAGTCTGTGATTGCGTCATTCAAATATTTTCTTCCACCCACTCCAGCATGCATCAAGGGGCTAGATGTCAGGTCACTTCAGCCATTGACTGACTTCCCTATAAGTCCTTTCACGAGGAGCACATCCACACACAAAGTAGTTTTCATCAGTGCCAGAGAATACTATGCTAATGTATTCTTTTTGAGACCAAAACATTTTTTCTTTAGAAAATATATTTTTTTCAGATTTTACAAGGGCCCTGAAGTTTCTCAAACAGTAAAGTTTTCTAAACTTTAAAAACCATGACAAAACAAAACAAAAATTGACAAAAACCTTGCGGCTAACGCAAGACCTACTGACTTTGTCAATGCTTGTTATAATTGATAGTACACTGTCAAAAGTGATTGCTCGGCCTTTTCTTGTGCCAAATATTTTGCGAATAAAACTCACACTTGCAAGCGATTATGACTGTTTTACTTTTTTGCCACGTGTTACTGGGTCACTGATATGCATTTCACATGGCGGTGCATGGAGCAATCTAATCGCAATGTTGTAAACGTGTAACGCCGATAGGCTTTGAGCGGCAGCAACCCGGAATAAAGAAGAACGGTGTTTTCATTTCTCAGGACGAGGGAATCGAAGAAACTTTAGGATACGTAATTGTTTCTGTTTCGCACTGATTTGTTTTCTCATTTCTATACCCGCCATGATAATATGCAAATTATTATCAGTGTCAATGAAATGAAGTAAAAAAAATATAAACAGTAAGCTGGATTTGAAGTAGGGGCATGAGAGATGGATGTGTTCAGTTCCCCAGCTTCAAGAGCTCAGCAGGCCTCACCCTGCTCTTTAATCTCTGCGTGCCTGCCTGCTTTCAACTCATTGTCCTCATTCGTCTGTCTCGGCCACCCCTGGGCACCGCGGCTGATACCAGTGAAGCTGCGGTGCTTAGCGCTGTTGAACCCACCCCACGCCATCAAAGGCCCTCCACTGGGCCGCGCTCATTAGCATCCAAAGGCGGCGGCGGCGGCTCGAGCATTCTCTGCTTTCCCACTAACGCGTGATTCAGAGCCCATCAATCATTTATTTCTTCTTCAGCACGCAATTAGGAATGTATTCTGAAACTGGCAGGCGCAAATCATCACTTGAACACAAACTGTGAGCTCTGTAGACTTTCGCCATCTTCCTTTTGATCCTGACGTTTCTAATTTGCAATGCGTTTTATGTTCAACGTGTGTGTAATAAATATCTGCCTGCAAATGTATGTTTCTTCGGATGACAAACGTCGATGCTTTTTCAGGACGAGAAATAGAGCCAGTGGTCGATGGAGTGTGCAAATGTACACCGGAAGCGTTCGTAACTAGTACCTAATTCGTAAAACAATCATTCATAGGCACCAGGGGCGTATGTATGTCCAAGCCCCCCCCTGGCCACCACAACGTCACCTATATTGACTTTGTGGTGGCAATAGGGTCTTATGTACAACGCAGCGTTAAGCCACGGCTTAACGTGGCTTAACGCTGCCTTGTAAATAAGGCCCACTAAGGTTCCACCGCAACATCCATTCATTTTGACACTGCTCCCTATGTACAAGGGTTATGTACATAGGAGGCAGCGCCAAAATTAAGATCAGGTAAAATCTGTCTCTCCTTCTTTCTGGGTAATCTTCTCCTTCTCCCTGTGGGTATAAACAAGCTGATGAAAAATAACACCTAATCACCCCCAAACGAGTGTCGGTGCCTCCCACTGGCAAACTAAACTTCCTGAAGGGCATTATATACTGCAATGTTTAAGAAGTACATTTTTAAATGCATTCATCATGTCTGACATTTTTTAGACCTACATATTTCCTTGCATCTGTTTCTTTATAAAATCCGAAATGAGTTTTCTGATTTATAACTCCTTCCTTTTGAGACAGCATTTTCCTTGCGTGTCCACCTCACTCAAGGTCAATATGAGCACTGCCTTCAAACCTTAACTTATGATCTACAAAACAATGATTTCAGGTGTTTTAGTCTAACTAGTTCAATGGAAGCAAGACCAGTCGACAACACCTAGAACGTATTAGGGTACCACACAAAATTACATGACTGTGAGAGGTCATTACCATACCTTTTCCCCATATACCCTGCATGTTACTGAACACCCGAAGGATGAGTGAAACATTCATCTGTAATATACTTATGTATGGGAATTAGCATTTTAACTTGCTTTGAAGCAGACACTGGAAAAAAAAGAAATGGAAGATAATATAACCCAGTAATGTGCATTTTTCAAGCTTGAACAACATCTGACTCCAACTATTCATGGATGATCATGACCCAGAGCCTGTCAGTGGTTAAAATAGATTCCCTTTGAATGCACCTTTGCTGCACTCACCTGAAAATCATGCACAGGATAACCATGTTTTCAGTCAATGACACTACCAAGGGAAACAAATTATAAATAACGAACCCAAAGTATAAAATAAGGCAGAAATAAAAAACAGTAGAAGTCAACCAACTAGAATTGCTTTAAAGTAATTGGTGAAAATTGGAACAATCGCAATAAAATAAATAAGTTATCTTCCAAGTTTCAAGATTGAAGTCTCTATACATAAGAGAATTATCTACTGGTAGATTTAGGTATTTGGCTAACTTTTTAGTTGACTCTATGGAGACTGCGGAAAAGTATGCCTATCAGTAGAGTAGGAAGCAAGTTGTCCCGGCTCGCAAGTGATGTCTGAAAATGTGATGTCTAAAAAAGAATCTATGGGGTATATTCTCAAGAACATGTGATAACCATCTCAAAAGTTACTTAACGCAACCCTCAACATGGCAGTCTATTGTGAGAAACTTACGCCATGTTAACCAAGTATTCACAACACGGCGGTACCATGCAATAGTCACCAGATAACAGGTCAAATGGCAGCGTCAAAATCAACGCCACGCCGCAAAAATGCGATACGCGAACCCAAAAAAAGCTGCAATGAGGCCAATCGCGATACTGAAATCAGGAAAAAACAGCTACAGGCCTGCAAATCCCACGCATCTGGCGGTAAAATGCACTATAAAAACACAAAAAAAAACCACCTATACCCATTCAAACCGCGTAGCACCATGGATGCACCTGGACCAAGTGCAGAGGACAAGACAAACTCCACAAGCCCCATGGAGGACCAGCCAGGAACCCCGTGTCAGGGGAAGGGCAAGGAGAAGAGGAAGAGGAAGACGGAGTTCAGTGCTCAGGAAGACCGGCTCATCATCAAGGAGATGATAGAACACCATCAACAAGTGTTCATCACCTCCACTGCGGCACTGGCAACCCAAACGGAAATATGGCAGTCCATCGTCACCAAAGTCAATGCAGTGGGAGTGTTGAGTAGGTCAATGGAGGAGATCAAGAGGCGCTGTTATTAAGTGCACAGCCAAACCAAGAAGATGTTTGCCGCCAACAGGAAGGCAGCAAGGGTGACTGGAGGAGGGCCTCCTGCGCTACAGGAGGAGCTGGTAGGGCTGGAGCAAATGGTGGTCACAGTCATCAGTGTGGAGACAGTGGCAGGAGTTGATTGCATGGACACAGCTGGAAATGACCTGACCCACCAGCAACAGGGTGAGTAACCAACAGGGACTGGGGGACTGGGGGAGATCGGCACAATGGCGCACATGCACAATCATGTGTCGCACACTGCACACCCACAATGAGTGTGGAACATGTCCCTGACACCCTTGGCACACTGCAGCACACATAGGAACACTAAGTAGGCCCCCGTCCACTATGTGCACATATGAGCCCCCTCCAAATCACCAATGACACAACCGAGCTAAGCACAATGTGATAGATACAAAAAAGTAGTGGCTGTGTGAGCCACACTGACTATGCAAGTGACACTGTATGACGGATAGCATGGCACCAGCCAAAATACATGACATGGTGCACAAATCGACATGGAGGTGGCCCAGTGTGGATCACATCTGTAAAGGAGCAGGTCACACTCTGACATAGCCACGTGCACCCACAACCCATGCCATCCAATACACGCAGCCGAAGAACAATGCACAGAGCCACAGAATCTGTCCCAGAGCACATATGACCCAAGTCACAAACATTTTACCCCCCTAAAAGCACACAATTCAAAGGTACACCACCTCAAAAGGAGAAGGGTACACGAAATCAGAGCTGCAGGGGCAAGTACCCACAATGCAGCACACACACATAGCAATCACAGAACATCAGCAATGATGGCAATGTGGTTGAAAGTGCAACACCTACACCACAGGCCAGAGGACACAACAGGTTCCGCTTGTGAGTACCAATTGGCCACTCACATCTGGCATTGACTGACACTGTGTGATGATAATTTACAGGTACTACCACACATCCCGAAAACAATTATATAAAGGAGGGTCTAGGGGATAATATTTACCGACCAAATCATCTCAAACCCCCAATCAGATACATGAAAAACAGCAAAGGAGATTACTGGTCAAATGGTTCTACCTAATACAAATGCTCAGGAGGATGAAAGAGTCAGTGACAGGTGATTTGAGTAACACCTGGCTATGGAATAAATCCCATCAGCCCACCACTCTGGCGGAGCATCGTCATCTGGGAGACGATGGAATGATATCTGTGTTGTCAACCTGTCAGTAGAATGGCTGAACAACACTAGACTTGTATCCAATAGTCAACTTTGGCCAAAGTGTTCTCAAAACAGTGGTAGTGATAGTGTGCAGTGCAAAGTGAGTGATGAAAAAAATGACTATAAGGACGAAAAATATGTTTAATCAGAATCGTCCAGATGCCAAGATTAAAAACAACCTGATAGTATGAAAAAAATACTATCTTTCAGCAATAGGTGAAAGGTCAACATGTTTCAGCCGTAAAGGTAAGAATGACCGGCTTTCGTCAGGACCTAAAAAGAGTGTTATGCTACTGCAATAAAATGTGTCAAAATTCAAAATATTTCTTAATAGAATATTACTTAAATGATTTAGTACATCAACGATTGTGAGACACCCTACCAGGACCTGGTCTGAGCCGTGGTAACCGGTAGTGGTGAATGTAGTTCTGCTTCCTAAAACAATACAAAGAAATATTGATTTGTGATATCAAATGAATGAACAAACATTTTACAGAGCAAAGATGAAAAATTAGGCATTAAACCAGGCCCAAAAAGATGTGGGCGAATACATTAATAGAAGTAGTACTCACCCAGCTCTATGTGGAATTGCCCCTCACCTCACCCGGCAACTGCTCGGTAGATGAGGCCCCGCTCTATTTGTGAATGGAAGAAGGAAACACAGAAGAGAAACCCATGGAGTGTTCCTTCTTACGCAACTAAATCAAATAAAACCCCAATTGAAATTAAGTTCTGACAGTCTGCTAGAGGGCTTTACAAACAACAGGACTGTTTTGAGTATGGGGTAGTGGTGGAAAATTAGATGGATACTCAGCTCCACTCTTGCATTGAGTCAACATGTATAAATGGCGAGATTTAAAGTGGCCAATTAATCTCTCACTTTTCATAGACCAAGAAATAAAGAAATATAATACATCATCTTCTCATCATTGGGATGCTAAAGTATAACTTTCAGTCAAATGGCGATAAAGAAAGGCTATGAAAAATGGCACGAACGCCAGCCAGCTGATTGCCAGTCCGTGGGTTCCTACGGATTTAGTCCAGGCCGAAGGGGAGGTACCAGACGGCAGGAACAGCCTGGCTTATATACTGGCTCTAATTGGCTGAAATTAAGGAGCAAACCTGATTGGGAGCCCTCAAACAAGTGTAATCACAAAAGAGGGGCGAGGGTCAAAGACAGTTTATACTCCGCCACCCCAGGACCCCCGAGAGAACACTAGTGTACACAAAAAGGGGTGGGAAGAGTAAATATTAATCCCGTATATATTAATATGGTAAAGAATAGAGTCAGCCCCATTGGGGCAAGTCGCTCTATTTGAGAAAGCTGCCCTCACTCACATACCGAGGTATGTGACATGCTTCATCATCGGGCCTGCTTACAATACGCCCTGGTGTACCCCACACAGGACGGAGCATAAGGGAGGGGGAAAAAATAATAAATTCCACTTAACACAACATATAATCAAACAGACTAAACAGACACAATACTTAGTGCATCCACTGTGGTGAAATTAGTGCAAACACCTTGTGTATTCAAAAACCGAAAAGTGCGACAAAGAAATAGTGCAGTATAGGGAGTGATTTAAGACTGATTAAAGGTGTCAACTAGAAAAACAATTGTATTAAACTTTACTTGGCACCTCTACCAGGATTAAAAAGATGAAAAAACAGAGGATGGGAAAATGCCTTCAGGAGATGATTAGGAACCTCAAGGCTTCCCTCCTACCACTGCCAGAGTCAACATGTTTCGACCGCTTTTGATGCGCCTGTATGGTCACTCCGGTCTTCGTCAGGACCGTCGCATTCGGTTTCTCTCGGGGTCCCCCCGTAATCTGGGGGAAAATTATTACCCCTACAGGGCGGTAGGTCAGAGGGATCCTTACCAATCCTGTATAATCTGTGGAGAGTGTCCCCTTAAGTGCGGGAAAACAATCACGAGTTTATGAGTTACAAATGCTCGCACTGGTGTCAGGTGTACAGGACGCCAGAGAACACAACCGTTCTTATGGCTTGTCCTCCCCGAGTCTGGTACAACCCGTGGCACCGCGTAGATATATACGTGTGCACAGCCCTCAAACAAGCACTGTTACGTGCTCAGCGGAGGAAATCGGCCGCTAGTCAGCACATACGGCGCATGCCTGCAGTCCCGATGTGCACTGCACATGCACGTTCAATCGAACACAACCCATTAGGTGCAATCGCGCATGCTGCTAATTCAGTAACCCACCGAGTGCGCCTGCGCTGTCGGGGGATTTAAGCTTATAGCGAAATAAGTGCTGTACCGGGTGACAGAGTCAGCACAAGTCGCTAATGGGGCAGCAGGGATTGTAGAAGTAAAATGTCTAACCCTGACAGATCTCATGTCTTTACAACATATAATGTGGTGTAAATAAAGGGATTCATCACTTAAGGATGATCGACCTGGTCAAAATATCAGTGTAAAACACGTGTATCTCGCGAAAAACGTGCTGTTTCAAAAATCAGAGTCAGCACAAGTCGATAGTGGGGGAGCAAGGATTGTGGAAGTGAATGTCTAACCCAGATAGATCTCATATCTTCACAGCATACAATGTGATGTAAATGAAGGGTTTTATCTGAAGGAATATAAATCAATATAGTACAATGTTGACCTAATGCATCCAATTTATATATCAAAATATTCTATTAGGAAAATCCATTGTAAATACGCTCGAACCATGTATACATTCCTAATCGGGCTTAGACTGAACAAACGCCATTTTGGTTTCCCCTCCCGTGACTCTTTCATTGGTTAGGAAAACACGTAACCTGATACTGTATACAGAGAGCAAGGGAGGCTGCCTTGGGCTGTGAACAGACCATTGATTCTAACTTAGGAAACTCAAGGTCACATCTGCCTTTCTGTTAGGATGAGGACCCTCTTGCAGGCGCCGTGCCTGTACTCCCGTGTCCCAGAACGAAAGGGAGGCACCTTCACTGACCTACCCCCAGAATAGTTAGAGCTGAGTTTCAAAGCAATCAATTGTGCCTTATATGGGTTTTCCTGTTGGCTTCACGAAGATTGGTACTTTTCCATGTAAGGGGTTTTTGTAACGTATGCTGAAAGTATATATGCACTGTCTTAAATGTAATCCAGCAGTCTCCTCTGCGCACCTTTGAGGGAGAGGGCGAGAGGGTGACTCCCCTATATAGGGCGCTTTTGCAAAATAAATGATTGAACCTTTTCCATTGTCGATTGACTTCTTTTTGGTAATAAGGTATATGGGCTATTGGTAAGTATAGCTCTATGATAAATAATTTTGGTACTTCAGTTGGCGACTCCGCCGGGACTCCGCGATAGGGTTGTCCCCTCCTGTAAACAGGAGAAGAGGGACAGGGTTGGATTCTGGTCAAGGGGGTGGACTGTAAAAGGATCCTAATTGAGAAAACTAGTTTATGGTAGAAAAAGAAATTCCACTCTCGAGCCCAGTGACCTTCCCAGCTGCTAAATAACACTTCGCCGGAGTCCTTCGGGCTTAACCTGGAACAAGCTGACCGTGTCGGTCTATAAAGGAGCCGGAAGTGGAGAACACGCAATCAGACATGAGTCTGAGAATTGTATTGTATGTATTCAGACGTCTTTGGAACAAGCACTTTGTAGAAGTAGCTTAAGTATTGTATGTATACAGACGTCTTTGGAACAAGCACTTTTGAAGAAGTGGCTTATGGAAACAGTTAACTGTATATGGAATATGGTGGTTAATGAACCACAGGGAATCTGTGGTCTAAAGTGGCAGTGGAGTGACTGCATGAGCGGATGCCCCACAGACTTGTTTGGTGATTATTTGAGACAACATTGGACGCATTAGTGTTGCACGGGGGGCTCACTCGGCCGGATCCTCTTCGGAAAAGTCCTAGGATCAACTGGGTAAGCTTGGGTTCTGGAGCCCGTGCCCAGGCACCCGGCCCAACCAGCACAGGACTACGGGATGGTCTGTAAGAGGGTCCATGGTTCGCCTGTCTGATGATCTCAGGGAAGTCTCTGGACTGTCTCTTTTGTGAATTTATTTGGTCTGGTATCCAGGGTGATCGGTTCCCCAAACAGGAGTCGACGGGCTCTGTTCGATTTAGAAGACATGTCATTTGGAATTTTGGAAATGGTGGCCTTGTATTAAGAATAGGAACTGAACATTGCTTATCAATCGAAAATGTATGAAATATATGTATGAGAAATGTGTGAGACTGTATGATTGAAGAGCAAATGGGTATGAAATGAGTAGAGTATCTATGTGAGTTTATTGCAACAATATAAGTCATTAAGATTCATAAAAATGTCATGCTTTAGTAAACTATGTTTTGGATGTTGCTGTCGCCGGAGTAGACGTCTGGAAGACAGACAGCCTGCTCCTCCGGAAGGCAGTCCCAGTTTTGAAATGTATGTAAAGCATGGTATCTCTCCCATTTTGTTTAGTACATTGTGGAATAAGTATACTAAAGATAATTAGGTACTACAGTGGCCTTTAACAGGGTATTTTGATGAAGAAAAAATTAATAATTTGTAAAACAAATTGTTTATGAAAAAATGCCGTCAAAGCATGTTCGACTCTTTGAACTTATGGTTAAAGGAGGTGAAACAACGACGAATAAGAGAAGAAAAATTGGAAAACTTTAAAGTAGGCCAGACTATTACTCAAAAGGCAGTGGCATATGAAAAAGAAAAAGTAGAAAAAAGTGTCGAACAGAAAGATAGACAATTTCAGCTATAGACAGACAAGAGTTATATGACACGAACTGAGACAGAAGATGATATTGCAGAATTATTAGAAGCCTTTCCACCACCACCATATGCCCCCCAAGGTTTATATCCAGCAGTTACAATAGCTAGAACAGGAGTAACCGGAACTCCGCCTCCCGCAGCAGTGCCTTCGGTTGCTAGAGCACCGGTAGCCGTGCACCGTCCAGCTCCGTTATTTCCCCCTCCTACCCTTCGTCCAGCTACCTCAGAATTACTTACTTTATTACCACGGTCAGTTGCTGTTTCCCCTTCCCCCTCGTCCCAAGTCTTTTTGACACCCCCAGCCGTGGGACCGACGGTCTCCCTTACGGGAGTGACTGTTGCTGCTATAGATGATACGCCAAAACATCCCATGGGGGGTTTAGAAGGTAGACAAATTTTTACTCGATCAGCCTTGGGAACTGAGGAAAGGCAGAGGATTGCAATTCAAGCATTCCAATGGATGCGGAATTCAATCTATACTATAGAAGACATTTGGAGTATTATGAGACAATGTCAACCAGTAGCGCAACAATGGGCACTAGAACATATGGAGATTAGATTAATTTCCCAATGAGAACAATGTTTTGATGAAGGACTGGCTCCCCAGGTACTATTTGATATAAAGGATCGAGCTTTTAAGTTCGAATTACAAATTGAAGAAATATTCCGGAATGTTGAAACATTGATACATTATCGGGAATGAATGTACAATAAACGTCCAGATTGGGGGACACAACATCCTATGAGGGAAGTGCACCCCCTTTTTCATCCTGAAATTCCTGAGTTAAAAGATGTTGGTGGAGCAGTAATTAGGAATCGTGTAGAGTCGCGATTTCAAGAACAATGTGTTTATACCCCTTGGAAGCGAAGTGAGATCCTTACATTGAAAGGCCAACTTCCTGACACTCGTAAAAATCCCACAGCCTATTATAAAGAATTAACTGAAGCTGCAAATTCGGAAGTTATGGCCTTAGCTGACGTTGAGCTATTTTCCGGCCTTTTAATTCCAGTTGACATATGGCGATAGATACATGACACAGATCATGCTCCAGAACTTGGAGGGACCTGGGACCAGTTTAAAGTTTGGGATAAGGATCGAAAGCCAGGTGATAAACCAAAAAATTAGATTTTAGCCATACCAGCCCGTATTATAACCTACATGCAAACCCTTATTCCCCCACGTAAAGTGGATTGGGATAAATTAACGGCTTGTAAACACAAAAAGGATGAGAGTGTGTCAGATTTCTTTACATGTTTTGAAAAAGTATTCATTGATTTTAGTGGACACGATTTGTCCACTGAAGGGAGCGTACGATTGTTTGTGAATAGGTTTATTACTAATTTATTGCCTGAAATATTGACATGATTACAAGCTGCTGAAAGTACCCGGTCCACTTCGGCCCCTTCAGTTATTCTTAGCATGGCCCAGTATTATGAACACAGGGAAAATGAGAGTAAGGACAAGTCGGATATAAGGGTCAAAGAATTAAAAACTCGAGAACAGCTACAACAGGTTAGTAGAGGACAAAATGCTGGAAGGAGAGGAAGAGGTTAATTTATAAGAAGGGCAATGACAGGACGTGGAGGAGGAATGGGTCCAGCTACTAACATATGGATAAATCAGTGTTCTAATTGTAGACAAGTAGGACACTGGCGAGCTCAGTGTCCATTATTGTATGGACGAGGCACTTTCAATAGAGGAAGAGGAAGAGGACGAGGTGGTACTGATCGAAATATTATGAGGCAACGGGAAACGTACGATGGTGAATCAGGAAGTCAGGAAGAAATTATTTTGAGGATCCTCAAGGAATGCAATACTACCATGAGGATTATCAGGAGGATGATTATGAGGGAAACGGCTACGCATGAGAAAGCCCCGGACAGAGCAAGGGCAACATATCAGTACCAGTCGACCAACAGGGGCCTTATGTAAAGGGGCTATTGATGGGGACATCTGAGAAGTTTTTGGTGGATACTGGAGCAATGAATAGTTCTGTTGCCCATTCACTGGTCCCGGGGGCTGCTCTGTCTGGGCAAAATAACGTATCAGTGGGTTCCTTAGGCCTCCCAGTAGTAAGCCCCATTTCTAAGCCACTTCCATTTACTATTGGCCCGGTTACTGTGGGCTCTCCATTTTTGCTCACTTCCAGTTGTGGTGAGAATCTTTTAGGGTTGGATATATTGAAAAAATTGCATGCACTCATTTACTGTTCCCCTGATGGTGTTTATTTAACAATGCAACCTCCAACTACATGCACGTCTCAATGTTTGTTAAAGTTGAACATCTTCCACCTGAATTTTCTAAAATTCCCCGGACCCTTTGGGCAACAGGAGACACGGATGTGGGATTGTTAAAAATACCACCTGTATCAATTACCTTGAAACCAAAAGCACATTTGCCACGTATTCCACAATATCGAATTTCGTCGGAGGGTAAACAGGCCTTATTACATATTATTCGTGACTTAATTAAGAGAGGAGTAGTGGAAGAAACAGCTACTAATGTTTGTAACAGCCCCATTTTACCAATTTTGAAGAAAGCTCCATCGGATGGTGACCCAGATTACATAAATACTTATCGTTTTGTGATTGACCTGAGATAGGTTAACAAAATATTGGTTCCCCAATATCCTGTGGTTCCGGATATCACTGCAGTTCTCACTATGATTCCCCCTACTGCTAAATATTTTTCCATGATAGATCTAAAGAATGCTTTCTTTAGCATTCCAATCCACCCTGACAGCCGACATATTTTTGGATTCTCGTTATCTGGCCGTAGCTTTAGATTTTGTCAAGCTCCTCAAGACTATACAGAAAGTCCTAGTATTTACAGCCAAGCTTTAAAAGCAGTATTAGATGAACTAGTCCTACCACCTGGTAATGTTCTCATCCAGTATGTGGATGATATATTGGTGGCATCGGACACATCAGAAGCTTGTAAGGAGGCCAACGTCAAACTATTGACTCATCTAGCAGCTAACGGAAATTAATTATCCCTGTCCAAATTTCAGTATTGTCAACTGGAAGTGACCTATCTTGGTCATTTGCTGTCGAAATCGGGGAGGAGACTAACTCCAGAACGAATAACTGTTATTACTAACATGTCTGTACCTCGTACTCAATGTGATGTTCGCGCTTTTCTTGGCATAACCTCTTACTCTCACCAGTGGATTCCTAACTTTTCTCTTGTTGCTAAACCCTTGTTGCATTTGACAACCAAAGATGTGCATGAACCCTTGCCCTGGAAGGATGAATGTCAGGATGCTTTTGAATCTTTCAAATCTTCTGTTTGCTCTGCATCCATCTTGGGTACTCCAGATTACCGAAAGCCTTTTGTACTTTACGTGCATGAGGTGGACGGTTGCTCACTTTCAGTGTTAACACAAGGCTTTGGCGAAAAACAGCGACCTTGTGCATATTTTTCGGCAGTATTGGATAATGTGGCCAGAGCTTTTCCTAGCTGTCTAAGGGCTACCGCTGCTGTGGCAGTGGCCATTCGACAATCAGAGCGGATTGTTCTGAATACTGATCTCACAGTGATGGTACCGCACGCCGTGGATATATTACTGAATTGAACAAAAACTCAGCACCTTACGAGTGCTCGATTGACTGGTTATGAATTGACTCTAGTTGCACCTCACATTACTATTAAACAATGTGCCACTCTGAATCCAGCCACGTTACTACCCCTCCCTTCGAATGACCAAAAGGACGATGTCCATGATTGTATATTTCGAACTGAAGAAGAAACGAAGGGACGAGTAGACCTCACCGACACCCCCTCATCTGAACCCCAAGGGGAGTTGTATGTGGATGGCTCATGTTTTAAATTACCAGATGGCACGACAACAGCTGCATATGCTATAACCACCCTCAGAACTGAAGTGGAGAAGGCTCGGGTTTCCCATCACTCAGCGCAGGCAGCTGAACTAATAGCATTGTTAAGAGCTTGTGAACTAAGCGAAGGCCTAAAAGTAAATATTTTCACAGACAGCCAGTATGCCTTTGGCATGGCCCATATTTTCGGGCAGCTGTGGCGAGAACAAGGATTTCTTACCTCTCATGGTCAGAGAATACAACATGGCCCCTTGATTGAAAGATTATTGAATGCATTAACCTTGCCAGAAAAGGTGGCCATTATCAAGTGTAGCGCCCACAAGAAAATTATTGATACCACAGGAAAGGGAAATGTCTTTGCCGATCAAGTAGCAAAAGATACAGCACAAACTAAAATGTCTGCTATGTCCCCCAGTGTATCAGCATGGTGGGTGGCGAAGACAATAGTGTTTGATAATACTATTGAGAGCGTTAAAGAACTGCATAAAGAAGCGACCCCTGATGAAATAATGAAATGGGAGCAGGAAACAGGGAAGTTGGATAAAAACAATTGTTGGATTGATTTGACTGAGAAACAGAGATGGCTTTTATCCAAAGCACTGGTATATGCAGTAGTCGTGATGGCACATGGTCCCGCTCACATTGGGGCAAAAGGCATTTGTGCACTTTTAGACCCTGTGTGGAATAATCTGAATATTTCAAAAGCTGCTGGTCATGTGGTTAAATATTGCATGGTTTGTTTACAGTATAATCCTGGTGGGAGGAAAACAGTCCTTAGCGGGAAATTTTGCGCCTCCTACTTTACCGCTTAAAGTGATACAAATGGATTATATTCAGCTAGAAAGAGTAAACAACCATAAGTATGTGCTAGTGGTGGTATGTGCTTTTAGTAAATGGGTTAAAGCATATCCTACCAAAGACAATACCGCTATGGCCACTGCAAAAGCCCTAATAAAAGAATTCCTGCCCCGATTTGGGTTGCCTCAAGTCATTTGGACAGACAATGGGGTACACTTCAATGCAGACCTTGTCAAATATATTTGCAAAGGCTTACAGATAAAACAAACATTTCATGCAGGACAACATCCGCAATCTGCTGGACTGGTTGAAAAATATAATGGTACACTAAAGTTAAAAATGGCAAAGACACGAGAAAACACAGGCTTGAGTTGGCCTGATGCTTTACCCCTATCTTTAATGTCATTAAGAGTAACCCCTCATTCACGAGCGGAACTGTCACCTTATGAGGTTGTTTTTGGTCGTCCAGCTAATGTATGGGGTGTCCCAAGACCTAAATCTTTCTGTGATATTGATTACCCAATGATGATAGATTACCTGTACGCTTTGACTAAAGATTTACGTTCTATTCATCAACAGGTATCAGCTGTACAGCAGCCACTGCCGGAGGGTCCCGGACACCGTTTGAAGCCAGGACAGTGGGTCCTAGTCCGAAATTACCTGCGGAAATTGAGTTTGGAACTGAGGTGAAGCCGTCCCTATCAAATCCTCTTGGCCTCACAAACAGCAGTAAAAGTGGATGGGAAAAAGCATTGGATACATGTTTCTCATCCAAAGAAATTGCCTCTTCCGCTTCCTTTTGACCAGCAGAACCAAGATGGAGTTCTAACACAAGAGGGAGAGCGGAGGATGTGTTTTGTTCCTTTCTCGGATCCCCTTGAAATCGGCTAGAGGAAGGAATGTTGATACCGCAAGGAAACAAATCAGCCCCAGTTCTTGAATCCCTTGATAAAGCTGATTTCTCAGAGGCTTCTGAGAACCTTGTTGCACCGAATGTCCCTGCTGCTGTGTTGTTTCGTGACCAGGAACAACCTGATCATCTTCCATACAATTTACGGCCCGAAAGCAACACGGTACCCCAGTTTCGGATTTTAGGAAATAGGGAAAGACTTGAGTTGAAGGGTTAAAAGATAAGCTTTTTACTGGGGTACTGAGTGAGACACTGGACTGAACCCGTGGAGAGCTTGGAACTCTTGTATTGCTTTGTTCAGCAAGAAAGACTGTGATACATTAAGGGCCTAAATTGCAACAAAAGGAATAAGAACGTGAAGTTGTGTTCTGGAATAAGAACGTGAAGTTGTGTTCTTTTTGATGAACGATAGGAGCCTGCCTGTGAGGCTATAAACGGACACACGAAGAAGAAACCCCCTGGCAGTTGGCTTGCACCTTTTTTTCCCCGAGTTTAGTTAGGACTTTTGGTTAGAATGTACCCCTTTGCCCGGTTCGCCCTTGAAGATGAACGACCTCTTGCACCCCAACCTTTCCTTGAAAATGTCCCTATGTTTTCTGGTTGGTTGGGCTATCAGAGTGAAGATAGCCTTTGTGATAACTATTACAGTAATCATGATAACATTAATAAGTGTGTTTATGTATTTGGAATTTCAATATCCTATGCAGAAGGTGTTGGGTACTACAACAGTTCTGCCTGAGCATCACTTCTATACTTTGCCTCCCCATAAGGAAAGACATCGAGAAACTTATGCTAAAAATGTATTTATTGAAATGTTACATCAAGCTCATAGTACTACTAATAAGACAACCTGTTGGGTATGTAGCCGCTTGCCATCTGTAATGCATCGTCGCGATTTATTCATTTCTCTGCCATTATCACATTTAACAAGTTGTGAGGCCTGGTTTCAGTTACTATCTCTCATGTATTTACATTATGTAACTGACCCCAAAAGGTATACTGAAAAGGATTACGAAGCTATCTTAAAATATATAGAACAACATCAAGGACTTGACGTTATGGGAAACCAGGGAGAAGGGTCTTTAGATCCAGATGCTTGTATGAATATGTATACCACTTACGAGAATGCCACCTGGTTGAAGGAAGAAATGTCAGATTTTGAACATTTTAATTCTACGCAATATTTTCAGTATTTTCAAGATCGAAATGTTACTGACGATATGGCAATGCCAGTTCCCAGTTGAATAGTACTGCTTCAGTCTGAATTAGAGGTAAAGGTCACGTTAGGGTTGGAGATAGTAGATGTAATTACACTTATTCTTTACATACGGATAGCTCCCGCCTTTAATAACTCCGCCTAATGTGTACTTTGTATGTGGTGAAAACGCCTACACTTGGCTTTCCTGAGGATGGTCTAGACAGTGTTACCGGTCTTTTCCTTACCCTCCAGTATATATAGCCCCATCTAACTATCATAAGAATCACCAGCTGACTAAACGAAATTTAGATTCCACTCGAATTAGTAGAAGTATTGGTACTGACAGTACAGATCAGACTGACACCACTTTACAGCAGTTTGTGGATGTGGCGAAAGGTTTTTTACCATGTGGGGTCCTATTTTTACCAGTAGAGATGTTAGACGCTTGTCCAGAGTAGTAGAAATTGTAGTTCAAACCACTGCTAGAATTCTGACTAATCTGACGGTAGAGCTTCAAACCACGAGGCTTGTTTCGCTTCAGAATCGGGTGGTGCTTGACGCCATCCTAGCTGATCGAGGAGGAGCATGCTGTGTGATCGGCAGCACCTGCTGCGTGTATATACCTGATTTTGCTCCAACTATACATTTGGCCATTCAGAAATTGCATCGCTTGGCAGCAGAAGTTCATGCTGATACTGGTATCTGGTCCTTAACAGGGTGGTTCTGGGACCTCTTGTCTACCTGGGGTTGGAAGATATTAATGATCCTTGCAGGAGTAATTAGGGTGATATTTATCTGTTGCCTATGCCAGCATTGTGGGCCAGACTGTTGCTCCTATTTTTGCTCTAGGCTCACTTCCTCGTTGACAGTTTCCTGCCAGGAGAAAGTTAAGAAACAATTAGTGCAAAAGGAAGTTGCAGGTCTAATGCAAATAGACGAAGGTGTATTTTTGGATTAAAAGCTAGTTATTTTCCTGCAAATATATATTGGCTGCATCACGCCAAAAAGACGGTCTGAAGGAATATAAATCAATATAGTACAATGTTGGCCTAATGCATCCAATATATACATATCAAAATTTCTATTAGGAAAACCCATTGTAAATACACTCGAACCATGTATACATTCCGAATCTTGCTTAGACTGAACAAACGCCATTTTGGTTTCCAGAGAGGCTGCCTTGGGCTGTGAACAGACCATTGATTCTAACTTAGGAAACTCAAGGTTACATTTGCCTTTCTGTTAGGATGAGCACATTCTTACAGGCGCCGTGCCTGTACTCCCGTGTCCCAGAACGAAAGGGAGGCATCTTCACTGACCTACCCCCAGAATAGTTAGAGCTGAGTTTCAAAGCCATCAATTGTGCCTTATATGGGTTTTCCTGTTGGCTTCATGAGAAGTGGTACTTTTCCATGTAAGGAGTTTTTGTAACGTATGCTGAAAGTATATATGCACTGTCTTAAATGTAATCCAGCAGTCTCCTCTGCACATCTTTGAGGGAGAGGGCGAGAGGGTGACTCCCCTATATAGGGCGCTTTTGCAAAATAAAAGATTGAACCTTCTCCATTGATGATTGACTTGTTTTTGGTAATAAGGTATATGGGCTATTGGTAAGTATAGCTCTATGATAAATCATTTTGGTACTTCATATCACCTGAGGATAAACGACCTGGTCCCAATATGAGTATAAAACACATGTATCTCACAAAAAGTGTGTTCTTTCAAGAATCCGAGTCTGCACAGGTCAATATTAGGGAAGAAAACGTAAAAAACGTAATTTGCTGACCTTCAGTAGGCATTGCATTTTTTGAGACACAGTATAGATGGACTCATCAATGTGAATGGTAAAAATGGTCATTATATGGTAAGTGGCAATGTCCTCAGAACGGGCAGACCATTACATTTACCACTCATGTGTATTGCGATAGTGCACAAATAATGCTCCACTTAATTTCAATTTGGGTTTTATTTGATTTAGTTGCGTAAGAAGGAGCACTCCATGGGTTTCTCATCTGTGTTTCCTTCTTCCATTCACAAATAGAGCAAGGCCTCATCTACCGAGCAGTTGCCGGGTGAGGTGAGGGGCAATCCCACATAGAGCTGGGTGAGTACTACTTCCATTAATTTATTCGGCCACATTTTTTTGGGCCTGGTTTAATATCTAATTTTTCATCTTTGCTCAGTAGGATGTTTGTTCATTCATTTGATGTCACAAAACAATATTTCTTTGTATTGTTTTAGGAAGGAAGACTCCATACACCACTACCGGTTACCACGGCTCAGACCAGGTCCTGGTAGGGTGTCTCACAATCATTGATGTACTAAATCCTTTAAGTAATATTCTATTAAGAAATATTTTGAATTTTGTTACATTTTATTGCAGTAGCATAACACTCTTTTGAGGTCCTGACGAAAGCCGCTCAAAGTTACCTTTACGGCTGAAACATGTTGACCTTTCGTCTATTGCTGAAAGATAGTCATTATTTCACATTATTAGGTTGTTTTTAATCTTGGCATCTGGACGATTCTGATTAAACATATTTTTCGTCCTTAAAGTCATTTTTAGTTATCACTTTCACTTTGCACTGCACACTATCAGTACCACTGTTTTGAGAACACTTTGGCCAAAGTTGACTATTGGATAGAAGTCTAGTGTTGTTCAGCCATTTTACTGACAGGTTGACAACACAGATCTCATTCCATTGTCTCCCAGATGACGATGCTCCGCCAGAGTGGTGGGCTGAGGGGACTTATTCCATAGCCAGGTGTTACTCAAATCATCTCTGACTGACTCTTTCATCCTCCTGAGCATTTGTATTAGGTAGAACCATTTGAACAGTAATCTCCTTCACTACCAGACATCCGTCATGTAGTCGAACATCCCACTGTCTGCAATCAAATAGCCAGCTCCACCAAAATAGTCACAATTTGCATTGTCATGCTGTCTGTATGTAAACAGGGGAAACTCTGCTAACCTGCATCTCCCCTTAACATTGCAGAGGGACAATCAACACTTACTGCAGAGCAGACCACAAATCCCATCAGTGATGATGAAGTGGACAACCTGCACATATGTCAAGACACCCTCCAATGGATAATGGACAGCCTCTGCACCCCACCCCCAGGAACAGGGCAGGCCAGCTGCCTCGAGGTGACCTCACCACCTGCACAGGCCATACAGCATGAAACACACACACCAGCTGTCTCCCAGGATCCCCATGAACAATACATGGAATTCCAAAGACGTGTGTTGTGTTGCCAGGTGGAGTTGGCAGATCAGCTGCCGGTGGGTTTCGAGGTCATGGCAGCCAAACTCCAGGCCATACGTTGGTGTCTGAGTCACATCAGGGACCACATACAGTCCCTTACAGACCCCCCCTGTCCGCACCATGCTCACCGACAATCCTTGGCTGACCTCGCTGGGGCAATTACTCGGATACAGGAACTGTCCAGTTAGACAGGCACCAGCGATGACAGCACAGAGTTGGTACAGATGCAGAGGACAATGGAGTCCATGGAGCAGATGCAGGCTGGAAGTATGGCTGCCACGGCTGAACACCAGCTTGATGTAGCTGGGATCTTCCATGCCCTGCAGTTCATCATCTTGACATTTCTACCACTGAGCCAGTCCCAGACAACTGCAGCAGGAACTTCGAAGTACACATCTCCAACTCATGATGTGTCAGTGGCACCCAGTGATGCAGTCCCATCACCTTCGCACCATGATGTGTCAGTCGTACCTAGTGATGAAGCCATTACCCCCACACACACCGGACACACTGAACACTGAAGAAGTATCAGTGGAGTGTGGAGTGGTGTGGCTCACTTGTTAGAGGCGGCAGACCCGGGAGCTGAGGACGGCCCGGGACCAATGTTCAATTCCCGACGCAGCAGGGTCGTGGACCAAGGTCAGCGGACTCGATAATTCGATAATTCTCACCTCGGTGCCTGCTCTAACCAGGGATCACACTCAGCAACTCTGGGCATTAGCTTGCCTCATCTCCACAACGGCCCCCCACATACGCCGGGGATGCCTGGTTTCACCTTGGAGATACCCAATAGGGACCATCTCAAAGGGAAAGCCAGGACGGTTTCCCTAGCGGTCTACTGCGCAGAGATACTCCTTCGGGAGTCGATTCTAGAGCATTACAAACCCACAAATAAAAAAAATAAATAAATAGAGGAGTAAGATGCGGATGGGAATTACTGTGTGAGGAAGGAGGTAGTAGCATCCATCACCTCATCCATAGGGCCTGTTCAGCCCTATGCATCATGCCCTGGGACAACACCTCCCACTGTTTCCCGGAATACTCTGCGACATCCAACCGGACCCCGACATGAACTGCCACATCTACACTGCTTGACAATTACACAGCAATCTTGCTGCTGACTGCACTATGCCTCTTTCCAATCACTTTTCAATCTCCAAAGGACTCTGGTTGACCCACCACTGGGCTCCCATGTTATGTGGGTTTGGATGACCATGTACAGCTCCTGCTCCGTCATGCACCAGAATATGAATAAAACATTCGCAGTCACACAGATGTGTCATGAATATGTCCACTCATGTATGAAAGTATGGCTGGATGTAGGGACAATGATTGCACAAGAAGGTACCTGATGGTGAATGACATCAATGCGCATGTTTATCCCTGAGACACAGCCAATTGGATGACTGTGAAGATGGGTACTAGCTGTGTCCCCATTGCACATCAACAGCTATCCCTTAACCCCCCAACATAGGCACAAGTCAATGTATTGAATAGAGCTGAGTGTAGGAATGACCACATTGGTAGCCGGCCAGGAGTGTTGTCCTGCATCACACGTGACAACAGAACATCAGGTTGCATACCTGCTCACACACATCTGTGTGGACACATTCGGTTGTGTTTAATGACATTGCTCAACTTGGTCAGAGGTTGGACACCATACTCACATTGCTGAAGACATGTAAATGCACTGGTCTGCCAGGAACTATCCCAAAACAATGTCTGGCTCAAAGAGGTGGATCTTTCAACAGGGACCCACCCCCATTGTACATGCATCAGTGAGACCCTCCCTGTGTAGTGACATTGCTCCTTGTGGCACCCGAGTGGTCCACTTAATCAACACTCATCTCAGTTAGACACCAGTGAAGTTGTGTAGACTTTATTGCCATATGTGTGTCAGTACGGACGAGGCAACAGTCACAGAAGGCAGGGACATGCTTAAGGCACTTGCACGCAGCATAGGAACCTTTCAAGGTGCAGGAAATGGGAAGTCAGAGCTGAACACCAATCATTATGGTTGGCAATGGTCTCAGCCCACCTTGGCTTGCTGGACGAGTCATGTGTTGTTTGGCGTCTGTCCATTGCCCTGTGTGAGAGGGCACACATTACAGGCCATGGGTTCTGCTTAGTGCCCTGCTACCTGATTGCGCAGTCTGTCTGCTCTGCTGACAGTGATCAGGTAAGAGTGTCCAACAGGGTCACATGCCGTGCTACATTGCCTTGTCTGTGCTCTCTCCCCAGCGGTGTGTCCAAATTTGTAACTTTGCCAAATGACGCTGTGCTGCTCCGACCAGGGAACTGCACCACCTTGCACAGGTGTTTATACACACGCGTAGTTCCACGCACATGCATTCAGAGTCCAGACGAAGGCAGACATGTCCTCTGTTGTGGCTGGATATGTGGGCATTCCCCACAATGCAACAAGGTGTTGGGACTTGTGCTGTGGGTGACAATCCGAAGTGTTTGCAGGAACGTTGTTACTCGTCTATGAATGCCAGCGCAGCCTCATGTGCAATGTGTTCCAATAGTACGTTATTGTCAGGTTCAAGGAACACGAGGGAGAGCTAATCCAATAACTGCTCTGGGCAGATTTGCTCAGTCCATGCCGTTTCCCCAATCCGCAACACAGCCCAATACAGTAGAGCCTCGATGTGGTCACTGCACATGAGGAGTTGTGCAATCTTCCATGCGCAACTGCCAGCACATACACCAAAGATCAGTGTATCCATGCATGGCTATCCCCATGACACTTCTGTTTGTGGACCAACAGGGGCTGCACTGTCAGGTCACAATCTAATTCAGCTACTGTTGCGTTAGATAGGCAGACCTCCATGGGGCACTCGAATATGCATAATCGACAGTCGAACCAGGGCTGGACATAGGTGACACAGGCAAGACAGAAACTCAGACGGAAACTGATTTGCAACACTGCCATTGGCAGGGATCCCAACAGATTAGCATTCATGCATGATACAGTTCGACATGAACAGGGGTTGGGCATGTGCCCAGGAATGCCTGCCATTGCATTTGTTGGGCTCATGGCACTGGCCCTGCTCAGATCGGCAGAAGCTTGGTGGACGATATGCCACAGCTCTGGGCAATGAGTCGTATATTTGTGCATCGTTTGGGCCTGTGGGTATTCTTTACCCTATGTGTCTAGGCCATCCCTTGCAGGTGTGGGTCATGCAGGGACAAGTGTGTGTGGGGTGTGGGCACGTTGGTGTTTCCTTGGTGCAGTTCGTGGTGTGGGAGTCATCGGAAGCTGGTATGGTATCTCACGCAGGGTGTGCCAGCTGTAATCAGGACCAAGTTCGGGGGAACTGTTGGCCTTCAGCCTTGTGTGTTGAGAAAAAGGGCTTTCATTACTGATATCAGTCTGACTATTGCTTGCATTTCTTGAATGTGATATTGACTTCGCGCTGACTTTGATGCCAGGCCTGTGATTTGGGGTGCACAGATTTAGAGACACACGCAGCTGTTGGCATGTTTGCATGTGCCAAGGGCACGATTGGCCTTGCGCTCCTTGCTCAGTCTCACTCTTTCTTTCTTTCTTTCTTTCTTTCTTTCTTTCTTTCTTTCTTTCTTTCTTTCTTTCTTTCTTTCTTTCTTTCTTTCTTTCTCTCTTTCTTTCTCTCTCTCTCTCTCTTTCTCTCTCTCTCTCCCTGTACTTTGCTGAGTCCCTGAGACACATCTTCTAATCTTGGATATTGTCTTGCAGGCTGTGAGTCACAGATTGTGCAGGGATGCCCAATCATGACTCTTCAAAATGGTTGTTTGTTGGCAAATTAGGATGTGACATTTTGTTTGGTCTTTCTATGGTAAATGTATGAATCAGGATTTCAGTGCTCACATGTATGTTGATTGTTGTAATTGTGCGACATCAGGCATGTTCTTTTGTTCATGTTTTCGTGCAGTTGATGTGCAGTGTCTTTGTCTGGGAGTGGGTGGAGGTTGCCTGGAGTGGGGCCAGGGGGGAAGGTGGGGTTCTGTGGGTGACGGCGGTGGGTATTTTTGCCCTCTTGGGGCTCCGGGATGCATATTCTGTGGCTCCATGGCATCTCTTGTTCTTCGGGTGGGGCTCTGGGCTGGGCTCTCTGTTGTGGTGCAGGTTGTAGTCCGACTTTGCACAAGGTCGGAGCAGGTGTTCATTTTTCTGGTGCTAATACTCCTTATCTCATGTTTTGTGATGTTTTTGCCGATCTGTCTGGGTGTTGGGAATGTTGTGGTGTGATGTTGTCGTAGCTTTTTGCTCAGGAATGCCTCCTCTGCATCTCATTAGCGATAGTTGCCGGGTCGTCCTTGGCAATGATTTTTGCAGCTGCTATTGCTGGAAAAATGGTGATATCGGCTGTTTGCACCAGCTTGTGAATGGGGTGGTAAGGTCATCACAAATTTGGCTGTGTTAGGATGCCGATAATTCGGTGATAGCTCCTTGAGAATATGGCCTTATGACTTTTGACTAGCTTCACTGGTCCTCACAGTGACTTTAGCTTAGAGTTAAAATGAGTTCAGTGTTGTGGTTGAGTGGGCGAAGAGTCTGCCAGAAGCCCACGCTGGAACTAAGGTCCATATACAATATATTTTATATTGGTGAGATCACCCACCAAGTTTTATTTCTGATCAGAAGCACTGAGACTACACTCAAATCATAATTTAAGGACCCTTTAAATAGTGACCTGGTGTACTGACTCACTGTATCACTAAGCCTGGCTGAAAAGGGTGTGGGGAAATAGTGTCCTTAAGTAGCGATAAAAAGTTTGGAAAGTGTACTGTGGACTATGTGCTCCTCATGCTTGCTCCCTGGTACACCCAACAAGGCATCTGCCTGCTGAGCAGCATGTCCCAAGTAGGAAAGAAACATATGGGGCACAGAGCCAGGTCAAGAGAAGAGAGAGCGATTAGCATCGCCTCTGTTGGTTGAGCTCCTCTGACCACGGAAGCGGCCCAGCCAGGTGGGGTGTGGCTTGAAACTAGGGGAGAGCTCCCACCTCTCAAGAGCCTTGGCTGAGTCCCCAGGCACAAGGGAACTTAAACCAAATGAAATGCTTTAGAGTATCAAGGGGACACTGCAACTCGCAGAAACCTGCACAAGCACCTAAAGCAAACTTAGTAACAATGTCCTCTTTTTACTAGACAAATTCTAGAAAATGTGAAAACTTCTTGGAGTGACTGGAAGTCCCGATATCAAAAATTTGGCTCAATGCATTTGGTAGAATAAGGCGCAGTTTGGCGGAAATATGTGCTCTGGTTGAACTTGAGGCACAGTAGGCGTGCAATATCGGCACACAAAGGGAAAACAGCCAGAGATTAAAGCTGGAAAGCAAACTAACTCACTAACACCAACAAATACACCAGCAAATATGAAGTGGAGAAGCCTAGGCAAAGGCCCTGAATTCCTATTTCCTGACATGGAATCAAGGCCAATGCAACCATAACTGCAAAGTTTAAATACCTAAAAGATGCCAGCTGAAATATACTCTAGCAATGGAAATATCACTGGGCTCCTGCAGCCGCTTAGCTCGACTGTGCTAATAAAAATATTGAAAACACTGTTGGAAAGATCACCCAGTCCCACTGCACAGGTAATAAAGCAGGCAAAGCAGTGGGAGGGAGCAAGGAGTAGGGATACCAAAGGAAAGCTTGATTATACCTGAGTCATAATAATCTCAACAACAAGCCCACTATTCCCTTCTTGAGTAAAAGCTCAAACCTTCCTGGAAAAAGCTCATCCATGGGCCAAAGAGAACAAACGAATAACCACCAAATTAACAACCACCAAACTGCATAAAAACACAGAGGCATCGGAAAAATTGAAGCCTGAGCAGGGCTCCCATACAGATTCACTTAGCTCATCTCTGGGCGTAGAGGAATTATCCCACCTAACAAATCGCCTCAAAGAGGAGGAAACTAGGCAACTAACGCAAATGCTGATCAAGGGCCCAATGCTGGGAAAAGAACCAACTGAGGAAGTGAATGAAAATCAAAATGGAGCCTCAGCGTAGGTGAGGAAGAGCGTTCATGATGCAAATGAGTCTCTAATGTGAATAAACACGCCAAAGAGAGCGAGGGTGGAAACAACAAGCTGCAAGTCCGGTATTGCTAAGGACCTTACATGCCTCAAGGCCAGAGAATGGGAAAATGAATAAAAAAAACAATACAGATCTACCACCCATTATCAGCTTTAGCACAATAGGAAGTGGAGGACATTGGGCCTTACTTCTCAAAACACTACGAAGCTCTGTTGAGGCGTTGAATTACCAGGCAAACAAAATGGACAATCAAATTAGTCTTTTGAATACTCCGGCTATATACGTTGCAGGGATTGATGAGAAAATTGCATACCTTCATAGCCTGATAAGAAGAGTGCAAGCCGTCACACAATGGGTATGGCAAGGATGCAGTTGCTCTCTGGTCTTGGACAAACTGGCCAGCTTCCCAGAAGCAATAACCAAGCTTGTGGGTGAGCTAAAAGTCAAACTAGCACAACAAATTACCAATAAGCCGGTAGGTCCCACTGTTGGTGAGAATGGCTCCATCACTCTAACAGGGGGAGGTGGCAAATGGCCAACAGCCTTGGGAACAGCCTCAATTGCTAAAACCAAGACAGATGAGGCACAAGCGACAAGTTCAAGCATACAATGCCAACAGGGGGAAAGCCACATGATAGGGCCAGGCCATGGGGCAGCTAAAACAACGTCACCTGTCATCATCACAGAAAAATCACCAAACTTGACAGGGACAAGGACAAAGGACATCACTACGGAGGGCGTACCCTATATGTCTGGGCCAAAGGAAATAATTAACAGAGTAAAAATGAGGAAAGGGTAAAATAAAAATCTCTGAACAGCAGATTCGGCTGCCAGATTACCCAATCTTCAGACTTCATATTTGGGAACAGCTGACAAATTCAGCCTCAGAAGAACTAGGTCCTCCTATCTCAGAGCCTGTAGAGGACAATGACACTAGGAAAGACAGTGAGAAATCCAAAGTCAAAGAAATGCAGGGCAACAAGGTGACCCAAAACAACCCTTTTTAGGTCAAAGCAACAAAACAAAGTGAAAGTAAAGCAACAAAAAAAAGTCAAAGTCAAGCACCCATATGCACTCTCTCTCCTGGTATTATACAAACAAGTAATGGAATCCACCAACATCAAAACTTCAAGATCAGTCATATAAGGAGCACAACAAAACCCCTCAAATGGAAATTTCTGCCCATTGATTAGAAGTATTTCTGATAAAATGGAAACCAATTAGAATATGGATTAGAAAGGCCCCTCAAGGCAACAAATAGCAGAAGACAGTCGACCACTCCATCAATCAGTTAACCAATCAATCAATCAGGGTTTTATAAAGTGCGCTACTCACCCGTGAGGGTCTCAAGGCGCTGCATCAACAAGGAGGTAGACTCTTCCAATCGGTGAGTATCTCCGCTCTCAACTTCAGGAACTGTATGGAGGCCGTCTCTTAGTGGATGATTCAGAACTCCCTGAAGTTGAACGGAGAGAAAACCGAGGTTCTTATCTTTGGGGGCAAACCTGACATCTGGTCGACTGACTGGTGGCCTCCGTCTCTCGGAGCGTGCCCCCTGCCCTCTCAAACGGGCAGAAATCTGGGCATTTTGATAGACACATCGCTTTCCTTCGACCGTCAGGTCAGCAGGACTGTGTCCACCTGCTGTGGTGTTATCAGAATTCTGAGAAAGATTGCACACTATCTCTCTCCTGAAGCCCGGAAGCAGGTCACTGTAGCCCTTGTCTCCTCGAGACTTGATTACTGTAATGTGCTCTACTCAGGCATAAACAATAAGCTCGTTCAGCGCTTACAGGTAGTGCAAAATGCGGCGGCCAGGCTTGTTCTTAATGTCCCCAGATTTCCTTCAGCCTCCCTAGCAAGGAAGAGCCTGCATTGGCTGCATTCAGGCCAGGATCTCGTTTAAGATACTATGCATTACCCATGGGGCCTTGTATGGAACACGCCCAGAAGGTAGTAGGTCCCTCCTATTCCCTTACTCCCCTGGCAGAGCTCTTCGCTCCTCTAATAAAAATCTTCTGTCTGTCCCCCGGTTTCTCAAAGTCAGGTGGAGAGGGAGAGCTTTTTCTTCTCTTGATCCTAGACTGTGGAACACTCTTCCCCCTGAACTAAAAAGGCAAGCTTCCATCGTGCTCTTCCGTAAAGCTCTGAAAACATGGCTCTCTATAGAGGCCTATTTATAGTCCCGCATTTGATTATTTCACAAGCTGTATCATCCTGTAGGCGCCTTGATGCCCTTGGGCTAAGTTGCGTGGTATAAGTCCACATTCATTCATTCATTCATAGACTGCATAATGGTGAAGCAGTGGAAATTAGCACAAACGTGAACCCAAATACCGCAGATATATCTGCCTCAGCTAGGACAAAGAAAATAAACTTTTCCACATTGATCCCTCAGGTGCAGTCCTCAAAGGTATATGATAATGATTCATCAGGGGAAGAAACAGTACCTGGGGGAATGAGAACTCCCTGTGAAATTATGAGGGTTACTGAAAGCATGCCTACATTGAGCTCCTGTATAGAGACAAACTTGGCTCTAAAAACAAACTGGACACATCACCCTTCAATAAAAACCTCTGGATATTAACGAACAAGTGGGGTTGATCACAATTGCAAATGTAAATCTCAAAAGGTTCCTTCGGCATCTTAAATAGAGGCAACTTCTTGAAGCTCACTCACTTAATACCAGTATTAGGGAATGTAACAAAAATGGATATTCTTGTAGCTGAGTTCCTATGTCCAGGACCAGGGTATCACAGCTAACATACCAAAGTTATTTGGAGCTCTGAGGAATTTGCACAAAAAGTCATGCCGGAGGTGGAGACTTTCAAGAATTGTGGTTCTTTCAGCCACACTGCAAGCACTGCAGTGATTATTCAGCCGCACCACAGCAATGAGTTGTTTTTTTCATCTCTACCACGGTGCTGCATCAGGAAAAACAGGTGCTGAAGATTGCTGTGTGGATTTTCTTCCCTTCTTTGGAGCTATACCACCTCCAAGGGCTTAGAACTGAAATTGGCACCACTGTGCAAGTCAGAACTCCAAGCAGAGGAGGTCAGGGGCTGCAGCAGAAGTCTATGATGGCCCTGATACTTCTTAACAGGAGGCAAGCACACACAAACCCTTAGAGAACTTTGGCAAGCAGGATGCAATAAAGCAGAGTCCAGTCCTTTTACTGTCCAAGTCAGAAGCAGCAAGCAGTAGGCCAGCACAACACAGCAAAAAGCTGATCTTCTCTAGCTCTTCTTCTCGAAAGAATCTCGTCTTAGTCCAGAAGTGTTCTGACGTAATGGCGTCACATCTCCAGTACTTATACCAGTTTCTGCCATTGAAGTAGGAAACCTTCAAAAGAAAGTCTTTCTAGTGCACAAGACTCTGACTTTACCTGACCTGGCTCCAGATACAGAAAGCTAGTGGAGACAGCTTTGTGTGAGGACAGGCACAGCCTTATCAGTTGTCAGAGAAAAACTCCCCCAACCACTCTAGCTCGGGAACAACCATTAGCCTGGTTATGTGCCATAAGAATATGCAGGGCACTCCTCAGCTCCCTTTGTGTGACTGTCTAGAGTGAATGCACAAAAAGCCCAACTGTCAGTCTAAACCAGACATGGATTCCACAGGCAGGCAAAGGCATAGAATGGTAGAGCATGAAAATGGCCACTTTCATTAAGTGTCAACTTAAAAACCAACTTCACTAAAATCTGTGTTTTTCAATTGTGAGTTCAGAGACCCGGAACTCCAAATCTCTATCTCTCCCCAATTGGAAGTTACACTTCTAAGAGGTTACAAGGTAGCGCCATTGATAACCTATAAGAGAAATAGTCATTGCAAAGTGAAAAACAAAATTAGCAGTATTTCACTATCAGGGCATGCAAAACACACAAGTACATGTTCTACCATTCACATACACTGCACACTGCCCAGGGGGCTACCTTGGGCCTACCTTAGAGGTGCCTTACATGTAGTAAAAGAGAATGTTAGGGCCTGGCAAGTGGGTGCACTTGCCAGATCGACAGAACAGTTCAAAACTGTACACACAGACAATGCAGTGGCAGGTCTGATACATGGTTGTAGGGCTACTCATGTGGGTGGTGACCAATGTTCCTTCTAATTTTTTCCTCTGTGTGCGGCAGTGGAGGGTCTCTGTGAGCTGCAACCATGGCTATGTGTGCCAGGAACCAAACTGTGCGTGTCTGCGGCTCCAAATGGCACTCAAAATGTTTACTTTAAAAAGTGAAAAGATGGTGCATTTTCACACATACAGAGTCAAAATAAAGGTCTTAAAGGCAGTTTGCAAATGTATTGTATTGCCTGTATTTTCATTGTTGTGTCTCTGACTGCTGTTGTCTGTCTTCCCCGCTGCCTGTGCGTGGTCCGTGCCCCATTTTTTCCCTCTGTTCCTCTCGCTATCCCTGTGCTCTCTCTGCCCAGTCTTTCCTTCTGTATCCCTCGCTGCCCGTGTCTCTGCCCAGTTTTCCCTTCTGTTCCCCTCGCCTCGCTGCCCCGTGCCTATCTGCCCGTTCTGCCTTCCTTTCTTAGCTGCCCCTATATTTCTGTATTCTGTATTTTGCCTCTGTGCCATTAGTTTTTTGTGCCTGTCTGCCCTCTGTGCCACTCTTTTTTGTGACCTTCTGCCCTCTGTTGCACTCGTTTTTGTGCCCTTCTGCCTTATCAACTTCGTTTTCCCCTCGTTTTTTGTAACTTTCTGCCCTCTGTTTCACTTCACTTTCCCTTCGTTTTTTGCCTTTCTGCCCGCCGTCTCACTTGTTTTTGTAGCTTTCTGCCCTCTGCTCCACTCATTTTTGTGCCCTTCTGCCCTCTGTCCCACTAGTTTTTGTGCCCTTCTGCCCTCTGTTCCACTCGTTTTTGTGCCCTTCTGCCCTCTGTCCCACTCGTTTTTGGGCTCTTCTGCCCGCTGTCCCACTCGTTTTTGTGCCTTTCTGCCCTCTGTCCTACTCGTTTTTGTGCCCTTCTGCCCTCTGTCCCACTCGCTTTTGTGCCTTTCTGCCCTCTGTCCCACTTGTTTTTATGCACTTCTGCCCTCTGTCCCACTCGTTTTTGTGCCCTTCTGCCATCTGTTCCACTCATTTTTGTGCCCTTCTGCCATCTGTCCCACTCGTTTTTGTGCCCTTCTGCCCTCTGTTCCACTCATTTTTGTGCCTTTCTGTCATCTGCCCCACTCGTTTTTGTGCCCTTCTGCCCTCTGTCCCACTCGTTTTTGTGCTGCCCTCTGTCCCACTCGTTTTTGTGCCTTTCTGCCATTTGTCCCACTCGTTTTTGTGCCCATCTGCCCTCTGTCCCACTAGTTTTTGTGCCCTTCTGCCATCTGTCCCACTCATTTTTGTGCCCATCTGCCCTCTGTTCCACTCGTTTGTGTGCTCTTCTGCCTCTGTCCCACTCGTTTTTGTGCCCTTCTGCTATCTGTCCCACTCGATTTTGTGCCTTTCTGCCCTCTGTCCCACTCATTTTTGTGCCTTTCTGCCCTCTCTCCCACTCGTTTTTGTGCTGCCCTCTGTCCCACTTGTTTTTGTGCCTTTCTGCCATCTGTCCCACTTGTTTTTGTGCCCTTCTGCTATCTGTCCCACTCACTTTTGTGCCCTTCTGCCCTCTGTTCCACTCCTTTTTGTGCCTTTCTGCCATCTGTCGCACTCCTTTTTCTGCCCTTCTGCCCTCTGTCCCACTCGTTTTTGTGCTGCCCTCTGTCCCACTCGTTTTTGTGCCCTTCTGCCCTCTGTCCCACTCGTTTTTGTGCCTTTCTGCCATCTGTCCCACTTGTTTTTGTGCCTTTCTGCCCTCTGTCCCACTCATTTTTGTGCCTTTCTGCCCTCTGTCCCACTCGTTTTTGTGCTGCCCTCTGTCCCACTCGTTTTTGTGCCTTTCTGCCATCTGTCCCACTCGTTTTTGTGCCCTTCTGCCATCTGTCCCACTCGTTTTTGTGCCCTTCTGCCATCTGTCCAACTCGTTTTTGTGCCCTTCTGCCTTCTGTCCCACTCGTTTTTGTGCCCTTCTGCCCTCTGTCCCACTCATTTTTTTCCTTGTTTTATGCCCCTCTTGCCTTCTGTTCAGCTCGTTTACCCAGCCGCTGTGCCCCCTGCGGCCCGCCCTCCTGACTGCCCACTGTTGCCTTTTGTTTAAATATTGCTGTTAATCGGAGCCCCTTCACGGGCTCCGATTAATATCAATACTTAAACAAAAAGCCACAGTCTGCCCCGTGCCTTGATAACAAAAGCGTAGAGACAGTTTCTAAACACAGCGTGTGCTAAAGTACACGCTGTGTTTGGAAAAGTGTCTGCGCTTTTGTTAGTAAAGCGCGGGCAGACTGTGGCTTTTTGTTTAAGTATTGATGTTAATCGGAGCCCGTGAAGGGGCTCTGATTAACAGCAATATTTAAACAAAAGGCCACAGTCTGCCCGCACTCCCACATAGCCACCAGCCCCCCGCCTCCTTACCTACACTCGTCATGTTCCCACCGCTCACTTCTTCAAAGCGGCCGGCGGCGACTCTCTTGCTCGATGTCCTGAGTGCGCGTTCCTAGCGAGTCGGTGCACGGGGATGTAAGGAGAGGTGAGCGTGCGCACGTGCGCCCTAGAGGGAGCAGTGGTGGTGACACAATTAATGCTTCAGGCCCACATAGCATTTGAACAACAGGCCCTGGGCACATACAGCCACTTTACTAGGGACTTACCAGTAAATCAAACATGTTGATCATGGATAACCAATCATAATTAAAATTTACACAGGGGGTATTTGAACTTTAGCACTAATCAGCAATGGTAAGGTGCCCAGAGTTCTAAAACCAGCAAAAACTAAATGCATCACACAAGTAAAACAGGAGGTCAGAGGCAAAAAAAACAGGAGAAAACACGCTGAAGATGCCAGGTCTAACAACGAGGGATGCAACTGTGGAAATCTCCCAGAAAGCCTCGGATGCCTGGGCGTTCACCATATTAATAATGAATATCTGTTGTATGATTTTATTCAATATAAAAATATCATAAAAGTATCAACAAATCAAATCAAGATCATCCAATTAAAAACATCCAGAGTTAAAAGGAGCAATATCGCAATGTCATACATCAAACAATAAAACACATTCATGTTGATTAGGAACAATATGCAAAAAATGTGGACATTCCTTAAAAACTATACAAGTTAAAAAACAATTCATATATCCTAAGGTCCAGAGATACAAGGGGAGGCCTCCCTATTAATCCTAGTTTTAAACCGCATTAGCCTTCAATAACTTGCTTCTGATCAACCAGGCACAGCCCAAATATTTTGCAGTCCCACAGATTGTACTAAGGGAGGATGTGTCAGATTTTAAGATACGTAACACCTCCCTATAGTTCCTAGCTCCCAGGTTGATGCAAATGGGTTTCAACCATTTTCTTCTCTGGAGTTTGTACGCCGGACAGGCAAAAAGGAAGTGTGGAAGCAATTCTGTGGGAGAAGGGCAACCGGGGCAGTTACTAGCTTTTGCAACCCTAGAATTCCACCCTACAGTGAATTCACTGAGTGGGAGTGTTCCATGCCTTAACTTCAGATATAGTGTCCTATCTCTCGTGGATTCAACAAAATTGAGAAATGACTCCATTTTGGCAATGGGTTTGTGGTCTAGGAATTGCTCCGTCAGTGTGCCCCGCTTAGAATTTGTAGTAGCTTCTAGGGTGACCCACTCCCAATAAGCTTTCTTCACTGCCTGTTTTGTTAGCGAGTCTGGCCTTCCCATGCCGCCGCCAACCCAATGTCCACCACAAGCTGTTTCAATTAAACTATCCAGGTAATCTTATGGGCCGTGTCTAGACGGACTAATTCGCTCAGGGCAGAGGCATAGTTAGACAATTCAGGGGTCCTTCTCAGGCACACCCAAAATAATAGAGGGTGTAGCCTAGCGATTTCATTGATTGGGTGTTTCCCATAATCATGGCGGAGTGAAACTAGTGGGGTCGATGGAGGGAGTGAGACCAGGTCCCTAAAAAACTTGTTTTCTGATCTCACTAAATCCATGGTGTTCTCAAATCCCCAGAGTTCCGCCCGTAAAGGGACAAAGGCAGGGCTTTTCCCTCATACACCTTGATAGCGGGGGCAACTGGCCTACTTTGTGAAAGTCGCTGGTGTTTAGTAATTGCCCTCGAAACTCGTTTGTGGTTAAGCAGCA
The DNA here is from genome assembly GCF_964263255.1 of Lissotriton vulgaris. Taxonomy (NCBI): domain Eukaryota; kingdom Metazoa; phylum Chordata; class Amphibia; order Caudata; family Salamandridae; genus Lissotriton; species Lissotriton vulgaris. The sequence continues at coordinate 945,302,052 of NC_141691.1, read as the reverse complement.
TTTTTGACAAGTGGGAGCTCCACTTCATCAAGTTGTTGACCCGTACACCCAAGTAGTCGAAAGTATCGACTAGTTCGAATGGGGAGTCATTCAGCTTGATGGTATTCCTGAATCGTTTGGATGGGGCCAGGGCCATAAGCTTGGTTTTGGATGTATTGATACATAGGCCCCTGGAATCACAAAATTGACTAAACCGATCCAGTAGTTTTTGGAGACCCATTGGGGTTTTTTTAAATCAAGAGGGTGTCGTCAGCAAAGAGCAACGTGGGGGATTTCTCTCCCGCCAGGGTTGGGGCATCGGCTGGGTCCTCCCTCAAATGGTCTACCACCCTATTAACAAAGAGAGAGAACAAAGTTGGGGCCAAAACACAACCCTGGCGTACTCCTCTCTCTACCGCTACCCTGTCTGTCAAATCCCCCTGGCCGCTCCACCTGACTCTGGCGTAGTTTCCTTCATGTAAACGTTTGATGAAGTCCAGAATCAGGCGGTGAGTGCCTAGGTCAGACAGTACCTGCCAAAGCTTGGCACGTGGGACCAGGTCGAAGGCCGTTTTTAAGTCAATAAATGCTAAATATAAGCTGCCTTTCTCTATAATCACAGATTTCCAGTAGATCGTATAAAATCTGAAGACCTGATCCATCGTGCGAACCCCCTGCCTAAATCCTGCCTGAAAATGTGAGAGGATGTTCTCCTCCTCCATCCACAGCCTTAGCCTTGTTAGGAGGACCCTGCCCACCACATTTTGTACTACATTGATTACGCTTATCTGTCTGTAGTAGGCAGGGTCCTCCCTCTCCCCCTTCTTAAATATGGTCACTACCTCTGCGCCCTTCCAGGAATCGGGAACAGGATGGCCACTCGCAATGAGATTCATTACCTGGAGGATGAAAAGGGCCCACATCCTTTGATCATATAATAGTAAATCGACAGGGATACCATCTGGGCCCGCCGCCTTGCCTGGCGCTATGCTAATGAATATCTACTTTCACCTGAGATGAAAATTGACAGGAGCTCTCAAAAGCTCTGACGAAAGTGCAACTGAGTCTAAAAGTTGAGTGTGGGAGCATCTCTTTTATAGTTTTGAGAGGTATTAATATGTATCTAATGCGACCTATGCTATCCAATGAGGTCTTGACAGCACAAGAACAAGCCTGGGCTTACAGCATCAAGTAAGCCTAAAAAGGCAAAAAAATAACAACGAAGATCAGCTGCTAATAGGGAACATGGAACATCTTGTACTCAGGGTCCTGAATGACCACGTTCTGGGTGACCAACCACTGGGGCTCATACCTCTTTAAAACTGGAGCCTCCTTGATCGTTTACACCTTAATGGTCCCGCCTCTACTGCAAAAGATAATCTCGTTTACCCCGGGACAGAAGATCGAAAGTGATCATTGGCCTCAGGAGATAGTTTTATCAATCATTCCATTGGAACATGAGCCACCAGTTGATGAGGAAATTGCATCATACACAATCAGTAATAAGAGGATTAAATGAACACCCACCTCCCCAACAATCCTGATGTCACAAAGTGGAGGTTCACTAACCTCAACAGCCGGATCCAACAGGAGCGATGCTAGGATACCAATCCCCCTACTCTGGCAACACCTGTGAGTCTATTGATAGAACTCAACAGATATATACCATAGCCGGCCGGGGAAAGGGTAAAAAGGGACAAAGGAAACAAAAACGTTGGTGCAGTAAATCAAAAGACTCGGCTTGAAAGGGAGGTAGCAGTCTTCACTTCTCTACACTCCCCTGAGTACCTGCATGTAGCACAAACAAACAAACCGTAAGTGAGACGCCACCCTAGCCTGTAAAGAAGATATTACTGAAGTAAGAAACATCCAACTAGACACTTACTAATGATACTGCCCCACATGCTCCAAGCAAAAACAGTACAAAATGAAAAAATAAAGAAAATAAATCAGTAGGGTCTATAAGCTTTTCAAGGTCGAAGAATCATCCAGGAGTTAACAGCATGACCTTTCCAATGACAGCCAATAAGAAAAAATATTAAAAAATGTACTTAGCTGCCCACAAGAACGTTTACGCAGAACATGCGATTTCAGGTGTGCCAAATCTGTAGTCAAGCGCTGCTTCTTCCTTCAGAAACAGCGGTACACAGTGATGGCGAATGTAGTCTCAGTCAACACCGCATATCTGCCAAAGTTAAATCCTTTTCGTATAAGAATTGTTCAAGGCGGACAAAAGTAAATCCTTCGTTACTCCATAGTACTCTCCACTAGGCACAATGAATACCGAAGAAGATATGAAGAAGCGGCAGTTACCGCGAGTGCGCTCCGGCACTGACACCAACGTCTCGAAACACTGTAGAGTGTAAACAAACGCGAAGGCGCTCCAGTGCGGCGTTCGAAAATAGTCTCGCACAGAAACCCCAGCAAAACTTCAGGCATTCTGGGAGATGTAGTTGTTTAGTTTCTCACTACTCTATGGCTTAACCGTGACAAAACCCCCTCTCAACATCCAACGTCTTGGCGGACCACCAGGCTTACGAGGGTATAAGGTGTGGAATCATCGTAGAGACGCGGACAATGTACATTGCACTTGGGATCCCACGTGCGGACCTCAGGGCCATACCCTTTCCAACCCACAAGATACTGCAAGCCACCCCTCACTCTCCTAGAATCCAGTATAACCTCAACCGCATATTCATCCTCACCATCTACGCCAATTGGGGCCGGTCTCACAGGCAGACAAGACCCCAAGAGGCAGGGTTTAAAAAGGGACACATGAAACACTGGATGTATACGCTATTGGGAGGGTACTTGCAACTCCATGGCTACAGGGTTGATAATCCGAACAATGGGGTAGGGACCTATGAATCTAGGCTGAAGTTGTGGTTACCCTTTATCCTCAAATGTTTGGTACACAACCAAACCTTATCACCCAGCTGATAAAGAGGTTCCGGGATTCTTTTCTTATCTGCATTGGCTTTGTCCATTGCCCTGGCTGTTTCTAAATGTGCCTTAGCCTCAATTAAGACCTGTTTCAAGTGCGCATGATGTTCTTCAATGGTGGGATTAACTGATATTCTGGGCAGTTCCAATGGCAACATGTTGGGGTGATACCCATTGATATAAAAAAAGGGAACAACTTAATGACGAGTGCTCAGCATTATTATATGCGAACTCTGCAGTCCATAGTAAATTTCTCCACTCCACTCCTCACCGTATTGTAGTGTAAAGCACCTCAGGCATTGCTCCAAGGTTTGATTCAACTTCTCGGTTTTACCATCGGTTTGGGGGTGGTAGCTAGTAGAGAGTCTAGCGTCTATTTTAAAAATAGCACATAAGGCCTTCCAGAATCTAGATGTAAATTGGGACCCCCTGTCTGTGATGAAAATAGAAGGAATTCCGTGTAATCGTACTATGTGTTGTAACACTACCGTAGCTAACTCACCTGAAGTGGGGAGTTTCTGCAAAGCGATAAAATGACCCATCTTAGTCAAATGGTCCACCACTACTAGAATCGTGGTATTACCAAGGCTGGGAGGCATTTCGACTATAAAGTCCATCGAGTATGCCACGGGGCAGGAGGAGTGGGTATTGGCCTAAGCAACCCGCTAGGTCTTTGATGCGATGTTTTGGCTTGCGTACAAACAGAACATTCCGAGACGTACTGTTTGGTGTCTTTTCTTATGGAGTCCCACCAAAAATATCTCGACACTGATTGCAAAGTTTTCTGTTGTCCCAAATGCCCACCCATGACAGAATCATGAGTCCATTCAAGAACCTGCCGTTGTAGAGGCCCTTTTGGCACTTAGAGTTGTTTATCATAAAACAATAATCTGTCCTTGCTTGAGTGATGCGTGGGATTCGAAGCGATCCAGGCATTGGTTTCCTGTGTTTCTAGCTGTGTCTTCACCGCTTCCAGAAAATCAGTACTCGAGATGACAGCCAATTGGTCTCTTTGAAACAATGACTCTCGAAGTATAGTGGGAGGTTCTTGTCTTGCAGTGGTTTCCTTCACCGAATTAGAGGTTCGAGATAAGGCGTCAGCCTTGCCGTTTTGAGGCCCTGTTCGATATTTTATCAATAAATCATAGTCTGAGAAAAATAAAGACCACCGTAGTTGTCGCGGGGTCACAGCTCTGGCACTTTTCAGAAAGAGTAGATTTCTGTGGTCCGTGTAAATCTCTACCGTGTGACGGGCCCCCATCAAATGGTGTTTCCATTCTTCACAGCCTTTATTTAAAGCCAATAGCTCCTTATCTGTAATGCTATAATTGGCTTCGCTGGTGGTCAGTTTCTTGGAAAAGAAAGCTACAGGGTGAAGTTGCCCCGTGCCAGGGTGTCTTTGGGACAGGATGCCCTCCACGGCATAATATGAGGCATCAACTTCCATCATGAACGGTTGACTTGCATCCGGATGACATAATATAGGAGCACTCATGAATCGTGATTTCAACGCTTGAAATGCTTGTTCCGCTGATTCATTTCATCGCAAAAAGCAGTGAAATCGTTTAGGGAAGGGTCGTTTCTCTCAATTAGCGTAAATGACCAAGTAGCCGCATTCCCACCTAGGTATGACATCATGAATGCCGTTTTAGTTTGATCATCGGGGAAGATAGCGGGTTTACACATAAAGTGTAATTTGCACTGCCCCAAAAAGATACCAAATTTTTTAGGATCCCCAAGGAATCTCTCAGGAGGTGTCTATGGTAACGTGTGGGGCTGTAGTATTTGAACTGTGGACGTACCCATAGCTCCCTCCTGTTCAGGAGAGCTAAATGAGGAGGCGGGAGGAGGCAGAGTCCAATTTCTAATATATGGTTGCCCTCCAGTACTACTGGGAGCCGTACGTGACAGACCAGCAGTTTCACGTCGCATAATCCCCATTTCATTTCTCATCTCATTGTTTTTCCCCTGAATGCATCTACTTCTAATCTCAGGGCTGTCATAGTTTCCAGCACTGAAGTGAGCACTGTGTTTGTGTCCATCGCTCGGGTTGTAGTTCACCGTGGTCTTGTCGCTCTGTCACAAAGTGGAGGTTCACTAACCTCAACAGCCGGATACAACAGGAACGATGCTAGGATACCAATCCCCCTACTCTGGCAATACCTGTGAGTCTAATGATAGAACTCACAGATATATACCATGGAAAGGGTAAAAAGGGACAAAGGAAACAAAACGTTGGTGCAGTAAATCAAAAGACTTGGCATGAAAGGGAGGTAGCAGTCTTCACTTCTCTACACGCCCCTGTGTACCTGCATGTAACACACACAAACAAACCGTAAGTGAGACCCCACCCTACCCTGTAAAGAAGATATTACTGAAGTAAGAAACATCCAACTAGACACTTACTAACAATACTGCCCCACATGCTCCAAGCAAAAACAGTACAAAATGAAAAAATAAAGAAAAGAAATCAGTAGGGTCTATAAGCTTTTCAAGGACGAAGAATGTCAGTCAGTCAGTCAGTCAAAGAAACTTTATTCGGTTATTTAAAACCATAAAAGCAAGACATGGTATACAAAACAAGTTTAAAATTCAATTAAACATATATGAAAAGACATTACTACACCTTCATAAAAAGTACAAAGAACCGAATTTTGTTAAAAATAAGTGACTGTAAGAGCAAGTTTACATGGTGTCCAACAAAAGTTATACAAGTGTCAAATTTTGGTTGTTAGAAGTAGCAGCCATTCTTAGTTTATTTTGTCTGGCAGCTGCTGCCAGAAAACAGGCTACCCCATATGTTGTCTGTACTGAGTTCAGCATCTGTAGATGTAATAATGCTGGCCGTACCTGGACAAAATTCAAATTTTTCAGAATAGGTACCAGAAATTTTTTGCGAGCCACCAAATAATGTTCACAAAGCATAACTAAGTGGAGGGTGTCCTGTATGGAAAAACAGTCACAGGTACAGGGGGGTAAGTTCTCTGGTAAGCCCCACTTTGATTGTGAGCCAAGCACTAGGTGTATTAAATTAAACCTGAACCTTATGAGTAGAAAGCGATGGTAAGGCTTGGTAACATATTTCAAATAAGGTTCCATGGCTAAAGTTGAGGAGAGTTGAAAAAGTGATCGTACCATTGGTTTACCTAATTCAACCGTTTCCCTTTCAGACTCCAACAAGTTTTGGAAATGCAGCTTGACCCACTTTACATCCTCTTTTTTTAATTTGTGTGGTAAAGAGTACATTTCTGGACGCCCTAGTCTCGCGCATGCCGCTCTAACATACGCCAGCCACAGGATGTTATTGGCTTTATCCAGAGACAAACAATCTTTGAGGATACAATGATTTAAACTGATTTCCTCGTTTGTCCACGTTTTAACCCAATATATCACTGGGGCCATTTTTAAGAGGTCAGTAACGTGACCCAAGCCTAATTCATTATGAATTGTGTGTATTGGGGAAGATTTAGGTAGTGATAGTAAGGCTCGTAAAAAATTATTTTCTGCAATCTGAATGCCTGGGCATGAGACATAGCCCCATATGGCAGCCCCATAAGAGGCAATTGCCAAACATTTAGCTTTATAGATACGGGTCATGGCTTCCATAGGTTTTGATCCCAGTTTTTTAGAGAAATGCAGAAGGGCTGTAGTGGATCTAGTAACTCCATTCTTTTTTAATCTCATTTGTGCGCCCCATGTTCCTTTCTCATCGAAGGTGACGCCCAGATAGCAAAAGAAAGGGACCCTGGAAATTGGTGAACTATTACAGCTAAAAGATCTGATCTTCGTGTGTTTTTTCCGTGAACCTGTAACCATAACATGGGATTTGGTTGAGTTAATTTTAAGATCGAGAGCTTCCATAAAGAGGCCAAAGTGATCTAAGAGTTTTTGGAGGCCTGTGCCAGTCCGAGCTAAGAGGACGGCGTCGTCCGCGTATAGGAGGACCGGAATAGGTACCCCCCCATACGCGGAATGTCTGGGGTGACTGAGTTCAGTGAATTACCCAGGGAGTTGATGTACAGTGTGAAAAGGAGAGGTGCCAGAATGCAGCCTTGTCTGACACCTCTTCCAGACTTGAACTTTGCTGTGCACCTTCCATCCCTGTTCACCCTAACAGATGCAAATAAATTTAAATGAAGATCGTGCAGAAAATTAACCAAAGTTGTGTCCAAACCCATATTGCCCAAAATAGTCCACAGTTTAGAACGATTGACCAAATCAAAAGCGGATGATAAGTCCATAAAACTCAAATAAAGGAGTCCCCCCTTCGCCACTGTGTACTTGCTGATAATTAGGTGGAGGTTGAGACATTGGTCCATGGTCCCTCTGTGTGCTCTGAAGCCATACTGTAACTCCGAGAGGATCCTGCTCTCTCCAAGCCAGTCCTCAAGCCTCTGCAAAATGACCCTGCCCAAGATCTTAACGGCAGAGTCCAGCAAGGAGATTGGCCTGTAGCAAGCCGGGTCCCCCCTGTTCCCTTTCTTGAATATGGGCACAATGATAGAGGTGGACCAAGAGGAAGGAAAACCAGCTGAGGGTATTGCGTTAAAAACGTTCATTAATATCTTCGACCAAAATTGGGGGTATTGGATGTAGAGGTCTGCAGGAACCCCGTCAGGTCCCGGGGCTTTGTGTTTACTTGTGTCTCTAATCGCCCTTTCAACCTCCGAACTACTAAATTCCATAACCATGTTAGGGGATTTATGGACATTATCGGTTAGACCAGGTGCTGTGGATTCGTAGATCTTTTCGAAGTGGGCTACCCATCTATCATCTTCTATCACACAGTCCATGTCGGTCTTCCCTTCATTGGAGAAGAAGGGCTGGTTCACAATGGCCCAAAACTTTTTGCTGTCTCTCAATACATCCGCAGATAAAAGGCTCTCCCAAGCTTCTTCCTTGATTCCAGATTTGCGTTTAAGAACTGCAGTTTTGTAATCCTTCCTTAAATTGGCCACCAACGTCCTGTCCCTAGGTTTTTGTTTTAGAGCTTTCATCAGAGCACTATGTTTCTGGGAACATTCTTTATTGAACCATTTCTGGGGTTTCTTAATCCTTTGCCGGGTAGACCTTAGCTCCAGATTCTTAGCAATCCTTCCGCATATCTCCTCGTATGCGACTACTACATCCGGGCCTCGAGCAGTTGGGTCCAGACATACTGCCATATCTGCCTCTGACTCTTGGGCAAGTGAATGGAAGAAGTGTTCAGGTACTATTTGTTCCCATTTTAGGCGCCTTCCCTGGTCTTTAGTTATCAAGTCCCTTGGGGCTGCCACATCTGTTGGATTATGGGTCCGGAAACAGTCTAGGTCCAGCATCAGGAGGACAGGATTGTGATCGCTGAAACTAGCAGTGACCACCATGTACTCGCGTGCCTTAGCTAGTACCCCAGATGAAACAAAAATGAAGTCTATAATAGTATTAGCGTCTTTCCCCACGAAGGTTGGGGCTCTGGGATCGTTCCTACTTTGGGCAAATTCAAATAGATTTAAAGTCGCACAAATAAAGACTCCCTGGAATTATAAAAATTAACCACTAGAAAAGGTTGGAAGCCAGGTAAGGTCCACTCCACGACTAGCGTGTTTGCAGGTGCAGATTCCAATTGTTTGAATGCCCCTACCAGCTCCAGGGAACACAGTGTAAGTAAGCCACCTTTTGCCCTACCTCTTGCACTAGAGGCTGCAGGGGTAAAAAAGCTACGAAAGCCATCTAGTGCAAAATTAGTTGTGGTGTCCCAGGTTTCTTGCAAACCCACTATGTCGAATTGTTTTACAAACTCTTGCCATATGGGGTCCAGCGCCTTTGCATTTAGACCCGCCACATTCCAAGTAAGGAATTTACGAAGAATGATCCAGGAGTTAACAGCATGACCTTTCAGATGACAGCCAATAAGAACAAATATTAAAAAATGCACTTAGCTGCCCACAAGACCGTTTACGCAGAACATGCAATTTCAGGTGTGCCAAATCTGTAGTCAAGCGCTGCTTCTTCCTTCAGAAACAGCGGTACACAGTGATGGCAAATGTAGTCTCAGTCAACACCGCATATCTGCCAAAGTTAAATCCTTTTCGTATAAGAATTGTTCAAGTCAGACAAAAGTAAATTGTTCGTTACTCCGTAGTACTCTCCACGAGGCACAAGGAATACCACAAGAAGCGGCAGTTACCGCGAGTGCGCTCCGGCACTGACACCAATGTCTCAAAACACTGAAGAGTGTAAACAAACGCGAAGGCGCTCCAGCGCGGCGTTCAAAAATAGTCTCGCACAGATACCCCAGCAAACAGGGGAAAGACAAACAAGAGAACTCGGCTTGGGGAAATCCAGTAAGTCCTCAGGTGACAAGCACCGGAGAAAGGGAGGAGCAGAATTAGATAGGCAAAAGGAAAAGGAAAGGAAAGTAGGACAAAACTTCAGGCATTCTGGGAGATGTAGTTGTTTAGTTTCTCACTACTCTTTGGCTTAACCGTGACACCTGATCCAAGAAGCGAAAGACCTACTCTACACATTGGATATAATGTACAGAACACTGCACAGCTAAATATGTGAGACTCTATGCAGCAACAGTAGTGCCTTGTAGTAAAGGCCCTGTAGCTAATGCCATCCCACGTGGTACCTTAAGGAGAAACCATCATATTAGAGAATTTACAAGGATATTAAACTTACTCTGGAGAGCACTGAGGAAAGTCCCAAATGATCTAAACTTTTAGAATCACCTAAGGAAAGCAAAAAATGATTTAAAAAAAAAGAAGTGGGAGCTACTGAGGATCAGCACCGAAGCCTTCTGGGTAAAGTTACTCTGTGGCGCAAAAAGAAGCAACTCAGCCTACTTTTGGCAGGCAGTAAATAACATCAACAACCCCTTACAGCGGATGCTAAGATCAAATATCTCAGAAGCCACCTGGCCAGCTTTCTAGTCACTCATTCCAACACAAGTGCCCAAATGCATTTAAACTGAATGGCACACTCGCCCTTAGGATCAGGAGGAACAACTTTGGAACTAGACCCAGACCATACACCTCCTAGAAGCTATGCCACAAGTGAAAAAGGGCATGAATGGTCAAGCAGGGCAAAATAACAAGGGCCAAAAATAACCAGTAACATATCAATCAAGCCAAACAGTGAGACCTCAAATCATCAATCTAGTTTCCAACTTGAAAGTGAAACAAATCTTAGGCAAATTCCCGGGGTACAGACAATCTGGAGGCAAAACGCTAAAGGGCATAGGGAAGGGCCCTTGGGTCCAAAGGGCATTCTCCCTGCAAGTTTTATGGCAGATCCTAATCCTCAAGTCCTTTCTATCTAGAGGCAGGACCCCCGCTTCTTGGAATGACTCAGGGATCTTGCAAATATTCAAGGGGGGGATAAAAACACAACTGAGAACTATTGCCTAATGACTAATTGACAATGAAGATAAATACTTCACAGGAGCTTTTCTTGAGGAACTACAGCAGTGGGCTGAGAATTATTACATGATTCCACCAAAAACTGATTGGTGTTATAAAACAAACAGGGTTTATAACCAACCTCATGACCCTATCCCTGCTGAGTGACTTTGCAATGACATATAAACAGCCTGTTCACCTGTGTTTTATAGATTATGAATCCGCATTCAACAGGGTAAGCTGCAGCAAGTTATGACAAAAACTAGCAGGATGGCACAAACCAGGTGACCTTTTAAAGGCACTGCAAATTTGCACGCTGATACATGAATTAGGATAAAACTTGGAAATAGTTCTCACATGTCCAGGCACATACCTACAACAGAGGGTCTAAACCAAGGATGTGCGCTGGCACTAACCGTTTTTAATCTGTTTCTTTTTGATATGTTGCTGTTACTAAACAAAGTAAATAGCTGTCCACCAAAACTGGGAGGTTTCATAACATCAAACCTCCTATATGCGGATGATTTAGGTCTGATATGTAGAACAAAGGGGGGAATGCAGTGGCTCCTTGATGCAAATTTCGAATATTTCAACCAGACAAAGACCCGAACTCTAACGTTCCAAAGGAAATTATGGAAAAATCATGAATTGTGCTTTGGCATGGAAACAGTGGAACAAACATACACTTACAAATATCTGGGAAACCTAGTCTATCCTTTATTTTTATTTTTATTTTTTTATTAATGCAGAAATTATACCAATATATTCAACAGTTACGTTATGCATAGAAAGTATCTTAAAAAAGACCAAGAAACCATGGATACAGACAAAAAAAGAAAAGGTAAATCATTAATATATATCTTCCCCCCCCACCCCCCTAATAGAGGGCCGAACTCTGATTATTTTTTAGGTTTGGGTGTAAGTTGAGTTGCACTTTATCATTCACCTATTCTTCTCAATCCATCTAGTCAATGGCACCCAGATTTCTAAACCTTTAATTCAGGAGTGTGGTCCCCTTCTTCTTCTTGCATAAATAGCTTTTTCTAAATTATAGTTTGCAAGTAGCCAGGAGGGCCATTGCTGAAACCCTGGTGGATTAGGATCCAACCAGGCAGATGCTAAACATAAGCACAAGATTGCTATTCCAATGAACACTAGTCCTTCTCCGGGCTTCCCCTGCAAAACCTTATCTACCCCGAGTCCAATTAATGTCGGAGGTAGGGAACAGACAAACGCCATAGCCTCCTTGAAAAAACGAGTAATTTCTTGTTTTAGTTTGCTCAAAGCATCGCAAGAGGCAAACATGTGACTGAGAGCAGTTTGTAACAAAGCGCAATGAGGACAAATGGTCCCTCTCCCCGACCCCATTTACCAATCTTTTTTGCGGTGTAATAGAGCGATAAACATGATTTGTAGTATTGAGCCTGAAGTTGGGCCGGTATTAAAATAATGTATGCTAGATTAACTGAGTGAAAAAATATGCTTTCCGGGATTCAAATCTCTGCCTTCCACTTTAGTGCTCTATCTTCCATGTCATCTGGCACTAGTGAGATAAAATATAAACAGTTCCAATGGTTAGATCTATATTCTTTCTTTCTTTATCTATAATTTCATTATTAGCAAACCCGAACGGGCCCCCCTCTTTCTTAATAAAAAAGTCTTGGATTTGTAGAAACTTGAAAAAATCTTTCTTATTGAACACAAACCATTCTCTAAGATTCTTCAAAAAGACTAGCCCTATTGAAGAAAAAAAGGCTCCAAGCTTAGTTAATCAAACAGCCCAAACCAATTAGTTTCTGGATAGATTTCATAATTCTACATCCGCCTTGTAATGTTTTGAAACAAACCTTCTTGAAATGGTTGTCATTTAAGTAATGCCAGACCCAACCCCATGCTTCTGTCCCCATAACAAGTTCGAGTGGGGTTGGTATTTCTTCTGTCCTGTTATCTCTCGTTTTTTTCTTTATAAGTACTAAATTATAAAATATTGTAGTGATCTAGTAATAGAGTCGAATATTTGGTAGAGCTAGACATCCCCTTTCATTGGGTCAAGAGAGAAATGTATATGCTCTTCTAGGCTTCGCATATCCCCAGATGAATCTGGAGAATAGGTCCTTAGTTCCTTTAAGACATTTGGTATCAAATTTGAGAGGGACTGCATGCAACAGATACAGAAACTTTGGAAAAAACAACATTTTGATGATGTTGCATCTGCCGATAAGGGATAAGTGTAAGTAATGCAATCTCACCAATTCTGGTTTGGTTTGGCAATTAGTGGCTCAACATGATCTTTAACAATACAATCTATGTTTGCAGAGATATCTACCACAGATATAATGCATTTTTAACTGCTCGATCATCATTAGTCATAAAATTCTTATTACAAATAATTTGTGTTTTATTACGATTGAGAGAGTACCCTGAGAGCGAACAAAATCTTGCCGCCTCTACTTAAATTTCGCCTATAGCCACATCGGGGTCGCGGGTCATCAAAGTAATACCATTGGCAAAGGCCAGACATTTTGTTTCCCAACCGTTGGTTACGATGGCCCTAATAACACTGTTGCATTCCAATTGGCATAGAAAGGGAACAACGTTTATTGCAAATAACAGCGGAGAGCTTGGGCAACTCTGCCGGGTAATTCTCGATATTGTGAAAGTGTCTGTAAGTTCTCTATTAACAAAGAGCCTGCCAGTGGGGTGGAAGTAAAGCATTTTGAAAGCTTGTAAAAATACCTTTCCAATTCGCACTCTTGACAGAGCCTCCCATAAAAAAAGGCCAGGAGACTCTGTTGAAGGCCTTCTCTGCATTCAATAATATTAGTGCAATTGGGTCCCTAGTAGTGCTTTTCGCTTCAAGAGTAATAGCCCTTCTGATATGATCTGTTGTCCCCGTCCAGGTATAAACCCATGCTGTTGCTTCGCTATAACTGTATGAATTACAGAGGCCAAGCGTGTTGCTAAGATTTTTCAGTAAATCTTGCTGTCAGTGTTAATTAATGTTGTGGGACAGTATGACCCAGGCACTGTCAGTGATTTATGTTTTTTAAGGAAAACTATGATTTTGGACTGTGACCAGGATTCTGGTGGTCTGCCACCCCTAAATACATGTGTAAATAGCTGCGTCATGCACTCTTTCAATTGTTTTGCAAATTCTTTCTAGAACTCGAGAGGTATGCTATCAAGGCCAGTGGCCTTACGGCAAGGGAGGCTGGTAATGCACATTAATATCTCTAGCTATTGGGGTAGCTCCTCCAGTTGTAGCTGGTCCTCCTGTGGGAATTCCTCTGTGGGAATCTGGTTAAGATATGCCGCCACATCTTCTGAGTTTCCTAATGTATTCTCACAATAAAGCTCTTGATCGAAAGAGAATACCTTTCGAATTCCAGATGAGTTTCTGTGATTAAGTTCTGAGTTTAATTTTGTCTGGCTCTGATGGCAAGATGATGACCCACTTGCTCACTGCACTCATAAGCTTTCTTCCACCAAGAGGCGAATTTATCAGATGCGCTTTTGGCTATAATCCCCATAATTGCCGACTTAGCAGCCATGACTTTCACTTGCGCTTCAATATGGTTGCCCCCATTTTGCACTGCTGTGATCAGTTCTTCTTCTGCAGCAGCTAATCTACCTAGAAGGTCATTCATTGCAGCCCACTTTTTTTTTCAGGGAGAGTGAAAATCTAGGGGGCATATAAGCAAGGTCCTTTGATAATTATCGCTCAGCGATTTTAGCGCGAGGATAATTATTGCAGGCTAACGCTGGATTCTATCACGGAGATAGCGTGCTATCAGCAATGCTTATCTCCCAAACGATAGGAATCCATGCGTTAGCTGGAAAACAGTGTGAATATTGCTGTAAATCCAGTGATAATAACACTGCAACCAGTGAAACCTTGCTGATAGGGCAGGTTGAACTTAGCCATGTAATCCACCTCCCATTGGATTACATGGCTAAGTCAGGTTACAAGCAGGCGTTAGGAAAGTAGCTTTAACTGTAGTTAGCGCTACTTTTCTTAACGCTCTGCTTGTTTGCGTACAGCTTGATAATTGAAGAAATGTCGGTTAGCGACATTTCTCTAGTTATTTTGGCACGGAACTCCTACTTTGTATCTCATTAGAGATGCAAAGCTGGGCGTTGTTGTAAGGGGCACTAAATCATCAAAACACGCTATAGCGTGTCTTTGCTGATAAGGCGACAAAATTGTCGCCACTTTTCGGCCGAAATCTGCATCAAAAGCGGTGATAATTTTATGGTGCCGCCTTGGTAATATGCCCCTAAGTGTTTCCCCTCGTACTCCTGCTTTGAGCGTATCCCAAAGGACATCGACTCTGGCGCTCCCTAAGTTCTCCTTAAGGAATTGTGGTATCCGCCCCTTCATATATTCACAGTATTCTTCATTGAATAGAAGAGCCTGCTCAAAGCTCCACGTAAAAGCTGCACCCCGCTTGAGCCCTCCCCTCTTAATCTCTACTAATAAACGAATATGGTACGCCAGTATGCAAGGGTTTTTTTGATTGTGCAGTCATGCAGTAGGGAGTGAGACAGTAGGATAAAGTCTATTCTTGCATATTTATTGTGCCGGTACGAAAAATAGGCAAAGACAGGGTTTGTGGGGTTCCATGAGCGCATGTTCCAGACAGAGTGCCCTTAGTCCCCGAAACACCTTTGGTTTACGATCAGTGTATATCCAGCCTGAATCATGTCTTAAATTCTTACCAGCAGGCAGGTTTATATTGAATTCCCCGCATATTACTAACGGGAGTGGCCAGGTAGCTAATTCATTGTTAATATGATGAAACACTGTTGGGTCGTCTAAATTGCTACCATAGATGGCGCATATAGTAATTGGGTCTTCGTTGAATATTCACCTATGGGGAGATCATTGGTGGCCAACTACCTTGAGTAAAGCCCCTACACCTAAGACAGAAGTTAAAAACTTGGGGGTCTGGTTAGACTCAACTCTCAGCTTCTGTACTCACAAGAAAAAGGTTGCTGCCACATGCTTTGGCATACTGCGCAGCTTGAAACCAGTCCTAACATTTTTTGATCCAGCAATGAGGCAGCTAATTGTCCAGTCCACGGTCCTGTCTAGACTGGACTATGCCTGCTCTCTGCTGTTAGGTGCTAATCAAGCGGAAATTGCCCGAATGCAAAGCATTCAAAATGCGGCGGCCAGAGCCTTAGTAGACCTTCCCCAGTTTAGCTCCATCTCTGCGACTATCCGGAGGTTTCGGTATGCACCTGTTACAACACATTTTTTACTCCGCACTACCACTACAACGCAGGCATTACAACGCATACCGTTACAACGCATTGCGCTGGGGGGCGCTCTAGGATAAGAGGTAAGTTTAATTTACTATCCAACACCTTCCCTAGGGTCCACGGGGACTGGAGTTAGAATAGTAAATTATACTTACCACTATCCAGCACCCCAAAGCGCTATGCGTTGTAGCGGTATGCGTTGTAAATACCGCGTTGTAATGGTACGCGGAGTAAAAGTATGCGTTGTAACGACATACATCCGGAGGTTTCATTGGCTCCCGGTAGTTCAGCGGATACAGTTTAAGACCTTATGCATTGCGTTTAAAATTCTAAAACTTGCTACCCCCAAAATGCTTGGTACTCCGCTGAACATGTATGTTCCTACTCGTGCATTACGCTCGGCTGGTCAAAACTTGGTCAACGTACCCCGGATCAAACGTTCCTTCCGCCTCCTAGCAGCAAAACTATGGAATGCTTTACCAGCTCACATTCGTGAAGTGGAAGACCTGCTAGACTTCAGTAGAGCAATTAAAACATATTTATTTCCCCTTAACTAAACCTCTCTGTATACCTGCCTTGCTGATCCCTTAAACTTCTGTCTTTAAGTTGGAAACAGCGCCGGGATGCCTCTTTGCTGGGGCCGCTGAGCGCTTTACAAGACTATCTAACATAATATAACATAACATTACATTGCTCCTGTTGCATTCAGTGATTGCCCACCTCCCGAACTGATCCACTACAGTGTGACTGAATTGTAAAGTGCAATTAGACGTCAGAATTGCGATCCCATGTGTACGAGAATTTTACATTGTGGCCCCCACCAATGTATAATCAAGTGTTCCTAATAAGTGTTTCTGTGCATTTTCAATATGTGTTTCTTGCATAGAAATGACATTGACCTTTAATAACCACAGTCCTGCTGCTTTGTTCCAACTTTTTTGGGGATCATTGGGACCAGAGATATTAATTCTAGCTATGTGTAACCTACTCATCTGTATTTAATGGATAATCGTATCTTATTGAGAAAAACAAAATTGCAGATCTTCTCTTTGCTGAGCCAACCCTTCCCCCATGCCCCCCCACCACCCTTCCCCACGTTACCCACCACCTACAACTGAGATTATCTGGCTTGGCCAAGACCAGGAAAATGGCATCTGAGAGATCAAATCCCTGCGCCTTCCCCGATCTTACCCCCACCATTGTGTTACCCTAAGTGACTGAAAAAGAGCATGCATAAAACAAGAAACAGTATAGAATTCAACATATTCTAGCTCAAGACCTTGTGACCGCCAATTGCAAAGTCCAGAATTGATCAGTACGAGCTGTAATGTCTTCCCCTCCTTCCCCTTTCCCTATTGGTCTATATGCTGACGAATGACTTAGCGACAGTAAGGAAATAAGGGGATGAAGATATAAAGACCAAGAAAATAAAGTCTGAAGAAACAAAATAGCGAATAAATGTCATTAATGGTAAGAAATGGCATTATAGAAATGCAACTTTGAAGCTGCCTGGGTTTAAGACATGTGACTGCTACTACTTATTTCCATTTCGTTCAGTAATCTCTTGTAAGTATGCTTGGGCCTGTATTTCGGATACTAAACTGCGCGTAGTCCATTTGTTTCCAATTTTTAGCCGAGCAAGATTCTGTAGCTACACATCGGCTCCAAGTTGTTGAACGGGGGTAAAAAGCTGTCTCAGCCTCCATCTGCGCTCGACTGTGGCATGAGCAAAGCCGGGCCTAGTGAAAAAAAGTGATTCCGTTAAATCCCTCTTGTTCGTAGGTCTGGCCATATGCTTGGCGCAGGAGAAAGTTCCCAAAGTATATAAGCATAGTGCGAGGGTGGTGAGGAGTCGAAGAGGAGCGTTTTGAGGGAGTTAGCTGGAATCTGGGTGACCGCTGGATCTCTTTGTCCTAGTCCCAAGTGTCTAATTCTCGGAATGCCCCATTGAGGAGCATGATCATAAACCTCCTGGGATCGTTCCCTTATGCACCTTCTGGAATATCTAAAAAGCGCAGAATGTTGAGCTGCTGCCTATTCTCCTGTTCCTCCATCTTCCATGTGAGATCCTTGACTATGCCCTCGTGTTTGTCTCCTTCTGCCTTCAGAGTGGCTAGGTCTTTCTCCAGATTTTCCATCCGTACCTCTACGGAGGTCATTAGATCAGCAATCTCAACACAAGTTCTGGCAACCTTCCTAACGGCCCCTTGTAGGTATTGATGGCTAGGCTAGGTGCGATCTACGGTTATCTGATTTGACCTCCTCCTGGAAGCTCTTAATAGTCTGTAACACGACTGCCAATACAGGCTCCTTCTTAGCCCCATGTTCTCCTTCCTAATTGTTGAAGCGTCAGTAATGTCTGACATAACTGTAAGTTGTGAAGCTGAGTAATCCCATCTGAGGTCTCCAGCGCTTCCTCTGTCGGGGGTCTCACTTCTTCTTTGCCGGTCCCCCTTTTTTTGGGGGAGTTTTCTCTGCCCATGGTGGATCTGTATTTGAACTGCTGTTCCATTTAGGCCCATCTTCCTCGCTAGAAGTGGAGATACTTATATCCGATATTTTGTGACTCGTCAGTTAACGAATAAAACTTCTCTACATTGTCAGGTGTCTTGGGTGACGGACAAGGGGGTTTACATCTTGCGCCTCGCATTACTTCTGTGACAACTTTTGGGCCTTTAAGCCATTTGCTGCTAGCTGCATCTGCTTTGCCACCAGTATGATCCTCATCTTTATGCTTTTGTAGGTCATCAGGGGCCCCCTGACTGGGAGTTAGGCAGGTGATCAATACATGGTCAGGTGCCAGGCTGGACACTGAGGTAGAATGCAGCTCGGGGCATACTATGACCTCCTGCTCTGTAGAAGAGGGAGCAATTGGATAATCAGTTTCATTTAGCACAGTTTGCTCAGTTTGTTAGTTCAGTTCACCCCGCGGGTGTCAATCCATTTTTGACGATTCTCGGCCATCGTGGAGCTGAGCTGCGGTGTTACTTGCGTTAAAGAGTTGAGTGGCTGCATATTTTTGCCTTTCATTGTTTTAACCCCCCCTACCAGCCATCCTTACTTGTATGTGGTGGAATCCCTGGCTGCTACAAAGTATCCCAATGATGCAGCAAACTGCCAGGACATCAGCGCACCGTGCATGTAGTTGATGTGCAAGGAAAGCTTCCCTCGAGGCAAGCGGACCACTATGGATCACCAATGGTATTCTGCAACGTGACTGTGTGGCAGGAAAATCGCGCCGCAGGGCAGGGAGCATCAAGGGTGTCCGAGCCGGGGTTTCGGGGTTGATCCGAAATTAGTAATGCTTCCATGCTTGTCCGGCTAGTACTGTCTTGTGTTTAGCGAAGAAGGTAAGGCAGATTTGCGGATGCTGGGGCAGTTTCATTAGCTAATCTCTTTGAATGCAGTCTGGTTTGTAACTCAAGGGTAAATGGGGAGTAAAAATTTGATTTTTAGGGGTCTGATCGGCGAGCATCGCGGAAGGGTTGTCACTCAGATACCATCTTGCCTCATGATCCAAGCACGTAGGAAACCTAGTCTATCCTAATGGAATATTTGCACCCCAAATAGAAAAAATCAAAAGAAAACAGAAAGCTCTGGGTGCAGGCTAGGGGATGTTCGACAGGAAAATGAAGTGTTCCTCTTTCTGTCCAATGCTCCAGGTGGCACAATCAAGAATTCTCCCAACATTAGCTTATGGAAGCGAGGCCCTGAGTGGCTGGGATAGTATGACACGCAATGCCACAAATTAAAATTTTTTTACAAAGCAGTCTTCCATCTTCCGGCATATGTGTCCTGGTCAAACAAACTCTGGGCAGGCAGGCAGCTTTCGTGAGTTGCTGCCAAAGCCTCGAACTTGCGAAGGAGGGTTTTTTGGGTATTTATCTCCAGCTGGAGATTCAGGTGAGGGAAATATCACCTATGAGAGCCTTCTTTCAAAACTCACTTGACACCTTGGAACTTTCGTCTCTCTGGGCCCAGAATTAGAACCGCAGTGAGGTAAAGAAAACAATAAAATAAAACACTAAAATAAAGTCACTTACTAGAGGGCAAGCAGACTTTGACAAGACGGAACCACAGGAGACTAAGGAACTACATGCATCAAGCATTTTTGGAGTCGCAAACGGTGCGATTCCTTAAAATCGGCCGTTTGCGATTCCAAAAATGCTTTTTGAGATGCATCATGCTATTTTAGAAATTGCATTTTTTTTGCGATTTCTAAAATTGCGATAGCATTTCAGAAATCGCAATTTTGCGATTTCTGAAATGCTATGCATCATCTGATTTCAAATTGCGAAATTTGAAATTGCAAGTGCAAATTACCACGAAGTTGAACCTCGTGGTAATTTGCGAAATTGTTTAAAAATGCACAAAAATGCATTTTTTAAACTGTTAATTTACATACACACATGTCCTTAGAACATGTGTGTATGTAAATTATACTTAAAAGTACATTTCATGGGTGCAGGGGGGGGGTCACTTGGACCCCCCTCTCCACCCTTGAAATGCTTTGATGAATTGCGATTTCAAATTGCGAATTCGCAATTCCCATTCATTCCTATGGGCATTTTACCCCATAGGAATGAATGGGGATTGCGAAATCGCAATTGAAAAATCGCATTTTTTATGCAATTCGGTAAAAATAGCGATTTTTACAGAATTGCAAAAAAAATGCGAGAAAAATCATGCATAGGCTTTTGCGATTTCTAATTTGCGATTCCCTAATTTTCGCAAATTAGAAATCGCAAAAGCCCATATTGATGCATGTGGGCCTAACTCTCAAAAACTTCAAGAAACTATCTCACCAAGGTTACCTCGTGAGACCTTTCAGCATCCGCACACAAAAAACGGTTCTCAAAAAACGGGTTAGGAATCATGCCAGTACTGGTGCATGCCCTGGAAAAGAAAGGATCTTGGCTAGGCATGGGCGGAAAATCCGTTCCGCTTGCGGATTTTGCGGATTTTCGGGAAATCCGCAATCCGCGAGATTCGCGAATCTCCCGCAAAATCCGCAAATCCGCGAGCAGCGGATTTTGCTCGCACTGCTCGCACTGTTCGCGTGAGTTCGCGCCCCGCGAATAAGTGCAAAATTGCAGAAATACGATCTTAGCAAAACTGAAAGTAACTACTTACCAGGTTCAAAAGTTCAGGCTCATCATTAGTAGCCATTTCCTGTAGTGCTTCCTGAGGGGCCCCTCCAGAGTTCAGTTGCCAGTTGAAACTATTATGTGACCCTGCTCTGAACCTCAGAATAGTTACACATATGCCACAAAGGTCCTGAATTACAGCTAAGGGAGACAAGCAGGAGCCAGGCTGGAAGTTAAAATCCATTAATCAGCCCCTAATTCATTATTGTCAGTTGGGGCAGGGCAGGTGTTGTAACTAATTTTGCAACAATGAAAGCACTTAGCAAGTGCAAAAGATCACTAATCAGGGCGCACTAAGGAAGCAGGTGCCAGCTAAAAAAATATTCTGTGACACATTAATCAGCCCCAAATTAATTCAGGTCACTTGAGGCAGGGAAGGTGTGCTTTGCTTTGCCGAAAATAATGTACACTGGACAACCAGAGGGTGTGGTGATGAAACAGAGGGTGGCATGGGTGGGCCAGAGGGTGGCATGAGTAGTCAGAGAGTGGCAGTGGTGACAGAGAGTGGCAGTGATGAAGAAGAGTGTCCCAAACAGGCTGGACACGTAGAAACAACAAGTTCGCAAAACTTGCGACCCGACAGGTAAGTTCGCAAATTGCGAAATTGTAAAAACCCTCGCGAACTGGCAGAAACACGGGCGAACACAAAAAAAAAAAATCCGCAAATTCGCGGGAATTCGCGGATTTTGCGGATTGCGAATCCGCAAATCCGCAAAATTCGCGAACGCGAGATCCGCAAAATTCGCTCATGCTTAATCTTGGCAACAAATGTAGGCTCTGCGAAAAGGAGCTTGACGATATCATACACGTGCCGTGCCTTTGCAAGATTACCTTAGACAAATGTCAGAAACTACTGGGAAGTAGGTTCATCACGTGAGAAATAAGGTTAGGCAGAGAAGCTGCACTTGCTTGTTTGAACTCTGCGGATCTTACGCTTACCCGCGCACTGGCAAAAAAATGTAAGATCATGGAGAAAAAGGTGACAACCATAGAAGTCAGAAAGTAGCAGAGATGTCTGAAAACTCATTGGGAAAATGTTTTACAGGCATTAAAGCACTTTGGTAAATGGTTTCCTCCTTAGCAGGTCTCTGCAGAGATAAAATATTGTTGTACAATTTATTACAAGAACCATATTTGTAATGCAGGGCTCATTGTGCTTGTTTTTGTACATAAGGTTAGATTACATTTCATGAGTGTTGCAATTTTTAATTTGCCGATTACTTTTTAATCTGGTTTTAGGAAAATGAATTTTAATAATCATGAATGAATTGTTTTGCAGTGTCAAATAATTGTGTTGCAATGGTTTTAATTAACTAAGCAAATACAATTAAACGTGAAATGTTGTCAGCCATCCATGTGATGAAGTGATTTGAAGTTCAAAGGGATTGCACTAACACGATTACAGTAGACACACATGTTTACTTCACCAATCAATAAGTGCATGTGACTTGGGACAAAGCGTGAAACGTGAAACGTGAAAAAGCCTTTTAATGTTCGATTATTTAAAATCATTACAATATGCTAACAATATAAAATAATTGTCTTAAAACCAAATAAGTTAAAATCCCTAATTATTACCACAGCCTTATAAAGCATTAAACATTCAGTAAAGTATCATATTCTAGCTATACAGTTTAAGATCAAAGTGCATTGATTTTTAAGTGGGAGGTGTATCCGCCACTCCAATGCTTCCAGTCCTACAGTTTTCTTTATGGGGGTCTGCATTTGCGGAGAGTGCTGCGCGAATTAGGTGTATAAATTTCCCCAGTTGTGCTACTGTTTGACTTGCTGTTGAAGAACACAAGTCAGAGATTTCGCTGCATCGAGTGAGGCCCTTAGCTCTGCACATTGGAGTGACCAAACAGTGCCTCTCACTGGTTAGCTTTTGGCAGCAACACAACAAATGGTACCATGATTCCTGATGGTAATCACAAAGTCTGCATGCTGCTGATTTATCCACGCGGGCCCAACTTTGAATAAACTCCGCTATGGGTAATGTGAGTAGCCTCATGTAAGTGATCTTTTTTCGGGTTTGGACGGATAGTGCTTGCTCAAGATAAGGCTGTGCTTTTCCCACTTTATAAGAGGCACCAATGTAGAAAGATTTGGATGGTGATGCAGGCCTTCGAGATCTCTTGCGAATGATATATGCTTGACCTGTCTGTTCACTACTCTTTTCCATGCAGCTATTGAAATTTTAGCATTGACCAGGATTTGCACCTCTATTTCTAGCAGATAAATGGCTACTGTCAGTTGCGCTTGCCATGGGGATCCGCTTTCTTCGAAGATTGTTTTAATTTGCGCTTTCAAGGCTGTTGCTGGAGCTCTCAAGGTGCTAATATAGTATTTTATTGTGTCTCCCAGACAGGAGATATCTGGGCGAGAAAGACCCAGCTCCAGCCTTACTCTAGCTCTCCTGGCCTGTCGTGGGATGCCCAACACTTTCTTATATATGGAAATTTGGAAACTCATGTAAAAGTTGGTAAGGGCACCAGGGAAGATTAAGTGGCCATAGTTGACTGAGGGCACTACTTTTGCTTTTGGACTTTCAAGATGGATACTGTGGATGGGCTATGTAATTTTCGATTCAGACTTCTCAGACTGCAGATGATTCCTGCTCCTTTATTTTTTAGATGTTTCAAATGAGCTGTTGTTTTTGCCCCTTCTGTTAGCCTGAGACCCAGATAGTTATAATTTTTGCAAGATCTGATTTGCTGGTCACCTAGGCGTCATTGAGCTGTTTGATTTCGATGGAACTTCCCAAAGATAAGGATCTTGGTCTTCTCCTGGTTTACCAATAAATTATTCTTTTGATTAAACTTGTGTAGCGCATCTAAGGCTTACTGTAAGCCTATCCTGGTGTGATCCTAAATTACAAGATCGTTAGCATATTGAAGGATTTGAAGCTGCACTTTCCCAAACTTTGGAATGACTAGATTTGTCCCAACCAGTGCCTGACCCAGGTCGGATGTGTAGATGTTAAAAAGTAAAGGTGCAATACCGCACCCTTGTTTAATGCTGTTATTTGTTGGGACCTTAGTGGTCAGCGAAGTTTGACTGGTCTTAATCCCTACACAGGTCCCCTCGTATAGAGTCCTTATCGCCTTTAGCAACTTTTGGGTGATGCCCCAATTGGTGAGTTTTCTCCATAATATACCACGATCCACTCGGTCAAATGCTGCACTATAATCTACAAAACAGCAAAACAAGGGAGGTTGATCGGGCCGGGTTGCACGTCTGGACAGGTATCCCAGTGCTATGATGTTATCTACTGTGGAACATTGTGGTCTGAATCCAGTTTGAAAAAATGGAAGGATGTTATCCTCCTCTTCCCAGCTTTCTAATTCCTTCAACATCACTCTAGCATATGCCTTTGCTTCGATGTCTAGCAAAGCCACAAGCCAATAATTTTCAGGTTTTGTGCGGTCTCCTTTTTTATATATAGGGAAAAGTATTGAGCCTTTCCACGATGATGGAATGGAGGAAGTTTCAAAGGCATGCCTGAAGAGTGGGGTTAACTGGTCCACCCAGAATCCGTATGACACTTTGAACACTGCCGCTGGCACTCTGTTGGGGCCTGGTGCGCTGTTTGTCCTCATTTTCTTGAACAAGTTGGTTATCTCTATTGTGTTAATAAAACAGACACTTGTCCTCTTTTTCTTTGTCTAGTAGATTTTGTTGTTCTTGCATGACCCCCCTTTCCTGGTCTGTTGTGTACAATTGCTTTACGTACTTGACCCACTCCGCGGCTGCCACCCCATTTTCTTTGCTTTGGCCAGTGTGGCTTAATTGTCTGATGTATCTCCAGAGTCGAGTGGGACCCTTTTCTTTAAGCATATTAAAGATTTTCAGCCACTCTGCTTTGATTTTCTTTGTTCGAATTTCCCATATTTTTTTCCTATGTTCTCTTCGTAAAGCTTTTATTTCCACACTGAGATGATTTGTCACTCCTTTTCTTCTCGCCTTCAAGGCCTTTGAGAGACTTCGTTTGGTTTGCTCTAAGTCCCTGAGGTTTGGTTGTAATGGGTGGTTTTGCGGGTAAAGGCCCTGAGCTTCGGATTACCACTGACCTGTCCTAGGACCAATTTTAGTTCCTCAAGTAGTTCCTTCCAATGCTCCGGGGGAGGTGCCAATGTTTGGCACTGCTCTTTAAGGGTGACCCACTCCATGAGTACTGGACTTAATTTTGTAGTCCATTTTATTCTATTCAATACTGTATGGTGCTCTTCCTCGGTTGAAGTACCCAATGTTCCGAGGTGTTTTGCGGTTTTCCCGTTTATATCAAATGTGACCCTCAATGGCTTATGATCACTTTCCTCCCTGTCTCCCACCTTGAAGTCTTTGAAGTATGTTACAAGTTTCTTGACGATAAAAATGTAATCGATTGTTGACTTGTTCTTGAAGTGTGGCAAGGGAAGCCATTGAGGGTCCACTGCTTTCTTGGAATCATGGGTAGAAACCATGTTATGCTCAAACAACAGCCGATGTAAAGGCACCAGTTCTGTTATGCTTGGAGTGTTCCTCGTATCATCTCCCAGACTCCTGATGTTCATAACCCCTGAGATGATTGGGAGATGAGAGGCATAATTATTTATCAGATGGTCCATTTATTTTGATAATAGTTTTATTGCTTGCTTTTTTTGCCTTGTGGCAGGATTTATGTAACAATTGATTATCAACAAGCGAATTGAGGTATTGTTTTCTTTTGAATCCGGAGATCAGTACTGCTTGGAGATTAGCTGAGTTAGTTTCTATTGAATTTACCTCTATTTTACGGTTGTGATTGATGTAGATTTAGAGCCCACCTGCTGCTCTCCCGAAGATATTACTTTTATTGCTGCAGTGTGAATCTCATAGTAACCTGAGAGAATTAGACTTTCAGTGGTGCATGTCTCTTGTAGACAAAGTATGTAATTTTCTCGAAGGTGCATACAAGCTGTTTTACAATTGAGCATTCTTTTTAGCCCTTCGACGTTCATGGTAAGATGGACAGGAGAGTGTTATTCCCCCATCTTCAGTTTTTGTTCAAATAGCTGCCTCCCTTATTACTGTTAGATGTGCCGTCGAGGGCTCAAATCTCCCGGACCCGTCAGCATGTTTTGCCTTGTGCTGTGCTTTGGTTCCATGTGGAGCACTGCCCTTTGCTCTGCTGAGCTTATTATCTTATAAGCATTGTAAAGTATCGGATCCGTGGCAGCGCTTTTCCCTGTTTGTTTTCTGCCGTCCCCTTTAACACCGAATAAACCTCCTTTGTTGGAGAGGTTACTGCTAATACATGTGGGTATTTCTCGGGTATGGGAAATGCTATGTCAATATCCCAGGCAGCCTATTTTGCTGTTTCATCAGTTGTGAGCCCCAGTTGGGCGTGTCGACTCAATCCAATCGAGGTTGATTCTCCATGAGAGTCGCTGGTTAGACTTAAGAATTTGACCCAGACTAAGTCGTTTGATTGTATTTCCGTGAGGGACGGAATGTGCTTGAAAAGTCTGAGCAAATTGCCCCTGTTTAGAATATCATGTTTGCCTTTGATGTAATATCTAGGGGTTAGAATCACCTCGTACGTTGTTTTACGAGTTTGATTTGCTTTGCCCTGATTGTTTGGTTCTCTTTCACTGCTGCTTGCTTTGTGACTAGTACCAAGGGTCCATTTCCATTGGCCTAAGACCGGCTGCTGGGCCTAACCTTGGATCGGCTGTTCTGCTTGGTCACTCATTTTCTGCCCACCTGGGGCTAGGTATCCCTTAGTTATACTAGCCCCAGTCTCGAGTACTTGGTCCTTACGTGCTCCCTCTGATTTTCTTTGGGGGTGATTGGACTCTAATATCAGAACCTGTTGGGCTTTGACCGCCCTCTATACGAGGGTGTGACTGTTTGAAACTATCCCTCGCTTCTATCTTCCCCGGGGGGGATGGAGCTGTGCCTGTTGAATTATTTGAGGCTTGACTTGTTATAAAGATCGGAAAGAGGCGTCTAATCTCTGTGGTACTTTGTGAATTTTGAAAGTGAGTTGGTAAAAGGAGGGCACGTTTTTTTGATGCCTTAGCTTTTTTTCCCTGTTTCTTTAGCTTTTTCTTAGCCCTCCTTGACAGTGGGTTCTCCTTCCTTATCTGGTTGAAGTTGTTGTCTTCAGATTGCTTTCCCGGGGAAAAATTACTGCTATTGGAGTTGCAGCTGACAGGTCTGCTAAAAGTTTTGTTCGATATCAAAGAATCTTGTGCCTCGGAATTTGTTGCTGGATTCCCCGAATTGCCTCCACCTGCTATACCTAACTGGTTTTCTAGGTTTAAAGCAGGGATGGAGCTGTTCTTCTTGCTTGGACACATCGTACTTCCTGTTTGAAATTTTAGTGCTTGTACCAAACCTTTGAGAATTTCTGGCAGTGTTGCCCATGTGTCCATGAGAGCTGCGCACAAACAGGAGCCAATACTATAGTTCTGAATGTCGCGAAACTTTTTCTCCAAGTAGTCCACCTTATTGTTCAGCTCCGCTAGACGTTGCGCGATAGTTGCTAAAAGATCAATTTGTAACTCCATTTTCTTCTATTGCCAGAGCAGTGACCTGGCCATGTTTTGCACTGTTTCTCCAGGAGGGGATGCTCCTTGATCGAAAATGGCACTGCTATCCTCGAGCTTTTGACTTTGGGAGCTTGGTGTAGAAGAAGGTGTGCATTGGTTCTCATTAGAGCTTCTATAGAAAGTTGGAGTCAGCTCCAATGTGCTTTGTATCTTGGATTCCAAGTTTTGGAGGAATGTAGGGGATAGGCAACCCGCGTTTTGCAACAACTCTGGCACACCTGAGTTTCTTAAACTGGAGCCTACAATTGATAGCGACGGCCTCTGCACCGGGGAGTGAAGAATCAATTGATCCTGGCTGTGTATTTGGGCCATTATAACTTGCTCTGTCTTTCTGCTATTTAGTGCGGTGCTGTCGCTTACTTGGTCACTTGTGTGTCTAATTTTCATTCCAGATAAGTGTCCCTGCCCCGAACAAGAGCGAGAGCGTCTTCGTTCTGAGCGTGTGCTTCCTGTATTTATACTTTGTATTTGTATATTTGGCAGCATTTGAAGGAACTGATTCCCTAAACTGTTGTCCAACCCGTCTCTTCTCTTGGCTCTTTGTTGAGCTACCATGTCTGAGGTGCTCTCTGGGTTGGCCTTCTGTTTAACCAAAAATTGGATTATGAGTCCGCCTGGTGGCGATTTAAAAAAAACCTTTTTATCCTGTTCTGCAGACTTTGTGCTTCTTAAAATTCTGGGTGAAGCTTTAGATTGATGTAGGGACTTTGCATGGCCACTTTCTAGTTGCTGGCTGCTTTTTCTTTCTCTTTTTTTGTCATTCTTCTATCTGGATAGTCTACCGTGGGAGCTATGGCTCCTTATGGCTTCCTCTCAGTGCAGACTTTTGTGGGTCTGAGCCAGTCTCTGTGGTCTCTGTGGTCTCCACGGTCTCTGTGGCCCCTCATGGCTCCTGGCTCCTGCTCCTGCGGGAGACCGGTCACTGCCCCGCCGCTGCAGCTGCAGCCGAGCTGCTCCTGCAGCGCTACGAGTCGAGACCTGCCTGCCCGCCTCCTGCTGGCTCGCGGTGTTCTCCCTACGGGTCTGGAACCGGGGCTGGACCGAGGAAACGGGAGCCGAGGGAGGGTGTCGGGTGGGGGGGCCGGAGACAGAGCGGAGAGATAAGCCCTGCGTGCTGCTACTGCTGCTTGGGCTCCAAGCTGCCGCTGTGCCGGTGGCTGGAAACCACGGGAACCACAAACTAGATCTACAGGGACACGACTCAATGGGAACCTGTCTAGGCACCCACCACAACACAAAAGTCCCTCCTGCTTTCAGCCCCTGACAAGGTAGCTGCTGCTGCGAGAGCGCTTGCGCGTTTTTGCAGTAAAACTGCTGTTTTAAAAACGTTATATATTCTTTTTGTTTGTTTTGGTCATTTTGACCCTTTTTTAAATTGCCCCTTACCTGCACCATAAATTGTGCCCCTTCACCGCCGTTTTGGCGGGTCTGGTCCTGGGGTGGTTGCCTGGTTCGTTTTTGGCAGACATCTTGGAGTGGGGTGAGTGGAGTGAGGCTTTTCCAGCTGACAGCGCTTGAATGTGCATGTGACGCCTGGGAACACCTATTTAAGGCTCCTCCCCTAGCGCAGCGGGATCGCGCAGCGGGCGTGTCCTCGCGTGGTCGGAGTCGTGCCAGAGTCCTGCCCGTCTGCGCCCGTCCGCGCTCGGTTGCGCTGGCTTCGCGGCGATACTTACATCAGGTGCTTCTCTAGCCATGCTTATGTATACCAGGGATAGTCTCCTGGCATTTAACACCTGTCTGCCTCTCTGCGCCGAAGTCCGTGTTGACCCTTTGTGTGGCCCCCATCGCTGTGCTTGTGGCGGCTGGCTACTCGAAGCCCCTTCCTGTTTGGGGTCTTGTATAGTGCAGCCTGCCATAAGCAGTAAGGTCTCTCCGCGACATCTCACCATCTGGAATTTAAACGTCAGATCGGCGGTCAAGCATTATCAGGATATTGCTGATCTTGTGGACAATGACCCCCCTGACATCTTTTGTCTGACAGAGACATGGCTGCAAGACACCGATTCTACGGTATTGAATCTGGCGTTCCCCGTTGAGTATTCCATCTACACGCTCAACCGCTCTTCGAGAGGGGGTGGCGTCGCTCTGGCTGTTAAATCGTGCTATTCTTGCGCCTGGAGTGTGCAGAACATCACGGGCTGCGAAAGCGCCCTGTTCAAGGTCGCGGTTACTCCGCATTTTACCTTGTCAGGATTGCTGATTTACCGTCCACCTGGTAGTTCAGTGGCATTTCGAGAGGCTCTTCCTGAGGCGGTTAGTTCACTAGCAGTAGGGTCTGCCAATTTTTCTATCATTGGTGACTTGAATCTCCATTTTGACACTCCGTGTCTTTCTTCTGTGGGAGGGATGGTGGCGGACCTTGAGGCCCTTCAATTGTTCCAGCTGGTCTCGGACCCCACTCATAGTGGTGGCCACACTCTGGACCCCTTTTTTTCTAACTTAGAAGGGGTTACAGTGGCCCCCCCCGTCCCCCTGACCTGGTCAGACCACTCACTCGTGACCATCCACTGTCCTCTTGACGAAGCCCCACTTAAGGTGCCACTGCGAGACATGCCCAGACGGCGCTGGAGCAAATTAAAGGCGGAAGATCTTCACCGCCTTCTCACTGACGACCCACTGGGTGCAGTGGAGAACGTGGAGTCTGGTTATGACCATTTCTGCGGATGGGTAACCAGGGCCCTCGACTCCCTTATCCCGATGGTTTCCAGTAAGTGTGGCTCCCGCGCCCCCAGTCCCTGGTATGATGGCAATCTGAGGGCTCTGAAAAGTGTCTGCAGACGTGCAGAGAGAGACTGGAGGAAGAGGTACGACAGCAGCAAAAAAACCCTGTATATGGCTGCGGTCAAGTCTTATCACCGCGCGGTTTGTAGAACCCGGGCTGAATACTACGCTCTGGAGTTTCGCAATAGTGGGAATCCTGTTAAAACCATCTTTAAGGCCCTTAAAGACCTTGTGGCAAGGAAGCCGGCCGGTAACTCCATCAGCTCCAATATTCATTGTGAAGCGCTGGCGGCTTTCTTCCTGGAGAAGGTCCAGACCATATATAGGGCCTTCCCCTCCTCCACTGCTCAAACCAGTATGGGGCCTCCCATCCGGCTGGATCAGGTGGTGCTAGACTCTCTCCCCTCTCTCTCTTTGGAGTCTTACACAGCCTTGGCTCTCCGAGTTAAGTCGGGGTCGCCGGACGACCCGCTCAAGTCACCTATGTTCAGAGACCAGGTTTTTGCTTGCCCGGTTTGCGACTTAATCAACACGTCGCTAGCATCAGGCCAGGTGCCTTTGAAATGGAAGCATGCGGTAGTAATGCCCATTTTGAAAAATCCATCTCTCGACCCTACAAAATCGGAGAACTACCGCCCGATTTCGCTTCTCCCGTGGCCAGCCAAACTCGCGGAGGCGCATGTCAACACCGCCCTCACTGGTCATCTGTCGCGTGCCAACATTCTGGACGACACCCAGAATGGTTTTCGGGCTGGCCACAGTACGGAGACAGCACTGTTATCTATGGTCGAGCACCTTTGGGTAGTTCTGGATGCAGGTCAAAC
Organism: Lissotriton vulgaris; assembly: GCF_964263255.1. NCBI lineage: Eukaryota > Metazoa > Chordata > Amphibia > Caudata > Salamandridae > Lissotriton > Lissotriton vulgaris. The sequence continues at coordinate 945,271,213 of NC_141691.1, read as the reverse complement.
GGCGGCGTTTGTCTTGTTAGACCTTAGCGCCGCCTTTGACACGGTCTCCCATGACATTCTCCTGCAACGTCTTGAGGAGATAGGGGTGATCGGCACTGCACACCAGTGGTTCCGTTCGTTTCTCAGGGATCGTTCCTTCTGTGTGGCGTCCCCACCCTACCAGTCCAAATGTCATCCTCTGTCTCTTGGGGTCCCACAGGGCTCCTCACTGAGCCCCACGTTGTTTAACATCTACGTGAGGCCGCTGGCTGAGGTTGTGAAGCTCTGTGGTATGACCATGGTGTCGTACGCAGATGACACCCAGCTAGCGGTCACGATCAGTGGGGACTCTGGGATGGATGCCCCAAGATTCAGAGAAGGACTCAGGGCGGTGGCTGGTTGGATGACGTCCAACTGTCTCCAACTAAACGCCAAAAAAACGGAGGTGATGATCTTTGGGAAGCGGACGGACCTATGGGGAGATACTTGGTGGCCCTCTGAGCTGGGGCCGACCCCCACTCCGGTTGCGGAGATCAAAAACCTTGGTGTTTGGCTGGACCCTTCCCTCAACTTCGTTGGCCACACCAAAAGGACGGCGGCTTGCTGCTTCGGCATCCTGCGCAATCTGCGCCCTGCCCTTAAATACTTCGATGCGCAACTCGCCAATTGGTGGTGCAAGCAACGGTTTTGGCGCGGTTGGACTATGCCAGCTCCCTTTTTATAGGATTAAACCAGGCTGAGTTAACTCGACTTCAAAGAGTGCAGAACGCTGCGGCCAGAGCGATCGTAGGTCTTCCTAGGTTTTGCTCGGCCGGTCCATCTTTGCGAGCCTTGCATTGGTTACCCGTTAGGCAGCGGATCCACTTTAAAGTTTTGTGCCTTTCCTTCAAAATTCTGAAGGGCCTATCACCTCCCTTACTGCACCAACTTTTGCGCCCTTACATCCCGGGCCGCACTCTGCGCTCGCTAGCCCAAGAATTAGCGGTAGCCCCTCGGTTCAAACTCAGTCGGGTGGGGGGCCGCTCTTTTAAGGTGCGGGCAGCCGCACTCTGGAACGCTCTCCCTTTGAAACTCCGGACCTTTGGTGACCTGCTCTCCTTCCGCAAGGCCGCTAAAACTCATTTATTTTCTGAGCTTTGTTAAATCCTTCGCTCCCCAATTTCTTAATAATTATCTCTGTTCCCCAGTTGTGTTGTGTTCGCCACCTTGTCGGTGCGCCGGGACGCTCCTTCGCAGGAGCAGCCGTGCGCAATACAAATAGCACTAACATAACATAACAAAAGTCAGGCCGCCACTCTTCCGGTGACTGGGGACCAAGTGGAGGGCTCTATCATGCAGCAGCTCCTCGTGGGTCCGAACTGCCCCCCACAGCACCAAAGTCCGGTCGCTCACCTCTAATGGAGTGGGGGGCCCGATTCACTCTCTGCTGCTTCAGCTGCTTCAAATGCTGCTTCTGCGGGTCCGGCAGCGGGTCAGCTCTGGCATTCTCACAGCCGCTCAAATCCGTTCTGCACTGACGCCGACGATGAAGAGGGGCCAAGTGGGCCGAGTGGTGGGCTTATTTTGATTTTCTGCCTGAGTTTCAGCGGGAGGTTCGGCAGTTGGTCGGCTCCGGCGGCGGGTCGGTGCTTACACACAGCCGGTCGCAACCGTTCTGCAAACACACTTCTCCTCGGGAAGCCGGCAAGACCTGTACTGGACTGGAGGTTTGCCTTGGGACAAAGTTGGTATTGGGCAACACTCTGGTTTCCACAACGTGCTAAAACAGACACCTGTGGCGAAAGCAGTATAAAGGATCCCATCCATGGGCTTTCCCACAACACTAAGGAATTGCAATACAGCGTGGCTTTAATGTAAATAGGATTAGGAATTGGCATGCATTTTCTTTAACTTGACCGTGTTTGCCTAAATATGATTTTGTTTATGGTCTTTCTCTCACAGCACCAAGTTTGGCATTTTTGCAAGCCTGGTATCAGTAAGAGAGCTAGGGAGCGTGCTCTCTTGAAAACATTTCTGTTTGTCACTGACAACCCTTCACTGGCCTGTTTATAAATATGTAGCAATGTATTACCTAGCACCTGGCGCAAAAGACTCAAGCAAGCTTAATTACATTTTATAGCACCACTTGTGTCAGCCTAACTCTGATGCAATTGCCAATCTTTTTCTTTGTTGTGACAAGGAATACTTTTCTGAGGCAAAGTGATCAATTTCGAAAAAGGCAATTACTTTACTTTATAACTCAGATTTAGGAACATGAAATTATCACCCAAAACACCAACAATGTTCTTTTGAAGTGGTTGTGTGTGGTTTAACCCTTTGAGCTTCACTGCAAGTCGTGACTTTGACGTTTAAAATCTGAGCATCTGTTTGTAAAAAACAAATGGGAATTCCTCTAATAAATAATGTTTTACAATGATAGAAGTCCTCATTAAGAACAATGCTGGTAGATTCTATTTTCATTATAATTTAAATATCAACAACAGCTGCAAACCATTTTACCATTTGCAAGTTTTCTCTGGATTTCTGCAGTGACAATCTGAAGCAAAAGAGAAAGAAGTAGTATGCAAAGTGAATTGCAAATCTCAAATTTCAGAACTGTGTGCTTCAATTGGCTAATTCTAAGTTATTGAAAAGTAAGGAAATGTTAGCATTCATTAGGACTTGTTTCAAGCCATTGTTTGACATATATTTAGTCGGGAAGATAGAGGTTGGAATCAGTTATTTGTTTAGATTATAGTTTGTGGAAAGGGCATTACTGATGTGTGAGCACCAGGTAATGTAAGAAACAAATCATAAAAGATATCTAAAGCTATTTGAAGTAAACAATGGCTACATCAAAATGTACCTAATGTGCTAAACCTTGTTAATATTTGATAGAACAGAACATTATTCAAAACAGTTTTACTGCCAGGCTTAACACATATTCCTTGGCTAAACTCTTTAAGTTGGTCTGTCTCTTTCCAACTCTTTCCAAATAACTCAAATAGTCTACTGGTCACGGAGTGTGCAACAACAATTATAGGGGCTGATTTACAAGCCCCTTGCGCCAACTTTACAGCGCTATTGCGTCACTTCTGTGAAGCAGCGGTGTTGTAAACAATAAACCACGATGTAACATATTTACATTGTGACACATCTAGGGAGATGCGTCACGTTGTAAAGCCCTGCACTACATTATACTTGCGTCAGGTATAGTGTATGCAGGGTGGGTGTTTCATCGCAAGGAAGCCTCGTACAAGTGACTCAGTGAAATCTATAAGATTTCACTGAGTGGCCTTTACGATGTCACTGTATCAAAACCATGTGTCTGCTTGAAGCAGGCATAAGGAGTGACATAGCATGTTAGGAATAAGCATTCCTAACCATTGCTGGCATTGCGTTCTGCTTATGACACAAATCCAGCAATGCGTTGCCTATCCGACAAAAGATGCGTCACGCATCTGTCTGTCCTTGCGCCACGGTGCGCTGCAATGTAAATGCGGCACATCCATGGTTGCGCAAGGCTATTTTTTCATCACAGAAATGAAATGGTACGTCTCTGCAAATATGCAGAGATGCACCAGTTCTTGTAAGTCTGCCCCAATATGTTAGCAGAACAACAATGTATTATGGTTCGGATTTTCAAGAACTGGCGCATCTCTGCATATTTGCAGAGATGCGCAAGTTCATTGGCGGCGATGAAAAAATAGCCTTGCGCCACCATGAATGCACCGCATTTACAATGCTGCGCACCATGGCGCAAGGACAGACAGATGCGATGAAGCTAGAGGGCGCACGGCAAGATTGCGGCACCCTAGTGTTGCTCTGCCTGGCCTGTCCACAATCCGTCCATTATCTGCCTGAGATTGCTGCATCCGTTTCCCAAACTGGACTGGGCAGCGTTGTGATGCCCTACTGCAACTGATGGGAGCAAGTTTCACAACTTTTGACTGCTGCAGCACCGAAAATGCGGACCCGTAGACTCCTCAGCGAGTGCTCACAAAATGTCGCCCAACTGTGTCTCCTGCGCATTGGACCTGTTGACGGTGCCTGGCTGCCGATTGAGCAGTTCCCGAGGCCGGCAGTGGTGAGAGGGGTGTGGCGGCTTCGGGGCCCATAGCTGTGGAGGTGGGTGGTGGCCCTGGGTTGGTGCCGCGCTCCGCAAGCTGCTGCGGGGCTTTTTGGGCTGTGCGCACAGCGGACCTGCTGGTTCTACAGGCCGTGTGGAATTGTGTCGCCGCACTGCCTACTACCGACATGTCGCCAATACTGCTGTTGGGCCTATTGCTGGCTTATGGGAAGCTGAGCCCATATTGCCCTTGATTGCCTGTATCTTGCTGTTGTCCCTGGCGTGTGAGGTGTCTACACAGCTAGCGGACAGATTTGGCTGCCGAGTGGCCTGTGGGGACTGTGTGGACTTGAACAATGAGGCTGAGCTCTACACTGTTCCCTTGGTGTCTAATATTGGTTCTGCCCTTCATATGTGCACCACCGACGCTTGTGGTTTGGTCTGAGATGGGGTGCCGCTGTGTCTTAAGCCTCTGGGTGCCTCTAGCCTGTTGTGGGCCTACTATCTCTGGCACTTGTCTTTGGTGCACCCTTTCTACTCTTCATGTGTTGAGGGGCTCCTTCTTTGTGGGAAACCTCCTGTTATTATTCACCGGGCTGTCGGGTGAACACTCTGTGACTTGCCCAAGAGGCGGGGGCGCACCACTTGTGTCTACTATCGGGAGAATGGACAAGACACAGCCTCACCTCATGTTTGAGGCTCGAAAACCTTCTAATTCCTCACATAAGTCTGCCTCAGACTTGGAGGCAAACGCTCATAGAGATAACCACCTCCACACTGGAAGCCACTCTATTAGCAATACAACGTAGCCTTCAATCTATTGAGGGCCCGATGGGTGCTGTGAACCATCTACTAGATAATTTCTCTGCACAATTTGAGAAACAAAATGTCCGCATGGGAGAAGTTGAGCAACATGTTTCTGCAACAGAGGATGGGCTGAGTGAGGTGTCTGGCAAGACGCTTAACATGGAAAAGGTGTTGTCCATCATCCAAGCCAAGAATGAGGATTTAGAAGCGCGGTCCCTGCGCAATACCATCAGGCTGACTGGGCTACCGGAGTCCACCAATGTGGGGAGAATGGAGACTTATACTGAGAACCTTATTAAAGATATCTTTGGTACTGAGCAACTATCTAACATGTTCATTGTTGAGGAGGCTCATCGATCTCTTGCGGCGAGACCGGCTCTGGGCACCACTCCTCGTCCCATTATAGCAAGACTCTTAAACTATAGAGACTGGGAAACTGTTTTGCGTTTAGCCAGGGACAAAGGGACTATCAAAACCAGGGCAATACTTTGGCTTTTTTCCCCGATTTCACAATGGCTGTGCAATCCGCTAGAAGGGAATTTAGTGCAGTTAAAAAATTACTACAATCGGAAGGGGTTCCATACGTAATGCTATATCCTGCACGTCTGCGCATAGGACCAGATGGTAATTCAAACATTTTCTCTAACCCTAAGGCTGCCCTGGAGCATGCTAAACAATTGAAAATGCAGGTGACGCAAGTCCAGCACACCCCATGATGAAGAGGATTGATCTATAGAAGTGATCCTTGTTATTGCTTTTGTAATTGTTATGGCTCACTCAAGGATATACTATGTGTATTTTTCTGTACGGGTACATGTTTACTGGTGGGGTGTCTCCCACCTCAAGAAGCTATTGTGCTCAAGTTATAATGCACGCTGTTGTGGATTGGATACTTTGGCACAGGTACTAGACCTGCTTGGCCACCTCCCATTGGTTGGGAGGCTAGTAGCACTCTATGTTCCCCAAATGGGTGTACCCCAAATACAAATGTGTTTTGCTTGTTCTTGTTGTAGGGGGGTTTCATTGAATTGGGATGGCTTTGGCAAAGTTTGGGATGCTGAAGAGAGTGGGGGGTTGTGTATGGAGGATTCGATGGGGCAGGCTGCTGTTGTATTTATTCTGTGCATGTGCTGTAATGATCGGTTACGGCACTTTAGATATGCATGACATGATGTATAGCGCTGATATTTATATAATGCTGTGTGGACGGTATGAGTGGTATGGTTACGTTCATTACTTGGAATGTGCGTGGACTCAATTCTCTGAAAAAGATAAGTTCTGTTTTGGCATACTTGGATAGACTGGAGGTGCGGGTAGCCGTACTCCAGGAGATGCATCTCACTATGGAATCAGCACAAAAAATTGGTAGGCGTTGGGCAGGTGCGAGTGTTGAGTCTTCGTATTCCACCAATTGAAGGGTGTGATATTACTTGTTAAAAAAGGCTTCCCTTTCACTACGATTAAGACTGACTAGGATGAGCATGAGCGAGTGGCAATTATGTATTGGCAACTGGGGGACACAAGTGTGCTATTGGCTAATGTGAAACACTGACGATCCGCCCTTTTTTCCTGATGTGTGGTGCTGAATTTCTGGGTTTCCTCCGCCTGAGATAATTTGGGGGGGTGATTTCAATGTTTGTCTAGATATAACCTTAGATAGGGTCAGTAGTGGAACAGGGAGGCTTAAGCAGGCAGCGGAGTCGCTTTTAGGGATATTGGATGCTGGTCAACTACAGAATATCTGGCATCTCCAACATCCGGGGGGCTGCAAAAGTACGTTTGTCTCCTCAGTACATGGAACTTGGTCCCGCATAGATTTTTGGCTTGACTCCAAGGCTGTCTGCACCTTGACGGTGCAGGTCGCACACAAGGCTCATACACTTTCAGACCACTCTCCAGTGGTTCTTGAATTGCAGGTACCCACATGTCAGAGACCACCTTTTACATGGAGGCTTCAGCCTACTGAATTGACTGACCCGGTTTTTAAGCACACTATTGGCAAGGCAATTCGTAATTTTTTTTGAGAAAAGGAGGGTTCATTTGAGAGCACCGGAGTGCTGTGGGAGGCGTTTAAAGTGACTATTCGTGGGATGTGCATCGGAGCGCAATCTGGAGTGTTGCGAGATCTTCGAGGCAGAATAAATAAAGTGGCGTCTGATATCTCTACACTTGAGCGTGAATATGAGAAGAATCTCTCACCACACACGCTAGCTAAGATTAGAGCTCTGGTCACTGACCATAATAAAACTGTTTCTCAGGAACTGTTGCATCGCTCTAGGCGCAGTACTGCTCGCTACTATGGGGAGAGGGTTCATCCTATCCGATCCCTGGCGCAGAAATTGGCAGTACCACGTAGTCAAGAGTGTATTACGGAACTCTTAAATGAGGAGGGGGATGCACACCACTCGACTCCCGAAATTAGAGATATAGTTTTGAAGTTTTACACCGCACTCTAAGCTGCCAGGGATGTCCCATCTATTGCAGAGATAGATTCCTATCTTGAAGACGTTGCATTAGGGTGGCTTTCAAACGCACAGGGAATACTTAATGCAGCCTTTTGATGTGTAGAGGACGTCAAATTGGCTATTATGTCATTACCTACCTGTAAGGTAGCTGGTATGGATGGGCTAGCGAATTTTTTAGAAACCTATGTGGAAGATCTTGCCCCTAGGCTACTGGCTGTGTTTGCAGAGGTTTATGAAGAGGGGAACTCCCGCCTACCCTTAAAAAGGCCTTGCTGGTATCCTTGTTAAAACTGGATAAGCCCACCAATCATTGTGAATCCTATAGACCTCTCTCAATCATCAATATAGACACCAAGGTCCTGGCAAAGATGATTGCAAATAGGCTGCAACTGTTGATCGCTCTCGTAGTCTTGCCTGACCAGTCAGGTTTTGTATCTGTGCACTGTACTACACATAACCTGCATACTGTGTTCTCTACACTACACTATTTAAACCCAGATTTCCAGGTGGTAGCAGTGCTGCTTGATGCCACAAAAGCTTTTGACTCCCTCCACTGGGATTTCATGTTCACGGTTTTAACTACAATGGGTCTACCCCCATTTTTCTTCAATGGCTTAGAGTGCTGTACACTGAACCTGTCGCACGTGTGCGGGTCAATGGTTCGGTATCCTCAGCATTTGACAAACGCGACTAGGCTGTTCCTAGAAGAAGAAAGAAGGGAAAGAAAGTGGTCACGGGAAGGGCAGGGATAGTGCTCAGTGGAGGGCTACCCTGGGTATCCAATTTGTTGGATGTAATGGCCTCACACATCTTTGCGAGTGTCATGCTTCATCATAGGCAATGCTCAAACATACAAACAAACATGACCTAACAAAGTATCAGTTTATGTTTACAGTTGTACTACCTGTATGGTACTGCTCTTGCCTAATGGTCAAGGTGTATAGGTGTCAACAGTACCCGGTAGGTCTGACATCAAGGGGGAACCATAGGGGTTTAAGTTTCTGTCTGCCTCTGTCAGCGCCCGTTATGCCTACCCATCACTACCGGGTCCAGTAGGTCATGTTTGTTTGTGATAGTAGTTACTGATTAGGTCCTGAAGAATCGCAGCCAGTCTGCTTAGGCGAGAAACATGTTGACCACACGATATGCACTGTAGTCCCGGATCGTGACGTTGAATCCTAATATCCTTCGATCACAGGCTACCCACTTTTTTTACTTGTGGCAGGGGACCACCAAAATAAATTGATCTCCGGTACCTTGTGCCACATTTTAAACTCACTTACACTATCCCTTCCCTTCTGGCCCCTCACCCACACTTCACCCATAGGCAGTTGGATAAAAGATCTCCGCCAAAGAGCCCCTCTTTGAGGTGAGCCCATTGGGCATTGCACCGCCTGCCCAACGAGGAGCATTGCCTATGATGAAGCATGACACTCGCAAGGGTGTGTGAGGCCATTACATCCAACAAATTGGATACCCAGGGTAGCCCTCCACTGAGCACTATCCCTGCCCTTCCCGTGACCACTTTATTTCCCTTCTTTCTTCTTCTAGGAACAGCCTAGTCGCGTTTGTCAGTTGCTGTCTTTGGGGCTCTGACTGTGGCTGGACCTCCCATTCTCAATTTTCCGTGAATGGTAATCTGAGCCCTTGGATCATATCCTGATCCACTACCTCCCCTTCTTTTGGACATATCCTCAGCGTTTTTCAAAGGCAGGGGCACGCGGCAGGGATGCCCCCTGCCGCCAATGCTTTTCTCAATTGCTCTAGAGCCTCTGGCCTGTAAACTTAGACAAAGGCATGCAGCTGCGACATTACGATTTTGTCAGAGACCACTTGTGGTCTCCTTATATGCCGATGAGATGCTTTTATATGTCTGTGACCCTGCTACTTTTTACCAGAATTGCTACCGGAGTATGTAAAATTTGAGCTAAATTCGGGCCTCAGTATTAACTGGTCAAAGTCAGTGGTATTTCTGCTGACAGCTGGTACTAGGAAGGTGGAACTGAATTTCATGCTGAGGTGGACTCATGATCCTGTGTGATACCTTGGGGTGCGGCTGCACAGAGACTCAGATATTGGTGATATCCGAAAACTATGGTTGGGCTATCACACGCATTACTAAACAGGCAGAGCAGTAGGGGTGCTTGCCCCTTTCCCTTGCAGACCTGATCGCAGTTGTAAAAATGACCTTCTTACATAAGCTGCTTTATTTCTTTGTTAACATTCCAATCAAGTTGAACATTGCACTGTTTCAGATGCTCCAATCTGCAATCCTTACATTTTGTATGAGGTGGGACGAAGCTTCGATGTAGTTGGGAGGTTTTGGTGCAGCCATTTGAGTGGGGTGGGTTTGTGGCTCCTGACATCCAACTATACTATTTGTGCGCGAAGGCACAGTTTGCGCACTATTTGCATTTTCCGCCATGGTTTCAACCTCATCTTGCTATTGAATCTGATGCTGTTCTCCCAATGCATCTGCAGGCAGCGACCCTTTTGGGGGGTTCGGGAGGCCCTAGGACTGAAATTAACCCAGTGCTATGCACTGCAATGGCTTGGAGGATGCTTGCAAAAAAGGCGCAGCTCTCATATCTGTATGCCCCACTGTTGCCACTGGCCTCGCGCCCTGACATTTCTGCTGCAAGGGATTATCCCACCCTTCTGGAGCTGGCAGCTTTAGGTATATCCCGGATGGGGGATCGTATAAACAGGGTCGGTTCAGGTCATTGCAAGATGTACCGGGGACTAAAGTTCATTGATTCATGTTAAGTTTCACCTATGTCAGAGTCCGGCAAACTGTTAGAACTATTTACCCGGATTTCCTGGCTGAACCTGTGACTGCTGGCACTGCAGCCTAGGCTGGTGGGGAAGGAGCGTAAGGGCCTAATTATCAAATTATACAATGCCTCCCTATGAGAGCAGGAATTTGGGGAGCAACCTTCCTATCTTAGAAGGCAGACTCCATTGGGGCCTGTTCTTACACTGGACCTTTGGAAAACTGGCTGTGAGCTAACTGGTTGCCTCATGGTGAATTGCAGTCTCCGTATTATCCACTTTAAATATTTACATCAACTATATTATACCACTCTGCAACTTAGTAAGTATGGTCTGCGTGAGTCTGCTAATTAGGTGTGGTGTGGAAATGCTGACGCTGATTTCTTGCATGTGGCCTGGAAGTGTGCTAGCATATTTGCATTTTGATCCTTGGTGGGTAGTGTCAAGTCAAGTCAAAAGTTTATTTGTAAAGGTACTCTACAGAGGACCACAAATTTACATTTTACAAGAATTTTAAAAGTAGTTACACATTTTAATCAGTACAATGGTAAAAAAGATTTAAGAAATTTATAAAAGTTGTAGCAGACAAATTCATTTGGAGGCTGTTTGCATAAATCTATTAGTTCATTCACTCGGGTGATTCTACAGAATCGGTAAATCGGAGCGAGAAATCTTGTCCATGCAGTAGTTACCTTCAAGTTGGGACACACGTACAACAGGTGCTCTAGGGTTTGGTCTCCCCCTTCACACAGGGGGCAAATTGAAGATCCCTCTGGCTGCCATTTTACTGTGTAAGTTAGTATGGGTAAGGTGCCCAATCTTAACAAGGTGATAGTCCTCCTTGCACCATGAGTCAATGAAAACCCAATATATGATTGTTTTTGTTTATATTCCAATGAATCTACAAAAGCTTTGTATGTTGACAATTTTTTACAGTGTTGGTGATCTAAATCGTAGCTTAACTTTGGAGTGAAGCATTTTAGGAAAAGTTTCATTTGGGCGTTTGTCCAGCTTTTTAGCATTTCCGGGGTGATCTCTGCCATTTGAAAGATATTCGTCATATTTTTTAAAAACGTCTGATTTTTAAATGCACCCTCAAGCATTTCTTGTCTCAACAGATGTCTTAATGTGCCCTCCTTTGCATGGAGAAGATTGTAGCTCCACCTAATTACATTTGCTATTGCCGTGGCATAGGAGCTCGTGATCGAGAGTTCTATGCGTAACGCTTGAACTGGTGTAGAATCTGAGACTTTCATTATCCTTTTTAAAATTTTCCCCTCCTTACGATCCATATAGGTCCATTGTGTCATAGGAATGTACTCTGTTGCGTAGGACAAAACGGGAGGAATTTTTACTTTATATATTTTTATTAAAGAGGAGAAATGCCGATTCCCAGTTGTCTGATATAGCCTTAAGAGGGCCTCAGTATGCACCTCTGACTTCCTCATTAGGTTTTCTATATCTCCCATTCGTGATATTTTTTGAAAGGATCCTGCCTAAATATGGATATTCGCTTACTGTTTCTATTTTTTCCCCACCTAAACTCCATCCATATTTAACAGTAGATTTCTTCCTTGAAAAAAACACAATTTTTGTTTTTTTTAAATTGGGGATTAAAAAGTTAAATTTTGAATAATCGTGAAGAATGTCCAGGGATTGTTGCAGACCATAGGGTGTAAGATCAAGCATCACGATGTCATCGGCGTAGAGTAGCACTTGTATGTTTTGTTTAGCAATTTTTGGGGACAGATTTGAGCCTTGTTGTAATTGCTTAGGTAAATCGCTGAGATATAGGGAAAATAGTAATGGTGCCAAAAGACACCCTTGCTTTAGGCCGTTGGATGTTTGGATCCTTTCTGTTAATCCCTTTTCGCCTCCCATTTGGACCTGACACCAGGTATCGGTGTGAAGATTCACTATAGTTTGGAGTAGTAAATCTGGAATGCCAAGATCCTTGAGTTTATACCAAAGAGTAGGGCGATCTACTCGATCAAAGGCCGTCGGATAATCTACGAAAACTGCATATACCGCCTGAGATTTGCCAGTTACGTATTTGTCTATTATAGTTTGTATTACAGCAATGTTATCCGTAACTGAATGTTTTGGCCTAAAGCCAGCTTGAAACATTGGAATTTTGTTCAATGAAAAAGCCCAATCTTTTAATCTTTGTAGAACCTCTGCTGCAAATATTTTCCCAGCGGCGTCCATTAAGGCAATTTGCCGATAGTTTCCTGCGATTGTCTTGCTTCCCTTTTTATGTATTGGGATGATGGTGCTTTCTTGCCAAGATATAGGCATTTGTCCAGTTTTAAAAATGTGGTTGAATAGGTTTGCTAGCAACTTACTCCATTCCATTGGATTTGCCTGGTAGATCTTTATTGGGATCTGGTCAGGACCAGAGGCTCCTGTTTTCCTTGCTTTTCTTATGTTCCATTCTACTGAGATGGCAGTAACTCTATATAATTGTGAGTCAGCGTCTCTATTGTCTTGTTCTGTACTTTTCCCCTCAAAGTTAATCGGGTTTGCTTTATATAAGTCTGTTAGGTAAGTTTCCCAATCCTTTGGTGTAACAGGTATTGCTTGTAGCTTTTTTTTTTTTTTTTTTCGTGCCAGTTAGTTTAGCTACTAGAGACCAGTATTTTCGGGAATTCATATCTTTTGCAGCTTCTTGGATGTCCACCCAATTACGGTCTTGGTTTTCGTTTTTTATTTTTTGCTTTTTTCTTCTGAGTTTGTTTTTTAATTTATTTATTTCTTTCTTGATTGACAAAGAATGATTCAGATATTGTGCACGTACCAGTCTGTTCAATTCTTTCTTAATTATAGATGTTTGGGTATTTAGTGTGTTATTTTTGTTGCAGCTCTTATTCTCATAGTTCACACCTTTAGGGGCACATTGCAGTTTGTCAAATAGCAGATTTTTTAGCTTATTGATGATGTGTTCGAAATTTTCTATTGGATCATCCGAAATAGTTTCTAATAATAGATCTTTCTGTTCGACCAATGTCGTTATTCTGTCCAATACTTTAGAGCTCCAGAAAATTCTTCTTTGGGCACTATTTACCACAACAGAGCTTCTATGAAAAATTAGCTGTCTGCTGGTAGCTGTTTGAGTCCTCCATTCAGTTTTTAAAATTAACAGAGCATGGTCGCTCTCTTGGTTTAGCTGTATTTTTAGGTGGGTAACAGTCTCCATTAAATTCATATTACAAATGATATAGTCAATAATGGATGAACTTCCTTTACCCTGTCTGGTATTCGATGCCGGAATGTCTCCTTCTATGTTTCCGTTCAGAATTATACCTCGTAGTGCGGGGAGTGTCGATAATAATAATTTCCCTCTTTTGTCACATTTTGCACCCTTGGGGAATTGCGGGGCTGAGAACTCCGCAAACTCGTCATCATAAAGTTGCATCCATTTACCAATTTCTGTATTTGAAATTTTGCCGTTTAGATCGCCTGCTATTATGTATGGAATACATGATTGGTCTTCGACAATTTGTATGATGGATTCCATAATTACTAGAAAGGTCTTATCGTATTTCTTGCCTGGAGGGGCATAGACATTAAACAGCAAAAATGATTGTATTGTTGCTACATCATGTGTTTTTAGAAGAATCTTTAAGCATTGCAGGTTTTGTGATTTGGTCTGGATAATTTCCTGAGCCCACATATAATCCTCCTTCAGTAGTATGGCCTGACCACCCTTTGCGTGGCCTCGAGTGGATGCTATGGCGGGGATGTCATAAACGTAGTAGTTATTTTGCGAAAATGTTTGTGTAGCCCAGGTTTCCTGTAGCATCAAAAGGTCCGGGTGGTTGTTTATGGCTTCCGTTAGTTTGATCTTAGATTTCCCCGCCATATTCCATGATATTATTTTGAGACCTTCGCTAAACAGGTTGTCCCGAGCATGATGTAAATTTATTACTGTTCAAGTTCTCAGATACCCATGACCAAGATGTGATGCTTTCTCTGTACTCCTTTCCCTTTGGGTCTTGTTGCCATACTAGCCTTTCACCATTTTCCAGTTTTACCTTCAAAGTGTCTTTCCCTGAATACTTGATTCCTGAATTCGTTACTTGGGACACGTTAGTTTCTCCCAGAGGATTTTTGTATTGTGAGTTAGAGATTCTCCATATTTGTTCGTCATATCTAGGGGGAAATCTATTTTCTTTGAGATCCCTTCTTAGATAGACGTCGTATCCATGTTTGTGTAGTATTTCTTTTTCACTAATTATGATTCCAGGTATAACTTTTGACCAGAAGGTTACTGTAGCTATTTTATTATTGTCTTTTTGTGGAAAGATTACTAGGTCAATCTCATTGCTATTCAGGGATTCCAAAGGTTTGATGTGATGGAGGAGATTAATAATTCTTCTTCTGTTTAGTGGTGCTAAATCCGTTGGAAAAAGTTCTTCAAGTTGAAGAGTTCTGGAGTTTGATGTTCCTACTCCATGTTGGTTGTTTCCTTTATTTGTACTGATGATCGTATTTTGGAGTTGTAATTCTTCAGGGACATTATGCGAGACGAAAACCTTTGCAGCCGGATCTAGTGGTTTCAATTTCTCATCTCTTTTTTTTTTAGCTCATTTCCATATTGCCAGTAGCCCCGGGCTTAATAGGTTCAATTTCTGGTACTTCTTGTTTATTATTGGCAGTTATAAACTTTTGAAATTTCAGCTTACGATTGTTTTTCCTATGTATACGTCTTATTGGTTTCTTCCTCTTTCTTTTTCCTTCTACTTGGTCAGTATTTATAGATTTATTTTTTTTTCTCCTTTTTTGCTTTCAGATGTATTGTTAAAAGTAACTTTTAGGGTATTTTCATCCAAATCTTCATCCTTTGGTATATCCAATTTCTTAACCTTTGCGAAAATTGGATATTGTTTGTCATTTACAGGTTTTTCTTTGAAAAGTCTTTTCAGGGAGAATATTGGTGTTTCGTGTTGTCGTATTAACTTCTCTTTTTTGTGTTTTGGAATTACTGATGTTTGTGTACCACGATCATTTTTTTCTAGGTCTTTTTCGCTATTTTTGTGGCTTGTGTAATTCCTTTGATCATTGTCATTGGACTTCAGTTGGTTTTTTTCCATATCAGGGAGTTCTTTTCTTTTCTTTTTTTCCTCAACTAGATGCTTAAGGATACCGATTTGAACATCCAGGGTTTGGTCTGAATTTTCTAATATATTCCCTAAAAAGGAAAGGACTGACTCAAGTATTTCATGTAAGGAAAACAAAGCTTTTGACATAGGTGTAACTATGTTAGCTGAGTAGTTGGTTTTTAGTGTAAAAGGGTCTACCGATGATTCAAGTGTTTGAGGTTGCATTTGGTTTTTTTGTAGAGGGGGACTATTTGTCATTTTTGACTCATGTTGGTTTTGTGTTATCTTAGAGTTATTTGCACAACATTCTTCCAGGTGACAGGTATTTTCTGAGCCTTTTTTTGGTGTTGGAGATGTTAACTGATTTTCCTCGTGACCCTGGATTTGTAAATCTCTAGAGTTATTGAGAGACTTTTGCATAATGTCCGATACAATGTCGCTTGAATTTAAGTGTGGATTTAACCCAAGTTTGGTTAGCACACATTCTTCTAGCCCTGTATGCAGTAATGAGTTGGGTATTTCTTCTACCAGAAGTACTTTTTTGTCAATTTCGTCTTTAGATGTTAAAGTAGCAAAGTATTCAGTAATGGCCGGGGTCCGTGTAATGCGTCCTTGTTTTATTGATTTATCAGATGATTTACGAACGGCGTCCTCCGTGCCCATACGTTTCATGAAGATAGTCCTGGTTCGTAGTTTTTTAAAACCCATTTCTTGTTGTTACCACCATTTCTATAGGTATTTGATTACTTCGGATCCCTCGTAGTTTTCATGCAGGAATTAGCACCAGTAGGGGAATAAGTCAGATGTAGATTAGACTTACCAGGAGCAAATGGTTAGTGGAGTGGCCCGTCCTGTCCTAGTTCGACCTCGGACGGCCACAGACGGCTCGCCCTTTGCCCGGGCTTAGCCCGGCGACCCGCACGCGTCCCGCTAAGCGTCAAGGGAGCGTAATTTATAGGAGGAGCAGGGGGCGGGAAGAGACTCCAGGTGCGCTCTGATGATCCTGCGCTGCAACCTGGGTCTCGCAGTCCCGGCCCCTGTATATAACAGCCTCTGAAGGGGTTTTGCAGAGTACCTTGGCGCCCTTGTAGCAGCGGAGGGCTGGCAGGTCAGCAATAATCCAAGTCCACGATCCAGAAACTAGTGCTTCGAGCGGCACCCGCGAAGCGGGGGCCGCGAGCAGTTAGGGGGACAAACAGCCAATCACAGGCCGGTCCCAGTCCACCAGCCAATCAGAACGGAGCAGGGGCGGGAAGAGACTCCAGGTGCGCTCTGATGATCCTGCGCTGCAACCTGGGTCTCGCAGTCCCGGCCCCTGTATATAACAGCCTCTGAAGGGGTTTTGCAGAGTACCTTGGCGCCCTTGTAGCAGCGGAGGGCTGGCAGGTCAGCAATAATCCAAGTCCACGATCCAGAAACTAGTGCTTCGAGCGGCTCCCGCGAAGCGGGGGCCGCGAGCAGTTAGGGGGACAAACAGCCAATCACAGGCCGGTCCCAGTCCACCAGCCAATCAGAACGGAGCAGGGGTGGGAAGAGACTCCAGGTGCGCTCTGATGATCCTGCGCTGCAACCTGGGTCTCGCAGTCCCGGCCCCTGTATATAACAGCCTCTGAAGGGGTTTTGCAGAGTACCTTGGCGCCCTTGTTGCAGCGGAGGGCTGGCAGGTCAGCAATAATCCAAGTCCACGATCCAGAAACTAGTGCTTCGAGTGGGTAGTGTACTCATTGATATTGTGCTGGAACCAGTGAACTGTACACCTGAACTCTGCTTGCTTGGATATGTGACAAACTTAAAGCCCTGTAATAGACAAATAGATGCAATTTACACCCTGTTTGCCAAGAGAGCTGTTGCGCTATGTTGGGGAGCGAAAGCCACTCCAACTGTGAAAAAATTGATCCGTGATTTACTTTATTGCATGGATCAATTGGAGATTTATGCTGAAGAACTACCAGAAGCCTCACGTCCCAAGGATTTCTGGGCCCCTCTTACTACATTTTTGCTCACCCATCCAGATTTGACATGAACTGTTTTGTATAAGCCCTTACTGTCTGGGGGAGAGTTGCTTTATCACGTGAAGCCCTATCCTCAAATGTGTTTCTGATCCTCCACTCATGCTTGTTTTTGATGTACATTATTCTTCAAATGCACGATGCACATTTGATTGTCACCATGCTTACTGAATCCAATAAACATATTGAAAAAAATAAGGACAGACAAGTGAGTGACGCATCTTTTGTCGGAAAGGCAACGCATTGCTGGAGTCATGTCGTAAGCACAACGCAACTGCAGCAATGGTTAGGAATGCCTATTCCTAACATGCTGTGTCACTCCTTATGTCTGCTTCAAGCAGACGCAAGGTTTTTGACTCAGTGGCGTTGTAAAAGTCACTCCGAGAAATCTTGTAGATTGCACTGAGTCACTTTTAGGAGACTTCCTTGCGACGGAACACCAACCCTGCATACATTATACCTGACGCAGGTATAATGTAGCACAGGGCTTTACAACATGACGCATCTCCCTAGATGTGTCATGTTGTAAATATGTCACATTGTGGCGCATTGTTTACAACGCTACTGCATCACTGACGTGACGCGCAAGGGGCTTGTAAATCTGCCCATTTGAGATTTAACGCTGTATATACCAAGGCCATAGTCAGTTGACACCCACCCACTTTTCCTTTTCGAATGCTATTTGGAAATTTCCCTTTAATAGCAACTATTTTAAACAACGTTAGAACTGCCCATTGGCACTAATCAAGCAATGCACTTGCTGGGCCATTTTTTATCCAATTGTGAAAAACAAACAGAGGTAAATACGATTGGCAATGAAAAGTGTTTAAAAAGAGACTTTGATTTTTACAGCATCACATAAGGAGAGAGGAAAAAGGATGAAGTAGACAAGCTGTCAAAATAGCATAATGTAGATTGTGTAACCATAACAATGGCAGTGGCATTTGTGGTGGAGAACAATGTTTACGAGTGTACTAGTTTATGATGGTGCTAACTCATGACCTATGATCTGCTTATCAAGGTAACCAATACACATTATTGTGATTGGTGTACAGATTTGTTTTGTCTATTTCCTGTCTCCACTTTATTTGGGCAGAATCCTCCTTCAATCCCTCGTTACTGATCACAAAAGAATTTGTTAGCACGAGAAAGAGCAATTTCCGGAAAACAAACAGGTTATTGAGATGGGTCTGGTATGTATAATCACTACAAACCCTTATTGGGGGAGGGCGGTCGGTCTGGCCTCAGGCTGGAGTTGTGAAGTCACAAGCATTCATGACCCAGTGATTGAACACTGCTCTGTATATTCGTTCAGCAAAGACTAATACTTGTACAATGCAACTGGAATGAGACTCCTTAAATGGACACTTTACAATACTTTCCTTCTCCTGATCCTGGAGAGACATTGAGCATACAACATAAATTCACTCCTCCGCGAAGCAGGCCAATCTTTCATAAATTTTGTGTCCATTGAACAGAAAAAAAGTACTGTCCACAATCAGACTTTTGACATTACCATCTTTAATGGAGTTGGGAACAAACGACAACATGCATAAAGTGAAGCCCATTGCAGTGAGATCATTGGGCAGGTCCAAAACAGCATGTCTGCATTCCTTTTCAAGAGCATGGTATGGTGGACCTGTCACCTTTCGCTCCATCACTCCCATTGAGATGCACAAAAGTAGTGCAATACTCTTCTAAACGTACACAGGAGGATCATGTCAGTACGTGACTTTTTTGGACTGTCTATTACGCAACATGTTTCTGGCTCTTCCGAATAAGACAATGATTTTCAGATCAGCAAAAACGAGTCCTAAATTGAGGCAGATGCCAATAAACATGGGAGAAACAGCTTCCCTTGAGTGTTAACTGATCATGTGTTGTTTAGTCCAGAAAGTGATGCTTCATAAGTGAAATATTCATGGATGACCTAGTAGGAAATTGAATGTAGGGCATGTAACCAGTCATATAAATACTCCAAAGGAGGTGCATCACTGAGTTATGTTATCACCATCCACGGCCCCTGCAGGTAAGAGCGGTGGGGCCAGGTGAGGGGGTATTTCTAGAGACGACCACGAGGGAAAATGATTTATTTATTTAATTTTCCCTCGTGGTTGTCTCTCGAAATCCCCCCTAACCTGACCCCACTGATCTTACCTGCAGCGTGTTTGTTTACACCTTTATATACTGTCAGACTTATAACTTAGAAGACTCTTCTGAGCACTATTTACTTTTATAGACAAATAAAACATACCTGCACATAATAGACGACAGATATGCGGTAGATTTGGACGTGTAAGGCAGCCTAGAGGTTGGGTAATCTATTCAGGGAGTATGTGAAGATGGATTGTCATGAAGGTTAGTGGTTGAGAAACTGATCATTCATAAAAGTAAATGGCTGTAGAAGTACATTCACCTTCCACCACACTCTTAACAGTGGCAGTGTTTAGTGCTGTGACTTTCATACTACTAGTGGCATAATCAGCAACTTTAGAAACGCTGTTCTCACCTCACTTGCTGAGTAGCTTGATAAGACCATTTATGTGAGGCTTACATTTTTAAAATATGTTTCACTCAAACGTTCTGCTAAAAAGTAGGCCTGATAAGTGATGCCTTCCTCTCCTCTCCTGTCATGCTGCTGAGATGTCCTTTAGGATATGACTGGATATAATTGGATGCATTTACTAAAACACCTTTGGATGAACTGCTGTGAAACACACACCATAGATGTTGAGGTGAAAAGTCATCTCTTTTTCATCCATGGGCCCAATTGTGGGATTTTTTTTCAGTTTTTGAGCACAAATGGATTGGGACTATAGAATTCCAAACTTTGAGCAAATTGCACATTAACCACTTTCATGTTTCTGTTTTATCTTAGATAGGTAGAACAAGGATATCTCCTTCAAGCACTTCATTCTGAACTGAAACTCCTCAGTCAGAGATATTGGGGCATTTTACAAGAAGATGGTGGAGCATGGCACTGTGGTAAATTTCCCAGCACTGTGCTCTGCAATTTCCAAAATGCAGGGATGAGCCGTATTTACAACAATATGGTGCACCTGTGTGTTTATCATAGCACTGGCGCTACAAATAGCTGCCTAGCACCAACACAGACACTCCTGTGCCATTGTGCAAAGTTCCCTTCATTGCAGGGAATGATTGTGTATGCACGGAAAGGTGTCTCTTCCTGTTGGAACATGGATTATTGGTAGGGGTAAATGTACATCTCCCGCTGGCAATAAGGCCACTAACACAAACTAGGTCTCAGAAAATTATTCCCATGTTCAACCATTGGTAGCTTGGTTGCGAGCAGGCAGGCTTATATTCAGAGACTGCAATTGAGTAAATAATTAAGACACAACACATAATAAAAATCCAACACCAATTTATTTTAAGAAAAGCAACTATTTGTATCTTTAAAATTACACCAAAAAGAAAAAAATCCACAGTAGATAACTAAAGATATGAATTTTTAAAGATTAAACACTTTCTAGTGCTAAGAAACCAATAGTTCCAACTTCTAGGCATTTGGTCGCCTCTGACTGGGACAAAGTCAAAGTTTGAGGCTGACCGCGATGGAGCTCTGGTCTGATGCACAATGTGGGAGGCCCCTGTCAAGATTTTACCTTCATACTTAGAAACTTTTCTGAAGGATTTTTCACCAGACATCATGCAGCCTCCTCCAGCAGGCTGGATTCAATGAGGGTTCAAAGTGTCCAAAACACAATCCAAGGGTCTGGAATCATCACAATGGTCCTTGAATGCTAGGAACCACAATTCCCTCGGATCACTGGCATAATATTGATAACATAAACATCGATGTAGCAGAATATCGAGTTAAAAATATAGAATACAAAAATATCGAACTCCTATCTCCAAAACAGGTAAGTGCAAAAATATTGAATCAAAAATATCGTTGTAAAAAATATAGATAGTCAAAATATCAAATTTTTTAAATGTCTTAAAAGTAATTGAAATATAATAATATATTAAATATAATTAACTTAAACATACTTAAAATACTTAAATAACCTTGAAATTAATAAATAATTAATTTATGGGAAAAAATAAATTAACATACAATTTGATTTTTAAATACATACATATATATAAACATAATATTAATAAAAAAACGATACAATATTTTTACCGTAGGTTAGCGGGACAGTAACATTTACTATTACCACTCCAATGAGTGCAACAGTAGAGAAAGCATTGGATAGCGTTGGGGTAAAAATTACTATTCCCACTCCAGTGAGTGCAAAAATAGGGAAAGCGTTGGATAGCGGGAAGGTAAAAATTACTAGTCCCACTCTATAGAGTGCAACAGTAGGGAAAGCGTTGGATAGCGTAGAGATAAAAATTACTATTCCCACTCCAGTGAGTGCAACAGTAGGGAAAGCATTGGATAGCGGGAATGTAAAAATTACTATTCCCACTCCAGGGAGTGCAACAGTAGGGAAAGCATTGGATAGCGTAGGGGTAAAAATAACTATTCCCACTCCAGAGAGTGCAACAGTAGGGAAAGAGTTCGAAAGCGTAGTGATAAAAATTACTATTCCCTCTCCAGTGAGGGCAACAGTAGGGAAAGCGATGGATAGCTGTAGTTTAAAAATTAATATTCCCACTCCAAAGAGTGCACAGTAGGGAAAGCGTTGGATAGCGTAGGGGTAAAAATTACTATTCCCAGTCCAGGGAGTGCAACAGTAGGAAAAGCGTTGGATAGCGGGAGGGTAAAAATTACTATTCCCACTCCAGAGAGTGCAACAGTAGGGAAAGAGTTCGAAAGCGTAGTGATAAAAATTACTATTCCCTCTCCAGTGAGTGCAACATTCGGGAAAGCGTTGGATAGCGGGAAGGTAAAAATTACTATTCCTGCTCCAGGGAGTGCAACAGTAGGAAAAGCGTTGGATAGCTGTAGTGTAAAAATTAATATTCCCACTCCACAGATTGCAACAGTAAGGAAAGCGTTGGAAAGCGTAGAGGTAAAAATTACTATTCCCACTCCAGGGAGTAAAACAGTAGGGAAAGCGTTGAATAGCGGGAGGGTAAAAATTACTATTCCCACTAAAGAGAGTGCAACATTTGGGAAAGTGTTGGATAGCGTAGGGGTAAAAATTACTATTCCCACTCCAGGGAGTGCAACAGTAGGGTAAGCGTTGGATAGCGTATGGGTAGAAATTACTATTCCCACTCCAGTGACTGAAACTTTACGGAAAGCGTTGGATAGTGGGAAGGTAAAAATTACTATTCCCACTTCAAAGAGTGCAGCACTAGGGAAATCATTAAATAGCGTAGGGATAAAAAATATTATTTCCACTCCAGTGAGTGCAGCAGTAGGGAAAGCATTGGATAGCGTCGGGGTAAAAATTACTATTCCCACTCCAGTGAGTGCAATAATAGGGAAAGCGTTGGATAGCGGGAAGGTAAAAATTACTATTCCCACTCCAAAGAGTGCAACAGTAGGGAAAGCGTTGGATAGCGTAGAGATAAAAATTACTATTGCCACTCCAGTGAGTGCAACAATAGGGAAAGCAATGGATAGCGTGAATGTAAAATTTACTATTCCCACTCCAGGGAGTGCAACAGTAGGGAAAGCCTTGGAAAGCGTAGGAGTAAAAATTACTTTTCCCACTCCAGGGAGGGCAACAGTAGGGAAAGCCATGGATAGCTGTAGTGTAAAAATTAATATTCCCACTCCAAAGAGTGCAACAGTAGGGAAAGCGTTGGATAGCGTAGGGGTAAAAATTACTATTCCCAGTCCAGTGAGTGCAAGATTAGGGAAAGCGTTGGATAGCGGAAAGGTAAAAATTACTATTCCCACTCCAGGGAGTACAACAGTATGGAAAGCGTTGGATAGCATAGGGGTAAAAATTACTATTCCCACTCCAGGGAGGGCAACAGTAGGGAAAGCATTGGATAGCTGTAGTGTAAAATTAATATTCCCACTCCAAAGATTGCAACAGTAGGGAAAGCGTTGGAAAGCGTAGTGGTAAAAATTACTTTTCCCACTCCAGGGAGTGCAACAGTAGGGTAAGGGTTGGATAGCGGGAGGGTAAAAATTGCTATTCCCACTAAAGAGAGTGCAACATTAGGGAAAGTGTTGGATAGCGTAGGGGTAAAAATTACTATTCCCACTCCAGAGAGTGCAACAGTAGGGAAAGCGTTGGATAGCGTAGGGGTAACAATTACTATTCCCACTCCAGGGAGTGCAACAGTAAGGTAAGGGTTGGATAGTGTATGGGTAGAAATTACTATTCCCACTCCACTGAGTGCAACAGTAAGGAAAACTTCGGATAGCGTAGGGGTAAAAATTACTATTCCAACTCCAAGAAGGGCAACAGTAGGGAAAGCAGTGCATAGCGGGAGGGTAAAAATTACTATTCTCACTCCAAGGACAGCAACAGTAGGGAATGTAAATACATTAAATATTAATACCAATTGCAAATTATTTAAAAATAATTACCAATTTAATATAATATAAGAATTAATCAATAAAAAATAATAAAAAATATATGAATTACTAATAAATAATTACCCATTAATACAAATAAATTACCAATAACAATTAATTAATTAACAATTGAAAAATAATTAACAATTCAAAATAAATACCAATTAATAAATTAAAAAATGTAATTAATTACAATTAAATTACTTCCAACCCAATCCCCCTATAAACCCACAACCCACTACAGAAAATGAATTAATAAAATGAACATAATTATCAATTAATCAATTAATTAAAATTAATTAACAATTATATTTTAATCAATTACCAAATAAAAATTTCTTAACAATTAATTCAAAATAAATACAAATAAACAAAATTAAATATTTAATTAATTATATTTAAATTACTTCCCACCCTATTCCCCTATAAACTCACAACCCACTACAGAAAATAAATAAATAAAATTAACATAATTATCAATTAATCAATTAATAAACATGTATTACCAATTATATTTTAATTAATTACCAATTAAAAATGTATTAACAAATAATTCAAAATAAATACCAATTAATAAATTAAAATATTTAATTAATTATAGTTAAATTACTTCCCACCCTATTCCCCTATAAACCCACAACCCGCTCCAGAATTATATTACGCAAAAATGAAATACCATAAAATGAATTAATTAAAATAAATTATAAAATACACTTTTAACACATATACTAACATAAAAAACACTTACATATTATTAAAACATTTATATTGACTTACTTACCTAAAATTCGATATTTTTGTTGTCTACATTCTGTCCATCTATAATTTTGTTGTCCATATTCTGTCCATCTATGTTTTTGTTGTCTATATTCTGTCCATTCGATATTTTGTCCATTCTATATTTTGGATTCATTGTTACTGCTATTCTATTCGATATTTTTGTAGTCTATATTCTGTCCATTCGATATTTTGCACATTTTATATTTTTAACTCGATATTTTGCTCATGCTATATTTTTTACTCGATATTATGACTGTATACCAATTCCCCCACTGCACCTGGACAACAACCGAAAAGTCCACTGGATATTCTTCAGGCATGGGACTCTTGGTGGAGCTGATGCAAGTGAGGTCTGTTAACCTGTTGCTTGCAGGGAGCCCACCCTTTATTCCTCTTGAAGCACGGTACATCCAACGTGCTGTAGTTCCAGATAATGCAACAAGTGCAGTCTTTTCAAAGTGCAGGGCCTGATTGTTCAAATCAAGTCTCAAGCTTGGCAATCCTTCTTCTCTCAGTTTCTAGCAACAGAGCTGAGAGGCTCTGCCCCTCTCAGATACTTATTCCAAGTTCTCTGGGTCAAGCATGAGGGCTCTCCTGTCAAATGAGGTGCAGGGAAACACCCCGGGAGATGACCACACCCTCCAAAGTGTAGCAATATTTTCTCCCAGAAAGTATCATTTCTCCAAAATTCATCATGGCTGATTTTCCACAGAGAGAGAAGAGCAAACTAAACCAGCCTACGGGATGGTTCATCTAGTTACACCCCCTCCACTTGACATCTGGAAATTCCTGTCTCAAGCCTGCCATCTGGCTGGATTCAGATTGTAGGGCTGTAACTGGACCTTACTTACACTGTCTGTCCCCTCCTCTCTTTGAAGAAGATGTATTATGACCCCTCCCCCTGCTATAACATTCCTATGTAGCAGAACCCAGTATGGCTCCTTGGACCCCTGAGCTACTTATCACCTTATTAAAGCAGCCTTGCTAATCCACTTAACTCTGTCCAATCAGATCAGATCACTAGAAGGCAGAATTTTGGCTTACAGACAAGAAAGTCTTATAACCACTTGTCAATAAATTTTAGGAGAAATTCAACAATAGTATGTTGTTGTATTTATCAATACCATTCTATTGAGTTTTTTAATTATATTTTTATCTCCTGCTTGATGTTAGTTATTTTTTAATACCTTCTTGCCATGTTTCCCTCTGTGGCTGGGGATTTGCCATGGGAGAAATGACTTAAGCACATGTTCCAACACCAGGGCTTATAAAACATCTTTTATAAGGACCCTACCTATATCTACAGTACCCACGCCCTTGGAACACCTAGGAGACACTTTAGGGGTTCTAAATATATAAAAATCTTTCGGATCCTCATTCCACAGTGCTCCTAGGACAACAGTGAATTTGGGAAGCACTTTACTACAATGTTGACAGTGAAATGTTCGATTTCCCCTGCAACACAGGGTTTTTTTAAATGACCTCAGGATCTAGCAGGGCACACAGGCAAGTTCAGAAAAGTTGCTGGCCTTTAAACTGCAATGCCTTATTAAATGCTAGGGTCTTAAAGGTAGTTCTAATCTCCCTGCCCTATTATGTACTTTGGTATTATAGGGGAAGTGATGCCAATCATAGGGGTACCATAAACCATAGTGAATGCTTGTATGTGTAGGTGGTTATACTGTAGTCTAGGTGTCTTTTCAGCATTGCACTGCCCTGGGCCTGATTAGGCAGAGCCCAGAGTCAGTAAGAGTCAGTCACCACCAGTACCTATCAGCAAAGAGTTGGGAATGCTCAGGGCACAGGATGACTTTGCAATACTTCCTACAGATAAACAATCATTAAGGGAGTGTTGCCCTTTCTATGTGTGCAACAGAATGCTGCACACATAGAAAATGCAAAAATGAGGAGAAATAAAGGTATTTCTCCTCGTTGCACCATTCTAACACCTTTTATTGCTTGGCGTTAGTTTGTAATGCTGCCTCAGATTTACAGATCCTTGTAAATCTGGGACTGCATCAAAAATCTGTGGTTGTTGTGGTGGAACACCTGATAGCAAAATCAATTGCATGCCTCTTTCCTGCAGATACCTGCATGAAAGGGTACTATATTAACAAAACAACATTAAGCCCCAAAAAGTGGCTCAACGCCACTTTGTAAATATGGTATCGGAATGTTGGTAAAAGTGTCATTTCGGTGGAACAATCTCCTTGTAAATATGCCCCCTAGTCACTTACGTCTGTGAGCACCAGGACCCCCCAGCCCTGGATGGACTCAATGAAAGAATGACATAATCATTTGGGAGTGTGAAAGTGTGGTTATTAATGGTTATGATCCAAAAGACTCATCTTTTCTTGTTTTGAACTACTGCTATGGCCATGGCATCAGATGTTTTGTTTGTAACATGTGCCTTAAACCTGACGGTTGTTCCGTCTTGTTTTTTTAATGCGGTTAAGATGCTACAAAGACAACCTCATTGCAATGGTTTTAATTAACTGTGCTAATTTAATAAATACAAATAATGGTTATGAGATGATGAGAGTTTTGGTTGCATGTTGTACGCTGTTGAATAAAGACGCTGGTTGCAAACTCTGTGTGTGGCGTGTTCTAGTGCATGCTCCTGGGCCGGGGAGGACGTGACAAGGAATGCATTATTTATCTCTAAAGGAGTCTGAACCATAGTGAGTCTTACCAATCAGTGATATAGCCTGCTAGTTGAGGCCCACTCAGAGTATGGTTTTGGGCGGTTGTATAAATTGATGTTGCTCAATTCTCACCGAGCCTTGCAGAATATGTTGACTTGGCCTTCAAAGATCCTCTTTGCCAGGGGCTGATTAATATTTTTCCAGGCAGATGAGCCTGCTAAGGATGGTACTGCTAGTTCCAGCTGTGAGGTATTTCACTGCTTTCCACATTACTTTCTAATCATGCGAAACCATTTGTATTCTAGCTATGTTTTGAGTTCTAGCCGAAAGAAATGCCAATCTCTGAAGTAAACCTGCATTTTGAAAATGAATCCCATTCAAACAGAATTTGCATTTCATTCTTACTTCTTTATTCCAGGAAACATGACATCACTTGCAGTCAATGCCTGAAGAGGGGATGACCTATCTCCCCATGATGTGTCCTGTGGTTGAAGGAACCAAAGGCGAATTACAGGTGAACAGACAAGCGGATAAGGAGTGCAGACCCAAAGTCCTCCAATACAGTATTTATGTTGTTTGAAATGTATTATTGTGTTTTCACTGCCATGAAGGAGTCGAGACACTACAGGTAAATCGGCCACAAGGCCAGCCTTCATATTACACCACCATCACTGGTCGAGGCACTACGCGCTTCATTTCCCATCTGGAGAAAGGGCTTGTCCTTACAAATACAAATCTCCAGACTCATGTTCTACCTGCATTAGCATTACCCCCACCTCATCCTAACTCCCTCATACCTTTAAATGTTGATAAGAAAGGAATCTTCTCTTCAGCTCTGGGCACTCAGAAACTGTAGCTTAAAGCTTTGTTTTCTTCTTTCGTTTGGAAAATATACCAATTAGCCGAATTCATCTTAGAGTATCCATTTGTTTTTTAGCAAACTATTATAGAATAATAAAGTGAGTTATGCATCATATGATTAAGAAGAAATGAAGTGGTCACATTTCTATACGCATTAATTTGGTACCGTGAACGTCGCTAATGTATGATATAATTGTAAAAAGAAAATTATTTGCTTTGTGTTAATCTTTCATTAAACATTTGCCTTAGTGTGACAAATTAAAGTGGAATGGAAATCCACTAACAAGGTTTGTACAGCAAATGCATTGCTATGAGACTGTCTGCTTACTTAATGCACACTGTAATTGTAGCACAAACGTTATTGGCATTCTGCTAATCTATCATTGCGCATTAACATCAGCGTGCCGCAGAATGCCACAGCGCAGCGCCATTAGCCAGGTTTGTAATGCACATCGGCAAGTGCTGTTTACCCCAATTAGTACGTAAGTTACGAATGATCCATGCGTAATGGCGCTATACGTCAGCACGATGGAGCAAAAGGGAACATGAGGTAACGGTAAACGCTTGTTTAAAAAAAAAAAATCTAATTTCAACAGGCACCGCACTTCTACAGCGAACTAGCTACATTCTTAAGAATATCCATCAAGGTTTAAATGAGCAAAAATAACTTGATATCTTCCAAGAACATTGGCAACTATAATTGGGGCGCAACGCTAACCAATCAATCAATCAATCATATTATTTAGAGAGCGCACTACATACCCATGAGGGTCTCAAAGCACTGGGGGATGGGGGGGGATGCTGCTACTGTTCGAAGAGCCAGGTCTTGAGAAGTCTCCTGAAGGTTAGGAGGTCTTCGGTCTGCCGCAGGCGGATGGTGAGGGTGTTCCATGTCTTGGCGGCGAGGTGTGAGAATGTTCTGCCACCGGCGGTCACTCTTCAGATGAGGGGGACGGTGGCGAGGGCGCGGTCTGCGGAGCGGAGCTGGCGGGTGGGGATGTAGAGGCTGAGTCGGTTGTTGAGGTACACTGGTCCGGAGCTGTGGAGTGCCTTGTGTGCATTGGTGAGGAGCTTGAAGGTTATCCTCTTGTTGATGGGGAGCCAGTGCAGGTCTCTTAGGTGGGGTGTGGTGTGATGTGGCTGCGGCGAGGGATGTCAAGGTTCAGGAGGGCTGAGGCGTGCTGGATGTGTTGGAGCCGTTTCAGGTGCTTGGCCGGGGCTCCTGCGTAGAGTGCGTTGCCGTAGTCCAGTCTACTGACGAGGGCCTGGGTGACCGTTCTCGTTTCAGTGGGGATCCACTTGTAATGTAAAATGTAATGTAAAAATTATTTCTAAAGCGCAACTAACACCTAGCGGTTTCTTGGCGCTCGAGCAACAAGGGGTTAGACAATCCGCAAGAACAAGGCGTTAGTGATAAGCATTACAGAACAAGTGGGTTTTGAGAAGAGACCTAAAACGTGCGTAGGGAGAGGCAACTCTAATGCTTAGGGGGAGTGAATTCCAAAAGGAAGGAGCAAGAAATGAAAATCTTGATCCTCCATGTTTCTTACGTTTAAAAGCCGGGACCTTGAGGCGGAGATTACGAGAGGGAACATAAGGGTGTAATAGTGAGGCAATAAAGAAAGAGCTCATGCCAGCGAGGGACTTAAAGATGGTACAGCCTAGCTTAAATTTACACCGCTCGGACACGGGGAGCCAATGAAGGGACTTTAACAGAGGACTGACATGTTGGTGCCTGGGTTGATGGTGAATGAGGCGTGCAGCCTGGTTCTGAATGAGCTGCAGCCTCTTCAGTAAATAAGACGAGATACCTACATAGAGTGAGTTGGCGTAGTCAATCCTCGAGATGACTAAAGCTAACAGAACTAAGGTAAGAGCCTCAGTGGTCAGAAAACGGGCAATCTTCCGGATTTTCCGGAGCTGAAAGAAGCTAGAGGAGACTACAGCATTGATCTGGGGCTTCATCGTGAGATCATTACTGATGTTAACTCCCAGACGTTTTGCTGAGTTGACTGGACTAGGGGGAAGACCTAAGCTCACAGGCCAAAAGGTGGATTTCCATGGGTTGGCGGCCCCCCGACAAGAACCAGTTCTGTCTTGTTGGGGTTAAGCTTAAGGTGGTTAGCCCCCATCCAGTCGCTGATGTGGCAGAGGGTAGACTGGAAATTAAGGATGGACTCCGCCGAGCCATCAATGTTGAAGATCAATTGGATGTCATCCGCGTAGTTAAACGCGGTGACGTGATTGCCTCGTAAGGACCGGATAAGGGGGGCCAGGTATAAATTAAAAAGAAGAGTGTATAAAGAAGAACCCTGCGGGACGCCACATGTTAGGCCTACCCTGTCAGCGGTGAACTGAGAGAGCTGGACCGCCTGATGGCGGTCGGACAGAAAGGAGCGAACCCAATCCAGAGCGGTGCCCCGGATGCCAGCCTCCCTGACACGGTCGACCAAAATATCTTGGTCGACCGTGTCAAAGGCGGCCGACAAATCCAGGAGCACCAGAACCTGGCTGATGTTAGAGTCCACCCCTCTCCTCAGTTCTTCCATAACTGAAAGTATGACTGACTCCGTAGAGTGGGCGGGTCTAAAACCGGCCTGTTGGGAGTCAAGATATTGGGAGTGTTCAATGAAAGAACTCAGAGTGTTGGTAACGTGAGACTCAAGCACTTTACTGAAGTAGGGGAGGAGGGAGATGGGGCGAAAATTGCTCATAACCGTGGGATCCGCCGTAGGTTTTTTTTAGAATGGGCACGACCTCGGCAACCTTAAAAGAGCTGGGGACCAAGCCAGAGGACAGGGACAGGTTCAAAAGTCCCAAGGGGGGAAGCGGACAGGCTGTAAAAACCTCGCGAAGAATCAAGGGGGGACAACAGTCAGTAGGGGACCCAGAAGTGACCTTACTTAACAAGGCTAAAAATTCATCCTCCAAGATTGGGGGGATCTGGGTGAGTTGCTGCGGGTTAGGGGAGAGCAGAGAAAAATCGGGCCTAGGGGGGGAAGGGAGACCAGCGAGAGAAATGCTCTTTTTAATGTTTACAATCTTGTCCACAAAAAACTGATTAAGGGAATCGCAGAGCGTTTGGGAAGGCAGGAGTTTAATGGTGACCCTATCAGGATGTGATAGCTCCTCCACAATGGTGAAGATGTCTTTCGTTTTGGTGGCAGAGTTGACAATTTTTTGTGAGAAGTAGAAGGTCTTAGCAGAGAGAATCGCTGTTTTATATTCTTTAAGCAGAGACAAATACCGCAACTTTGTGTCCGCTGCATAACCTCGCCGCCAACGGCGCTCAGCCTGCCTGAGCTCGAGCTTTAAGACTTTAAGATCTTTGGTGAACCACTTTTGTGCGTCATGGAGACGTTTAAGCTTGATGTGTTTAAGCGGGGCAACAGCATTACTGGCTGTTTCAAGCCAATGCGTAAGAGCTCAGGCTTGGGTGTTGATAGAATTGGCTGCAGAGGGAGGAGAAGTTCTAAGTAAATCAACAAATTTACCAAAGTCAGCCCTATTCCAGTTCCGGGCTCGAAAATTACTCTCCAAAGCTCTGCTAGAATAGAAAGTAGCTATAAGGGAGAAAGAGATTATAAAATGATCTGACCATAGACAGGGGGAAATAAGGGGAGCAGAAATCTCTACATTGGATGTCCAGACCTGGTCCAAGACGTGACCTTTAATGTGGGTAGGAACATTTATGTGTTGACAACAGTTCATGCCGGATAAAAGATCCGAGAACATAGTGGAACAAGCAGTCTCCTTTTCATCAAAAGGCCAATAGTTAAAATCTCCTAAAATTAAGATGTTGGAATTATTAATGATTAATTCGGAAAGCATATAGCCAAACAGCGTCAAGAAATTAGGCATAGGTTGAGGAGGGCGGTATGCTAACACACCGATGAGGGGTGTGGCTGTAGATTCCAGTCTTAGCACAAGGTAATCAACCGAAGGAATACAGACCGTGGTTAAAGAGGAGAATCTAATGGAGGATGTAATAATGGCTGCTACTCCTCCACCTGGCCTGCCAGAGGCTCGATCTGCTTGTAGAATATAGTAGCCAGGAGGAATAGCGGCAAGGATATCCAGAGTAGATTCAGCGTTGAGCCAGGTCTCGGTCAACAACAGTATGTTGGGTTTCACAGAGTCTAAATAATTGAAAATTTCCAGCTTGAAGATCCTGCGAAGCATGTGGAGGGTGTTGAAGCAGGAGGAGGAGACGGCGTTGACCTGCTTCGTAATGGAGAGGATGGAGTTGAGGATGACCCCTAGGTTGCGTGCATGGTCGGTGGGTGTTGGGGGTGCTCCTAGTGCAGTTGGCCACCAGGAGTCTTCCCAGGCCGAGGGGGTGGGTCTGAGGATGAGGACCTCCATCTTGTCCAAGTTCAGCTTCAGTCGGCTGTTTCTCATCCAGTCGGCGATGGCCTGCATTCCTTCGTGGAGGTTGGTTTTGGCAGTGTGGGGGTCTTTGGTGAGGGAGAGGATCAACTGGGTGTCGTCGGTTTAGGAGATGATTTTGAGGTCGTGTCGTCGTGCTATGTGGGTGAGCAGTGCCATGTAGAAGTTGAACAGTATTGGGCTGAGGGATGAGCCTTAGGGGACGCCGCAGATGATCTCAGTGGCTTCAGAGCGGATGGGGGGAGGCGGACGCTCTGAGTTCTGCTGGAGAGGAAGGAGGTGGTCCAGTCCAATGCCTTCTCTTGGATTCCGGCGTCGTGGAGGCGTGTTCTTAGTGTGCGGTGGCAGACCTTGTCCAAGGCTGCTGACGGGTCCGGGAGGAGGAGGGCCGTGGTTCCTCCATTGTCAAGCAGGGTCCTGATGTCTTCGGTGTCAGCGATGAGGGCAGTTTGGTGCTGTGGTTGCTGTGGAACCCAGACTGGGACGGGTCCAGAATGTTGTTTTCCTCGAGGAAGCTTGTCAGTTGTTTGTTGACTGCCTTCTCAATGACCTTTGCCAGGAAGGGAGCAGGGAGATGGGTCAGATGTTTTTGAGGTCCTTGGGGTCCACCTTGGGTTTTTTAAATAAGGCGTTCATCTCTGCGTGCTTCTAGCTCTCCGGGAAAGTCGCTGTCTCAAAGGAAATGTTGATGGTTTTCCGGAGGTGCTGCTGGCTTTGTTGAAGATGTAGTGTGGGCAGGGGTCTTCCGGGGATCCGGAGTGGACAGCGTTAATGATCTTGATGTCGTTGTCGTTGATGTTGGTCCAGGCCAGCAGGCAGTTGGTGCGGGTGGTGGTCATGGGAGCGGGGGTCTCAGCGGTTGCTGGGGTGGAGACAGCGTTGAAGCTGTTGTGGATGTCTGCGATCTTGCAATGGAAGAAGGTTTTCAGTGAGTCGCATAGGTCTTTAGGCAGTGGGATGTCGTTGGTGTTGGAGCTGTGGTTGGAGAGTTCCTTCACGATGCTGAAGAGCTCTTTGCTGTTGTGTGCGATGTTGTGTAGGGGGTCTTTGAATGAGGTCTTTTTGGCAGATCTGATGAGACGGCGGTGTCTGCGGGTGGCATTCTTGTGAGCTGTGTAGCTTTTCTGTGTTTGTTCACGGGTCCAGTTCTGTTTGAGTTTTCAGCAGGATTGCTTGGAGGCCTGGAGGTCTTCGGTGAACCAGGTGGCTCTCTTGCTGGTGTGGGTGTTGGAGGGTTTCTTTAGCAGGGCAGGGTGTTGGCGCAGTCGTCACTGTCTGAGGCTGCGGTCTGTGGCGTTGAAGTTGGTCAGGTCTGAGGGTGGGCTCTGGGCAAGGGCGGTGGTAAGCTGGTCCTCAGTGACCTTGCTCTATTTGCAGCATGGCATCTGTTGGGTGTGGTGGGTTTCCGGAAGGTGAAGTGGATGCAGCGGTGGTCAGTCCAGTAGAGTTTGGTGGTATGGTTGAAGGAGACGTGGGTGCTTGCTGAGAAGATAGGGTCAAGCATGTGGCCGGCAGAGTGGGTGGGTGTTATGACGAGTTGTCTGAGTCCGAGGTTTTTGAGGTTTTCGATCAGGGTGGGAGAGTTGGGGTCATTGTTGTTCTCGAGGTGAAGGTTCAGGTCCCCGAGGAGGATGTAGTCCGTGGAGGCGAGGGCGTGTGTTCTGATGAAGTTGGCGATGGAGTTGCTGAACTGCGGTAGGGGTCCGGGGGGTCTGTAGATGAGGGTGCCTCTGAGGGTGGTGTTTGAGTCAGTGTGGATCTGGAATTGCAGGTGTTAGGCGGTGCTGAGGGTGTCGTCGGTGTTGGTTGAGACTTTGAGAGTGTTCCTGTGGATGATGGCAATTGCTCCTTGTTAGACCTGTCTGGCTTGTTGCGTAGTCCCTCCAATTTATTATTTATTTTGTCCCCTTTTTGCCCCTCATACCCATAATAATTTTTGTCCACGGACTTTTTCTAGGTGTTGGTCAAGGGGATAGGTGTTCTTTTTCCCCTCATAGTTTTTCACCTCAGGCCCAGAGGCCTGTTCTGACAGGAAAATAGTTGGAACCACACAAAATGGTGGCTACCAACTGCCCTAACTGCCAAACCCAGAACTTGCCCATAGACTAGTATAGGGCGTTCCAGAACCTTCTGGTCCATTCTGGACCACTGAGGGTCAGCCTATATAAGGCGGAATGCTGGGCAGCCATTTTGTCTGTCAGTGAGGAGCAGTTAGAGTGAAGGCTGAGGTCTGGTAGGGGTAGGATCCTGAAGGGTGGATTGCTCTACAAGAGTAGCCCTCTGTCAAGGCTTTTCCACCGCCCATTCCTGTTGTC
Organism: Lissotriton vulgaris; assembly: GCF_964263255.1. NCBI lineage: Eukaryota > Metazoa > Chordata > Amphibia > Caudata > Salamandridae > Lissotriton > Lissotriton vulgaris. The sequence goes on along the minus strand of NC_141691.1, from coordinate 945,236,587 downwards.
CTAGCCAAGCTAGTTCATTCTGCTGACCCTGGACAGTTAGGTAGGGGTTAACTTTCGTGATCTAGGAACTGAATTAAGAGGTCTCCTGTGCCCCTTTATCTGTCCAATAAGGAGGGCTGGTGGTCTAGTGCTGGAAAAGTGCACTGTGGCGTAATCCTGTGGAAGCCCCTTTGATCCCCCCTCCCTTTTGAGGGCAAGAAGCAAGCTTTTGGCCTGGGTGGCGCTGGGCACCTCTTACCTGTGTCAGGACTGGTAGTGAGCCGACACTCTTCTAACTATCAAGGTGGTGGAGAGTGGAGGAAGGTCCCATTTAGCCTGGGAAGTCTTGTAGGCTATCGCCATGATCGGGACCCCGGGGGCGCCTACCGCGCTCTGTGACAGCGCACCGGTGGGCTCAGAAGAGTGAGGACGTAGTGTTCATGCCCGGCGCCAACGCGCTAAATCCCCACGGAATGGGGCACTGCCTTGCAGGAGGGGCCTAGGACCGAGCAGGCCCAGTGCGGAGACACTATACCTCCGCGCATGCGCGGAAGAACCCTCGTGTGTGGGAAACGACGAATTCGCCGCTGAGGGGAGCTGAGAGGAGGCGTCTTCAACGAGTGGCTGAGGACCGATCTGTGCGCCTAAGGACAGATCCTTGCTGGTGAGGAGCCGCCGCTCGAGTGGCTGAATCACTGTAACAGCGGCCCGGGTTGCACCTGGGAGGGCCTCCGCTCCTCTGTGAAGGGGGCGGGGAGGCCGACCACCGGAGGAGAAGCGTCTTCAGGAAAAGGGGGTGAGCGGAAGAACCGCCTGCTGGCCACCCTCGCAAGTAAGCAGGGAAGAGTGAGGGGTGGCGAGGGAGAGCTGGTTAGGCCTCCTGATCGTCTGACTTCTTCCCCACACTGAGCAACATTGATTTAGAGGAAGGGGGTGGAGGGCCTGAAAAACGAGTGGTAAAACTTTCACAAATCACTGATTCAAGAAGCCTGATTTTATCTGAGGGGTGCAAGAAGTATAAAGGCCTCATTAAACCCCAGGGTTTTGACAAAACTGTGACAGCTTGCCCCCCTGCTGGAGTGTACAGTGCATATGTAAATAACCTATGAAAGAATTAGAGTTATCTGCCAGACAGGGTTATGGTGCATGACTAAATGTAATGTACTGCTGAAATTAATTGATGATTTGCGTAGCAGTTTAAAAGTATAATTGCTATTTCTAAGACCAACTGTAGAGTATAGTGCATACTTAACTGGCCTATGAAAAGTTAAGTGTTACCTGCCAGTCATGGTGATGGTGTGTGACTAGATGTAATGTACTGTTGAAGTTAGTTGACGAATTGCTATTTCCAAGACAACCTGTAGTGTATGTAGTGGCGAATTCTGAAAACAAAAGAACAAAGATATTATTTTTATAAATCAGTACTTATTTTTCCAATATTGGTGTAGCGTCCTTTTTATGTGTTATTGCGTGGATTTACTGCTGGGTGGATTGCAATCTTCACACTTGTGCCTCTGAAATGCATGTCTTGCCCTAGGCCAGGCTACCCTAGGTGACCTGACATCCCAGGTTCTAACAGATTGGTGCCTAGCGGTGGGATTCTGACTTGGTTGCAGCTACTCAATAGTAATTCAACGCAATACACTGACCTACACCAGAAGTTTTCTCCTTGCGGCCCTCCTAATTTGTCTTTTTTATTTTTCCAAATTTGTTTCTGGTGGTGGGTGGAGGTTAACCTCAGGTCACTTCTTGGTTTTCTCCTGTGTGTTAATTTTATTCCATAGTGAAAAATGGAATTAAATTTGGAGGAGCTAGAATCCTACACCGTGACCCAACTCAAGGAATGGTGTCAGCAACAGGGGGTATTCTTTAAAAAAGGTGCCAGGAAAGGCGAGTTGCTGACAAGCATAAGGGCATGGGTGGAGGCTCATTCCGGGGAGGAACCGGACCCAGAAGGGAGTGACAGGGACACTGTCCTTGAGACTGCAATGTTTTACCAAGCTGGAGGGGGGAATCTACTGACAGGTCCCAGGACACCTTCAAGGGTGGGCAGCAGCGTCTCAGAGAGGGGTTTAACTGACGCCGAGCCAGAGGATAGGAGGGAGGAGAGGAGAATGAGGTTGGAATTAGCTAGAATGGATATGGAAAGGGAGGACAAGAGGTTAGCCCATGAGCGAACCATTAAAGAGATGGACCTACAAGCTTTAACCCTAAGGTCTTCCAATTCAGATAATGGTGGCAGCGAAACTAAGGTAAATACCAGGGAATCCAGACCCTATCTACCCAAAGATGTTGTTGCCAGTTACACCACAGGCGATGACATTGCCAAATGGTTAGCCGCATACGAAGTTTCTTTAAGGGCTCACGGGATCCTAGAAAATTACTGGGGGGGTGGGCTGTATAAATACATGCCACCTGCTGGCAGAGACACCTTGTTGGCTCTGGTGCAGGAGGAGCAAACTCACTATCCTACAATGAAGGTGGCACTGGTGAAGAAGTTTGGACTTACCCCTGAAAGATACAGACAGAAATTCAGGGGAAGTCACAAACTGAGTACCCAGAATTGGGTAGATTTCTTGGATTACGCCAAGAAAGCTTTGGAGGGTTGGGTCCAGGGCAGCGAGGTGAAGGATTATGAGGGGCTGTACAATCTATTTTTGAAAGAACACCTCCTCAAGAAATGCTTTCCCGAGCTGCGCCAGCACCTGGTGGACAGCAAGCTGACCAATCCCCGGAAGCTTGCAGAGGAGGCGGATACCTGGGCAAGTACCTGGGTGTCCTCAAAGGGGACTGGAGGGGATTCTCAAAAAGCCGGACAGGGCGCATCCCCAGGGGGGAGATAAAAAGAAGGAGTTCTCCAAAGGTCCCCAAAATAACTTCCAAGGAAAGGGAGCAGGTTTCACCCCTAAGGCAAACCCGCCCAGAAACCCTAATCCTGGCCAAAGCCAGCAGCCAAGGGTTCTCCACTGTTTTGAATGTGGTGGTGTTGGACATTATAAGGGAGATGTCAGATGCCCAAAGAGACCACCCCCTCCCACCGGAGGAAAGTCACCGGGAGTAGCTAGTGTAGCGCTCGGGGAGGAGTTGCCCTTAGATAAGGGGGGTGAGTGGCACCGGGAGTAGCTAGTGTAGCGCCCGGGGAGGAGTTGCCCTTAGATAAGGGGGGTGAGTGGGTGGGTGTCACCTTAGTGTCCCTGGGAGAGCGGGAGATGGTTCCAAAGATCCAGGTGCCCCCAAATACTACAAAGTATGGGCAATGGGTCACCATCAATGGCCAGAGAGGGGAGGCTCTGAGAGATACAGGAGCCAGTATGACTATGGTGAGAAGTCAACTGGTGTCTCCAGAGCAGGTGGTTCCTAATGTACTCCACCCCGCCGCAATGGCTGACGGCAGAATGGGCCACTATCCAGTGGCTGAGGTTCCCTTTGAGTGGGAGAGGGTTGCAGGTTCACTTTGTGTTGCCGTAAGCCCTGCCGTGCCAGTCGATTGTCTGTTGGGGAATGACATGGAGCACAACACTTGGAGAGAGGTGGAATATCGGACGCATTCTGCGATGCTGGGTACACCTGACTGGGCCTGTGTGAGCACACGGTCTGCGACTGCCCGGAGAGGGAGTTCGCCTGGGTTGGAGCCTGGAACAATGGCCCAACCCGCTGCTAAAAAGGGACAGACCCGGAGACAGGGAAAGCCTGCTCCGGCTTCCACACCCCATGTGACAGATCGGCCACCTGCGGTGGTGGACCAGGAGTCCGTGGAGGGGGAAGTAGACTCTCTGGAGGATTTACCCATCCCTGCTGAGTGGCATGTGGAGGGAGGTCCTACCAGAGAGGAATTCTGTAAGGGGCAGAGGGAGTGCCCCACCCTTGAGGGAATGAGGCGACAGGCTGAAGCCCAAGCAGCAGGTGATGTTACGGGACACTACCATATTTACTGGGAGGATGGACTCCTCTACAGTGAACCCAAGGTACCCTTGCCTGGTTCATCAAGGGCCTTGGTAGTCCCGCAACAATGCCGAGCCTTTCTTTTGGAATTGGCTCATGCTTTACCCCTGGCAGGACACTTAGGCCAGGACAAGACCTTTGCACGGCTTGTCCTCCACTTTTACTGGCCTCAGATGAAAGTGGCATCCAACACTTACTGTCGGACATGTGTAACCTGCCAGGTCAGTGGGAAAACAGGGGTGAAGCTGAAGGCTCCCCTGGAACCACTTCCAGTCGTTAGCACACCCTTTGAGAGGGTGGGCATCGACATTGTAGGGCCTTTAGATCCACCAACCACAGCTGGTCACAGGTTCATCCTGGTGGATCATGCCACACGGTACCCAGAGGCAATTCCTCTGAGGACAGTCACTGCACCTGTAGTGGCTAGAGCCCTAATGGGGATCTTTACCCGAGTGGGATTTCCCAAGGAAGTTGTGTCCGACAGGGGGACCAACTTCATGTCAGCTTACATGCGGGCAATGTGGAAGGAGTGTGGAGTGACCTACCGGTTCACCACTCCTTATCACCCCCAGTCAAATGGAATGGTTGAGAGGTTTAATAAGACCTTGAAGGGCATGATCAGAAGTCTGCCCGAAAGCCTGCGGAGGAAATGGGACGTCCTCCTACCCTGTTTGCTCTTTTCTTACAGGGAAGTGCCACAGAAGGGAGTGGGCTTCAGCCCCTTTGAGCTTATGTATGGGCACCCTGTACGCGGTCCTCTCAGCCTGGTGAAGGATGGTTGGGAGAAATCTCCCAGGAAACCCCCCCAGGATGTGGTGAGCTATATGCTGGCCTTCAGGAGCCAAATGGCGAAGTTGTGGAAGCAAGCTTCTGACAACTTGGAGGCCAGCCAGGCAGTCATGAAGGAGTGGTATGACCACAATGCTCACCAGGTGGAATTGGAGCCTGGCCAGAAAGTGTGGGTGATGGAGCCTGGAGAGCTTAGTGCCCTCCAGGATCGCTGGACAGGCCCCTTTGAAGTGTTGGAGAAGAAGGGTAAGGCCACATACCTGGTGGACCTTAAGACCCCTCGACAGCCCCTACGGGTGCTGCATGCCAACCGTCTCAAACCCCACCATGAGAGGCCCGAAGTCATGTTGATGATGGTGACTGACGGGGAAGAGGAAGCGGAAAGCGAGCCTCTCCCAGATCTATTCTTGTCTCAAGAGAAGGATGGGTCAGTGGAGGGAGTGATTCTCTCTCCCACTGTAACTCCTGAGCAACGGGAGGACTGCCGCCAGATCCTGGAGCAGTACTCTACGTTGTTCTCCCTTGTCCCGGGAAGGACTCACCTGTGTACCCATGATGTGGACACAGGGGACAGCCCACCAGTGAAGTCGAAGACCTACCGGCTGTCCGACAAGGTGAAGGCTAGCATCCATGGAGAGGTTGCCAAGATGCTAGAGCTGGGAGTTATTGAACCTTCTAACAGCCCTTGGTCCAGTCCGGTGGTGCTCGTGCCAAAAGCCGCGCCACCAGGCACCACACCTGAACTGAGGTTCTGTGTGGATTACCGAGGACTGAACTCAGTGACAAAGACTGATGCTCATCCGATCCCTAGGGCGGATGAATTAATTGACCGGCTAGGAGCTGCCCAATATCTGAGTACCTTTGACCTCACTTCGGGGTACTGGCAGATCTCCTTGACAGATGGAGCAAGGGAAAGGTCAGCCTTCTCCACGCCTGAGGGACACTTCCAGTTCTGTGTGAGGCCCTTTGGGCTCAAGAACGCCCCTGCCACATTTCAGCGGCTGGTGAACCAGGTCCTCTCTGGAATGGAGAGTTTCTCTGCTGCTTACTTGGATGACATTGCTGTCTTCAGTAGCAGTTGGGAGGACCATTTGCAGCATTTGCAAGCAGTTCTCCAGGCCCTGAAACAAGCTGGATTGACAATCAAGGCCAGCAAATGCCAGATTGGGCAGGGGTCGGTCGTGTACCTAGGACACTTGGTGGGTAGGGGGACTGTGCAGCCCCTGCAGGCGAAGATTGAGGCAATCATGGCCTGGGAACCCCCCAAGACACAGACTGACGTCCGAGCTTTCCTGGGCCTCACAGGCTACTACCGTCGCTTTGTGAAGGGGTATGGCACTGTTGTAGCGCCCCTCACAGAGCTCACCTCAAAGAAACAACCTCGACGGGTAGTTTGGACGGGAGCTTGTCAGCAAGCTTTTGAGAAATTGAAGCAGGCGATGTGTGCGGCACCGGTCCTGAAGGCCCCAGACTTCTCCAAGGAGTTCATTGTCCAAACAGATGCATCAGAACATGGCATTGGGGCAGTGTTATCGCAACTAAATGAAGAGGGCCTGGATCAGCCTGTAGTCTTCTTATCCAGGAGACTGCTTCCCCGGGAACAGAAGTGGAGTGCAATTGAGAGGGAAGCTTTTGCGGTGGTGTGGGCTCTGAAGAAGCTGCGGCCATACCTCTTTGGCTCGCACTTCCTGGTTCAGACTGACCACCGACCCCTTCGTTGGCTGATGCAAATGAAGGGGAAAAATCCCAAGCTGTTGAGGTGGTCCATCTCCCTACAGGGAATGAACTTCCGGGTGGAACATCGGCCTGGAGTGGACCACGCCAATGCAGACGGTCTCTCCAGGTATTTCCGCCTTAGTGATGAGGACTCCCAAGGGGTTGGGTAGTTCTCCCCACTTTCAGCTGGGGGGGACGCGTGTTAGACCTGTCTGGCTTGTTGCGTAGTCCCTCCAATTTATTATTTATTTTGTCCCCTTTTTGCCCCTCATACCCTTAATAATTTTTGTCCACTGACTTTTTCTAGGTGTTGGTCAAGGGGGTAGGTGTTCTTTTCCCCTCATAGTTTTTCACCTCAGGCCCAGAGGCCTGTTCTGACAGGAAAATAGTTGGAACCACACAAAATGGTGGCTACCAACTGCCCTAACTGCCAAACCCAGAACTTGCCCATAGACTAGTATAGGGCGTTCCAGAACCTTCTGGTCCATTCTGGACCACTGAGGGTCAGCCTATATAAGGCGGAATGCTGGGCAGCCATTTTGTCTGTCAGTGAGGAGCAGTTAGAGTGAAGGCTGAGGTCTGGTAGGGGTAGGATCCTGAAGGGTGGATTGCTCTACAAGAGTAGCCCTCTGTCAAGGCTTTTCCACCGCCCATTCCTGTTGTCCTAGCCAAGCTAGTTCATTCTGCTGACCCTGGACAGTTAGGTAGGGGTTAACTTTCGTGATCTAGGAACTGAATTAAGAGGTCTCCTGTGCCCCTTTATCTGTCCAGTAAGGAGGGCTGGTGGTTTAGTGCTGGAAAAGTGCACTGTCAAGTCAAGTCAAGTCAGAGAATTTATATAGCGCACTACATACCCGGAGGGTCTCAAGGCGCTTAGAAAGGGGAGGAGGATTACTTGTCAAATATCCACGTTTTAAGTTGCTTTCTGAATGCTAGGTGGTTCTGGGTAAGGCGAAGGTAAGCGGGGAGTGAGTTCCATGTTTTAGCAGCCAGGTATGAGAAGGATCTGCCTCCCATGGTGGTCTTATTGATGCAAGGTACAGTGGCGAGGGCATGGCTGGAGGAACGTAGTTGGCGGGAGGGGGTGTAGAAGGACAGTCGTGAGTTGAGGCATTCGGGTCCGATGTCGTAGAGTGATTTGTGTGCGTGGGTTAGCAGTCGGAAAGTGATTCTCTTATTGACGGGTAGCCAGTGGAGGTCTTTCAGGTGACCAGAGATGTGTTCGTTGCGCGGGATGTCTAATATGATCCTGGCTGAGGCGTTTTGGATTCGTTGGAGTTTCTTCTGGAGTTTAGCGGTAGTACCTGCGTAGAGGGTGTTTCCGTAGTCCAGTCGGCTCGTGACCAGAGCATGGGTGACTGTTTTCCTTGTTTCGGTGGGGATCCAGCGGAATGTTTTCTTGAGCATGCGAAGAATGTTGAAGCAGGATGAGGATACGGCGCTGACTTGTCTGTTCATTGAGAGTGAAGAATCCAGGATGACGCCTAGGTTCCGTGCGTGGTCTGTCGGGATGGGTGCTTTTCCAAGGGCTTCCGGCCACCAAGAGTCGTCCCATGCAGAGGGGGATGTACCTAAGATGAGGACTTCTGTTTTGTCTGAGTTCACTTTCAGACGGCTTTGTTTCATCCATTCGGCAACTTCTTTCATTCCTTCGTGTAGGTTGGTTTTGGCGGTGCTGGGGTCATTGGTGAGAGAAAGGATTAGTTGAGTGTCATCCGCGTAAGAGATGATGTTGAGGTTGTGTTGGCGGGCTATGGCCGCGAGGGGGCTCATGTATACGTTGAAGAGGGTGGGGCTGAGTGAGGATCCTTGTGGTACGCCACAGATGACTTAAGTGGCCTCGGACTTGAATGGTGGGAGGCGGACTCTCTGGGTTCTTCCGGTGAGGAACGAGGTGATCCATTCAAGTGCTTTTCCTTGTATTCCGATGTTATTGAGGCGTTGTAAAAGGGTATTGTGGCAGACTGTGTCGAATGCTGCAGAGAGGTCGAGGAGGATGAGGGCGACTGTGTCTCCATTGTCCAGTAGAGTTCGAATGTTGCTGCGATGAGGGCGGTCTCAGTGCTGTGTTTTGCTCGGAAGCCAGATTGTGAGGAGTCGAGGGATTTGTTGGCTTCGAGGAAAGCGGCGAGCTGGTTGTTGACAGCTTTCTCGATGACTTTGGCCGGGAATGGAAGGAGCGAAATGGGGCGGTAATTTTTGAGTTCGGTGGGGTCCGCTGTGGGTTTTTTCAGAAGGGCGGTGAGTTCAGCGTGTTTCCAGTCTTCCGGGAAGGTGGCGGAGTTGAAGGAGCAGTTGATGACGTCTCGGAGGTGCGGTGCTATGACGGAGTCTGCTTTGTTGAAGATGTGATGAGGACATGGGTCTGTGGGGGATCCTGAGTGGATGGAGTTCATCAGGCGGATGGTGTCCTCAGTGGAGATTGGGTTCCAGTCGTTAAGGGTGTTCACGGGGGGAGAATGTTCAGCAAATGGTTGGGTGGGTTGGTCTCCGGGATGGTTGTTGAAGCTGTTGTGGATGTCTGCAATCTTGTTGTGGAAGAATGAGGCTAGGGAGTCGCAGAGGGCTTGAGAGGGGGTGATGTCGTTGGAGTTGGCCGAGGGATTGGAAAATTCCTTGACGATGTTGACGATGTTGAAGAGTTCCTTGCTGTTGTCGGCGTTGTTGTCTAGTCGATCCTTGAATGCTGTTTTCTTGGCCTTTCGGATTAGTTGGTGGTGAGTGCGGGTGGCGTTTTTGAAGGCGTCCTTGGTGCTAGTGGTTGGGTCTTTTTTCCAGGCCTTTTCAAGGGAGCGGCAGAGTTTCTTGGACTTCTTAAGATCATCGTTGAACCATGAGGCATTCTTGCTGCCAGGTTTGCTTTGACGTTTTTTCAGTGGTGCTAAGGTGTCGGCGGTGTTGGATAACCATAGGGTGAGGTTGGCGGCGGCTTGGTTTGGGTTAGAAGAGTGGGCTGGGGTGTTTAGAAGGAGCGATGCGGAGATCCGGTCGGTGGTGATTTTGTTCCAGTTTCTTTGCAGAGTTGGTTGGAGGTGGTTGGTGGGTTTTGGCTTGTTGTAGGTGAAGTGAACGCAGCTGTGGTCAGTCCAGAGGAGCTCCGTAGTGTGGCTGAAGGAGACATGATTGCTGGAGGTGAAGATGGGGTCGAGTGTGTGACCTGCGATGTGGGTGGGGGAAGTGACTAGTTGTTTAAGTCCGAGGTTGGCGAGGTTGTCCAAGAGGGTGGTGGTGTTGCGGTCGTTGATCTTTTCAAGGTGAAAGTTGAGGTCTCCCAGAAGGATGTAGTCTTTGGAGGGGAGCGCGTGTGGAGTGATGAAGTCCGTGATGTCTTCACTGAATTTTGCGCGGGGTCCTGGTGGTCTGTAGAGGAGGGTGCCTCTGAGTGTGGTTTTGGGGTCGGTGTGGATCTGGAAGTGAAGGTGTTCGGAGTTGGCGAGATTGACGTCTGAGCTGGTTGAGATGCGGATTGATTTCTTATGGACAATAGCGATTCCTCCTCCTGTGTGGCTGGTACGGTCTTTGCGAGTGATCTTATAGTCTTCAGGGATGGCAATGGTGATGTCTGGTGCGGAGGAAGCGTTCATCCATGTTTCCGTTAGGAAGGCGATGTCTGGAGAGATGGTGTCTAGTAGATTCCATAGGTCGATGGCGTGTCTGTGGACCGAGCAGGTGTTGAGAAGGATGCATTGTAGGTGATTGGGGTCGGGAGTCTGTGGTGTGGTCGTAGCGGAGATGTTGTCGGTGCCGCTGAATTTGCAGGAGTAGCAGGAGAAAGGTCCATAGGTGTGTCCAGGAGCGGCTTGGACGCAGTTGGGGGCGCGACCGGGGTTAAGGGCTAGGAGGGTGGAGGCATCGTAGGTAATGCGGGAGGGCTGGGCAGCACGGGGGGCAGGGGGTCTGGCGCTGGGCGGGGTCCAGGCGCGGACGGGCGTAGACGGGCTTACCTTTGGCGCACCTTCGGCGTGGACGCTGCGCGTTGGGACATTGGCCATAAATGGATGTTGGAGGGGGCGGAGCGTGGGCGGGGCAGCTGGGAGGCGTGAGCTGGGAGGAGACACGGGCAGATACAATGTCAACAAACACTCCACCAAATGGCCGCCCGGCAGCAGAAACGAAACTGGGGCAAAGCCGGAATGCGAGACAAGGTACACCAAATGCTGTACAATTAAATCTCAAACACAGTGCAGGCGCTTTAAACCTTCCCGCAATGCAGGCCAATGAGCACAAATTACGTGTGCAAAATAACGATGTTAGGCGCGATACAAACGCTGCAGTAAGTCAAGCAGGCACCAAAACACATTAACGATACCAAGCGCTGCGCGCACCACGAGGCGCTCAATCTGGACAGTCAGGCAGTGGCTTAATCCTGTGGAAGCCCCTTTGATCCCCCCTCCCTTTTGAGGGCAAGAAGCAAGCTTTTGGCCTGGGTGGCGCTGGGCACCTCTTACCTGTGTCAGGACTGGTAGTGAGCCGACACTCTTCTAACTATCAAGGTGGTGGAGAGTGGAGGAAGGTCCCATTTAGCCTGGGAAGTCTTGTAGGCTATCGCCGTGATCAGGACCCCGGGGGCGCCTACCGCGCTCTGTGACAGCGCACCGGTGGGCTCAGAAGAGTGAGGGCGTAGTGTTCATGCCCGGCGCCAGCGCGCTAAATCCCCACTGAATGGGGGACTGCCTTGCAGGAGGGGCCTAGGACCGAGCAGGCCCAGTGCGGAGACACTATACCTCCGCGCATGCGCGGAAGAACCCTCGTGTGTGGGAAACGACGGCTTTCGCCGCTGAGGGGAGCTGAGAGGAGGCGTCTTCATCGAGTGGCTGAGGACCGATCTGCGCGCCGAGGGACAGATCCTTGCTGGTGAGGAGCTGCCGCTCGAGTGGCTGAATCACCGTAACAGCGGCCCTGGTTGCACCTGGGAGGGCCTCCGCTCCTCTGTGAAGGGGGCGGGGAGGCCGACCACCGGAGGAGAAGCGTCTTCAGGAAAAGGGGGTGAGCGGAAGAACCGCCTGCTGGCCACCCTCCCAAGTAAGCAGGGAAGAGTGAGGGGTGGCGAGGGAGAGCTGGTTAGGCCTCCTGATCGTCTGACTTCTTCCCCGCACTGAGCAACATTGATTTAGAGGAAGGGGTGGAGGGCCTGAAAAACGAGTGGTAAAACTTTCACAACTCACTGATTCAAGAAGCCTGATTTTATCTGAGGGGTGCAAGAAGTATAAAGGCCTCATTAAACCCCTGGGTTTTGACAAAACTGTGACAGCTTGCCCCCCTGCTGGAGTGTACAGTGCATATGTAAATAACCTATGAAAGAATTAGAGTTATCTGCCAGACAGGGTTATGGTGCATGACTAAATGTAATGTACTGCTGAAATTAATTGATGATTTGCGTAGCAGTTTAAAAGTATAATTGCTATTTCTAAGACCAACTGTAGAGTATAGTGCATACTTAACTGGCCTATGAAAAGTTAAGTGTTACCTGCCAGTCATGGTGATGGTGTGTGACTAGATTGGAGTTCTGGACTTTTTTGGTTCCGTCCAGAGGTGTCAGGGGACAACACCCAAAGACCCCGGAGTTCTACCTGTCTCGGTGCACGAATAAACAGAAACACGGGCTTCTCGATGGTGGCGTCAAAGACCAAAGGTTTATTACTGCAGGGACACAGAAGTCACAGAAACTACACACGAGCAGTATCTAGGAGCCTGTTCGATTTGTACAAAGAGGGTTGCTCCTTATATACTAAAATTTGAGCTTGAGGCAAATTCTTTACATGTAATACATTCCCAAACCTTTGTTTCCTAAACAATAGATATTTGGCGTTGCACAGGAATCGTCGACAATATCTGATGTCAAAACATTACGAACGAGGGGTTCCCACTTTTCCATCATAATCTCATGTCAACTTTTCATTCAAGACCCGGACCGCCTCATCGTAAATTTCGTTACCTCCCCCTAATAAAGGCCCAGAAGGAAAGGAGCAGAGCCAGGTGCAGAAGATAGAAAAGCAGGATAAGGGATGTTTGTAGGTTGTAAATGGGCAAGGCTACCAGCTTCGGCCGCCTAATCATGATCAGGCCAACGAATACAAGAACCAGTATAGCAGGACTGGCCTCGGGCAGAGGAGGCAGCCTTTGTCGAGTCATGCAGCTACAGCGTGTTCTGTTCTAAGGTGTGCGTGTCACTAGAAAGGTGAATCGCCGGCTATGGCTACGTGTCCTTAATCGAAATGAAGTAATCAGAGGTTATTGCGTATGTGAGGGCAAGAAACACAAAATGGCTGCCATGATCTAAGATGGATGCCATGGGTAGATCGGAAATGTGTTTGTAACAGGAGTACTCTTGCTCGTAGCAAAGCGAAAACACCAGGATATGCTAAATGGATCATTTGCTGTTCGGTGATACCAATATTATGTATTTACGTCAATATTGAAAACACGGGTTCAAATCGTCACGGAACCTCAGACCCTCCTTTTGCCCTTACATAGGCAATTACTCAGTCTATGTCAGAGTCTAATTCTATGCTCATCAGGTCAGTGACATGTTGTTGTATCATCATCCTTTCTCGCTCCTTTTCTCCAAACGCAGGTGGTTTCTAAAACAGGTTGCAGCACAAAGACTACACAGAGCTGGACCACACTGGATAATCAGGCAACACGAGAACAGGAATACTAAGATGACACCAATGACCATCAGAACCTTCCATCCCCACGCTGATATCAAAGTCCACAACCACTCCATGAAGGACCAGTTTCCCTTGTCTACATGAATAGAGTCGGAAATCTTGTGTAGCTTAGAGATCGCCTCATAGACTGTTGGAGCATTATTGGGAATAAAGACACAGCAGCTCGATTGGATCATTCTGCATACCCCACCTCGATCTGCAAGTATTACGTCTAGAACCATACGGTTCTGCAACGTCATGAGTCTATCCGCCTGAAGCTCAGCTGTCAAGTTGCTAAGGGCACCAGCAGTTTCGGTAATAGTAGATTCAACTACCCGTGTTAGCTGACGTATGTTTCTACTATTGGCGTTAGGCCCCAAGAACGGAAGGAAACCTTTGAAGAAGTCTCCAGCTTCCTGACCAGCGGTGTCTTCCTTACTGAACACACCTCTTGCTACTCTGGTCTTGTGATAATCAGATGAAGCAGTGTATGTTGGAGGCAACAATCGAGCAATATAGCATGATCCCGCAAAGTCGGCAGGCAACCATGTATACGCTCTGTCTTGACAGATGAAGTAGGTACCCCTAGCAGTAAGAAAAGCAGGGGAAGAGTTAGACGGAAACACGTAAGTCTCTACGCACTCACTCCTCCCTAGCTGAGCTCTCGGATTTCTCCCATTACCTTGCAAACAGACCTGACCTCGGTGAGGTACGACCCAGATTGGAGTTGAGCTTTTACGCTTGCTTTCTCCCAAACTAAGGCGATACTCTGAAGAATTCCAACTCAAATATACTCTTAATTCGTCTCTAGGGTAAGATGGAGTGTTATTGACGTCCTTGATCATGTCAATAATTCCCTGGACTAAAGCTTTGTTGGCAGAGTTATATTTAGTGGAACGTGGTGGACGCGGAGGATAGGTTTCAAGGGCATAAGCAAAGATGGTTTGAAAGGCCTGAAATGATCCATTATAGCTAAAAGGCAAAACCAGATAGGGAATGCCTTTATCCATAGTGTGGGGTATCAAGCCACACACCCAGCAGTCTGTAGTGTTAACTACCAGTTGGTGTTGGTGCAAGAGTTGTACGAAAGTGTTATTGATAAATTCTGAGCGTCGAGCTTGCTCATGTTCAGGAAACAAGTGAAAAGAGTGTATAGAAGAAACAGTAGAGGTAGAAGGGTCAAGGGGAGGTACTGTAGTTACTGGCACAAAGATTAAATTTATACTAAAAACGATTCCACCCACCAACGTTATCAAAACAATTAAAAATGTAATAGCACATTGCATCAGAAAACATTTACTATGAAGGATTCTGTAAAGTCTGTTTCTGCGAACATAAATCACATTTTCTCGTTGCAGCGCAGGAAGCTCCATCTTCTACAATCCGCTCGCGACCACTGATGATGTGTACGTAGATGAAAATGCCTCTATTAGCCCTGGGAGTTCCCAGAACCAACAGAAAGATCGACCTTGTGTCTGACCCCCGCAGATTCAACTAGGCACACAGCCACGACCCTACGGCTACCCAGACGGCAAGGCAATTTTTAAAAACAATAAACAATAGCAAACTTCCTGGCTGATGGCAAAAGTTTCAAAAATTCAAATATCACAATAGGCAGTTTTCTGCTTTATTTGTCCATATTACGAGATCGTAAGTTGTATCTTAGTTTTGCAGGAATCGTTTGATCAGGAAACAGTGTGTTGTCAATAGAGTTTGCAATGTTCAAGTTCGCAGATGGCAAAGTTTCTTCTGATGCAGAGGGCAAGTGTTCAGGAGTCAAAGAAGTAGTTTCAGGAGGAGAGTCAGAGTTCGGAGTGTCAGTTATCAATTCGGCATCGCTGAAAGGGATAAACTTGGGTGTTTGCTCGAATTCAGAGGAACCAATTCCCTTCTTAATCCAGTTGTCATAAGGAAGTGGCAGGGGCACACGTTTGACGTGTGTTGCATGGATCCAATGCTTGCGACCAGCCACACGAACAGCAGTTCTCGTCGCCAATAACACCTGGAAGGGGCCGACAAATCTGGGCTGAAGGTTCTTCGTCCTCGCAAAATTTCGTACCACAACGTGGTCACCTGGTTTCAGCTGATGACCTGGACTCTCCGGAGGCTTTGGTAATGCATCGAAAACCTGTTGGTGAATAAGACTCAATTTAGCAGTCAAGTCGTAAAGGTAATCAATCAACATTGGATATTCCAGAGAACAAAATTCCTTTGGCCTTGGCACTCCCCAAATATTAGCGGGACGACCAAAGACAATTTCATATGGACTAAGCCCTACTCTAGAATGTACAGTCGCTCTCGTGGATAACAAAGCCAAAGGTAGTGCGTCTGGCCAGGATAAACCCGTGGATGCCTGTATTTTAGCAAGTTTTAGTTTGAGGGTGCCATTGTAACCCTCAACTAAACCAGCAGACTGGGGATGGTTTGCACTGTGGAACTTTTGTTTAATGCCCAAACCGGCACACACACTCTGCATAACTTTCCCTATAAACTCACTTCCGTTATCTGACCATACAATCCGTGGCATTCCGTATCTAGGGAAATATTCTTTGAGAAGAATTTTGGCAGTTGATAGGGCAGTATTGTCCTTCAGTGGATATGCTTCGATCCATCTGGAAAATGCACAGACTACCACCAGGACGTATTTTAAGTTATTGCACCGATCCATGTGAATGAAGTCTAACTGAATCACTTCAAAGGGGCAAGAGGGTGGAGCGAAGTGACCAGCAGGAGTAGGAGTTCCCTTGCCAGGATTATGCATCAGGCATACCATACAATTTTTCACCACTCTCTCTGCACATTTACTAATCCCATCATTCTTCCAGACTGGAGCCAACATCTTGCAAATCCCTTTAGAACTAATGTATGCTACTCCATGTGCCATTGTCACCACTGCAAGCACATACGCATCAGGCAACATCCAACGCTGTTGTTCCGACAAATCAATCCAACACCCACTCGAATCCAACTTGCCCGTACTTTCTTTCCATGCACGTTTTTCCTCCTCAGTTGCCTCTTTCTGAATTTCTTTCACACTTTCCACTGTATCCTCACACATTCCAGACTCGGAAATCCATCTTGCAGACGTAGCAACATACATTCTACTCATCATATCTCTAGCTGTCTGTTTAGCGGTTTCATCAGCAAAAGCATTCCCACGACCAACGTCATCCGTGATTGCTTTATGAGCACTGCATTTCACAATTGCAACTTCAGTCGGCAAGGTTAGAGATTCCAACAAGTCGTTAACTAGCTGACCATGTTGAATCTTAGTCCCATGGGACGTAATGAAACCTCTTTCTTTCCACAGACGGCCAAAACTATGGGCCACGCCAAACGCGTACTGACTATCTGTGAACACATTCACTCTCTTTCCCTTAGCTAAAACACACGCTCTTGTTAGGGCGATTAACTCTGCAGCTTGGGCAGAATTCTGACTCACTCTTGCAGTTTCCACAATCGTTCTCAAAGTCGTTACTGCATAGGCAGCGGTCACATCACCATTCTTCAATTTAAAACATGACCCATCAACATACAACGTCCCATCTGGTTCTGACAATGGGGTGTCTTTTAAATCAATTCGTCCTTTTCTCTCTTCCTCAGTTCTAAAACAGCAATCATGGGGCTCGGAATCACTCGACTCTTGATTAGTCGGCAACAATGTTGTGAGGTTCCGTGACGATTTGAACCCGTGTTTTCAATATTGTCTGAAATACATAATATTGGTATCAGCGAACCGCAAATGATCCATTTAGCATATCCTGGTGTTTTCGCTACGCTACGAGCAAGAGCACTCCTTTTATAAACACATTTCTGATCTACCCACGGCATCCATCTTAGATCATGGCCGCCATTTTGTGTTTCTTGCCCTCACATACGCAATAACCTCTGATCACTTCATTTCGATTAAGGACACGTAGCCTTAGCCGGAGATTCACCTCTTTCATGACACGTGCACCTTAAACCAGATCACGCTGTAGCTGCATGACTCGACAAAGGCTGCCTCCTCTGCCCGAGGCCAGTCTTGCTAAACTGGTCTTCGTGTCCATTGTCCTGATCACGAT
Organism: Lissotriton vulgaris; assembly: GCF_964263255.1. Classification (NCBI taxonomy): domain Eukaryota; kingdom Metazoa; phylum Chordata; class Amphibia; order Caudata; family Salamandridae; genus Lissotriton; species Lissotriton vulgaris. The sequence goes on along the minus strand of NC_141691.1, from coordinate 945,219,447 downwards.
TAGGCGGCCGAAGCCGGTAGCCTTGCCCATTTACAACCCACAAACATCCCTTATCCTGCTTTTCTATCTTCTGCACCTGGCTCTGCTCCTTTCCTTCTGGGCCTTTATTAGGGGGAGGTAACGAAATTTACGATGAGGCGGTCCGGGTCTTGAATGAAAAGTTGACATGAGATTATGATGGAAAAGTGGGAACCCCTCGTTCGTAATGTTTTGACATCAGATATTGTCGACGATTCCTGTGCAACGCCAAATATTTATTGTTTATGACACAAAGGTTTTGGGAATGTACCAACATGTGAAGAATTCGCCTGAAGGCCAAAATTTAGTATATAAGGAGCAACCCTCTTTGTACAATTTGAACAGGCTCCTAGTTACTGCCCATGCGTAGTTTCTGTGACTTCTGTGTCCCTGCAGTAATAAACCTTTGGTCTTTGACGCCACCATCGAGAAGCCCGTGTTTCTGTTCATTTGCGTACCAAGGCAGGTGGAACTCCGGGGTCTTTGGGTGTTGTTCCCTGACACCTCTGGACGGAACCAAAAAGTCCAGAACTCCAATTGGCGCCCAACGTCGGGCGACGTCATTCGGTACCGGTCCAAAAGCCTGAAGAGTTCGAGAGGCTTCGTGTGAAGATTCCTGAGGGAGGCGCCCCACTTCATCGATCCCGGCATATCGCAAAAGTGGCCCGAAGTTCTCTTCCACGAGGGTTCCCGTTCAAGACGGCTGCAGTGGGCCGTTGCCTTGACCGTCGCCCTGTCTTGGACCCGAGGTGCAGTCCTTAGTACAGCGAAACGTGACAGGTTTCTCCTTGGTGACGTCTTCAGTGCCTCAGTTAAGTATTTAGTGGTTGCTAGCTAGTTACTTTGTGAGGGTTGTTAAAATCCTTTTTGGTTCTTGGTTTGGTTTGGTCTCGTAAGATTATCACTGGTTGTTCTGGTTACGATAATCTATTTGGTTTAGTTTGGGTATCGATACATCAGTTCGTTTTGGTAGGCCTAAGTTCTTGGTTCAAGTGCACATATCTGTTTCGTGTTTTATTTGTTTTGTGTTCCGGACTGAAAAATGGTAAGTCGGAGAAACTGTATGTTGTCGTGTTTTGGTTGCAACAGTGACTCACGATTGGAGGACTCATGTCTGGTTCCTCCGATTGGGACTCCCCTATATGACTTGTATTGTAAACATGGTGTGGGTCCTATATCCTATAATGAGGTGTGGGTCCGATACACTGAGAAAGATGGTGTCCTTAGTTGGCCACTGCATGGTAGTTTTGAACCCGAAATTCTTGACAATTTAGAAGCGAAATTGTTTAGGAAGAAAGCCCGGCCGGCAATGTTTGATTCTTTCCGTTACTGGCGAAAAGAATCCAAACAGAGAGAAATGAAAAGGTTAAAGAAAGAACAAAAAGAGAAAGAAGAGTTGACTCTAGAACAAGCAACTAAGCAGTTGCAGGATAACGAGTGTGAGAAAGCCATAGAGGTGGCCATTAGAGAGCATAATTTAGCGATTGACAAGTGCTATCCTGCCTTGCCATCTAAAACAGCTAAGATACTGGAGGATTCTGAAAACGATCCTCTGCTGTCTTATTTGTTACGGTCACCTCCACCGTATGCACAAGGTGCTACGGCCCAATTTGTGCCAAATGTTCAATTGCCGGTTGCTGGACAACCTGGTGTTCCTGCTCCTGTCCCTCAGAATCAGGTTCCCGTACCTCCTGTGGTCAATGTAAATGTTCCTACGGCTCCTCCTCTTCCTGGGTTGCCGACTTCTATACCTGTATCTGTCTCGCTTACACCTACTGTTCCACAAACTATCTTTTTCGATACTTCTACTGTTCCATTATCTGTTCCTACCTCTACTGTGTTTTCTACATCTGCGAGTGTGTTGACTCCACTTTCTGTTCGTCGGAGAATCACTGATTCTGTGTCTAGTATGCTGTCTCCTTTCTATAAAACCTTAATCAAGACTCCTACTTCCGACTCTGTTCAGAGACGTAGTCAGCTTCCAAGTACTGAGGAACGGGGAATTTTAGATTCCACGGCTCTCAGATGGATTTCGAAGAGTAGGAGATATAGTACGAGAGACGTGCTAGAAACATTTATGCAGTGGAAAGAACCAACGCAACGGTATGTCTTTGACGAGATGTGCTCATTGTTACGTGAGGAGATAGAAGAAGACGACGTTGAATCAAATTTAGAAGACTTAATTAAGGTTCAGAAAGAGTTTGCTGCTGGAATGATAGTGGGTGATAATATAGGAGAAGCGATGGAATTGATTTTAAGTTATAGGAATGACCCATCACTTCGTTCACCGAGAGATCTAGAGAAAGGCAAAATGAAATTAAGTAGCCAATATCCAATGAGGGAGGTTCCTCCAATTTGGCGCGAAGCTGTGCAAGCTGACCATAATAATGGTATTGTAGCTGCTCCAGCGCAATTCCAAAGGGTGTGGATACACATTCCGTGGAAACGAGCTGAAGTGCTAGCAGTGAAGCAGGCCTTGCCAGATCCGCGTAAGAATCCTGCTGGATACTATAAGGAATTAACACAGACAGTTGAGGCTTGTATAATGAATTTAGCGGACATCGATATGTTATTTGGCAATGTAGTTCCGCAACCAGTGTGGGCTAAAATTCGTAGAGAGGATCATCAAGTTGCCTTAGGTGGTGATTGGGCAGCTATCACTGCAGCGGATGGTCAGCAAACAGGTGGTGCAAAACCTGAACCCTTAGTTGCTAATCTTCCAGGTAGGATAATTGATCTAATGAAGACTCTGATGCCCGCATTGCGTGTTAATTGGGACAAGTTATCCGCATGCAGGCAGAAGAAAGACGAAAGTGTCTCCGACTTTTTCACGAGGTTCGAAGAGACTTTTGTAGATCATAGTGGTCAGGACATGAGCACAGAAGGAGGACAAAGACTGTTTGTCGATAAATTTGTGCATAATTTGTTACCTGAATTATGCAATAAATTAAAGGATTCAGAGAGTGCGTGGGCTGTTTCCACAACTGCGCAAATACTTGCAACTGCGCAGTATTACGAAAATAGGGATAAAGAGGAAAAGGAGAAATCAGACAAGAAAACGAAAGACTTAAAGACTAAAGTTCTTTTGCAACAGGCGTATCCGCCCCGCATGAATCAGACTAATACGCAACAGGGTTCGTATCAAAGGACAGATTATAGTACATCGAGACCTCAATATCAGTGGAACCAATGTGCGTACTGTAAGAAAGAGGGTCACTATAAAAATGAATGTCCGATCTTAGCGCAAAATAATGCAGCAGCAGCTCAGAGAGGTCGTGGTGGTTTTGTGCAGAATTCTAGAGGTCGAGGGCGAGGTACTATGCCTCCACAAACGAATGATCGTCCTTCCAATCACTTTGATCAACGAAATGGACAGTCTACTCAGCAAAATAGATCTCAACAATATCTTGTTGAAGATTATTGTGAAGTGGATGAGGGATTTCAGCAAATTGGGTACTAGGACAGCCATGGACAGAGAGAGGGAGTAGTATCAGTTCCAGTGGATCAGAGTGGGCCTTATGTCGCAGTAGCAACATCAGGTGTAGTCGAACCGTTTCTGTTGGATACTGGTGCCGCAAAAAGTTCTATCATTCATGCGAAACTCCCTGGCGCACCTTTGTCCGGCTCAACAAATGTTTCTGTAGGTTTTTCAGGCGCCCCTGTTTACAACCCGATATCTGGTCCTTTGTCTATTTCTGTTGGACCGTGTCACTTGAAAGCACCTCTGATTTTGACAACGGGTTGTAATGAAAATCTGCTTGGTTTAGATTTGTTAAAACGACTATATGCGACATTGTACTGTTCTCCGGAAGGAGTACAGCTTACATTGGGTAAAAGAATCACCTCTCCGATGTATTTGTCAATGGATGCACTCCCGCCAGAGCTGCGTTCACTCCCTGATTCTCTTTGGGCGACTGGTCCTAATGATGTAGGCCTTTTAGAGATACCACCATATGTAGTAACTTTGAAAGCAAATGTAAAATTTCCAAGAATTCCGCAATACAAAATATCTAGTGAAGGTGAGCGTGCACTTTTATTGATTGTGCAAGATTTGATTAAGAAAGGTGTGATTGAAGAAACTAGAGGAAATGTCTGTAACAGTCCTGTACTACCGATTCTGAAACGAACTGATCCCACAAAGCCTCCAGTGTATAGGTTTGTTATCGACCTCAGAGAAGTTAATAAGATTGTAGTTCCGCAGTTTCCTGTGGTCCCAGACATTACTGCCTTGTTACCATTAATTCCTGCTACAGCCACTTGGTTCTCAGTCATCGACTTGAAGAATGCCTTTTTCAGCATTCCGATAGCCGAGGAAAGCAGAGATATTTTCGGCTTCTGTCTAGGAGGTCGAAGTTTCAGATTCAAACGCGCTCCACAAGGCTATTGTGAGAGCCCATCTATTTACAGTCAAGCATTAAAAAGCCAGTTAGATTCCTTTGTCCTTCCTCCAGGTTCTGCTCTAGTACAGTATGTAGATGATCTTCTAGTGGCTGCCGATGACAAGGAAACCTGCAAAGCAGCTACGATCTCGTTATTGCATCATTTGTCTAATTTGAATCATAAGGTGTCGCCTTCGAAAATGCAATACTGCTGCCAAGAAGTGACCTACCTAGGTCATCTCTTGTCAAAGGAGGGAAGGAAGTTGACCCCAGAAAGAATAAAAGCAATTACGCAGATGAGTGTTCCACGCACACAGAGAGAAGTACGTGCCTTTCTAGGTATTACCTCTTACTGTAGGCAGTGGATCCCAAATTTTTCTCTTTTAGCAAAACCATTGGTAGCTTTGACTGGGAAAAATGTTCCGAGTCCGGTGCCATGGTCTGATGAATGTCAAGAAAGTTTTACTGAATTACGAAAAGCATTGTGTTCAGCTCCTGTATTGGGTACACCTGATTACAGTAAGCCATTCACGCTCTATGTTCATGAGAGAGAAGGTTGCGCGTTGAGTGTTCTGACACAGAAGTTTGGTGATAAACAACGCCCTTGTGCGTATTTTTCATCAACATTAGATCCGGTAGCTAGAGCGTTGCCTAGTTGTTTGAGAGCTACAGCGGCAGCTGCGGCTTCCATTCGACAATCTGCTGGTTTGGTGATGAACAACATGCTAGTGGTCATGGTTCCTCATGCGGTGGATACACTCATGAATCGAACGAAGACACAACACCTTACCAGTGCGAGACTATCTGGTTATGAGCTAACATTACTAGCGAGTCATATTCAGATCAAAAGATGTAATGTATTGAATCCAGCAACGCTGTTGCCGACGGATCAAGAGTCGAGTGATTCCGAACCACATGATTGTTGTTTTAAAACGGAGGAAGAGACAAAAGGACGCATTGACTTAAAGGATACTCCGTTATCCGATCCAGATGGCACGCTGTATGTGGACGGGTCATGTTTTAAATTGGAGAATGGTGATGTGACTGCTGCTTACGCAGTAACGACTTTGAAGACGATTGTGGAGACTGCAAGAGTGAGTCAGAATTCTGCCCAAGCTGCAGAATTAATAGCTCTAACAAGAGCGTGTGTTTTAGCTAAGGGAAAGAGAGTGAATGTCTTTACAGATAGTCAGTACGCATTTGGCGTGGCCCATAGTTTTGGCCGTTTGTGGAGAGAAAGAGGTTTCATTGCGTCCCATGGGACTAAGATTCAACATGGTCAGCTAGTTAACGACTTGTTGGAATCTCTAACCTTGCCGACTGAAGTTGCGATTGTAAAGTGCAGTGCTCGTAAAGCAATCACGGATGATGTTGGTCGCGGGAATGCTTTTGCTGATGAAACTGCTAAACAGACAGCTAGAGACACGATGAGCAGAATGTATGTTGCTACGTCTGCAAGATGGATTGCTGAGTCTGGAATGTGTGAGGATACTATGGAAAGTGTGAAAGAGATTCAGAAAGAAGCAACTGAGGAGGAAAACGTGTATGGAAAGAAAGTATGGGCAAGTTGGATTCGAATTGGTGTTGGATTGATTTGACAGAACAGCAGCGTTGGATGTTGCCTGATGCGTATGTGCTTGCAGTAGTGACGATGGCACATGGAGTAGCACATATAAGTTCTAAAGGAATCTGTAAAATGTTGGCTCCAGTCTGGAAGAATGATGGAATCAGTAAGTGTGCAGAGAGAGTGGTGAAAAATTGTATGGTATGCCTGATGCATAATCCTGGCAAGGGAACTCCAACTCCAGCTGGTCACTTCGCTCCTCCTTCCTGCCCCTTTGAAGTGATTCAGTTAGACTTCATTCACATGGATCGCTGTAATAATTTGAAATATGTCCTGGTGGTAGTCTGTGCTTTTTCCAGGTGGATTGAAGCATACCCACTAAAGGACAATACTGCCCTATCAACTGCCAAGATTCTTCTCAAAGAATATTTCCCTAGATTCGGTATGCCACGGATTGTATGGTCAGATAACGGAAGTGAGTTTATAGGGAAAGTTATGCAGAGTGTGTGTGCTGGCCTAGGTCTGAAACAAAAGTTCCACAGTGCGAACCATCCCCAGTCTGCTGGTTTAGTGGAGGGTTACAATGGCACCCTTAAGCTGAAACTAGCTAAAATACAAGCATCCACAGGTTTAGCCTGGCCAGACGCACTTCCTTTGGCTTTGTTATCAACGAGAGCAACTGTACATTCTAGAGTGGGGCTTAGCCCTTATGAGATAGTGTTTGGCCGTCCGGCAAATATTTGGGGTGTGCCGAGGCCTAAGGAGTTTTGTTCTCTAGAATATCCTATGTTGATAGACTACCTTTACGACTTGACTGCTAAATTGAGTCTTATTCACCAACAGGTTTTCGATGCTTTACCAAAGCCTCCGGAGAGTCCAGGGCATCAGCTGAAACCAGGAGATCTTGTGGTTATCAGGAATTTCGCGAGGACGAAGAACCTTCAGCCGAGATTCGTCGGCCCCTTCCAGGTCCTGCTTGTAACAAGAACAGCAGTTCGTGTGGCTGGTCGCAAGCATTGGGTGCATGCATCCCACGTAAAGCGTGTACCTTTGCCACTTCCTTACGACGACTGGGTGAAGAAGGGAATTGGTTCCTCCGAATTTGAAAGCACGCCAAAATTCATCCCTTTCAGCGATGCCGAATTAATCACTGACACTCCAAGCTCTGACTCTCCTCCAGAAAAGACTCCTTTGAACTCTGAACATTTGTCCCCTGCATCAGAAAAAACTCTGTCATCTGCGAACTTGAACACTGCAACAGCTACCAGTGAAACGCTATTTGCCGATCAGACAGTACCTGCGAAGCAAAGATATAATTTACGAAACCGTAAAATGGACAAATAAAGCAGGCAACTGCCCATTGTGATATTTTGAAATTTTGAACTTTTGCCTTCAGCCAGGAAGTTTGCTATTATTTTGTTGTTTTAAAATTGCCTTGCCGTCTGGGTAGCCGTAGGGTCGTGGCTGTGTGCCTAGTTGAATTTGCAGGGGTCTGACACAAGGTCGATCTTTCTGTTGGTTCTGGGAACTCCCAGGGCTGATAGAGGCATTTTCATCTACGTACACATCATCAGTGGTCGCGAGCGGATTGTAGAAGATGGAGCTTCCTGCGCTGCAACGAGAAAATGTGATTTATGTTCGCAGAAACAGACTTTACAGAATCCTTCACAGCAAATGCTTTTTGATACAATGTGCCATTACATTCTTGATTGTTTTGATAACGTTGGTGGGTGGAATCGTTTTCAGTATAAATTTGATTTTTGTGCCAGTTACTACAGTACCTCCCCTTGATCCTGTTATTTCTACTGTTTCTTCTATACACTCTTTTCATTCGTTTCCCGAACATGAGCAAGCCCGACGCTCAGAATTCATTAACAACACTTTTGTACAGCTCTTGCATCAACACCAACTGGTAGTTAACACTACAGACTGCTGGGTGTGTGGCTTGATACCCCACACTATGGATAAAGGTATTCCTTATCTGGTTTTGCCTTTCAGCTACAATGGATCATTTCAGGCCCTTCAAACCATCTTTGCTTATGCCCTTGAAACTTATCCTCCACATCCACCACGTTCCACTAAATATAACTCTGCCAACAAAGCTTTAGTCCAGGGAATTATTGACATGATCAAGGACGTCAATAATACTCCATCTTACCCTAGAGACGAACTGCGAGAATATTTAAGTTGGAATACTTCAGAGTATCGCCTTAGTTTAGGAGAAAGCAAGCGCAAAAGCTCAACTCCAATCTGGGTCGTACCTCACCGAGGTCAGGTCTGTTTGCAAGGGAATGGGAGAAATCCGAGAGCTCAGCTAGGGAGGAGTGAGTGCGTAGAGACTTATGTGTTTCCGGCTAACTCTTCCCCTGCCTTTCTTACTGCTAGGGGTACCTACTTCATCTGTCGAGATAGAGCTTATACATGGTTGCCTGCCGACTTTTCAGGATCATGCTATATTGCTCGATTGTTGCCTCCGACATACACTGCTTCATCTGATTACCACAGAACTAGAGTAGCGAGAGGTGTCTTCAGCAAGGAAGATACTGCTGGTCAGGAAGCTGGAGACTTCTTCAAAGGCTTCCTTCCGTTCTGGGGGCCTATGGCCAATAGTAGAAACATACGTCAGCTAACACGGGTAGTTGAATCTACTATTACCGAAACTGCTGGTGCCCTTAGCAATTTGACAGCTGAGCTTCAGGCGGATAGACTCATGATGTTGCAGAACCGTATGGTTCTAGACGTTATCCTTGCAGATCGAGGTGGGGTATGCAGAATGATCCAATCGAGCTGCTGTGTCTTTATTCCTAATAATGCTCCAACAGTCTATGAGGCGATCTCTAAGCTACACAAGATTTCCGACTCTATTCACGTAGACAAGGGAAACTGGTCCTTCATGGAGTGGTTTTGGACTCTGATCTCAGCGTGGGGATGGAAGGTTCTATTGGTCATTGGTGTCATCTTAGTATTCCTGTTCTCATGTTGCCTGATTATCCAGTGTGGTCCTGCTCTGTGTAGTCTTTGTGCTGCAACCTGTCTTAGAAAACCACCTGCGTTTGGAGAAAAGGCACGAGAAAGGATGATGATACAACAGCATGTCACTGACCTGATGAGCATAGAATTAGATTGAAATGAAATGAAATGAAATTTGGGTTTTCTATAGCGCATGGCTGCCCGTGAGCGTCCCAGCGCTGAAGATTGCAGAACCTCTGGGGGGGAAGGCCGGTGGTAGGGAGGAAAGTTATAAAGGAAACAGATACGTTTTAAGAAGCTTCCTGAATTTCATGAGATTAGTTTCAGAACGAAGATAAGATGGCAGAGCATTCCAGATGGTAGCCGCTGTGACCGAGAAGCGGCGTCCTCCCGTTCTGGCTTTTTTGATTCTGTGGACCGTGGCCAGATGGTGTTGGGCTGAGCGTAGGGGCCTGTTGGGTGTATATGGGAAGATCATTGCTTTCAGCATTGAAGGCCCTTGGTTTTGCATAGCTTTGTGAGTGGTACACAGGGCCTTAAACTTGACCCTTTCGCGGATCGGCAGCCAATGTAGTGCCTTGAGGGCAGGTTTGGCTGAAGCTCTACGGGAGGTCCCCGTGAGGATCCTGGCCGCAGCATTCTGTGTTCTTTGAAGGATGTTAATCGTAGATTCTGGGGCCGCCAAAAAGAGGGCATTGCAATAGTCCAGTCTTGATAAGACTAGACCTTGTATTAGCAATTTCTGTGAGGGACCTGGAAGTAATGGGAGGATCTTTCTGGTGGAACGCAGTAACCCCACACATGTGCCAGCTGTTTTTTTTGCTTGCGTTTTCAGGGATAGGTCTTGTTCAAGCCAGAAACCCAGACTTTTTAATTCAGTCTTGGGTTGTGGGATAGGGCCCAAACAGGCTGGCCACATGGCAGAGGGAAGGGATGAAATTTTGTTTCCCAGCAGCATGAGCTCAGTTTTCGAGCCGTTGAGTTTGAGCCTTGAGGTGGTCATCCAAGCGTGAATTCCTTCTAGACAGTCATGTAGATTTTTGAGCTTATCCTCTTCAAGTGAGAATGATACGATCATTTGGGTGTCGTCAGCATATGTGACGGCTTTTATCCCAAAAGGGGAGACCACGTCTTCCAGGGGGGCCATGTATGTGTTGAAAAGTGTAGGGCTCAGTGAAGAGCCCTGGGGTACCCCACACTGGAGAGGGAGAGTGTCGGATCGCACATTCCCTTCGCAAACCTGGAATGTTCTGTCTTGTAAGAACGATGAAAGCCAGTTAAGGGCTGTGCCCCTCACTCCTAGACTGGAGAGGCGCTTGATCAAAGTTTTGTGATCAACCGTGTCAAATGCAGCGCTTAGATCCAGGAGGATCAGTAACACCGATCCCCCTGAATCCAAGATGCATCTGGCCTCCTCAACCACCTTAAGAAGGGCTGTCTCGGTTCCTTGACCAGGACGGAAGCCTGTCTGTGTGGGTCGGAGAAGGTTGTTGGTTTCTAGGAAGGCAGACAGTTGTTGGTTGACTACCTTCTCCGCAATCTTACTTAAGCCTGGTAGGAGGGAAATTGGGCGGAGGTTAGTGAGGTCTGCAGGGTCCATACCTGTTTTTTTTTGTAAAGCCTTTACAATGGCATGTTTCCATTTTGGGGGGACTACTCCTTGGTTAAGGGAGGCATTGATAAGGTTGGTAGCCAGATGCGAGATTGTAGGTCCGACTTGTTTAAGAATGCGAATGGGAGCTGGGTCGTTGGGGGAGCCACTTTTCAGGTTGGAGAGAGCTTTCAAAAAGTCGTCATTAGACAGTTGGGTGAAGCTGTCTAAAGTTGGGCTAGTGATGAGAACTGGTGGAACGGCTTGGGGGGTGTGATCAGTTAAAGGAGGAAGTGTCATGATTCCACTTACCCCTAACACACACGTCCTAAGACATGTGCTGATATCCCCCTTAGAAAACCCACCCCTGTCCCGTGCTCCACGCACGCTTCTTGTCAGTGTGATTCGGTGCTTACATTTATATGTGCCTTATTACATGATGGTCACCTTCTTAAGGTTTACTACTCTTGACTTTGCATATCCCCCTTTTTGCTTGTACACTGTGGTATTGTTTTATATGCTTGTCGAAGTTCTGGAGCTCATTTAATGTGCTTGGTAGGCTCCGTTTGTGGCTCCGTGAAAGACAACGCCCTCGCGAAGGTCTTTCTGATTTCTCCCCGCATCCCTACACGCTGCCTTTTGGTGCGCGCTAGAACTGGGACTGCATTCAGCGTCCCCGCGCACGTTAGCAGAACGTGACTGGGAGCGGCTGGGTGCGGCCAGGTATTTAAACCGCACCCAGCCTTCTGGAAGGCGCTTTGCCTTCAGGTTTCCCTCGGAGAAGGTCGCGTCAGTGGAAGGAACTCACCTGAAGGAGAATTCTATCCTGGCAGGACTCCACGGCGGTGCTTCTTATTTCCTGGAGATTGAAGTCTTAGGAACTAACTCTGAAAGCTAAGTACTTTTGCTACATTTAAGGCGCCCTTCGCAAGAAAGGTTAATTTTTGGAACATTTACTTTGTGAAAGCCTTCATGAAGAAGAGACTTCGGACATTCAAGGCCTAACAGAATTTTGAGGATTATTTGCCAGATCATTATGTTTATTAGAAAGTGAAGAGAATTACAAAGAACTTTATATTTGTTATTTTGTGAAGAGAATTACAAAGAACTTATGTTTGTAAAATTGTGAAGTGATTTACAAGGAACTTTTAGATTTTGTTTAAGAAAAGTGGGATTTAAGAAAGATACCTAGGATTTGGTGTGTCTTGTTTAAAGCTTATTTTTTAGCTCCATTAACAAAAAGGAACAGAAACCCCGAGACAAAGAAGCAAAGGCTAATACCAAGTAAGTGTTAGGAAAGAGACAGAAAGAATGCAAAGGGCTTCTTAAAAATAGTAATTAATCCTTCCTTTCTTTTATGAACATTTACAGACGAACAAGCTGACTTAACATCGGACAACCAACTATCCTAGAGGACATCTGACAACTTTATCACCACAACCCTACATCCCTACCAAGACATACTGGGCGAGGGCCTTCAACTTGCTGATTGCAGGTAGGGGGATTTTCGAACAACTAAACTAGGTTATAGGAGTTCCGTTTAGTTAGAGATTGTGGTGAAGGAGGCTAAGGAGGTTAGGAAAGCAGACTCCTAAAACTGAACACTAAAATCTTGGTGCTTGTTGCTTCGCAGGTCGACAGCAAGAACCAAAGTCTCCTCTTCAACGCCCAGTACCGGCCCTCCTCCCTAATTCCTAGTTTAAAATCTTGCTGTTAATATTTAACTCAGTAAGTTTTAGTTAGTGATTTGGGAAGTTGGTCCCTTGCGTCCCTGCGAAATCATCCACGTCTTCCAAGAGAACTTCAGTCAAGACAAGGTAAGGGACGACGTGGTTAGCTTTGACAGAAGGCAAAGCCCACGTTGATAATTTCGCCCGGACGCAATGGATCAAGTAAATATGCAGGATTTGGCAGCAGTTTTAGAAGCTATTCGGCAGGATAATGCAGCCTTACGTAGAGATTTATCCTCTCTACAAGACTCTATTCAGCAAAAACCAACCACTTTTCTGAGTCCCTCATCCAGTACAGATACCACAACCCAGATCCAAGTGGTAACCCCGTTCCCCACTCCTTTAGCCCCACCAGAAAGATTTTATGGGGATTGTAATAAGTTTTCTGTATTTTTACAGCAATGTCACCTACATTTTATTGCCAAGACTACAGCCTTCCCAGACGATTCTTCTAAAGTAGCTTTTATGTTATCCTATATGGGTGGAGATGCTGCTCTTTGGTCAGTTCCATTAGTAGAAAAGGACGACCGAATTTTGTATAATTTTAAAGATTTCGAGAGGGCTTTAAAGAAAATGTTTGCAAAGCATCTCTTCGTTCAATCTGCAGACAATGAGCTTCTAAGTTTAAAGCAGGGATCTTCGGATCTAATACATTACATATCCACCTTTAATCGTCTGGTTTTAGAGGCTGACTGGCCATACGACAAGAGAGTTTCCATCTTTTACAGAGGTCTAAGAGAAGAATTAAAGGACATGATTACTCAGATTCTTGAACCCCCAGAAGACATAAGTGAGTTCATTGACTTAGTGGTAAAACTTAATCATCGTATTTCCGAACGAAAGGGAGAAAGAGGGAAGACTGAGCATAAAGTAGTTTTCTTTAAGGAAAGGTCAACCCCAAATCGAGAATCAGGTCCAAAATCTGATTCCGTCGAACCCATGCAAATTGGTTCGATCCGTGGACCCTTAACTAAGGAGGAGAAAGATAAAAGACGACGTTTAAACCAGTGTTTATATTGCGGAAAGACAGGACACTTCGTGAAAGAATGTCCTACTCGACCTAACAAGCTTAAAACCAAGACTTCCGATGTAGCCATCACACAGGAAAAGTCGGAAAACTAGTACACTCGGTAAAGGGAGAGGTCAGTTTATCGGGTGGTCTTTCTAGTTTGGCCTCGACTCTTCCCCCTGCAGGTTTCAGACACTTTTCAATCTTAGTAGAACTCCGGGATTTGCTTCCTAAATCTAACACAAGAAAAGTGGAAGCTATTATAGATTCTGGGGCTACAGGTAATTTTATTGATTCCAAATTTTTCTTACAGTTGGGCTTTCAGTCTGTGTTAAAAGATCATCCAGAAACAGTCAGAGCAGTTGATGGCAAGGAATTAACTTCAGGGCTGGTAAACAGACAAACCGAACTGTTAGAGATGGATTGTTCTCCCATACATCGAGAAAGAATTCAATTTGACATAATTGATGCCCCTCAATTCAAGATGATTTTAGGAATACCTTGGTTAATAAAACATAACCCAATCATAGATTGGGTAACCAGGTTAATCACCTTTAAGTCCACCTTTTGTACTGAGCAGTGCTTCCTAATCAATAGGTCCCAGGACATAGTTCAAGGTTTTGATTTCGGAATTGAATCACCCAATGTCCTGCTTTTGGAAGGGGTTCCATCGGTGTATAGCGACTTATCTGATGTATTTGACAAAAGAAAAGCCAACACTCTACCTCCACATAGAGATTTCGACTGTAGAATAGATCTCGTCCCTGGAGCAACCTTACCCTGCAGTCGCATTTATGCTCTTACGGAAGCTGAAAACGTTCACCTGAGAGCATACCTTGACGAGTATCTTGCAAATGGGTTCATTAGGCACTCTAAATCTCCAGTATCTTCAGCTCTTTTTTTCATTCCAAAGAAGGGAGGGGAATTGCGCACGTGCATTGATTATAGGCAGTTAAACAATGTCACCATCAAGAACAGGTACCCTTTACCCTTGATCCCAACACTTTTGGATCAAATTAAGAAAGCTAAGATTTATACAAAACTGGATTTGCGAGGAGCTTACCATTTAGTCAGGGTAAGAAAAGGAGACGAATGGAAAACGGCTTTCCGCACGAAGTTCGGTCTCTTTGAATACCAAGTCATGCCTTTTGGACTGTGTAACGCTCCTGCCGCCTTCCAGTTTTTTATAAACGAAGTGTTGCATGAATTTATTGACATCTGTTGCGTGGTGTATATTGATGACATTCTCATCTACTCAGACACTGAGGAAGAACATGTACAACAGGTCCGCGCCATTCTTCAAAGACTACTCTCCAACTCTCTTTATGTAAAATTGGAAAAGAGTCTGTTTCATACCTCCAAGGTGGACTTTCTGGGTTATATAATCAGTCCCGAAGGTATTGAAATGGATCCCAAAAAAGTTGAGGCGGTAACAACCTGGCCCAGTCCAACTTCTGTGAAGCAGATCCAAAGCTTCCTAGGCTTTGCAAACTTTTACCGTAGATTCATCCAGAACTTTTCTCAAATAATTACACCTATAACCAAGTTGTTGAGAAAAGGAGTGAAATTCTTGTGGAACTCTGATGCTGAAGAAGCCTTCCAAATTTTAAAGAAAAGATTTACTATGGCCCCAATCTTGTGTCATCCAGACCCCAATCTACCGTTTATTGTAGAAGCAGATGCATCTCAATATGCATTGGGAGGGATTCTTTCACAACGAAATTCCGATACAGGCCAAATGCACCCCATAGCTTACTTTTCCAGGAAAATGTCTGAAGCAGAACAGAACTATGCCATTGCCGATAAGGAATTATTAGCAATTAAGGCAGTTTTTGAGGAATGGCGCCACTACCTGTTAGGGGCTCGACATCCTGTAACAATTTATACTGATCACCGTAATCTTCAAGCTCTAAGATCTGTGAAGGCTTTGACTGCTAGACAGTTACGTTGGTCTCTGTTCTTCAATGACTATACCTTTGTGATAACTTATCGCCCTGGAAAAGAGAACTTGAAAGCGGACGCTCTATCTAGAATTGGTGATAAAGACCCAGAAAAAACTGAAGTTATCCATCCTGTAATCCCGACTTCTTGTTTTCAGGGAAGTTTAACCACTAGTAACATCATTAATGATATTAAGGAGGCCTTGAAAGATAAGGATGTTGAGATGTTGAAAAGAGATCATCCTTATCTCCTGGAGAAAGATGATTTGATGATGGTACATGGTTTGATTTACGTTCCTACAGAAAAAATTCAAAAATCCATAATTCAGCTTCACCACGATACAATGTTATCTGCCCATCCTAGCATCTTGAAGACCATGGAACTAATAAGACGAACCTTTTGGTGGCCTTTGATGTTCAAAGACATTCAGTTGTTTGTAGAAACTTGTAGTGTTTGCATACAACATAAGACTTCTCATCAAGCTCCTAGTGGTTTGTTAATGCCTCTTCCTATCCCACCTCAACCCTGGCATACTATATCGCTAGACTTCATAGTTGAACTACCTGAAACCAAGAAGGGATTTAATACAATTTTAACTGTAGTGGATCAGTTCACAAGAATGGCCCATTTCATTCCCTTAAAGAAACTTCCCACTGCCTTAGAGCTGGCTCATTTAATTATGTCACACGTGATCAGATTACACGGAATCCCATCTGTGGTCATTTCAGACAGAGGCTCCCAATTTATCTCTAAGGTTTGGCAAAAGTTGGGTACATTGTTACAAATGGACGTTCGTTTGTCTTCTAGTTACCATCCCCAAACAGATGGTTTAACTGAGAGAACTAATCAGACAATCGAGCAATATCTCCGATGTATGTTACCCAATGTTCCTGAAGAATGGTCTGACCTTTTGAGCCCCCTAGAGTTCGCTTATAATAACTCAGAACATTCATCTATCAAAATGTCTCCGTTCTTTTGCAATTTCGGATTCCATCCCAAAAGCATTCCTGAGAATTCTTTAAGCTCTGATTCAGTACCTGGAATTTCTGACTATGTATCCAAAGTGTTTTTTATCCAAGAAGAGGCCAAATTCAACTTGGCAAAGGCGAAAGAATCTCAGAAAGAGGCCAAGGACAGACATCGATCTGAGCAACCGCAATACCAAGTAGGTGAAAAAGTATGGTTGAGTACAAGAAATCTGAAACTCAAAGGAAATCGGAAATTCAATCCAAAATTCATTGGTCCCTTTCCTATTGAGAAGATAATTAACCCGGTATGTGTAAGGCTGAATCTCCCTGATAAGTATTTGATACACCCGGTCTTTCATGTCTCCCTGGTTAAGCCATTCCATCCCCAGACCCGCATGTCCAAATCCCCATCCCCCATCATGATTGATGATCACCCGGAATTCGAGGTAAAAACTATCCTAGATTCCAAAAGAGTTCGAGGAAAACTGTTTTACCTCATAGATTGGAAAGGTTATGGCCCAGAGGAAAGGTCTTGGGAACCTTTAGACCATCTAAAAAACTCCCCTAGATTGATCCGACTTTTCCATCTAAGGCATCCTGAGAAACCAAAGCCCATTTCAACCGTTCTGGGAGGGATCTTGAGGAGGGAGTACTGTCATGATTCCACTTACCCCTAACACACACGTCCTAAGACATGTGCTGATATCCCCCTTAGAAAACCCACCCCTGTCCCGTGCTCCACGCACGCTTCTTGTCAGTGTGATTCGGTGCTTACATTTATATGTGCCTTATTACATGATGGTCACCTTCTTAAGGTTTACTACTCTTGACTTTGCATATCCCCCTTTTTGCTTGTACACTGTGGTATTGTTTTATATGCTTGTCGAAGTTCTGGAGCTCATTTAATGTGCTTGGTAGGCTCCGTTTGTGGCTCCGTGAAAGACAACGCCCTCGCGAAGGTCTTTCTGATTTCTCCCCGCATCCCTACACGCTGCCTTTTGGTGCGCGCTAGAACTGGGACTGCATTCAGCGTCCCCGCGCACGTTAGCAGAACGTGACTGGGAGCGGCTGGGTGCGGCCAGGTATTTAAACCGCACCCAGCCTTCTGGAAGGCGCTTTGCCTTCAGGTTTCCCTCGGAGAAGGTCGCGTCAGTGGAAGGAACTCACCTGAAGGAGAATTCTATCCTGGCAGGACTCCACGGCGGTGCTTCTTATTTCCTGGAGATTGAAGTCTTAGGAACTAACTCTGAAAGCTAAGTACTTTTGCTACATTTAAGGCGCCCTTCGCAAGAAAGGTTAATTTTTGGAACATTTACTTTGTGAAAGCCTTCATGAAGAAGAGACTTCGGACATTCAAGGCCTAACAGAATTTTGAGGATTATTTGCCAGATCATTATGTTTATTAGAAAGTGAAGAGAATTACAAAGAACTTTATATTTGTTATTTTGTGAAGAGAATTACAAAGAACTTATGTTTGTAAAATTGTGAAGTGATTTACAAGGAACTTTTAGATTTTGTTTAAGAAAAGTGGGATTTAAGAAAGATACCTAGGATTTGGTGTGTCTTGTTTAAAGCTTATTTTTTAGCTCCATTAACAAAAAGGAACAGAAACCCCGAGACAAAGAAGCAAAGGCTAATACCAAGTAAGTGTTAGGAAAGAGACAGAAAGAATGCAAAGGGCTTCTTAAAAATAGTAATTAATCCTTCCTTTCTTTTATGAACATTTACAGACGAACAAGCTGACTTAACATCGGACAACCAACTATCCTAGAGGACATCTGACAACTTTATCACCACAACCCTACATCCCTACCAAGACATACTGGGCGAGGGCCTTCAACTTGCTGATTGCAGGTAGGGGGATTTTCGAACAACTAAACTAGGTTATAGGAGTTCCGTTTAGTTAGAGATTGTGGTGAAGGAGGCTAAGGAGGTTAGGAAAGCAGACTCCTAAAACTGAACACTAAAATCTTGGTGCTTGTTGCTTCGCAGGTCGACAGCAAGAACCAAAGTCTCCTCTTCAACGCCCAGTACCGGCCCTCCTCCCTAATTCCTAGTTTAAAATCTTGCTGTTAATATTTAACTCAGTAAGTTTTAGTTAGTGATTTGGGAAGTTGGTCCCTTGCGTCCCTGCGAAATCATCCACGTCTTCCAAGAGAACTTCAGTCAAGACAAGGTAAGGGACGACGTGGTTAGCTTTGACAGGAAGTGACTGTAGGATATTGGTAATTTTATTTTGAAAAAAACAAGCTACTTGATTGCATCTGGCAACTGTGGGTTGTTGATTTGAGGGGGGATTGGGTGTTTTGAGATTCTGACATAGATTAATTAATTGCCTATGTAAGGGCAAAAGGAGGGTCTGAGGTTCCGTGACGATTTGAACCCGTGTTTTCAATATTGTCGGAAATACATAATATTGGTATCAGCGAACCGCAAATGATCCATTTAGCATATCCTGGTGTTTTCGCTACGCTACGAGCAAGAGCACTCCTTTTATAAACACATTTCTGATCTACCCACGGCATCCATCTTAGATCATGGCCGCCATTTTGTGTTTCTTGCCCTCACATACGCAATAACCTCTGATCACTTCATTTCGATTAAGGACACGTAGCCTTAGCCGGAGATTCACCTCTTTCATGACACGTGCACCTTAAACCAGATCACGCTGTAGCTGCATGACTCGACAAAGGCTGCCTCCTCTGCCCGAGGCCAGTCTTGCTAAACTGGTCTTCGTGTCCATTGTCCTGATCACGATTAGGCGGCCGAAGCCGGTAGCCTTGCCCATTTACAACCCACAAACATCCCTTATCCTGGTTTTCTATCTTCTGCACCTGGCTCTGCTCCTTTCCTTCTGGGCCTTTATTAGGGGGAGGTAACGAAATTTACGATGAGGCGGTCCGGGTCTTGAATGAAAAGTTGACATGAGATTATGATGGAAAAGTGGGAACCCCTCGTTCGTAATGTTTTGACATCAGATATTGTCGACGATTCCTGTGCAACGCCAAATATTTATTGTTTATGACACAAAGGTTTTGGGAATGTACCAACATGTGAAGAATTCGCCTGAAGGCCAAAATTTAGTATATAAGGAGCAACCCTCTTTGTACAATTTGAACAGGCTCCTAGTTACTGCCCATGCGTAGTTTCTGTGACTTCTGTGTCCCTGCAGTAATAAACCTTTGGTCTTTGACGCCACCATCGAGAAGCCCGTGTTTCTGTTCATTTGCGCACCAAGGCAGGTGGAACTCCGGGGTCTTTGGGTGTTGTTCCCTGACACCTCTGGAGGGAACCAAAAAGTCCAGAACTCCAGTTGCTGGATTCAATACATTGCATCTTTTTATCTGAATATGACTCGCTAGCAGTGTCAGCTCGTAGCCAGATAATCTAGCACTGGTAAGGTGTTGTGTCTTGGTTCTGTTCATGAGTGTATCCACAGCATGAGGAACCATAACCACTAGCATGTTATTCATCACCAAACCAGCAGATTGTCGAATGGAAGCCGCAGCTGCCGCTGTAGCTCTCAAACAACTAGGTAACGCTCTAGCTACCGGATCTAATGTTGATGAAAAATACGCACAAGGGCGTTGTTTATCACCAAATCTCTGTGTCAGAACACTCAACGCACAACCTTCTCTTTCGTGAACATAGAGCGTGAATGGCTTACTGTAGTCAGGTGTACCCAATACAGGAGCTGAACACAATGCTTTTCGTAACTCAGAAAAACTCTCCTGACATTCATCAGACCATGGCACCGGACTCGGAACACCTTTCCCAGTCAAAGCTACCAATGGTTTTGCTAAAAGAGAAAAATTTGGGATCCACTGCCTACAGTACGAGGTAATACCTAAAAAGGCACGTACTTCTCTCTGCGTGCGGGGAACACTCATCTGTGTAATTGCTTTTATTCTCTCTGGGGTCAACTTCCTTCCCTCCTTTGACAAGAGATGACCTAGGTAGGTCACTTCTTGGCAGCAGTATTGCATTTTCGAAGGTGACACCTTGTGATTCAAATTAGACAAATGATGCAATAACGAAATCGTAGCTGCTTTGCAAGTTTCCTTGTCATCGGCGGCCACTAGAAGATCGTCTACATACTGGACTAGAGCAGAACCAGGAGGAAGTACAAAGGAATCTAACTGACTTTTTAATGCCTGACTGTAAATGGACGGACTCTCACAATAGCCTTGTGGAGCGCGTTTAAATCTGAAGCTTCGACCTCCTAGACAGAAGCCGAAAATATCCCTGCTTTCCTCGGCTATCGGAATGCTGAAGAAGGCATTCTTCAAGTCGATGACTGAAAACCATGTGGCTGTAGCAGGAATCAATGTTAACAAGGCAGTAATGTCTGGGACCACAGGGAACTGCGGAACCACAATTTTATTAACCTCTCTTAGATCGATAACAAACCTATATACTAGAGGCTTTGTCGGATCAGTACGTTTCAAAATCGGTAATACAGGACTGTTACAGACATTTCCCCTAGTTTCTTCAACCACACCTTTCTTAATCAAATCTTGCACAATCAGTAAAAGTGCACGTTCACCTTCAGTAGAGATCTTGTATTGAGGAATTCGTGGAAATTTTACATTTGCTTTCAAAGTGACTACATATGGTGGTATTTCCAAAAGGCCTACATCATTAGGACCAGTCGCCCAAAGAGTATCAGGGAGTGAACGCAGCTCTGGCGGGAGTGCATCCATTGACAAGTACATCGGAGAGGTGATTCTTTTACCCAATGTAAGCTGTACTCCTTCCGGAGAACAGTACAATGTCGCATATAGGCGTTTTAACAAGTCTAAACCAAGCAGATTTTCATTACAACCTGTCGTCAAAATCAGGGGTGCTTTCAATTGACACGGCCCAACAGAAATAGCTAAAGGACCAGATACGGGGTTGTAAACAGGGGCGCCTGAAAAACCTACAGAAACATTTGTTAAGCCGGACAAAGGTGCGCCAGGGAGTTTCGCATGAATGATAGAACTTTTTGCGGCACCAGTATCCAACAGAAACGGTTCGACTACACCTGATGTTGCTACTGCGACATAAGGCCCACTCTGATCCACTGGAACTGATACTACTCCCTCTCTCTGTCCATGGCTGTCCTAGTACTCATTTTGTTGAAATCCCTCATCATTTTCACAATAGTCTTCAACATGATACTGTTGAGATCTATTTTGTTGGGCAGACTGTCCATTTCGTTGATCAAAGTGATTGGAAGGGCGATCATTCGTCTGTGGAGGCATAGCACCTCGTCCTCGACCTCTAGAATTCTGCACAAAACCACCACGACCTCTCTGAGCTGCGGCTGCGTTATTTTGCGCTAAGACTGGACACTCATTTTTATAGTGACCCTCTTTCTTACAATACGCACACTGATTCCACTGATATTGTGGTCTCTGAGAACCATAATCTGTCCTTTGATACGACCCTTGTTGCGTATTAGTCTGATTCATGCGAGGCGGATACGCCTGTTGCAAAAGAACTTTAGTCTTTAAGTCTTTCGTTTTCTTATCTGATTTCTCTTTCTCCTCTTTATCCCTGTTTTCATAATACTGTGCAGTTGCAAGTATTTGCGCAGTTGTAGAGACAGCCCACGCACTCTCGGAATCTTTTAATTTATTGCATAGCTCAGGTAACAAATTGTGTACAAATTTATCGACAAACAATCTCTGTCCTCCTTCTGTGCTCATATCCTGACCACTATGATCTACAAAAGTCTCTTTGAACCTCGTGAAAAAGTCGGAGACACTTTCGTCTTTCTTTTGCCTGCATGCGGACAACTTGTCCCAATTAACACGCAATGCTGGCATCAGAGTCTTCATTAAGTCGATTATCCTACCTGGAAGATTAGCAATTAGAGGTTCGGGTTTGGAACCACCTATTTGCTGACCATCCGCTGCAATGATAGCTGCCCAATCACCACCTAGGGCAACTGGATGATTCTCTTTACGTATCCTAGCCCAAATTGGTTGTGGAACTACATTCCCAAATAGCATGTCAATGTCCGCCAGATTCATTACACAGGCCTCAACTGTTTGTGCTAACTCCTTATAGTACCCAGCAGGATTCTTACGCGGATCTGGCAAGGCCTGCTTCACTGCTAACACTTCGGCTCGCTTCCATGGAATGTGTATCCATACTCTCTGGAATTGCGCCGGAGCGGCTGCAATACCATTAATAGCATCAGCTTGTACAGCATCGCGCCAAATTGGAGGAACCTCCCTCATTGGATATTGGCGATTCTGCTTCGTACTACTTTTCTCTAAGTCTCTCGGTGAACGAAGTGATGGGTCATTCCTATAACTTAAAATCAGTTCCATCGCTTCTTTTATATTCGGACCTACTATCATTCCTGCAGCAAACTCTTTCTGAACTTTAATTAAGTCTTCTAAATTCGATTCAGAGTCATCTTCTTCTAGTTCCTCACGTAAAAGAGAGCACATCTCGTCAAAAACATATCGTTGCGTTGGTTCATTCCATTGCATAAATGTATCTAGTACATCTCTTGTACTATATCTCCTACTTTTCGAAATCCATCTGAGAGCCGTGGAATCTAATATTCCCCGTTCCTCAGTACTTGGAAGCTGACTACGTCTCTGTACAGAGTCAGAGGCAGGAGTTTTAATTAAGGTTTTATAGAAAGGAGACAGAATATTAGAGACAGAATCAGTGATTCTTCGACGAACAGTTAGCGGAGTCATAATACTAGCAGATGTAGAGAACACAGAAGCAGTAGGAACAGATAGCGGGACGGTAGGAGTATCAAGTAAGATAGCTTGTGAAACAGTAGGTGTAAGCGATACAGGTATAGGTAAAGAAGCCGGCAACCCAGGAAGTGGAGGTGCCGAAGGAACATTTACATTAACCACAGGAGGTACAGGAACTTGATTCTGAGGGGCAGGAGCAGGAATACCAGGTTGTCCAGCAACCGGCAATTGAACATTTGGTACAGGTGGAGCCGTAGCACCTTGTGCATACGGTGGAGGTGACTGTAACAAGTAAGACAACAGAGGATCGTTTTCGGGGTCCTCTACTATCTTAGTTGTTTTCGATGGCAAGGCAGGATAGCACTTGTCAATCGCTAAATTATGCTCTCTAATGGCCACCTCTACGGCCTTCTCATACTCGTTGACTTGCAGCTGCTTAACAGCCTGTTCTAAAGTCAACTCTTGCTCTTTCTGTTCTTTCTTCAACCTTTTAATTTCTCTCTGTTTAGATTCTTTTCGCCAGTAACGGAAAGAATCAAACATTGCCGGCCGGGCTTTCTTCTTAAACAATTTCACTTCTAAATTGTCAAGGATTTCGGGTTCAAAACTACCATGTAGTGGCCAACTAAGGACACCATCCTTTTCAGTGTATCGGACCCACACCTCATTATACGATATAGGACCCACACCATGCTTACAGTAAAGATCATATAGAGGAGTCCCAATCGGAGGAACCAGACATGAGTCCTCCAATCGTGAATCACTGTTGCAACCAAAACACGACAACATACAATTTTTCCGACTTACCATTTTGTAATCCGGAACACAGAATCGAACAATACAAAAAACAGATATGTGCACTCGAACCAAGAACTTAGGCCTACCAAAAGCGAACTGATGTATCGATACCCAAACTAAACCAATAGATTATCGTAACCAGAACAACAACCAGTGATAATCTTACGAAACCAAACCAAACCAAGAACCAAAAAGGATTTTAACAACCCTCACGAAGTAACCAGCTAGCAACCACTAAATACTTAACTGAGGCACTGAAGACGTCACCAAGGAGAAAACCCGTCACGTTTCGCCGTACTAAGGACTGCACCTCGGGTCCAAGACAGGGCGACGGTCAAGGCAACGGCCCACTGCAGCCGTCCTGAACGGGAACCCTCGTGGAAGAGAACTTCGGGCCACTTTTGCGATATGCCGGGATCGATGAAGTGGGGCGCCTCCCTCAGGAATCTTCACACGAAGCTTCTTGAACTCTTCAGGCTTTTGGACCGGTACCGAATGACGTCGCCCCACGTTGGGCGCCAATTGGAGTTCTGGACTTTTTTGGTTCCGTCCAGAGGTGTCAGGGGACAACACCCAAAGACCCCGGAGTTCTACCTGTCTCGGTGCACGAATAAACAGAAACACGGGCTTCTCGATGGTGGCGTCAAAGACCAAAGGTTTATTACTGCAGGCACACAGAAGTCACAGAAACTACACACGAGCAGTATCTAGGAGCCTGTTCGATTTGTACAAAGAGGGTTGCTCCTTATATACTAAAATTTGAGCTTGAGGCAAATTCTTTACATGTAATACATTCCCAAACCTTTGTGTCCTAAACAATAGATATTTGGCGTTGCACAGGAATCGTCGACAATATCTGATGTCAAAACATTACGAACGAGGGGTTCCCACTTTTCCATCATAATCTCATGTCAACTTTTCATTCAAGACCCGGACCGCCTCATCGTAAATTTCGTTACCTCCCCCTAATAAAGGCCCAGAAGGAAAGGAGCAGAGCCAGGTGCAGAAGATAGAAAAGCAGGATAAGGGATGTTTGTAGGTTGTAAATGGGCAAGGCTACCAGCTTCGGCTGCCTAATCATGATCAGGCCAACGAATACAAGAACCAGTATAGCAGGACTGGCCTCGGGCAGAGGAGGCAGCCTTTGTCGAGTCATGCAGCTACAGCGTGTTCTGTTCTAAGGTGTGCGTGTCACTAGAAAGGTGAATCGCCAGCTATGGCTACGTGTCCTTAATCGAAATGAAGTAATCAGAGGTTATTGCGTATGTGAGGGCAAGAAACACAAAATGGCTGCCATGATCTAAGATGGATGCCATGGGTAGATCGGAAATGTGTTTGTAACAGGAGTACTCTTGCTCGTAGCATAGCGAAAACACCAGGATATGCTAAATGGTTCATTTGCGGTTCGCTGATACCAATATTATGTATTTCCGACAATATTGAAAACACGGGTTCAAATCGTCACGGAACCTCAAGATGTAATGTACTGTTGAAGTTAGTTGACGAATTGCTATTTCCAAGACAACCTGTAGTGTATGTAGTGGCGAATTCTGAAAACAAAAGAACAAAGATATTATTTTTATAAATCAGTACTTATTTTTCCAATATTGGTGTAGCGTCCTTTTTATGTGGTGTTATTGTGTGGATTTACTGCTGGGTGGATTGCAATCTTCACACTTGTGCCTCTGAAATGCATGTCTTACCCTAGGCCAGGCTACCCTAGGTGACCTGACATCCCAGGTTCTAACACTCCTCCTACTCCATTTGTGTGGTCCTAGCGGGTGCTCTTGTGGCCTTCTGGGATGGCTATAGCGATGTCGGGTGCCGAGGAGGGGTTCAGCTAGTTTCTGTCAGGAAGGCGACGTCTGGGGCGTTGGTGTCGAGTAGGTCTCAGAGTTCGATGGCATGTGTGCCGGCGGAGCGGGTGTTAGGCAGGATGCATCTGAGGAATTTGGGTTTCTTTTTGGGCGGGTTGGCGGGCCAGATGCTGGTGAAGCTGCAGATTCGATAGGAGAAGGGTCCTTGGGTGCGTGTCAGGGAGGCCTGGTAGCCAGTGCGAGTTCGTCTGGCGTTGAGTGCGTGGAGAGTGCTGGAGTGGTAGTGGATGCGGGCCTTGTGGTGTGTGCGGGGGCCAGGGATCCTGCCGCTGGGCGTGGTCCAGGCAAGGACGGGTGCAGACGGGCTGCGCGGCCTCCTTATGAGGGACTGTGGGAGGGCGGAGCAGCTGAGAGCTGAGAGGCGGGGTGGGGTGGCAAATGAGTTTGGAGTGGGGCGGGCCGCAGGGGAGCAGGGGCTGGAAGCTGAAGGGGGAGTGGGTGGGGGTCACAGAGGGCAAGGGACAAAAAGAGAAGGGGGCACACAGGAGAAAAATGACCACAAAATATCAGCAGTGGGGGCACAGAAAAACAGTTAAGAAAACAAGGCAGGCAGTACAGAGGCAAGTGAAATAAAGCAAAGAGCAGGCGGGATACCGATCAACTGGCGGCAGCAGCAGCTGTGCTCAGGTCACACAGGGGGCTGCGTGGCGGTGAGGGGGGCGACTTGCCTGGTGACTAACAGCACTGAGCCTTAACATTACTGCTCCTGCTGCACCATTAATAGCTTCCCAAGGCAAAGTCAAGAATATCTTAACACTTGTAAGATGGTAAATGCCACTACTGGACGCATAAATAATGGCGTCGGATAACAAACCGAACACCAAACACCAGGATGTTCCATATTTATTTGGTCCAAGAGGCAGCGACTTTCAAGAGTTTTTGAGGAATAAAATGGCTGTTGATGCTTACATTACTTACATCACTAAAACATGCATAATTATCGGCTGGTTTCACCTGCTGATGTTTATCATAAAACTTGTTATTTTTAATGTGTGCATTAAAAGTAGGTACCTCACTTGTGCAAGTTTATGGGTCCACTCGTATTGAAGACCTAAATTTATTTTGCACTGAGTTCACAATGAATAAATAGTTTTAAGAAGACCATGGATAATACGTGGTGAAAACCTACCTGCTTCACCCTCTGCAGCTGCACTCAAATTGAGAAAACAGCATTAATAAAGTTAGATTTCTCCTCTAAAGTAGGGGATTTTGACATTGGGGGAGGCATTTTTACAATGAAAACTATGGTAGAAAATTGAAATATTCTTGTCACTGATGGAATATTTGTCAACAAGTGGACATTGAGAAGACATCAACTCCCAACCGGTAATGGGGGGTGGGGGGGAATATGTTGTTTATACGTTTTCAATGTTAGGTCGCTCCTCTATTGGCCAAACTGCCAGTTGGTTTCCAACATTTAAGAAAAGCAGTACATGGGCCTCTGTCAATTGTTACTACCATTCCCATGGCAGTCTTTGCTGCTGTTACATCTGCCAGACGTGGAGGCAGAGCCATCATCGTTTATGGCAGAGTTAACCCAAATTGTAGGAAAGTCATTGGGATGTCTTTCATCTGGCTAAAAGAGAATCACCTGAAGTGTTACAGGCAATCATTAAACTGTTCAGCAATTTGTAAGTGGTCCTATCCTTTATTAACATTCAGAGACCAGATTTGACACCACAAATTCAAAACAAGTAATGGCAAAATCAGCAGTTCTTGCTATTGGCAATTCTTGTTTTCGATTTGTCATTATTTGCGGCAAAAACAATTGAGATGGCCCATACATGTGTATGCACAGTAGTCATCTTGGAAGTGTTTTTTAAAAAGCATAACAAAAACCATTCAACAACAAACTCATCAGAAGGCTGCGGACCATTCATAACATGGCGGCCAGAATCATCCTCTACTTCCTACACTGAGCTCAAATCACACCGCACATGAAGGAGCTCCAGTGACTCCCAGTTCACAAACAAACACAATTCAAACACCTCACCCACCGTTTAAGGGCATTACATACCAATGGCCCAGCATATCTCAAACTTAGCATCTGCTTTCACAAAACCTCTGGACATCTTTTCCCATCTGGATTCCTACTTGCACACTTCCCTCGCATATGGAAAACCAGATCTGGTGGTCGAGTCTTCTCCTACTTCACTTCTAAAGCATAGAACAATCCTTCGCTACACTTCTTGTCACTACTTGAATTCCGTAAGTACTCAAGACCTGACTTTTCCAGTAACCCCATAAGGTCCTAGGTGTAGCTTGACTCACACCTGCTCATTGCTGGGTGATTTGACAATTACCATGGAGAAGTGACCTAAATGACAGTGTCTCACTACAATTAGAGAATTTGAATCTGCGTCTGGTAAATGTGAACCTTCTAAATATAAACTAATGTTAATTTCAAAATATGTGATGGCTTTCATAATGGCAAAGGTTTGTGTTTCTTCATAAGTTATCACATGCAAGGGGATCGTGGCCTGATGCCGATGGATTAGGATGTGGATTGCAGCACTCCTGGTGGTACTCTCACATTCTGCCCCATCCTGCTGATTTTCTGTGCCCTTGCCAACTAGGGGGGTTGATGCAGCATCTGTTACACCTCCCTGCACCCCCTGAGAGTCATTGGTGAGGACGCTTGCATCACCCAGCCCACACTGCCACCAAGGGCCAGGAATGCATTCAAGGCCGCACACAAAATGGCAGTGTCTGGGCTGGGTGACCAAAGAGGCGCAGCACTAGATCTTGCCATGGTGGAGCTAGCTGAAGAACATTTGAAGCAGTGAAGTGGGTGCCCCGACCCTCGCCAAAGTGGTGGCACCCCACAGTGCACTATATGGGGACTACAAAGTCTGATGTGTAGAGGAGTCTGGTGAGCTGGAGCTGATGAGTGATGCAGCACTCCCCTGATGTGCCTGGTGGGCATTGCGCACACATCCTGATGGAAAGCATAGCCTGGAGCTTTCATTGCACCCCTAACCGTGGCAGTTAGACCTGTAGGTAAAATTCCAAGAGCAGTGGGGTGATTGCCTAAGTCCTGGAAGTGCTGCGACGGACTGCGGCATGAGTGTTGGTTGCTAAAGGGAAGCCCATGCTGATTGAAGGCCCCAATCTGTAGGGTGGGGATTTCGGTGTCCACTGTGCACCACACCGCTGCAACCATGTCACTAGAACATAGGATGGAAACTTTGGTGGTGGATTTGGACCTCGTCCGCTCCGACCAACGTAAACTGGCTCAGCAGATCAAGACCATGTAGCACAAACTGCAGAAGGTTGTCCCAGTGACACAGATTTATAGGTACAGTTGAGGGAGGTGCCGGACCAGGTCAGGGTCCTGGAGGCACAAGCAGAGGAATCTGAGGGGCTCACCCGCAGTAATAATATCCGAGTGATGGGACTTCCTCAGCGAGCAGAGGGGATGAACATTGTGGCATTCCTGGAGGACTGGCTCGGGTGAGTGCTGGCCACAGGGGGCCCGTCCCCTTTCTTTGCCCTGGAGCGGGTGCATGGTGTGCCGCACACCACTGCCACTGAGCGTGGTGCACAGACCAACGGTTGCAATCCTCCTTCATTTTTGGGATCACAATCACATCCTGAAATGTGCCATTGAGATTGGTGAACTGAGTATTGAAAACAAAAAAGTTATAATTTTCCCTGACTTTACTCTGGCAGTTCAGAGACAGAGGGCCTTGATTACAGACGCCAAGTGTAAGGTCTGTGACTTAGGCATCACATATGCAATGTTGTACCCTGCCAGACTTTGGATTACCACTGTCAAAGGAAATCAACTTTTCTCAGAACCCTGGGAGGTTTTTGACTGTCTTGAGTTGCAGCCACTGAGAGAGACATGCAACATCCCCAGACTCGCCCCATGTCAAATGCCTCAGAGGCAGTGCACCTACAGCAGCTTAGGTGCATTGTGATTGTCAGGACGATGTGAAAGTGGCTGTGAAACATATGACCCTGGACTCTGTGAGGCTGCCATCACCATTGAGGCATGCTGTGGCGGACACGGAGTCAGGGTGGAACTCGGACTCCATTTGGACACCGCCAATGGTGTAGACTTACAGCTTGTCACCCGGAGACCACTGATGATATTCACTGAATCTTTGAACTTGCATTGCAGATGGAGGAAGTGGGGGGTTTGAGAGGGTGGTCCCTGCTCTCCCATGTTTAGTGTCTTTACGGGGCAGGTGCCTGAGGGGTGCATTCATCAAGGTGTATTTCCTCTGGTTAATATTTGGTCAAGGGGTGAGTTGCTCTGCTAGCTCTCTCCCTCCTGTTGGAGATGTTATCTGTTGGGAATGGTCCTTTTTGCTGGGTTATCGCCAAACTTTTTCCTTCTTTCTCCTTTGTTTTTCCTGACCTGTAGTTGTTGGCTATAGGGCTCTAGGCACTTTACCACAGCTAATCAGTGCTAAAGTGCATATGCTCTCTGTGTAAATTGTTATTGTGATTTGTTGTCCATGATTGGCATATTTGTTTTACGAGTAGGTCCCCAGTAAATTGCACAGAGTGTGCCAGGGCTGGTAATTCAAATGCTACTAGTGTGCCTGCAGCAGTGATTTAATGTGCCACCCCTAGAGTAGCCCTAAGATGGTGTCTCAGGCCTGCCACCACAGTCCTGTGCGGAGTTTGTTAAATGCCATTTTGACCTGGCCAGTGTACACACTAGCCAGGCCTGACCTTTTCCTTTTTCTTCCACATAGGACACCCCTATGGGAGGTCCAAGGTACCCCCCTTGACAGAGCGCAGTGTATGTAAAAGGTAGGACATGTACTAGTGTGGGTAACATGTCCTGATAGTGAAATACTGCCAAGTTTGTTTTTCACTATTGAAAGGCTATCCTGCACATAGGACAGAATGGAGAATGCTATGTAACATGTTTACATGCATTACTTCCCATAGCAGCAAGATAGAAATTTGGAATCTGGTATCCCTGAACTCAGATTTTAATAACACAGCTTTTAGGTAGGATGGTTTTTAAATTCAGTATTTGAAAATAGCACTTTTAGAAAGTGACTATTTTTTTGTTCAACCTTTCTGTGTGCCTCTGCCTGGCAAGGTGAGTCAGCACTAGGCTGAATAAACCTATCTGCATTTGGAGTGGTAGGAGGAGTAGCACCTGGGCCTGAATAGGGCTGTGCCTGCCTTCCACAATGCTGGCTCCATCCCCTGTGGTGTGTCTGATGGCCCTGTCCCACACTCACAATGGAAGAAGATGTGCCCTGGCAGAGTGCGTCCAGAACTGTTTTGGACTGGATCCAGGACCCCTCACACATGAAGAATAAAAACTTTTGAGGTATAAATATCAGAGCTGCAACCCCTAAACTTTAGACTAGGAAACTTTGTGATCAAGAAGGAATCCCTGCCAAAGACAACCACTGAAGAAGACTGAGGAAAAGTGCTGCCATTGCTAAGTGTCTGGGGGCTGACCTGCAGTTGCTGTTTCTGCTAAGGAAGAGGACTAAGGGACTTGCTGATGTGTGCTGTGTCCCCCTAATTGAAGAGGAACTGTGCTGGGGGTTTGTTCTTCTGAAGACAAGAGTCTCTATGGGCCTGAGAAGTGCTGGCCCCCTGTTTCAAAAACTCAGGTATACAAATGTTTCTCAGAAGAAAATACCGTCATCATTGTGTGCCTATCTCTGTACAGACTGTGGCCTCCAGTCCTGACCTCTGTTACATCTGCCCGTATTTTGGCCAGCTCGGTGTGCTGGTTGGCACACAGCGGATGCCCAGCATAAGGTATGCCTTGCATTCAGTGTGACTCTTCCCAAGATCATCTCTGCGTTGGAGAGTGCGAGTCAGCGCACTGCCCAAAACAGTCAAAGGGACTGAAATCACCGCCACCAGCCCGGGACCCTGAAAGCGCTGAGGGTGCTGCCGGACGTGACTGGATATAAATACTGTGTGCCAGCAAATGACCGCCACTAGCCCAGGACCTAGGGAGAACTGTGTGAGTTTCACTGCTCGGCCCAAATCGGGAGGAAGAGCCTCCCTGAGAGAGAAGAAGCTCTGAGGTGTCACCTAGCAACATGGGTGCTCCTCACCAGAAGGAGCTGTGTTGGCGTCTGGAAGCTCTGAGGCGTCGCCTAGCAACGAGTAGAGTCGTCACCGGCAGGAGCCGCGTTTGAGTCTCGGAGGACTGCTTTGCCCCCCGCACGTCGATCTCAAGAAAGGAGATCTCCCATCAGCACTGTCCACCGGTGCGGGCCGTCACCCTAAACTAGCTCCCAAGGTAACATACCTGGCCGTTGTGCTGCTCTGCTTGCATTCAGGCGGGTTAGGAACCGGCGGGCGGCCTGTAGCTCTAGTTCACTCAGCGGGCCTGTCAAGGACTGTGCGGATAATTGCCAGTGGTGGGAACCCCAGCCGAAAGTAAATACAGCCCGTACCAGCCCACCTGACGAGCAGCGGTACCGGGGCCCGGTCCACAGTGCCTGTTTGTTTCAGAACACTCCTAAAGTATTGCTGGGGCATTTTTCTTTGACAATTACAGCCCACGGAGACCGAAGCCAGTCGCGGAAAGTTTGTTACCAACAAAAGAATTGTGCAGATAACAGCAAGACTGTGCAGGTGCTACAGAGAACACTATAAGCAATATTTTATTTTAATTGCTTGAAGAGAGATACTGAGTCTACAAGTTCATTTTCACAAGGAAGATTTCCAAGAAAAGATTACCTATGTACGTGGGATTTTTGTCTTTGTTGGTATTGCCTAAAATTAGATAAAGATATTTGTATTTTTATAAATAACCTGTGTGGTGTCCTTTTGTGGTGTTTTACTGTGTTACTGTGGGTGTTGGTGCAAATACTTTACACATTGCCTTGGGGATAAGCCTGTCTGCTTGTGCCAAGCTACCAAGGGGGTGAGCAGGGGTCATTAGGCGTGTGTTTGCCCCTTACCCTGACTAGAAGCAAGGGTCCCTATTTGGTCAAAGGTACCTACCTCTGCCAACTAGAGACCCCATTTCTAACAGTGTCTTATTCTTGTTTCCCCATACGGTGTGTAGAAGTTGGTTTACATGACCTACTGGTTTGCATTGATGTGCATTTCTGTTTTGATGGGGGATGCTGCCTTGCTGTCCTAGAGTCCGGGAGTTGGGGTGTTTATTTTTGTGACCCTGCAGTTGTCAGCCCTGCCTTTGAACCCTGCCAGGATGAGACATGGCATCATCATTCTTCTGCGCAGGGCTGGTGGGGGTGTCTTTAAACTCTGAGGACTGCCAATGGTAGGTAACTCTGATAATTAAAAAAATAATCTCCTGTAACTTGCGCAACTTGAATAATACATCTGAGATTTACAAAGTACTGGCATATCTAAATCAGCATGGGGTCCATAAAGCGATAGTGCAGGAAACTCACTTGAATGCACTGGATGGGGTGTCTCTTGTCAGATTACATCTATACTATGTTTTCAACATTTGCTAGGGAGACTCTCATCTCGGTGAACTTGGGTGTTCTCTATCAGGTCACTAGTGAGAAGACAGATTTGGAAGGGAGGTATTCTATTGTGACGGGCTCATTGGCAGGTCAAGATATTTGTATTGTCAATGTTTATTCACCTAATGTAGACCAGGCCACACTGTTTTCGATGCCATGTCCTGTACTCTGGCTCCTCTTCTTGCCCAGGCCCTTATTATTGGTGGTGACTTCAATTGTGTGGCCGATATAGACTTGGATCGATCGCATCTCCAGCTATGGGACTCCCCCGCCGTGCAACTGTCTGAAAAATTCTCCAACTTGCCGCACCATTGGGGGCTGGTTGATGGGTGGTTCCCTCACAACCCTTGGGATCGGGATTACTGCTACCACTCTGCTGTCCATGTGCTGCATATTCGATTGGATACTTTCATGTGCTCGCCAGATACACTGGGTGTGCACTTGGGCCTAAGCAGCCTACACTACCTACACTCATTACTGAATTTTTTATCCTCAACAATAGGAGCAATCAATTTAGACATTGCTGTTATGGTTATCAAGGGGAACCTAGAATAAATCTGTTTTTAAGTCCTCCTCAGTTACTTTTAACTCACTATTTCACTTGTGCAGCACATCAGCACTCACCATCAGGCTTTTAGAACTAAAGATCTCTGCCAAAAAACCCTCTTGTGGGGCCCGTCGGATCTTGCAGCGCCAACACCACGAGGAGCATGCGCCCGATAAGCATGACACCCTTACAGGTGTGTGAGGGCACTGATTCCTAAAAAGGAATATCCCCTCCCATGTAGCATTTGTTAACCTGAAAACACACTGTATTAGAAACAGATACCCTACTGTTATATGCATATTTGTTCTTGGGAGCAAGGGTACTGGACCTCTCTCCGGCTCCCTTTCCCCTCCTTATTGTGCACCCTAGGGATCGGGATTACTGTTACATATTTGACTGGATACTTTCCTGTGCTCGCCCGATATACTGCGTGTGCTCTCAGGCATGGAGTACTTGTCTAGAAACATCTCTGATCTTACCCCCTTCTTTTATCCCTGCAATGGAGAGGCATGCATGCTTGTATCCCAGGCTGGTAACTTAAGATGGACAATTTAGAAGACCAGGCATTCTGGAAAACCTTTTGAGAGGGGATGCAACATTATTTTTCTGAAAATGCAGGTTTAGAGTCTTTGGAGTTCAGTGAATGGGAGGCCTTTATGGTCATCGTTCGAGGCCAGTGTATATCGGAGTTAGCTGGAGTCCGCCAGCCCCTGCTGATAGAGATTACTACGAATGAGCAATCTTTGCTCGAGCTGGAGTAGCTAAAGCCTGAACAACCACTCCAGCAGACTTTGTTAAAGGCCACAGAGAGGGTAGCAGAACACATGAAGAGTCTCTGCAGTTTTAGCCACAGTGAATATATGATTCATGAACATGCTGAGAGTGGTGTGGCTGGCCCACCCTGTCTGGCGCGAGGTTTTATCCTCGAAATGGTCCCAGCTGTAAGAGATCAGCTCTGTAAGCAAGATAAAATTAATTGTGTCTTCGCTGATTACCATTCCCAGTTGTATGCCAACAATGGGCGGTAAAAGGGACTCAGTATTCAGAGATGTCTAGCAGCCCTTCCTTTTGCACTGACTTACACCTGAAGAGGCCAAAGACCTGGCAAAGGAGATATCTTTTGAGGAGATTGGAGCAGAGATAAGACACATGGCTTGGGGCAAGTTTCTGGGGACAGATTGGCTCCTGGAGTTTTATAGGGCTTACCTTGACCTGCTTGCCACGCCTAGCTACCTTATTTTAGGAGGCACTTGAGGCTGAGGCCTTACCTTCCCTTTGTGTGAGGTCCTCATTATTCCCCTGCGTAAGCTTGGGAAGCCATCCACCTATTTAAAAGTGTAAACGCCATTATCAATGTTGAATGTCAATTAAATGATCCTCAGAGGCATCCTGGCTCAGTGATTACTGCCTAAAATGGAAGGTCTGATCCACACAGATCAGTCGAGGTTTATCCCTGGCTGTAGTATGGCTGCCAACATTTGGACATTGGAGATTTCTGGTTATTATGAGGGATGGCCCCCTCCTCCCAGATTGGGCTGCTGTCTGTTTATTGATGTCGAAAAGGCTTTTTCTAGCCTGGAATGGGACTTTCTCTGAGCCTTCATTACCCAGCTAGGATTTGGATGTTGATTTTTGGAGTGGATTAGCTTGCTTTATGTGTCTTTAGCAGCACGGGTCTGCACAGGGAGGTCTACCTCAGGGCAATATAAGGTGATGAGGGGCACTAGGCAGGATTGCCCATTGTCCCCACTGCTCTAAGCCATAGCGGTAGAGCCACAGCCATGCAGGACCCCTGCTGGCATTCTTAATGCAAGTATTTCATATTGTGGGGTTACTCCAGTGGTGGTTTCTGTACCAGGGCGTAGGGGCAGTGCCCCCTTTACTTTCACGAAGAAAAAGAAAGAAATGTGCATGCTAAATCTGCATTTTTCTAAAACTTTGTATTTGCACATATAAACAGATACTTGCCACTCACTGTAATGCTATGACCCTGATGGTCACTTTTCTTAAACTTGCGAGTTGCTCCCCTGGTGGGGGTAGGGGGGGCTCAGAGTTTAGAAAGTATTTGCCAGGCAGACAACCTCTCAGCCCTGAGGTCTGTGAGGTCATCAGCTCGGCAAACACCTTTCATCAAGGCACAGTCTCCACACCCTGATGACGTGGAGGTGAAGTGAGCCCCGGGCGTTTCAGATGCAAGCCCTGTAGCTCTGCGCCTCCATGTCAATCAGGGAGTGGAGAGCATTGTTACCCCCAACCTTTCCCAACTCCTCACAGGGTGGGGTGGGACTCACCCTGTGACGGGGTGGGAAAGGGTGGGGTAAGACTCATTGCACAGATTCGACTTGACTTGAGGTGTCTGTGACTATTTCCCGCCTGGATTAATCCTTGACTCCATTGTTGCACCGGCGTGCGTGCGTCTATTCAGGCACTTGAATTGTTTACTGCCAGGCCAGCTAAGGTGGTGACAGTGCCAGTGGGGGAGCAAGGTCAGTGAGACATAGACGACCTGACAAATTTCACGAATCCTTCCTTTAAAAATAATTGGCTTGGGACGCTCCAAAAGAAGAATACTTTATTACACAAGACGCATGATGAGTTTTATTGCGAGGCCAGGAACAGGGACAGTGTATATATTACACAGTCGAGGTGAGTTTAAAAAATTCCAGCAGGGCCATCTGCCTCTTTGAATGAACTGTTGGGATTATGTTTAGGGGTAGTGGGCGAGTGGAAACCTGCTGATATTAGCTATAAATTGTACATTCCTAGGTTGGCTTCTGTTCTGACAGGACTTCACTTTTCACAGAAACTGGTATGCCTAAGCATGACATCTAAAGCGATCCCACTCAAACACTCCTCACGTATTCTACTTCAGCACAACGTGACATTATGTATTTGTCAATGCTGTTTCCCCCCCCCCATGTAAATGCATTCCTAACTCCGTATGAGAATGGACATTGGCTATTTCCCTGCGCTGTGCTAATATTGCTATCATGTTGTATAGCACCCTGCCTCTCTGTGCTACGCTCCTGCACGTGTTGCATCAACAACAAAAAAATAAAGAAAGAAATGACAGCAAATGAGGTTGGGCGGGCAAATTGTATTGTAAGGGTCTTCTTTACACCCTGTGTCAGGGTGCACCCCATAATTGAAATCTGCATACCTGCTGCATCGCCCTGTTTCTTGTTTCTGAGGTAAATAGTAAATACCCATGGACTGTAGGATCAGTGGGTCACTGGTCCCATCCTTGGGTGCACACTGTAATTCCTCTATAATTCACAGAGGTTCCACACTTTGTTCATTGTAAATTGTTCATATTTATTTTTTTCATAAACATGTTTAGTATGGTAAGTTATTCCATTTTCAACATATTGGCTTTATGGTTAGCATCAATCCAATGCATTTCGGGGCTATATACTGCCCCTTCATCAGGGAAAAGGTACTGTAACAAAGTTAGAGGGAAAAGGTGTAAGTGGTGATAGGTAAAAAACGTCATGGGTATGTGGTGTTGGGAAGACACTAGGGAGTGTGGGGGGAGGGGGTGGTGTGTATCAATTGTAGGATCACCTTAAAGAACTGTTGTCTGCCCGTGTTAAAAACAAAAACAAAACCATGCTTTCATTATGGCTTACGTATGCTGTGGATATTCCAGTTGTGCCGATATGCTGAAAAAGCAAAGGGCGCGTTTCGTAAGTCTTAGTTTAAATTAATGAAAAGCCATCGTACTATAGTGGTTCATGCGGTCCACTAACCTGGTAAAAAAGGAGGTTAGACTTCAATGTTCATCCGCTCGTAACGCCGGTCAGGACGCGAAGCGTTTCCTGCCGCGTTTGGTCAGTTACGTGTGTGACGATCACGTGGGTGATAGACAATGAAAACAGACTTGCGTATGTGGTCTGGCTTCGAAAACTGTGATAGACAATTAGGATTAACCAAGTGAAATTAAAATTGGGGTTTCATGCAGTGCCCGAAAGTGTCAAGTGTAATGTTAATATAGCGGGTGTGGTAAATAATGAAAGTAGAATACAGGTGAGTATTAACAGTGTCCGGTGGGGACATGTGACCCGTGTTAAACAATAGGGGGGGTGAGAATCATTACATACATAGAACTAAACTTTGGACTACAGTGCATAAAATGAATAACGGCAGGAAGCCTTTTAAGGCTCCATGGGCAACACTCATAGGTAGCAAGAAAGTTCGATTCTATCATTAAGGCCCATTGGCTTCTGTGTGGAAAGTCTTTGGATCCAGGTGTTTTCTCGTTGCAGGAGGTATTTGGTGTTATCTCTACCTTCGATTTTGGCGACAGTTTCCAGTATAATGAATTTTAGCTGCGAGATGTTATGTTTTTGTTCTTCAAAGTGGGTGGCAATCGAAGATTTGGTATTTTTCAATCTTATATTAGACTTATGTTCTGTTAATCTAATTTTGATTTTTCTTTCGGTCTTGCCGATATACAGTTTCCCACAGGGGCATTTGAGGGCATAGATTACGTTGCTCGAATCGCAGGTTGCATTAACTTATAGTTTGATTGTGTTACCCTTCATAGGGTGGTTGATAGTATTGCCCTTTATTATGCTATTGCAATTCCCGCAGTTGAGACAGGGTTTGGTACCAGTGTGTTTGACAGTCACAATGGGTTTGTGTTGAACCAGTTCACCTAAATTCTGGGCTCTGGTGAATGCGAATAATGGGGGTTCCAAAAAGATCTGGTTGAAATCCGGTTCCAGATTGAGTAGTGACCAATGCTGGTATATAGTTCGTTTGAATTTCATGGTAGCTGTAGAGTATTTGGAGACTACCACTATGCGTGTCTGTTGTTTTTTAAGACCAGGTTGTAGCAGTTTTTGTCGGTCCATGCTCAAAATTT
Organism: Lissotriton vulgaris; assembly: GCF_964263255.1. Taxonomy (NCBI): domain Eukaryota; kingdom Metazoa; phylum Chordata; class Amphibia; order Caudata; family Salamandridae; genus Lissotriton; species Lissotriton vulgaris. The sequence goes on along the minus strand of NC_141691.1, from coordinate 945,181,036 downwards.
TCCGTTTTGATTCATCAATGAGGTTCGGTGGATATCCTCTGTCCCTGAATTTGGTGGCAATTCGTTCAATTGTCTGTGTGGATTTCACAGGGTTTGATACGATCCTTTTGGCTCTAGCCATTTGTGAAAATGGAAGGTATCTTTTTAAATTTGGTTCATGAAAACTCGTGTAGTGGAGCATATTGTTTCTGTCGGTGGGCTTTACAAACAGGTCTGTCTCAAATCCCTGTTGGGTAATGGTTACTCTGACGTCTAAGAAATTGACGCTCTCCTCCGAAATTTCCCACGTGATTTGTATGCGTTCATCTATGTTGTTGAACTGTGTCAATAGGTCTTGTAATTTTTCGCTAGAGTTCTTCCACACGATGAAGATGTCATCAATGTATCGTGTTAGTAGCACTAGATTCTCTGTCCATTCTGGTTTTTTGAAGATGTGGGTTTCTTCATATTGTTACATGAAAAGGTTGGCGTATACCGGCGCCGCAGAATTGCCCATGGCCATTCCCACCAGTTGTTGATACCAAGTTTCTTGGTGTTTAAAATAACTTTGGTATAAGGTAAAGAGCATGAGTTCCATCAAGAACCATTGAAATTGACTGTCTATGGTGGAGTTCAGTAGGGTTTTTTCGATGGCTTCTATGCCTAGAGAGTGTGGTATAGAAGTGTAGAGGGATCGTACGTCCGCGGTACATAGAATCAGTTTGTCTTCAGGATTGATTTGCACGTTGTTCAATTTGGAAATTAAATCTGTGGTGTCTCTTGTGTAAGTTCTCATTGATTGTACTGCTGGTTGTAGGTATTTGTCAAGTATTTGTCCGATCGGTTCGTGGATACTTCCACATGTTGAGACTATGGGTCTCATGGGGGGGTCCATGAGGTTTTTGTGTATTTTGGGTACCATCCTTAGTGTGGGGCTCTTGGGATTGGTCTTGATAAGGAAGTTCTTTGTCCTATCGTTTATTGTTCCATTGTCGTGGGCTTTGTCAATAATGTTTTTCAAAGTCGTCATGTACTCCTGTGTGGGGTTCTTTTCCAATTTCATGTATGTTTGAGTATCCATTATGTGTTCCATTACTTATTAGTTCTTTAAGGTGATCCTACAATTGATACACACCACCCCCTCCCCCCACACTCCCTAGTGTCTTCCCAACACCACATACCCATGACGTTTTTTACCTATCACCACTTACACCTTTTCCCTCTAACTTTGTTACAGTACCTTTTCCTTGATGAAGGGGCAGTATATAGCCCCGAAATGCATTGGATTGGCGCCGGTATACGCCAACCTTTTCATGGAACAATATGAAGAAACCCACATCTTCAAAAAACCAGAATGGACAGAGAATCTAGTGCTACTAACACGATACATTGATGACATCTTCATCGTGTGGAAGAACTCTAGCGAAAAATTACAAGACCTATTGACACAGTTCAACAACATAGATGAACGCATACAAATCACGTGGGAAATTTCGGAGGAGAGCGTCAATTTCTTAGACGTCAGAGTAACAATTACCCAACAGGGATTTGAGACAGACCTGTTTGTAAAGCCCACCGACAGAAACAATATGCTCCACTACACGAGTTTTCATGAACCAAATTTAAAAAGATACCTTCCATTTTCACAAATGGCTAGAGCCAAAAGGATCGTATCAAACCCTGTGAAATCCACACAGACAATTGAACGAATTGCCACCAAATTCAGGGACAGAGGATATCCACCGAACCTCATTGATGAATCAAAACGGAAAATTTTGAGCATGGACCGACAAAAACTGCTACAACCTGGTCTTAAAAAACAACAGACACGCATAGTGGTAGTCTCCAAATACTCTACAGCTACCATGAAATTCAAACGAACTATATACCAGCATTGGTCACTACTCAATCTGGAACCGGATTTCAACCAGATCTTTTTGGAACCCCCATTATTCGCATTCACCAGAGCCCAGAATTTAGGTGAACTGGTTCAACACAAACCCATTGTGACTGTCAAACACACTGGTACCAAACCCTGTCTCAACTGCGGGAATTGCAATAGCATAATAAAGGGCAATACTATCAACCACCCTATGAAGGGTAACACAATCAAACTACAAGTTAATGCAACCTGCGATTCGAGCAACGTAATCTATGCCCTCAAATGCCCCTGTGGGAAACTGTATATCGGCAAGACCGAAAGAAAAATCAAAATTAGATTAACAGAACATAAGTCTAATATAAGATAGAAAAATACCAAATCTTCGATTGCCACCCACTTTGAAGAACAAAAACATAACATCTCGCAGCTAAAATTCATTATAGTGGAAACTGTCGCCAAAATCGAAGGTAGAGATAACACCAAATACCTCCTGCAATGAGAAAACACCTGGATCCAAAGACTTTCCACACAGAAGCCAATGGGCCTTAATGATAGAATCGAACTTTCTTGCTACCTATGAGTGTTGCCCATGGAGCCTTAAAAGGCTTCCTGCCGTTATTCATTTTATGCACTGTAGTCCAAAGTTTAGTTCTATGTATGTAATGATTCTCACCCCCCCCTATTGTTTAACACGGGTCACATGTCCCCACCGGACACTGTTAATACTCACCTGTATTCTACTTTCATTATTTACCACACCCGCTATATTAACATTACACTTGACACTTTCGGGCACTGCATGAAACCCCAATTTTAATTTCACTTGGTTAATCCTAATTGTCTATCACAGTTTTCGAAGCCAGACCACACACATACGCGAGTCTGTTTTCATTGTCTATCACCCACGTGATCGTCACACACGTAACTGACCAAACGCGGCAGGAAACGCTTCGCGTCCTGACCGGCGTTACGAGCGGATGAACATTGAAGTCTAACCTCCTTTTTTACCAGGTTAGTGGACCGCATGAACCACTATAGTACGATGGCTTTTCGTTAATTTAAACTAAGACTTACGAAACGCGCCCTTTGCTTTTTCAGCATATCGGCACAACTCGAATATCCACAGCATACGTAAGCCATAATGAAAGCATGCTTTTGGTTTTGTTTTTAACACGGGCAGACAACAGTTCTTTAAGGTGATCCTACAATTGATACACACCACCCCCTCCCCCCACACTCCCTAGTGTCTTCCCAACACCACATACCCATGACGTTTTTTACCTATCACCACTTACACCTTTTCCCTCTAACTTTGTTACAGTACCTTTTCCCTGATGAAGGGGCAGTATATAGCCCCGAAATGCATTGGATTGACGCTAACCATAAAGCCAATATGTTGAAAATGGAATAACTTACCATACTAAACATGTTTATGAAAAAAATAAATATGAACAATTTACAATGAACAAAGTGTGGAACCTCTGTGAATTATAGAGGAATTACAGTGTGCACCCAAGGATGGGACCAGTGACCCACTGATCCTACAGTCCATGGTTATATTTCAACGTCGTGGGACACCAGACGTCACTTGAGTAGCACCTAAACTTAATTAAAACGCCTAAAATTTCATCAACTTGCTGTGCATCTACCCAAATAACTTAACAGTAAATAGTAAATACCCAGATGAGGGGCTTAGTAGTGTGAGGTTTACACCAATATTGCACATATGTGTTCTGGCAAGAGAAAACTGCAGAAAGTCAGTATATGTGCTTGTGGCACACATGTGGTATGTGGGTGTGAGGTATTTGTTGTGTGGGATGCATGAGTATGTGGATTGTGAGGTGGAATGTGTTATGCAGTGTGTTCGAAATGTGTGAGTACTATGCCATTTGTGATCTAGGCAGCCGGTTTAAGAGCGGTGTTAAATGGTACTATTGTACCACATGAAATTATTTACTTGGTGCAAGCTGAGAAATGCTGAAATTGTTTTAACACCATTCTGATGTGTAGTGGAGTGGAGTAGCGTGCATCACTCTCAAAGCAGATGCTTCATGAGACTGCAGCATGAGTGGTTGGTAGCACTTAATGCATGCAAATGTACATGCAGTATTTCTGAGACTCTCTTTCAGATATACACTGGAACGCGCATACACTTGTCTGCCCCTATCAGTACACGTATCTCTTATTGTATATACACATGTGCATTAATGGACGTGTGTGTCATGTGAATATATGTGCATGCAAGCATGCACAGCCAACACACTTAAGTACAAATGTGGGTTTTGCCATATCTGTCTCTGTGTTTAGATGTGTAGGTTTATTAGCATACACTCACTTTTTTCTGTTTACATATGGGACTTTCTGTATATGGGCATGTGTTAAGTTATAATATAGTCCTTATTTACTCAGTGCTTTACATCACCATTGTGTCACCACAGAGGGACGAGGTGAGTGGGGACTGATACCAACGGATGGGAAAGAGACATAGATGGAAATGAGGGACTAAGAGTAAGGAAGGCAAACATGCAGTCCCAATGAGGAAGGAGCCTTGAAGAGTTTGTGGTCTTCCACCAAAGCACTCATACAGTAGAGGGCAGGGCAGAAGTGAACTATGAGCAGCTACGTCTTAGGCATCTGGCTATCTGGTAGGAAGTGGGGATCAAGGGATGTATTGAGAAGAGAAAGCAAGAGAGGGGAAGAGGTGCTAGATGAGGGTGGTGGCACACCTTTCAAGAGATACTAGTGCAGGCCAGGAAGATCTTCTGAGAGTCATGAAACTTCTTCCTCTTGACTCTCCCTGGTGTCTATGAAGTCAAGCCTTTGATGCAGCCTCTCTAAACTAGATACATTTATCGGTTTCCACAGCTGTAAAAGGGAGTAGGATCAAAGAGAAATTTGAGGGTTCCTCATTTCAAGAGGTGCTCAGTGAGGACGTTGGGAAAAGGGTCATCCCACAAGAAGTGAGAGGCTTGGCCATGCAGCTTCCCGGTAGGTTGTCTAGCTTGTTGATCTGATGAAGCGCCTGTTCTTTGAGCCTGGCCAGGGATGAGCTCACGTTTGGAAGAAGGAAGTCAGGAAGATGGAAGTCAGGCTTGCCTGCCAGGCCAAAGAAAGCTATTTTTTTTTCTTTTTTCTTCTTTAAATGAGAAAGGAATAAGCATCTTTTATCGCATTTTTGGTAAATTTGATTTGCAATGGTGACTAACACCCTCCCCCGGCAAAAAAAGGCTGTGCACCCTGACCCCTGCCGAACAAGCCCAACCTCACCACTCCCAAACCTCACCAGCCGCCACTGGGTTACTCATTATATTTCCATTCTTGCTGATCATAGGGTCCTCTCTCTCAAGAATGTGCGCATGTACCCTGAGAAATTGGAGAAGATCTAGCCTAATGGTGAGAGCGGTTGACATCAAAGTTGGGGAACTGGGTTCAAGTCTCGGTAGGGACGCTCAATATCCTGTGATTATGGGCAAATCACTTAATCTCCATAGGCCTAACAACAAATTAATGGGTCTGTCTGTAATGCAACTGGTGTTCATGTAAAGTGCTCAGAAGCCTTCGAGTCTAGTTCACTCTATATAACCCCCACCCCAATAAAAGTGGTGCGACTTGTCAATACTTTTGTGAGGCCTTTGGCCTGCTTGTCAACTGGCTCAAGACCAGCTTATTCCAGGACCGGGAATATCTGTGTATGCCCCCAAATCTGTGAGGCATGCGCTGGGAGCAGGGGCAAGTGCAATATCTGGGGGTCTGTCTGCATCAGACTGTCCATGAGTTCTTGGAGGGAAATGTGAGGGCAGCAGCAGCAGTGTTTCAGGCTACTGTGGGATTCTGGAAGCTGCTTCCACTCTTGTAGCTGGCCGGTTAGCAATAGCTAACATGATGATTTTGCTCCACCTTCTTTATTTCTTTGCTGTACCCCTGGTGATTGTGGTCCAGGATGTATTTTGGGAATTGGACACAATTCTGATTGGCCTCATTTGGAGCAGGGGCTGGCATTATCTAAGCTGCAGCAAGCGTGTGTGGACCTGGGGATGGGTGCCCTTGACCTTGAGTCTTGCCAGCTGCAGTGGTGTATGGGTTGGTTTCAGGAGCTGGAGCCGGGCCCTACTTTGGACTCTGTTGCTTGACCCAATCGGGGCTCCTACTCTGGGTCAGCAGCACCTTTTGGTACAACTTAAAATTTGGTTTAGGGTGGTCAGCTGGACACAGATGTGCGGCTGCTTTTCCCAACTATTGCCACTTCAGTACCTACTCACATGGGTCGGGGGATTAAGCGAGGTTGCCTGCAGACCTGGGTAGTGGTGGTTGTAGATCCAGTGGATGCACTTTATACAGAGGATGAGTTGCACTCCTTTGAGGACCCATTGGAGGATTTTGACCTCCCGTCATGGCAATTTCTACAGCATGGGACTCTGACTGCAGCGGTGCAGAGACTCTGGGGGTTAGCGGGATCCTGAACACCGATGCATTGTAGTTCTCAATTTATTTGTGATGATGCAGCAACTCGGAGACTAATGTCCGGGCTTTACGGGGCGCTCCGGGCATGCATGTCACTGCCTCTTACTCACCTATGGGAGAGATCGAAGGCCGATTTGGGGTCGCCCTCGATGGATGGAGTCTGGCTCAAAATTAAGGAGGCTTTACCTAGGATGTCATGCCATGCCCCTACAACCTTATTCACTATAATATTCTTTACTGTACATGCATGTCCCGGTGCCACGCAGAAGGTGGAGGCCTACTCCACATGTTATGGGGCTGTGTCCACCTGGCCTCTTCTTGTTTCAAGGCGCTGGGCTTACTGGCTGAAGTCACAGAGGGCCCGCTGGACCTCTTCCCCAGGCTATGTTTGCTGGGGATCTCTCCCTGGCTGGCTAAATATAGAGTAAAATACAGGTTCAGTGATTTGGCCCTGGTGCTGGCTGAGTGGTGGATTATAATCCAGTGGAAGGATACTGCAGGCCCTAAGGTTGAGCGCTGGAGAGCTGATCTGCTTGAATGGATGGGCTGGGAGAGGGGCACATTTCTTCTGGAAGCGCACCAGGGTAAGAGACCTGTTGATTTTGCGTGGGCTTGGGAGGAGCTAACTGATGCATTGAGAGCAGAGAGGACACAATGGGGATAGTGAGTTGGGTTAGTTGCCTTATAGATCAGCCTAGGGTGGCTTTCAGCTGAGGGTGCCCACCTGGGGGTGGCTCTTGGATGTTGTTTGGTTGCCCCGGTCCCAAGGTGGGTTGGGTGATTTTGGGTAGTGACCAAAATGCACCCCCGCCTCTGCCGAATGTTGTCTCAGTCCACTCGTCCCAGCACATCAAATGGAAAGAAGAGTGAAAGGTATAAATACCACAGGTTTCAGGGATGGAGGGTATTTGGTTGTTTTACATGAACAGGGGGGCATCCTCCGATTGCAATGATACATTCCAAGCTTGCCCGGTAATTTGGCTGGGAGAAGATATGGAACTCATATATATGGAGGGATGTTATCTTTCTTGGAGGAGTTGTAATGCATTATTGGAGGTGCACCCTCGTTATGTGATGCTATGTACTCCCCTTTGTATATTGAATGTAGATAGAAAAATTTACAATAAAATCTGTTTGCAAAAAGATGTGAGCAAATGCAATGCTTAGTATTGCTATTAAAGATAGACTTATTAATTATATCTAATATACAGTAAGTAAGAGGTCTTAAATGGGGTGGAAGGAACCGATAGCAGGCCTGTTTGATACCTCTAAGCTTCCACTTGAGAACAGGTTAGGCGCTTCCAATGTTTTATTACTATGAACACTGAACTTTTAAAGGGGGAAGTCCGAATGCCTTTTGGTGATAATTGTAACCAATGCAGGAATGTGTGCAGAGAGTTGTATTTTTTTCTCTGCACAGAATGGTATTTTTTCTCTGCACAGAATGGCCCTTAAAGCAAGTGGGCCTTAGTTTGTACCAGTTGTAAATTATTTTTTTTACCGGTCATAAAGCAATAATTAATATAAAGCTACAGCTTTTCGTTTTCTAAAACTATTTTTTATAAACATGTATAACTGGGCAGTCATCTGAGTACAAGTTGTGTGATTTAGCTGTTTCCTCAGTTGCCCCAAAGATTTAAATGAATTCATACATTTCAATAAACAAGGCGAAGAAATATCAAAATAGATATATGTTAGGAGCTTTAAAGCTCAGATCTCTATATTGCTCGCTGATGTAAGCCAGCCGTGAATTCAACTAGCACATAAAATGTTTCGAGGCAAGAGGCAAGAGAACAGTGATGAGTTACCCTATAATGGAATTGGAGAAAATAAAGTGATTCTTTTAATAAACGACAACAACATTAATGGTTTGAAAAGTAGTATAACACCAAATACATTTCTGTGAAAAAAAATGTAAGTGGGTTTTTGCATTATTTCTTCTGAACTGATTCAGCGTGTGTAAAGCTGAACTGGCTATTGTCGAGTTTATTCATATTAGCCCAGAAGCCCCTACCCAAAAAAGATCATTTGCATATGCTACGAAATACCTTGGTACAAAGGGGCAGATTTATGAAGGGCTTGCGCCACGTTTACGCCGCCGTTGCGTGACGCAACGGCACGGAAACGTGGCGCATCCCTGTGCCCTATTTACAACGTGACGCATCTAGGAGATGCGTCACGTTGTACAGCACTGCGCCATGAGGAGGCGTTCCTGCGCAGGGGGGGCGTTCCTGCGCAGGAACGCCTCCTGAAAGTGGCTGAGTGAAATCTATGTGATTTCACTCAGTCACTTTCAGGGCAATGCTGCGTCAAAACCCTGCGCCTGCTTGAAGCAGGCGTAAGGCTTGAGGCAGCATTGAAAGAATAGGCCCCCCCAGAGCATTGCTGGAGCTGCGTCGCGCTTGCGACGCAACTCCAGTAATGCGCCACATTTCCGGCACAGATGCGTCACGCATCTGTGCCGTTTTTGCCCCATGGTGCGCCTCATCATAAATGCGGCGCACCATGGGTGGCGTAGCTGTGGCGCACTGTGGCGCATGTTAACTGGCGCATCCCTCGGGATGCGCCAGTTAACATAAATCTGCCCCAAAGTGCCTGCAGGTAGTGTTTTACGTCATAATTACATTTCGACTGAGTGTAAATAACTACGCCCACGTATTTATGCCATGAAGATATGTTTACTATGTAGGTACAGATATAGATATATATTTAGGTATAGAAATCTTAACTGACTTACATGTTCATACATTTTTGGGGATATTTTGTTCTCGGTATTCTGTCTCACTGATATAGTGTGTTTGATATTCGTGGGGGTGCATCAAATGTAATCAGCTCTGATCCTTACATTTAACATGCGATTCTATTTACTCACCTATATTGGTGGGAACATTTAACTAGCCTCTTTCTGAAATTTAGTGTTTCCTTGTGGCTGGTCTTGTACTTTATGCATTTTTTCTTAGGATGGCCCTGTTAAGTTAAGGATTCCTCAGTGATATATTTCCTTAATAGGATTGTTTTGACTTTGTTGAAGCTCAGCAATAATTCATACTAAATATTAGCAGTCTCTCACAGACCAACAGCCATGTTTCCAACAGCGTACTGTCACTAACACTTGTGGCACCCTGTGCGACAATGCTTGTTGGCGCCCCCTGACCACCTCTCCCACGGATTCCCTCAAAATGCACCATTTAACAGTGCCCCTCTAGTCTCTATATCCACTGTCTCTCAGATTAATTTAGTTTTATAGCACCACTCATACCAGTGTAAGGTGTCAGAGCACTTTACATCACACACACATTGCACATAGACATTCATATGTGTGTAAATCATTGTATAGGAAATGCTACATCAGACAGGACTACGAGGTGTAATGTAGGAGTGACATGTCATCAATACTGGTAGGCAATATAGTTTAAGAGTCCTTATTCTTTAAAGCACAAATTCAGATTTTAAAATGTAACACCATTACAATAATAAGAATTGTTTTCTACCCAAATCCAATATTAGGATAATGAAAGACTGGGCAAAAAAACATATATCTCTAACATATACCTTGCAGTTGGCATACATCTCTTTGATGACAGTGAATAGCTGAATATTCTATATTAGGATTTTGACTTATAATGACAAGTAAAAAAAGGAGCTCTCTTACAGAAGCAGTAACACACAGACATATTTGCATTATGTGCAGTTTGTTAGCTGCATGGTACATGTTCTTAGCAGCAGGCATTTTAAGCCTCTGCAATACCTTAGGATTGGTCCAAACTTCCACTAAACAAACCACTGGTCTCTTTCCATGCCACAGTTATCTTGACATTTTAATTGATGCCTGAATATTGCTGGAGGCCAGGAACACTGTAGCAGGTGCTCTTAAAATGATAATGTACTTGCAAAAATGACGCCCCCATCCCAAGTCAGTGCCCGGTGCGGTGGCATCGATTGCACTGCCCTGGAGCCTGTCCTGCGTACTGTAGTCGTCTACATCTATGTTTTGCATCTACCACAATGTAAAGAATTTGTTAATTCCTGAGGAGACTAGGCACATCTTTTAGTTCATTATTCTTATTACTGTTCAACCAATCTCTTCCTCCAAACAAGATATGGCTGGTGGTCCATGAATTATCTTGTGTAAGGTATAGTGTATTGCAATATTTCATGACTGAACCTTTTTGGCTCCTAACATACTCCATAGAGCTGTGACATCAGTGTCAGAGCACAATGCCAGGAAAGATGGTTTTAGAATGTTGAGTTTGCAAATACATGTAGCAGAATAAAGACATGTAATACTAAGCTCTGTGTGCGGTGTGGTACTTGGTGGGTACCCAGACTGGAAAGACACTACCAATGGCAACAAGTGTGTGATAAGTAGCCCAAAGAATTACAGTGCTCTCCCAGAGAGTTTCCCATGGTCCAATCAAACTGCTCATGCATGCCACGTGTCGCTGTAAAAGAACAGCATCGACACTTCATGCATGTGGAGTTAAAGTGCAACACCTGCTGATGTGAAGCAAATGTAGACAAGGGAAGCGTTGCAAAGAATTTACACATTTATGGTTGAGAACCTGTTTGCCTAGCCTATCATAAAGGTACCATTCCGCGACGTAAGATAAAATTGTTCAGTATATGGAGTGTTAATGTTGAAAGCAGATTCAACCTGGTTTATAAGTGCAGTTTATTATAAGCACAACTCCCAAAATAAGGATGGGAACAGAAACTCTGCAAGGTGGAGATTAACCAGGTACTACAAAAAATTTAGATGAAAAGAAATAAATGATTTAGTGAATGCCCCGAAGAGAGTCATCGTACAAACTCACTCCAGAATCGATGACATTACATCGCATGCCAACACACCGCATGCCATTATAACGTTGTTGTAACATCGCAAGTGGTACTACAACGTGTAGCATTCCATGCACACTTTTATATCGCATATGCCCTTGCCACTCATGCCATTACAACACAAATGTATGCATGGGAAAGGCGTATACCTGACATAAAACCATAGAAATTCCAACGTTATAGTTAGTTGGACTCACTATAACTTGCGCGCCTGCAATGCACTGCTGATGAAGTCACATATTACATCACTCATGACAACGTCAGTGACATCACTCATGACATCACTTATGACACCATCCTTGTGACAGAGTGACAGACCTCCTTTTAGTGTAATGTAACCCTTGAAACACATATTTAAAAATAGAAACTAACATTTTCAAAAAAATTGAGATACCCATACCAGTTACAACAACCAATTCAGTAATTCCACCATCTATATACACATCCACTCATTCACCAACAGTTCTATATAGTCACTCATACATATACTCCCTCATCATATGTAGTGGTACATCTATACATCCTGTTATACACCGACAGTCATCCAAAAGTTACTCACACACATACTCACACATGCAAATAAATTATTGAACATCCACTTATTTGCATATGTATGTATGTGTTTCTATAAGTGATTGTTTAAGAGAGTAAGTATGTGTAAGTTTCCTTAGAAGTAAGGTGGTAGTGTGTGTATAGCTGTATATGCCAAAAAATGGATGTTCAATATTTTATTTGCATGTGTGAATATGTGTGTGAGCAACTTATGGAAGACTGTCGGTGTGTTAACGGATGTATAGGTGTCTCACTACATATGATGAGTGAGTATATGTATGACTGACTATATAGAACTGTTGGTGAATGAGTCCATGTGTATATAAATGGTGGAATTACTGAATTGGTTGTTGTAACTGGTATAGGTATCTCCACTTTTTTGAAAATGTTAGTTTCTATTTTTTAATATGTGTTTCAAGGGTTACTTTTTAGTGAAAGGAGGTCAGTCTCTCTGTCACAAGGATGGTGTCATCAGTAATGTCATGAGTGATGTCACTGACCATGTCATGAGTGATGTAATATGTGATGTCATCAGCAGTGCATTACACGCGCAAGTTATAGTGAGTCCAACTAACTATAACGTGGGAATTTCAATGGTTTTATGTCAGTAAAATTTCCAGTTAACTATAACTGGTGTGAAACCTATGATTTTTTCAGTGAAGTTAATAGGTTTTTTAAATGCTAATTCCTAACTATAACTAGTGTGAAACCTATGGTTTTTTCTGTGAATTTCAAAGGTTTTTTTAATGCTAATTCCTAACTAAAAGTCTCACTTTATAAGTAAGACTGTTAGCGCTATAGTTGTTCTTTAGAACACTCTGGTACATACTATCATTGCGCTATACTTGCGCTACATCTGGCTGATATTTGGGCTACATTTGTAATTGTCTCTGGTGGCCATCTTTGGGCTACATTGGGCTACATTGGGCTACATTGGGCTACATTTGGGCTACATTTGGGCTCTAACATATATAAAGCCCAAAGTAGGCCAATATATATTTTTTTAAAGTTAATTTTCTTAAAAACAACTGGAGCATATATCTTGAGACATAGCAAACGCACATCGGGCTAGCAGTCCTTACAATTTTTCATTTTTTTTAAAATATATTTTTTTATTTCAATTTTTTGTCTTGGAGAGCTCCCGGTGCGCGCCCCGGTGAGCGCCCCGGAAAGCGTGGTATTTTTAAGCGCCCCGGGGCGCGAACCGGGAATCGTCCCATTAGCGCCAATGTCGCGATCGAAAACAACATTGTGACGCGTCGCGTAAGCGTGACGTATCGCGTAGCCGCGTGATGCGTCTTATGACGCGCTGCGTAAACGCACCCGGAAGCGCTCCGCGACGTGGCCTGGAGCACGTAACATAAGCGCGCCGGAGCGTGTAACGTAAGCGCATCGGGTTATGTGACTTGAAAATAACACTTTTCATAGGTTCTCATCATTTTTTTCTCCAAATAATGAAAGCCCCCTCCTTTTTTCCTCATTCTTACTTTCTTCATTGAGAGACCAAGAGCTATTTTGGAGGAAACAATGGCTTCACTTGTTGCTGCAGCTGGTGCGCCCCCACCAGCACCCCCACCACCAAGAAAAGAAGGTCCACCACCACAGTTTCTTGGAGGACAAGAAGAAGAGGAGTAAGAAGAGGAGGAGGATCAACAACGAAGGCACTTCCTCCCAGAAGAACCCAGACAAAGGCACGTTAAAGTGCACTTCATTTGGCAATTTTTTTCTTTTCCAGATGACCAAAAAAAGGGGAACACCCCCAAAGTCACCTGTCTTATTTGTGACAAAGTTCTCTCCAGGAGCAATCCCTCAAAGAAATATTCTTTTGGTAATTATACCATGATCCGCCACATGGAGAGGTGGCATCCCAATAATTTAGCTCAGGCTGAAGTCCAAGACCTTCGTACCAACCCACCCCCTGTGGCCAGCACTTCCTCTTCAGTACCCTCACTTTCTGGTCCTGAAGAACGGCAAATGGTGCCAAATGTGGCAAGGTCAAATTTCTTTGCATTTTCTGTGGCAAAACTTTATGCTATGGTGAACTTAGCGTCACCTTAATAAATAATGCTATAGACAACCACAAATGCAGCAAGGAAAGAAAACAGTAATTCTTTTCTTTTTTTTTGCTCCTGCTGAGCTATTTCCAATTCCCTGTTTTTTGTTTGTTCCCTTAAAACCCCCCCAAAAATATAAAATTGTTCAAAAACACAAAAAAATAAAAAAATGTTCAGAAAAATAATAAAAAAAATGAAACAACAAAAAAAAAAGTTATTTTCACAACTACGTTCCATTTATAAAATATTGCCAATATTTTTTAAACTCTGGCATTCTTTTTTCTCTGTGGTGCGCTTCCCTGTGCTCTCAACGGTGCGCGTACTGGGCGCTCCCCCCGCGCAAATCAAAAAAAAATATGTGTTTTGCCCCGCGAGGCGTTTTTATAGCCCCCACATCAAACCTAGGGGATCGGGGGGGTCTACCCTGCCCCCTTATGGTAATTTCCCCCTTTGTTTTGGCAACCTCTTGTGTCTCGATCCTACCGAGACACAAGATGGCGGCCGCTCCGGACTGTTTCGAATGTTTACAGACACCCAAGAACCAATCAGCTTTCTGCGCGCAAGTCGCGTGGCACGCCCGGAGTGCTCCCCGGAGCGCGTACCGGGGCGCGGCCATAGATATATATATATTTTTTAACCTAAATTACTCAAAATCCACTGAAGCACATATCTTGAGACATAGCAAAGGCACATCGGGCTACCAGTCCCTACAATTTTGCCAAGTTTGGTGGAAATTCATTCAGGTGTTCGGGCTAAAAGTGAGGTCGACCGCCCTATGGAAATTAACATGGGGAAAACACGTTTTGGGTCCCCCCTTTTATCTCGGCCCCCGCGTCACAAATCCCCCCAAACTTTCAGGGAAGGACCAGGGCGCCGCGAGGCCATTTTGAGGAAATTTTCAGGCAGATTCGTCAACCGGCGCAAAAGTTATTCCAAATAGAATTTTGAGATTTAACATTGAAAAAAATCCTAACTATGACTACATATTGGAGACCGCCAGTAGGTAATATATATATATATATATATATATATATATATATATATATATATATATATATATATATATATATATATATATATATATATATATATATATATATATATTCACTAAAAAAAACATAGGTTTCACCCATGTTATAGTTAGCTGGACTTTCTCTCAGACAAAACCATTGAAATCCCTCCATTATAGTTAGTTCAGCTAACTATAACTTGCACGCCCGCAATGCATTACTGATGACGTCACATATTACATCACTCATGACACGGTCAGTGACTTTACTGATGATATCATCCAGTGAATGTTTTTCTTTCTGAAAAATAAATATTTTTTATATATGTATATCTAAAAGTTGATAGCAGAATACATGGGTAAATAAGTGTCTAAATGGATGTTTTTTTTCTAAAACTGATTGTATAACTGACTGATTAATTGTATCTTAATGATTACATGAGTTACTGAGTGATGTTTAAATATGTAAAAATCTGTACCAGTCTCACTCATTTTTTGAATACGTGGCTGCATAGGTTGGTGAGTAGCTACATGTGTGTCTATAAAGGGTATTAGTTGTTTTTTTGATTATCAGTATAAGTGTCTGAGTGTCTAAATGTTTCGGTGGGGGATATTACCGCATTGATGCATGAATGAGAAACTCATTGTTAATATGTGGTTTGAAGACAGCATGTGTGCAGGACTGTATAGGTGGATGAGTGTGTGTATAGGTGTGTTAGTGATTGAATGACTGTCTCAATACTGAGACAAAATATGTGAATATTGGTGTATATAAGTGAGTATATATGAGAGTGAGAGATTAGAACAGTTCCTGCATAACTAAATATGTGTATCTATAAGTGATTTTTTAAGAGAGTTAGTATGTGTATATTTCTGTACAAATAAGTGTGGTGGTGTATATATAGCTATATATGCAAGCAAATGGATGTTTGAAAGTTTATTTGCATGTGTGAGTATGTGTGTGAGTAACTCTATGGATGAGTGTCGGTGTGTAACAGGATGTATAGGTGTATGAGAACATATGATGAGTGAGTACATGTATGAGTGACTTTATGGAACTGTTGGGGAATGAGTGGATATGTATGTAGATTTCGGAATTACTGAATAGGTTGTTGTAGCTGGTATTGGTATCTCCATTTTAAAAAAATGTTAGTTTCTTTTTTTGAAAGTCTGTTTCAAGGGTTATATTACGCTGAGAGGAGGTCTGCCACTCTTTCACAAGGATGATGTCATCAGTGAGGTCATCAGTGATGTCATTTGAGATGTCATTAGTGATGTCATGAGTGATGTCACTGACCATGTCATGAGTGATGTAATATGTGACGTCATCAGTAGTGCATTGCGGGCGCGCAAGTTATAGTTAGCTGAACTAACTATAACGGAGGAATTTCAATGGTTTTGTATGAGATACATGTCCAGCTAACTATAACATGGGTAAAACCTATGGCTTTTTCACTGAATTTCGAAGTTTTTTTTAAATGCTAATTCCTAACTATAACGTGGCTGAAACCTATGGTTTATTCTGTGAATTTCTAAGGTTTTTTAAAAAAAATTTCAGTGAATTTCTAAGGTTTTTTAAATGCTAGTTCCTAACTATAACGTGCCTGAAACCTACGTTTTTTTCAGTGAATTTCTAAGATTTTTTAAATGCTAATTCCTAACTATAACGTACCTGAAACCTATGGTTTTTCAGTGAATTTCTAAGGTTTTGTAAATGATAATTTTAAAATGTACTAATTATTAAACTTCTTTCTTTTTATAGTAATTTCCTACATTTTTATTATAAATTCTTATATTTATTTTATGTTTAAAGTTACATTCCATATTTTTTATGTAAAATAACAACAAAAGTAAATTAAAAAACTAATGCACTGCTAGTAAAACTGCCTGGGTGAATTTGTAAGTGTTTGTTAGAGACAGATTTACAACATCCTTGTGCCTCTTTTACACCGCCGTTGCATCACTTTTCTGATGAAGCGGTGGTGCAAAAGATGCGCGATGGTATGTTGTATTTAGAATTTGACGTATCTGGGAGGTGCGTCACATTGGAAATCCCTGTACCAGAAGGAGACATTCCTACATGGGGGGGGCGGCGTTCTGGTGTAGGAAAAACTCCTAAAAGTGGCTGACTGAAAGCTACAAGATTTCACTTTGTCACTTTTGGGTTCATGCTGTGTCTAAACCCTGCAGTACCTTGAAGCAGGTGTAAGGATTGACACAACAGTCTGATCATAGGGCCCCCAGAGCATTGCTGGGGATGTGTTGCACTTGCAACATAACTCAAACAATGCACCACCATTACAGCACAGATACATCACATATAAGTGCCATGTTTGTCCCATGGTACACTGCATTGTAAATACGGCACATCCATTGTGGTGGTGTCATGAAGCACAATAACTGACATATTCCTGGGGATATGCCAGTTTTGTATATGTGCCCATAAGTGTTTTAATGTAGTGAATGGATTACTACATACCGATGAAGGAGTCACTACAAAACTAAAACAACAGTGACAGAGTGTTTGGTGGAAGTGTAAGGATACAAACTGGTAAATTGAATGTATAAAACACAAATTTGCAAGTACATAGAATACTGCATACATCGTCTATAAGGGTTTGAAGCAGGCTATGCCCTAAGGCCTATTTTAATGCATGAGTACTTAGGTAGTGAGTGGATGATTACAGTTCTGCAAGGAAAGAACCTGATTGAATTTATAACAGCCTCAGTTTTAACACAGTATTCAGCTAAAAACACATACTGCTGAATGGCTCACTACAATATTGAAACAGTAGTGTGAGAATGTTTGCTGGAAGTTTAAGGATACACATTGAGGAATTGAACGTATAAAACATAAGTTTGCTGGTGCATAGAACAGTGCATGCACAGTCTATAGAGGTGTGAAACAGCCTTTGGACTAAGGCTTATTTTAATCCATGAGTATCTAGATACTGACTGGATCATTACTCTTCTGCAAAGAAAGTTCCTCACAAAATGTATTACAGCTTCAGTTTTATCACGGTACAATGGAAAACAACATACTGCTGACTGGCTCACTACAATACTAAAACAGCAGTGTCAGAGTGTTTGGAGGAAGTCTAAGGATACAGACTGGGGAATTGAAGGCATAAAACCAAGTTTACAGGTGCATACAAGACTGCATGTATACTTCATACGGATTTTAAGCAATCCATACCCTCAGACCTACTTTGCATATTTTAAATCAATACAAACATTTAAAGAATATATAACTGAATCTATAAGTGTTTCACTTTTAGTACAATAAATACATTAGTAGATAGTGCTCACACCTTTATTATTTTTAAACAATACATTTATTCCATTAACATCTCATAATTTGACACACATTCCAATAGAAGTTCATCGGAAATGTCATTCAGATCAATTCCCTCATTAGCAGTTAGTGAATTAATTTGTTCTAAAATTTTAACATAATTTAATACTTCCAGAAAATCTCCATCAAAGCTTTCGTCTTTGAAATCACACCTCATTTCTCCAGCACTAATTTCCCCTTCTTCACTGTCATTGCCTGTGACAAATACGATTAATTCTTCAATTATACTTGGCCTGTTCTCTTTCCATATTTTTCCTTTATGTTCTTGCTCCTTCTATAAAAATATAAACAGTTCATTTTATCACTTTTCATAAGATATAATACAAAACTACAGTTTTCAACTATTTTGGCCTACAAAAAATACTATATAAATACTATTATTTAATACCATTCCATTACTAGAGTGTTACTCCTTTGCAAAGCTATATAAATATAATTACTTATAAGAATATACTGTTCTTAGCATTTCTTAAATTTCGAAACCAGTCACTCCTTATGACTATAGGAAAATACTCAGGCAATTATACAAAAATACACTACTAAAAAATGTAGAATATATCTATGCACCTTACCCATTCCAAAACAATAAATGTGTTTTAGTAAAATGCAAAAGATACTATTCATTGTCCAGAATAACACTGTGTATCTGTGTATATTTAGACATCATTATCACACTACTTTTTGAATACTTCATGTCTTTACTCTATCTCGATTCCTCATCTATAACTTAGCCTAACCCTACTAATTGCCTACCTCTTCAACTTTCGAACTAGCCTCTCCTCTAGTATTTATCTGCAACCTTCTAGCTGGCGGTTCTTTATTTTTCTCACTGCTTATAACCTATAATTACGTAACATTCATTAACCTAGGCCTCTCAGTTTATTATCTAATTTGCATATTATTAATTTTCTTGTGTTCTTCTACTAACCTTTGTTTATGCTGTTGATTCTTATCTATTCTGTCAATCCTTGAATATCTTGTGTTTTTCACTAACATCCCTTCTTAATTCAACAGTGTTTCTAGTATTCCTTACTCAATGTGTTCTTTTCCCTTAAGACCTTGCTTATCACACATTTTCTCGTTTCTCGTTTTACGTTACAGAAAATACATTGAATGAATATATTCAATATTCTCTATAATGTCAGGTAAGTTTAGTCACTCAGTAACTTGTCATATGATTATTTTCCAAGAATATACCTTTGTCAACTATAAGGTATCACTTAGGTTTCTTGTATGGTTTCTAATTCTCTCTATGCTCTTCAGATGCTGAACACGACTGAGACCGTCTGCCCTGAAGGAGTCACAACAGGAAAATCAGCCGCTATGTAATGAGTGGGCTTCTTCCAACTTGGAAGCTGAATTCTAGTTGCTGGCATGATAACTAAGGTAAGTTTAACCGGGAACCTCCTTTAACTCTCTCAGAAATATTTGTGCTTTCTCTTCAGAAATATCTATTGAGCAATTGAAAATGGGTCTGAACTCAGGAACGTCGTAGGTGAAGTGCGCACTCGTTAGGGAGCGCGCGCCTCACCAAGGATTCTCCACAAGTGTGTGCTAAATGACTAGACCGCCACCACGTCTTTCCTCAAGGCGGCCATCTTAGAATTCCTCTGTTCCACTAAAGCACTCCAAGTATGTTTCTTTGTGGATTCTTCATCTCTCCTGCAGCAGCTAGGGTTTAGATAAGTTATTATCATATCCACTGATTGATGAGGGGTTCTGACATGTACACCCAGTATATCGTTTTTTGAAATATCCTTAAAAGATACAAACCATCTTTACACACTTACCTTCTTGTCCATGTTTTGTTATTTGAGCTTGTTTGAAGCACATTTCATCAACCATTTTTATCAGTTACTTGTACTTACCTTAAGCATATTCATTAATAAAAAAATCATATATTATAAAATTACCATCTGTGGAAGACACGAAAAAATACAGTTACAAAATATCTTTTACAACACAAAATAATTTGTAAAGTATTACATTTGTTTTTTTTGCTGTTTTCAGAAAATATTAAATATCACTAGAAACAGTGAGTTCAATAGTACTCATCATATAACAGCAGGCGAAAAAAAAGACAATCAATAAGATTATCTTAAACAAGCATTTGAAATGCAATAGGTCTCGCATTAGGAAAGTTTGAGCTATTGGTCTTGTAAATGACACATTTTTTATTTATGTGTTGGTTTTGTAAATAGGGAAATGAATAGCTTTGTCATTTACAATGCCAATACTTTTCATTTTTGCAAATATGACACTTATAGCATTTGTAATGCAACATGTTTTGTATTTCCATGACTTAGATGTATTGATATTACAAATAAAAATGATTTTTAATTTTTTAAAATAATTAATACTTAAATAAAAGTTCTTGTAATTTATTATGGTAATAGCTTAAACTTTTGGAAATAACTTGTGAAGATTATGTTCAGTGTATTTTATTGTGACGAAAATCCAGGAACAGAAGTGAAATATTAACATCTTTTTGTGACATTTTTAATAAAGTTTGAAACATTGAGAGAACATATTTAAAGCAGTTGTTGTTGAATGGTTGCACAGATTGATGGTGTGGTGGTGCGGAGTGATGTGGTGGCGACGAGTGATGCTGTGGTGTTCAGTGATGCTGTGGTAGCGCATAGTGATGCTGTGGTGCCCCTGAGTGATGCTGTGGTGCCCCTGAGTGATGCTGTGGTTGTGCGATAGATAGATAGAGTGAAGGCGATAGATAGAGTGAGAGCAATAGATAGATAGATAGATAGATAGATAGATAGATATATAGATAGATAGATAGATAGAAAGATAGATAGATAGAAAGATAAATAAATAGAGTGTCAGCTGGATTTAGAGGGTGTATTTGGTGTTGGAGGGTGAAGTTGGAGGGTGGTGTTGGAGGGTAGAGTTTGTGTTGGAGGGTGAAGTTTGAGTTGGAGGATGGAATTTGAGTTGAAGGGTGGAGTTGGAGGGTGGAGTTGGAGGGTGGAGTTGGAGGGTGGGGTTGGAGGGTGGGGTTGGAGGGTGGATTTGGAGGGTGTAGTTTGAGTTGGAGGGTGTGGTTGGAGGGTGGGGTTGGAGGGTGGAGTTGGAGGGTGGATTTGGAGGGTGGAGTTGGAGTTGGAGGGTGGAGTTTGAGTTGGAGGGTGGAGTTGGAGTTGGAGTTGGATGGTGGAGTTTGAGTTGGAGGGTGGAGTTGGAGTTGGAGGGTGGAGTTTGAGTTGGAGGGTGGATTTGGAGTTAGTTGGTGGAGTTGGAGGGTGGAGTTGGAGGGTGGAGTTGGAGGGTGGGGTTTGAGGGTGGGGTTGGAGGGTGGAGTTCGAGGGTGGAGCTGGAGGGTGGATTCGGAAAGTGGAGCTGGAGGGTGGAGTTGGAGAGTGGAGTTGGAGGGTGGAGTTGGAGGGTGGAGATGGAGGGTGGAGTTTGGAGTTGGATTTTGGAATTGGAGTTGGAGGGTGGAGTTGGAGTTGGAGGTTGGAGGTTGGAGTTGGAGGTTGGAGTTTTAGAGTGGAGTTGGTGAGTGGAGTTGGAGTTGGAGTGTGGAGTTGGAGGTTGGAGTTTGAGGGTGGGGTGAGGGGGTGAGGGTGAGTGAAGGTGAGGGGGTGTGAGGGGGTGAGGGGGGGTGAGGGTGAGGGGGTGTGAGGGTGAGGGGTTGTGAGGGGGTGAGAGGGTGTGTGAGGGTGAGAGGGTGTGAGGATGAGGGTGTGAGAGTGAGGGTGTGTGTGAGGGTGTGTTTGAGGTTGAGGTTGTTTGGGGGTGCGGGTGTTTGAGTAAGGGTGTGTAACGGTGAGGGGGTGTGAGTAGGTGAGGGTGAGGGGGTGTGAGGGAGAGGGAGTGTGAGGGTGTGGGTGTGAGGGTGAGAGAGAGTGTGAGGGTGTGTGAGGGTGAGAGGGTGTGTGAGGGTGAGAGGGTGTGTAAGGGTGAGAGGGTAAGTGAGGGTGAGAGGGTGGGCGAGGGTGTGTGAGGGTGAGAGTGTGTGAGGGTGAGAGTGTGTGAGGTTGAGGGGGTGTGTGGGGTTGTGAGGGTGAGGGGGTGTGAGGGTGAGGGTGTGTTGGGGTGAGGGGGTGTAGGAGTGTGATGGTGAGAGGTGTGAGGGGGTGTGAGGTTGAGATGGTGTGTTTGAGGGTGAGAGGGTGAAAGGGTGTGTGAGGATGTGAGGGTGAGGGGTGTGAGGGTGAGCGAGAGTGAGGGGGTGAGGGAGGGTGAGGGGGTGAGGGAGGGTGAGGGGATGTGAGGGGGTGTGAGCGTGAGAGGGTGTGTGAGGGTGAAGGCAAGCTCTGGCATTGGAAAGACAATGCGCACCCCTGCACCGCAGCCTGATGGACAGTGTTCATGCACCAGCGCCAGTGTGTCATACTAGCACTCCCTGCCCCCCATCCAAACCAAAAAGGGAAAAATGAATAGCCCGCAATTCTTAGCATATTTATTAATATTTGTTAACGATGAGAAAAGCCCTGGTTAGACAACGAGGCTTTATCCATCACAATCCTCGCAAGGTAACCCAAACAAAATGTGACATTTCTTTAATGTCTGCAGCCTGACAAGAACCAAAATGATGCGGACATTACACCCAACACTGTGAAAAACAGTACCTAGCTTGAAATCCTTTGCAACCCCCTTTGCAGTAGCACTACATACCGAATGAGAGCACAGACGATGCAAAAATGGGAAAGAGTAAGGCATCTATACTAACAGTCTGCACGCACGCACGCCAAAGAACACTACCTAAAGTTGTCCCTACAACACTTTCATTGAGATTGATTAATGCCTCTTTCCTTGATCACTGTGATACCTTTATTGAGGTGAAAGGAAAGGGCAACATGAATATATGAGGAAACAGGGGAAGATAATCAGTTTAACCAATAGAGTAACAGATGCACCTATGTAAGATAGATAAATATACTACTAACTTCCCAGAAAAATGAACACCTTTGTACATTGAGATTTCTCATGTTAAGAAAGGAGGGTGCAACAATTTGACGTGGATCATTGTAGAATGTGGTTTAGTAGCGAAGCCTGAATCAGAACATCCACTTATTTAACAACAGAGTACACATCTCAAGTGAATCGCTGTGGGGAGGGGGGAGGAGAAATGCGGGGGGAGGAGAAATGCGAGTCACGTTAGAGGGAGCAGAGTGGGAGGGGGTGGGCGGCAGCTTTGCAGTTCAGAGGCATCTATACTAACAGTCTGCACGCACGCCAAAGAACACTACCTAAAGTTGTCCCTACAACACTTTCATTGAGATTGATTAATGCCTCTTTCCTTGATCACTGTGATACCTTTACTGAGGTGAAAGCAAAGGGCAACATGAATATATGAGGAAACAGGGAAAGATAATCAGTTTAACCTATAGAGTAACAAATGCACCTAAGTAAGATAGATAAATATCCTACTAACTTCCCAGAAAAATGAACACCTTTGTACGTGGAGATTTGTCACGTAAAGAAAGGAGGGTGCAACAATTTGACGTGGATCATTGTAGAATGTGGTTGAGTGGCGAAGCCTGAATCAAAACATCAACTTATTTACCAACCGAGTAAACATCTCAAGTGAATCGCTGTGGGGAGGGGGGAGGAGAAATGCGGGGAGAGGAGAAATGCGAGTCACGTTAGAGGGAGCAGAGCGGGAGGGGGGTGGGCGGCAGCTTCGCAGCTTAGAGGCATCTATACTAACAGTCTGCACGCACGCCAAAAAACACTACCTAAAGTTGTCCCTACAACACTTTCATTGACATTGATTAATGCCTCTTTACTTGATCACTGTGATACCTTTACTGAGGTGAAAGCAAAGGGCAACATGAATATATGAGGAAACAGGGAAAGATAATCAGTTTAACCAATAGAGTAACAAATGCACCTATGTAAGATAGATAAATATCCTACTAACTTCCCAGAAAAATGAACACCTTGGTACATGGAGATTTCTCACGTAAAGAAAGGAGGGTGCAACAATTTGACGTGGACCATTGTAGAATGTGGTTGAGTGGCGAAGCCTGAATCAGAAAATCCACTTATTTAACAACAGAGTACACATCTCAAGTGAATCGCTGTGGGGAGGGGGAGGAGAAATGTGGGGGGAGGAGAAATGCGAGTCACGTTAGAGCGAGCAGAGCGGGAGGGGCGTGGGGAGCAGAGCCTTTGAAGAGCGGAGAAACAGATTGCCTTCAAGGCAAGTGTGAAGCAGTGGGCGGGGAAGCACAGGAGCAAATGGTAAGGTCGGGTCTGATGCAAATATGGCAAGCGCGCTGGGGAAGCCTGTGGGAGGGAGGCTGAGGCTTTGATGTGGGAAAATACGCTTGCTTGTGGTCACGTGATTTCACGTGAACTGTTGGAAATCCGCACTCGCAATCCGCCTGGTTTAACTTTCTGGTTTCACCCCAATAGGTCTCTCTGCGAGACCTAAAAAAACATTCAACATTCTCAATAACAATCTAAAAATTAGAAATAAAACATATCTTAAATGTTTTTCTCTAAGAGCAATTTCTTACGTAAATATGACACATCTCAAACAATCATAACATAACAAAACATTATGATTAATTTTCATACACTGTAAATAATATTACTTACAAATATATGCTGACAAAATATATAACAACAAGTCCTTTGTGGTTTCACAACCTATTCCACACGGCCAAATAGTAGGCGTCAAATTCTTAGTTTGCTAATTGTTCAATAGTAATCCTGAGCGTCTGCTTCCTAGCCTTCTGATCCAAAACCACCAACACCATTTGCTCCGTCTCCCAGTGCTCATCCCTCAGCCCAATGCTATTCAACATCTACATGACCACCCTCACACAAGTGACCCGCCATCACAACCTCAACATCATCTCCTACATCGACGAAAACAAGCTCATCCTCTTCCTCAGAAAGAATCCACATACCACCAAAAGCAACCTCCACGACACAATGAAGGACATCACCAACTACATAAAGAGCAGCTCTCTAAACATGAAAACGCACAAAACGAAAGTACTCATCCTCAGACCCATCCCCTCAGCCTCTGAAGACTCCTGCTAGCTCACTACACTGTGGACACTACCAACACCTACCAACCATATCCACAACCTAGTATTCATCCTAAACTCCGCGCTCTCCATGTGTAGGCAAGTCTACACCGTCTCCTCGTACTGCCATAACACCCTTCACATGCTCCACAACATTTACAAGTGGATCCTTACCAAAAGAAGAAGAACAGTAACACAGTCCCTCATCAGCAGCTGACTATACTGTGGCAAAACACTTTACACATAAATTCCAGCCAAACAACTACAACAAATCCAAAAGACCACCACCTGACTGATTATCAATGTTCCCTGCTGCAGCCATATCACTCACCACCTAATACACGTACACTGCCTCAATATCAACAAGAGGGTCACCTTCAATCTCCTCACCCTCACTTACAAAATACTCTACAACACCAGACTAATGTACCTTAACAGCAGTAATCCTAAAAAAGGCAGAATTTTGAACTTAAAATGTTGGCTTTAAAAATATTAGGTAAGAATTTGGTAACTCTTTAGGCAAAAGTTGCTTAAAAACTAATTGACTATCATTACAATGTATCCAACCTTTCAGACATTTTAAATAAACAGTGTAATGTCCAGATGTTGTAGAAGGTCCATCATGAAATATAATTGCAACAGCTGCAAAAGTTCTTCCTGATATTGAAACTTACCCAGCTACAAAAATTTTATTTAAAGTTTCCAATTTTCTTCCATCAGTTTTACAACGTTGCAGCATTAAAATTACACACTGTCCATATCTTTGTATAAACAATGTTGAATTTGAATTTGAATTTAAAAACATTTCTATAGCGCACTTCTACCATGCGGTTTCTTGGCGCTTTTGGATTGTGAGGAGGCAGGCAAGAGCGGAGGGGGTTTAAGCATTGTAGGCTCGGGAGAAGAGCAGAGTTTTGAGACCCTTCCGGAACTCGATGTAGGAGGATGACATACGGAGTTCCGTCGGAAGGGAATTCCAAAACGCAGGAGCAAGCACTGCGAATTTCATACCGCCAGTCTTTTTCTTGCTGAAGCGGGGGATGGTTAACAGGGCCTGATGAGTGGACCTAAGCTCTCTTCCTGGCGTGTAGGGAGTGATGGCAGAGCAAATGAATTCCGGGGCGGTGCCCATTTTAGCCTGAAAAGTGGTGCAGCCAAGCTTAAACAAGGCACGCTCTTTCACAGGCAGCCAGTGCAAGGCCTGCAATAGGGGGGTGGCTCGATGGTATTTGGGCAGGCCGTGAATCAGGCGAGCAGCCTGTTTCTGCACTAGCTGCAGGCGGCAAATGGCATAGGCTGGAGCGCCATTATAGATGATGTTCCCATAGTCAAGGCGCGAGAGCACCATGGCCATCACTATGATTTTTAGGGCCGGTAGAGAGAAAAAGCGAGAGATCTTCCTAATGATTCTGAGGGAAAAGAAACAGGAGGAAACAACCGAATTGACCTGAGAGTGAACGGAAAGTGAAGGATTCAAGAAAATGCCAAGGGTCTTGACCTTGGGAACTGGAAGCGGGGGAGCACCAAGTGAGGAGGGCCAGTGAGAAGGGGACCAAGGACTGCAACCACCTCTGTTGATGACATTTCTGATTTACATTGGCTACACTCCATGTTTTGAGTTGCTCCTCTAATTAGATTGTTAAAAGACACTGACTCACAGACAGGTAACGTCAAATATATGAATCTTTCAGTGTCTATGTTAGTGCTACATGTAAACAAACAATTTTGACAATCATGTGCCATTTATAAGAAAGGCCCAAAAGGTTTTCAATATCTATACCTTCATCTTCCAGGACACCAAGCATAAACATTAAAAATTCCTGACAATCTTGCTGAATAATCTGCGTAAATTGACTAGAACCAGAACATATGTCCAAAACATATCGAATATCAGACACACTTTGTATTTTACTTTTATCACTACTACATTTCTCATAACAATAATACAACAATGAACAGAATCTTTCGTGCCGATTTGCAACGATTTGCTATTGCAATCTTTTAGGAATAAAAACAACATTAACAACTACATTAGCATAGCAGTTGACACCACAACTATTTTCAAACCGATAACCAACATTCTCTTCAACACTGTCCTTTTTCTTTTTGCTTCCAGGCGCAACTTCATCGTGTTTTTTTCTTTCTCTACAGTTTCACTACAGATATTCTAAAATCTCCTTTTTCCACCTACCACATGCTTTTCAAATACTGGATATTGACCTAAATTTGGTGCATATTCTCTTCTTAACCTATTATACTCTTTCACACAATTTGCATCTGCACTAACCTTTGTCTCATCAAAATCAATCAAGTACAATCCAGATAAAGTTCTGACTCGAGACAAAGCAACATATGCCATCCCCTCTTTAAACAGGGTACTTCCAATATTCACTAAAGCACTATCTACACTTAAACCTTGAGATTTATGAATGGTCACCGCATATGCCAAGCAAACAGGAAACTGTTTTCTAGTCACATGCAAATATTTTACAAGCCAAAACCGAGATGAACAACGAATAAATTGTTGTACTTCAGCGATTTCATCAAATGTGATTTTCAAAAATTCAATCCCATCTCTATTTACATATTTATCAAAATCAACAATTTTAATCATTGCTCAATTTACTAAACCTTTTTCCACATTCAAATTACGTCATAAAATTACCCTACAGTTTACACATGCGTACAAATTCTTTTCTAAACCTGCAGTTTTACTTATCGATATCTCTAAAGAATCCAATTTCCTCTTCAACTTTTCATTCAAAATAATAGTGATTCCTTCATGTTCTATTTTATCAATAGCTTCCAATTTTATAATTTCTTCATTTTCCAACTTTAACATTTCTTCATTGAATATAGAACATTCACGTAGTGTTGGAATTAAGCAGATTACAGATTGCTTTTCTGCAATTCTCATGTACATTTTCTTTATGACAATATTTTCATTTGGAAAAAAAATTGAAAGTAATTGTCTCTGTAAAGCTTGTTTGCCATGTTCAGTCATTTTTCTAATTCTTATGTCTTGCAGAATAGTTCCATAATCAGTATCATTTGCCTGTCGCATATTTGTAATAAGTTCCTCATACTCAAAATATGATCAAATGTTTACATTTCCAATGCTCCCCAAAGACTTTCTGCTATCTTCATGCGACAGTGTTTTAAACACTGGCTGTCCTTTTAACGGAGTAAGTTGTAGAAGATCTCCAAAAACTATGACGTGTTTTCTTCCGAACAATACATCATACTCTGTTTTAAGAATTTCCTGCATTCTTAAATGCACAAAAGCAAACATTAACTGCCTGATTCATCAAGCCGAAATCGTCTCGCAAAGGGTCAGATTCTGAGAATCTGGCCCTTTGCGAGCGCTATTTTTGCATTTGGGATTCATCATCCCAAATGCAAAAATCGGTAATTGCTAATTCACTAAATTGCGAGGAATTACATTTAAGGAATCTCTATTTGAGATTCCTTAAATGCAATTCATCAACCATTTTTAAATTGCTAATTCGCAATTTCGGGCCGCTATTTACCGAGAGGTCAGACCTCTCGGTAAATAGCAAAAACTTAGAAAAATGCTTTTAAAAGCATTTTTCTAAGTTGCATGTTGCACACACACGTGTCCTTTGGACATGTGTGTGCGCAACACCTGTTTCAATTTGCATTTAAGGGGTGCTACAGGGTGTCCTTTGGACACCCCTGGCACCCTTTAAATCGCTATCTTATTTGCGAGTAGCAAATTGCTAATCGCAAATAAGGAATACTCCCCATTCATTCCTATGGGCCTTTTGGCCCATGGGAATGAATAGGGAGTTATTCCTTATTTGCGATTAGCAATTTGCTACTCGCAAATAAGGATTGTGTAGGAATTGCTATTTATTTAGCAATTCCTACATGAATCCCGTTTTGCAAGTCCTTAATAGCGATTCCTTATGAATCGCTATTAGGGGCTCGCAAAACGGGAGATTGATGAATCAGGCTGTAAGTTTGATATCATGCTTACCTCATCAATAATGAGAAGTTTCATTTTCCTCAAGACTCTTGAAACTAACGCAGTAGGCACAATTATATAGACACCACTTGAAGGTGGCACTATAACTGAACTGAAATATACCAGACACACTGCACACGTAAAATCGTTATGTTACCTTGACTTGTAATTCTTCAGCTCAATTAGTCACATCTACATAATTTGAAACTCTAATTTTCTTTTTTCTTTTGCAGATTACCAATCATACATCTTTTGGAGTCAACTTCCCAATTTGTTTATGCTATTGTTTTTTTAAAGTTATTTATCTAGGTGTTTATTATATAGTTATCATTAAGTTTCATTTACAGTTAGTCATTTAATAAACCTTAATAAAAAAAACGACATACTAATTTTTCTTTGTGTGGGGGATGACGATCCACAATAAAAATATAAAAATATTTATAATCTTGAAGTATTATAGTAAGATGTTAAAGACTAGCATTGAAAATTCCTGAGATATTTTCTCTGGATACACTACAACATGGTAAAGAAATCAAACTAATACCAAACAATGTGTACCACATTTACAAACCTCTTGAGACATTTCCCCATGGAATGCCTACGCCCCTACAAAATTATGGGGGTCATTATGATGGCGGATTTCCCGCATACTCCGGGCCGGCGGAAGCCACCACCGGCCCGGAGGATGCGGGAAATCCGCCGAGGAGGCTTGAAAGACCCACCGCCAAATTAGGATGGCTGGTGGGTCTCACAATCTGTCCTCTGCTTTTCCGCCGTGGTCGGAAGGCGACCACGGCGGAAAAGCACTAACATGGCTGGCGGTGTCTATCAGACACCACCAGCCATATTAGAATGTAGGGAAAGTAATGCTTTTCCGCGGCGGCTTTTCCGCCGAGGAAAAGCATACGGACATTCACTTTGGGGGCCCGTTGCGGGCCCCCTGGGTGAAGGTTGCTTGGGGGGTGCACATGGGGGTACCTATGGTACCCCCTGCCTTTGCGTGCACAAAGCGGCAGGCACCGCGCGGTGCCTGCCGCTTTGTGCATGCAAATGCACTGCTTTCATTTTTTACATTGCGGCGGGTGCTGCTTCAAGCAGCACCCGCCGCAATGTAAAACATACAGGATGTGACCGCCAGGGTGGCGGTCACATCCTAATTGCCATGGAGGGACCGCCGCTCAGGGGTGGCCCGTCCGCCATCCTAATCGGCCCCTAAGTGTGTGGGCCTCAATGACGCCCCTCAAACCACTGAAACATTAACCCCACAAAGACTTCTATATTGTATGAGAGGGGCTGCGTGGCCCTACGCCTGGTGCCCTGGAGTCCACCAGGCCCAGACCCGGTTTCTGCAGTGTCCTGGGGGAAACAGTCATTACAACGCCTGATCGTCACTAAGAAGCCATTACCACGCATATGGCTTTACCACACATGCTTTTCCAACTATTATGTATTTTCCACGCATCATAAAAGCATAATCTTAATAATGTCTTTGTGTTGACGAACACGCGTTGTAATGGCTGTGGCTTACATCCTTCAAATTAGTTTCTAGGTATACGTGTGACCAAGTTTGATAACATCAGAGGCCAAGGACAAACACCGTGGTGTCTGTGGCAGGAAATCTCATTGATCACAGACAACATATGCGAAGGGTAAAATGAAAGTCACAGGTATAATAAAAATAACGGAGGAAAACTACTAAAATGGCGGTTGGACGGAGTATGTAATCAACGTTTGGCGGCTCGACACTACATTCCAAATAAATACAGATAGATTATGTTTATTAATATATTACAAAATCATAGCAGCGGATGACACACACGACCTGGAAAAAAAAAGTGGCAAATGTAATACCTGAAATGAGAAGAGGTTTGCTTGGCGAACTTGAAGAAAAAGAAAAAAATCTTGCGCTTGGACACTAGGCTGCGCATCCGTAGTGAGTACGTCCTTCAAATTAGTTTCTAGCTATACGTGTTAAAAAGTCTGATAAGATCAAAGGCCAAGGACAAACACCGTGGTGTCTGTGGCAGGAAATTTCATCGATCACACAGAAAATATGAGGAGGGTAAAATGAAAGTAACAGGTATAATAAAAATAACGGAGGAAAACTACTAAAATGGCGGTTGGGTGGACTATGTAATCAACGTTTAGTGCCTCGACACTACATTCCAAATAAATACAGATAGAATATGTTTATTAATATATTACAAAAGCATACCAGCGGATGACAAACACGACCTGTGAAAAAAAAGCGGCAAATGTAATACCTGAAATGAGGAGAGGTTTGCGAAAAAGAAAAAAAAAGTGTGCTTGCAAACAAGGCTGCACATACGTACAGAGTACAACTGGTGCACAAAAAAAACTGAAAGTTTTACATATCATAGAAATATAGCTCTAAAAATTGCCTTGACACCTAATGAATAAAACGAATGAATAAAACAGACTTCAACTTTTTTTGCCCTTTTTCACCGCATACGAGTACCATACGCGTACACCGTGATTTGACATTTTTTTTAAAACAAATTTGACTCTAAAAATCCATGTACGACCCCCTGAGCAAGCCTACAGGGTCAGCATGTTTCCACCCTTTCCTTATTCCTCAACTTTGTTTTACTGTTTTCTTGTGACTCGGTTCTAGAGATGAACAAGATGGCTGCCTTCCTCGTTTAAAGTGTTGACAGACAGTTGACAGCCAATCAGCATGCAGCTCGTGCTCGTAATTGTACGAATTTCCGTACGCGTGCAGAACTCCGTCTCTACATATCGCTATGATTTTGATTTTCTCAGAAACTACTGAACGGATTTACACCATTTAACAAAAAGCACAATTTGCGAACAAAACTCTACCTCTCTGCCAAATTTGGTATAATTCTGGTGAGCCGTTCGGGCTGTAGCCCTGGCTAAAGGTCCCTATTGAAAATTGCATGGGGAAAACACGTTTTGGGACCCCCCTTTTTTATCGGCCCACACTTGACGAATCACCCCCAAACTTTCATGGATGGAGCGGAACGAGCAGGCCACCAGCGCCAAAGTTATACCAAATAGAATGTTGTGGATTTCCTATGGAAACTAGGTCCTAACTATAACCACCTACTTGCAACCGCCACTAGGTAATATATATATGTATATATATATATATATATATATTCACTGAAAAAACCATAGGTTATAGACCATATATAGTTAGGGATTAGCATTTACAAAACCTTATTTTACTCGCACAAAACCATTGAAATTCCATATATAGTTAGTTGCACTAACTATATATCGCGCACCCGCAATCCATTGCTAATGATGTCACATATTACATCATTCATGACATGGTCAGTGACATCACTGATGACATCACTGATGACATCTCAAATGACATCACTGATGACATCACTGACATCTCATTTGACATTACTGATCACATCACTGATGATATCATTTATGTGATAATACAATGAACATCTTCAGACTCTAATATAACCTTAGATACAATCAGTATAAACAGACACTCACAGACTGTTACTTATCCATGGAGTTACTCACACACCTACTCAGTCATGCAAAAGATTAATCACACCTCCATTTCCTCAACTATACAGTTATACACACCTTACTTATTCAAACATATACTAACACATATTTACTCTCTTATACAATCCCTGATACAAGTTCACAATGATCGATACAGCCACTCTCACATTCACTAGCTCTTATGTTCAGTTATTTATATATGTCAACTCTCACATGGACTGTGTTTTACATATGTACTTACTTTGACATGTAGCACTGAGATATCCATTCACTCACCAATACACTCATGCAGTCAGTCGACCGCCCATACAGCTGTTTCCACATGCACTTTTGAACCCATACATTTAGTTAATCAACTGCTCACACATCTATGCACAGAGTCATACACCTCCCAGCCACCCACACACATACTCAGTCTCCCATACAAATACTTGGGCAACCATTCAATAACCCATATAGTTACTCATATAGCTACTGATTTAAACATGCAGCAGTTTACAGAACAACATATATAATGATTGCCAAATTAAGACAGTTTAGTCACTAACCCATGCACTCAGTGAGACACATTTAATCACTCACTCATACAGTCAGTCATGCACCTACTAAATCCTTCATCCAGACACTTATACATCCACTCATTCTTCAATATGTAAGACATATTTTAACTTTACAGAAACATACAGTCACTGGGTGTTGTCATCAGTGATGTCATCAGTGAAGTCATTTGAGATGTCATCAGTGATGTCATCAGTGATGTCATTTGAGATGTCATCAGTGATGTCATCAGTGATGTCACTGACCATGTCATGAATGATGTAATATGTGACATCATTAGCAATGGATTGCGGGTGCGCGATATATAGTTAGTGCAACTAACTATATATGGAATTTCAATGGTTTTGTGCGAGTAAAATAAGGTTTTGTAAATGCTAATCCCTAACTATATATGGTCTATAACCTATGGTTTTTTCAGTGAATTTTCAAGGTTTTGTAAATGCAAATTCCTAACTATATATGGTCTATAACCTATGGTTTTTTCAGTGAATTTCATTGGTTTTTTAAAAGCTAATATCTATAGCTGTAAAATATATTCTTTATTACGTGACGTATCACGTAGCCCGTGAGACGCCTCATGATGCATCGCATAACCGTGACGTATCGTCTCTGCAGCGCAAACCAAACCCGTAACGTAAGCGCGCCAGAGCACGCTTAAAGATATATATATATTTTTTTTACCTTAATTAGACAAAATCCACATGTGCACATATCACAAACGTTCCAAAAACACAATATGTCGGACTCCCATTACGCTGCCAGTTAGCTGCCCGGTTAACGTACCGGAAAGCACCTCTACCGCGAAAAATCGCAATATTTTTTTCTTTTGCCCCGCGGGCAACTTTAATAGCCCCCTCATCAATCCTAGGGGTTCACCTTACCCCTTTCCTTCATTTACACCTTTTTTTTTTCCACCTCTTGTCTCTCGATCTCCAGACTGTTTACAATGTTAACAGCCAATCAGCTACTCCTCAGACTCCCGTTACGCTGCCGGTTAGCTGCCCGGTTAGCTGCCCGGTTAGCTGCCCGGTTCGCGTACCGGGACGCGTCTCTACGGCGAAAAAATCTGAATTTTTTTAAAAAAAATTTTTTGCCCCGCGTGGCTCTATAATATCCCCCTCATCAATCCTAGGGGGTCAGAAGGGGTCTACCTTGCCCCCTTTCCTTCATTTCCCCCTTTGTTTTGGCCTCCTCTTGTCTCTCGATCCTACCGAGAGACAAGATGGCGGCCGCTCCGGACTGTTTACAATGTTGACAGCCAATCAGCTACTCCTCAGACTCCCGTTACGCTGCCGGTTAGCTGCCCGGTTCGCGTACCGGGACGCGTCTCTACGGCGAAAAAATCGGAATTTTTTTAAAAAAATTTTTTTGCCCCGCGTGGCTCTATAATATCCCCCTCATCAATCCTAGGGGGTCAGAAGGGGTCTACCTTGCCCCCTTTCCTTTATTTCCCCCTTTGTTTTGGCCTCCTCTTGTCTCTCGATCCTACCGAGAGACAAGATGGCGGCCGCTCCGGACTGTTTAGAATGTTGACAGACACCAGAGAGCCAATCAGCTTCGCATCGCAAAGTTCCGATACGCGAAAAGTACGCGAACCGGAGCGCTGCCCGGAGCGCTGTTACAGATATATATCTTGTTTAAAACGTTAATTTCTCAAAATTCACTGAAGCACATATATTGAGACCTAGCAAAGGCACATCGGGCTAACAGTCCCTACAATTTTGCCAAGTTTCGTGCAAATCCATTCAGCCGTTCGGGCTAAAAGTGAGTCCAACCGCCCTATGGAAAAATGAATGGGAAAAACGTGTTTTGGGACCCCCCTTTTTTCTCGGCCCCCCCTTGAAGAACCCCCCCCAAATTTTCAGGGGCTGCTCAGAAACAAAATGTGCCATTTTCCTGAAAATTTCAGCCAATTCCGTCCACAAACGCCAAAGTTATTAGACATAGAATTTTCAGAAATCCCATAGGGAAAAAATCCTAACTATATATACCTACTGGCTATCGCCAGTAGGTAATATATATATATATATATATATATATATATATATATATATATATATATATATATATATATATTACCTACTGGCGGTCGCCAGTAGGTATATATAGTTAGGATTTTTTCTCTATGGGACTTTTGAAAATTCTATGTCTTATAACTTTGGCGTTTGTGGACTGAATCGGCTGAAATTTTCAGGAAAATGGAACATTTTGTTTCTGAGCAGCCCCTAAAAATTTGGGGGGGTTCGTCAAGGGGGGGCTGAGAAAAAAGGGGGGTCCCGAAACGCATTTCTAACATTGAGTTTACCATAGGGCGTTTGGCCTCACTTTTAGCTCGAACGGCTGAATGGATTTGCACGAAACTTGGCAAAATTGTAGGGACTGTTAGCCCGATGTGCCTTTGCTGGGTCTCAATATATGTGCTCCAGTGGATTTTGAGAAATTAACGTTATAAAAAACAGATATATCTGTGACAGCGTCCCGGGTAGCGCTCCGGTTCGCGAACTTTTCGCGTAACGGAGCTTTGCGAAGCGAAGCTGATTGGCTCTCCGGTGTCTGTCAACATTCTAAACAGTCCGGACCGGCCGCCATCTTGTCTCTCGGTAGGATCGAGAGACAAGAAGAGGAGAAAAACAAAGGGGGAATTTAATGAAAGGGGGCAAGGTAGACCCTTCTTGACCCCCTAGGAATGATGTTGGGGTTATTAAAGGGTCCCGTGGGGCAAATTAAAAAAATTAGATTTTTTGCGGTAGAAGCGCTTTCCGGTTCGCGAACCGGGTAGCGAATCGGGACGCGAAACGGGAATTCGCCATTTTGTGTTTCGTTTTAATTAAATTACAATATAGAGAAATGGGTATAAGGGGGTACGGGAGACGTATCCTGACCCCCTATGTTTTCTGAGGGTGGCTGAGGATGCTCATATATGTTGATACTTGTCTTCCAGCGGCTGCGGGTGAGCGTTTTTTTTTTTTTTTTGCTGCGTAACGTCTGTTAACGTTCGATTCGAAGGAAATCAGGAAGTGCTGACCGCCATTTTGACACTGCGAGTAAATATATTGTTAAAAATAATTGTTATAAATTAATCCATATTGATAAACATTGTCTGCGCCATCTTGCTTTTTTTCCAATGCCACACTTTTGTCGTGCACGGCAGCCATTTTAGATGCCTTGACCAGAACCACTCTCTGCACGACGCCGATCGTGACGTCTGTTAACGTTCGATTCAAAGGAAATCAGGAAGTGTTGACTGCCATTTTGACACTGCGGGTAAATATATTGTTAAAAATAATTGTTATAAATTAATCCGTATTGATAAACCTTGTCTGCGCCATCTTGCTTTTTTTCCAATGCCACACTTTTGACGTGCACGCCAGCCATTTTAGATGCCTTGACCAGACCCACTCTCTGCACGCCGCCGATCCACAGCATGGCTCCCCACCCTCGCAAGCATCTCCCCCACGCATTGGTCACCCCGCTCCCTCTCTCATGCATGGGCTATAAACCTCCCCCCATCTGCGCTGCTCTTCCCTGAGAATCACACCCTGTGCCCGCCCGACACCTCCCTTCCACCCTATTCACTACCGCACCCTCTGACACTCCTCTTCCTTTGTGTCTGATTGTCCAGGCCGGTCCCAGGCTATCACCTAGCCCTGCGGATGTAGTTTATGGCCTCAACTGTAAAGAATCACCCCTCTTCAAAGGAGTTATAGTAGATCAAGGACCCCACCCCATGAGATCCGTCACACCACACGCGTTCCTACTATCTGATAACGATCCTGTATTGTGATTGGGGAGGGGATTCTCACTGTGAGGGTGTGTGGGACCCAGCCTGAAGCGGAAGATTCCAGGGATGCCTTTTTGTACACCAAAGTCTTCACAATTATGTGTCACATTAAAAATATATAGTACTCCAACAAAGTAGTAGGATTATAACATTTTAATAACTTATAAATATATACAACGCACCAAAAACTGTAAACACGTTAAAAAAAATTTTTTAAACAGAAGCAACAATGGTCAGTAGCGGTCTGTTGTGCGAATATTTCGAAGGCAGCACAACGCGCTGAGATCTGGACGGCACCCAGATGATGTCCTTTACTTGCCGCACTGGTTTTGGCATCCTACAATGCTGCTCCGAAAAACGGCGTGGGGCGCCCCGGGGGGGGGGGGGGAGGCGGCGTGAACGGGCCTCGTCTGCTGTAGTTTCACTTGCCATTCAGCGGTTTTCCGGCCGCTTTTGCTGCACTGTGCCTCGTCAGTAGCGGTCTGTTGTGCGAATAGTCCGAAGGCAGCACAACGCGCTGAGATCAGGACGGCACCCAGGTGATGTCCTTTACTTGCCGCACTGGTCTTGGCATCCTACAATGCTGCTACAAAAAACGGTTTGGGGTGCCCCGGGGGGGGGGGGTGGAGGCGGCGTGAACGGGCCTCCCTAGGTGGAGGCTCGTCTGTTGTAGTGGGGCGCCCCTTTACCGTTTCACTTGCCATTCAGCGGTTTTCTGCCCGCTTTTGCTGCACTGTGCCTCATCCGCCATTCAGCTGTTTACCGCCCGCTCTTGCGGCTACAGCGTCTCGCTCACCATCTAGTTGAATTGCGGCTACTCTTGCGGTGCAGCGATAGGCGGCTGCTACAGGACTCTTAAAATGCTGGCCAGCTCTTCGGATTTGGGCCTGGTCCACTAAAATGGCCCTGGGACACCTTGTAACTCGGACGCTTGTCTGCTAGGGCTTGGGCCCCATTCTTGAAAGCGTCCCCTCAGCCTTGAAGATTCTACAAAAGTCTTGGGGGCCCCCGACTCCTGCAGGCTTCCGGTGGGGAGCGGCTACCATGATTGCTTGCGGAATGGCCACGACGGAGCTACGAGATGGTGGTGCTCTCATGCTGACGCCAGCTTCAGTCTGAAACATCCAGAAACACTGTAGACTATCAATTCGATGAGTTCCGGTGGAGCCCCAACGTGACCCGGTAGGGAAGAACTTGCCCTCCCCTTTTTTGAGTGATGGTTCTTGTTGCCTGTCTCCTCTGTTGTCATCTAACGGAACCTTTTTTGATTGCAGAGTGAGAAAAAAAAGGTGGGGCTTTCATCGTTTGGGAAAAAAAATGTTTTAATCCAATGAAAAGTGTTATTTTTAGGTCATATGATCAAGCCTTCCATCATTAGGAAACCAAAAGTAAAATGAACCAATGAAAAGTTTTATAAACAAGTCACATGACCTGTTATGCGGCTTTGGGCTATAAAAAGCATACAAAATCCGTTGGCCCATGAGGCGGCGTCAGTAGCGGACCGATGTGCGAATAGGCCGAAGGCAGCACAACGCGCCGAGATCCGGATGGCACCGAGGTGGTGTCCAGCAAGTTGCACTGGTGTGGCCATCCTACAATGCTGCGCCGAAAGACGGCGTGGGGTGCCCGGGGGGAGGCGGCGTGAACGGCCCTCTTCCACCTCCCCAGGTGGAGGCACCTCATCTGCAGTGCGGCGCCCCTTAGCGTTTCACACGCCGTCCAGCAGAGTTGCGTCCGCACTTGCTGCTACAGTAGGGCGAAGGCAGCACAACGCGCCGAGATCCGGATGGCACCGAGGTGGTGTCCAGCAAGTTGCTGCACTGGTATGGCCATCCTACAATGCTGCGCCGAAAGACGGCGTGTCCAGCTGAGTTGCTGTTACTTTTGCTGCTAGAGTACGCCGAAGGCAGCACAACGCACCGAGATCTGGATGGCACCAAGGTGGTGTCCAGCAAGTTTCACTGGTGTGGCCATCCTACAATGCTGTGCCGAAAGACGGCGTGGGGTGCCCAGGGGGGAGGCAGCGCAAACGGGCCTCTCCCCTGCTCCCCAGGTGGAGGTACCTCATCTGCAGTGGGGCGCCTCTTAGCGTTTCACTTGCCGTTCAGCAGAGTTGCGGCCGCACTTCCGGTACAGTGACTCACCCGCCATCCACCTGTTTTCCTCCCACTCTTGCGGTACAGCGACTCACCCGCCATCCAGCTGAGTTTCGGCCACTCTTGCGGTACAGCGACTCGAACGCGCCGAGATCCGGATGGCACCGAGGTGGTGTCCAGCAAGTTGCGGCACTGGTGTGGCTATCCTACAATGCTGCACCAAAATACGGCGTGGGGTGCCCGGGGGGGGGGGAGGCGGCGCAAACGGCCCTCTCCCGCCTCCCCAGGTGGAGGTACCTCATCTGCAGTGGGGCGCCCCTTAGCGTTTCACTCGCCTTCCAGCTGCATTGCGCCCACTCTTGCGGCACAGTGCCTCACCCCCCATCCAGCTGAGTTGCATTTACTTTTGCGGTGCAGCGAAAGGCGGCTGCAACAAGACTTTCAAAATGGCGGCCGGCTCTTCAGATTTGGGCCTGGTCCACCAAAATGGCCCTGGGACACCTTGGAACTCGGACGCTTGCCTGCTAGGGCATGGGCCCCATTCACGAAAGCGTCCCCTCTTTTGACTGATTGTTCTTGTTGCCTATCTCTTCTGTTGTCATTTAACGGAACCTTTTTGGACTGCCGAAAGAGGTTCTGGTCCGACCGCTGGTTGGTGGAGACATTTTGACTATATCCTGGACCTGCCCAGCCTCGCCCAAAATGGCGCCGGTATAAATGGGACTCGTAACTCCTTGTTGTGTACTGGTTGCCCAACCTTGATCTCACGAGATACATATGCAGTTTTGAAACACATGGCGGGCGGGGACGAGTACTGATTGAACATTTGGACATTCCTTTTCATATTAAGTTCTGATGTGTTATTGATTACTGTACTATGGAAAGTTCGAATTAACGTCACCCATGGTACTTGCCCGCAAATGTATATCTAGATAATTTTATTGTAACTGGCCCTGTCGTACTTTAATTATAAAATGTACGTCCATCGATTCCGCAACTGTTAGACACCTTACTTCTTGCAACCTAATGGCCCGCCCGTTACGTTCTTCTACAGTGTAGCCTGGAACATTGTTAGTGATAAACTGTAAATGCATCTGGGTTCTTTGCTTTACAAGTCAGAGCGAGAAAAAAAAAGGTGGGGCTTTCATCATTTGGGAAAAAAAAATGTTCGAAAGCAATGAAAAGCGTTATTTTTAGGTCATATGACCAAGCCTTTCATCATTAGAATAACAAAAGTAAAATGAAAAGTTTTATTAACAAGTCACATGACCTGTTATGCTTACGTTACGCGCCGCGCTCTGGATCGTTTCCGGGAAGCTGCGCCTTGCGCACCGGAGCACTTCCGGGTGCGCTAACGCGGCGCGTCATATGACGCATTACGCGACAACGCAGGTCCAGAATATAGTCAAAATGTCTCCACCAACCAGCGGTCGGAATACAACCCCTTTCAGCAGTCCAAAAAGTTCTGTTAAATGACAAGAGAAGGGACAGGCAACAAGAACAATCAGTCAAAGAGGGGAGGGCAAGTTCTTCTCTACCGGGTCACATTGGGGCTCCACCGGAACTGATCGAATTGGTAGTCTACAGTGTTTCTGGATGTTTCAGATTGAAGCTGGCGTCAGCATGAGAGCACCCCGTGGCTACGTCGTGGCCATTCCGCGAGCAATCATGGCAGTCGCTCGCCACCGGAAGTCTGCGGGAGTCAGAGGCCCCAGTGACTTTTGTAAAATCTTCAAGGCTGAGGGGACGCTTTTGGGAATGGGGTCCATGCCCTAGCAGTCAAGCGTCCGAGTTCCAAGGTGTCCCAGGGCCATTTTAGTGGACTAGGCCTAAATCCGAAGAGCCGGCCGCCATTTTGAGAGTCCTGTTGCAGCCGCCTATCGCTGCACCGCAAGAGTGGGCGCAATTCAAGTGGATGGTGGGCGAGACGCTGTAGCCGCAAGAGCGGGCGCAACTCAGCTGGTTGCGTGAAGCGCTGGGATGTACCTGAGAAACCTCCAACTGGGGAGGTGGGGGAGGCTCGTTTGCGCCGCCTCTCCCTTCTAGTGCATCCCACGCCGTCTCCTGGCGCAGGAATATGTGATGGTCGGACTAGGGCACCGCAGGACGTGTCTTCAGGTCAAACGGATTGTGGGACAATGTTCAGAATGGAAGAGTCACCAAAAGGCAAAAAGTTCCGCTTGACCCCGGGAGCCGGCCGCCTATGTCGGGGGCGATTTCAGGCCACACCAGGGCAACAAGACTTGGGGAGGGGGTCGGCGCCATCACACTGCCCCTCGGGGGCCTCCGTCAAGCGGTTCAGGGAGGCACCGCATCACATTGATTTCCAATGCAGTCAGGTTCACAAACAGCCCCCACTTACTTTGAGAATAGTGACGCTGCAGCAGGTGCAAATAAACTTCAGACAGTGTTACAAGCGCTGCTCGGAACCCTCAACTATGGCCCCCAACATCCAGGACTTATGCCATTTGTGCAAGGCAGTGACATCGAAGTAACTTAGGGACCAAGGAACATACTATAACCAGAGTCCTTCCCACAGCGTCTGCCTTCCTTGTTACCTAGTTATGGTTCTTTCACTCCCACTCCAGGCTTTTAGTCTGTGGATGGAAAACCATGAACCTACACTCACGTATGAAAATGTTACTATTGATGCTTGACTGAGGCCAAGGAGATCAGAGTGCATGAGTCTCATGCTCGATCGATTGAGCTAGCCGGATCAGGCAACAAAAAGGTGGTGGTGGGGGTGGCGGCATCAGCAAGGCATCCTCACACACAACTTGTCGGACATCAGCTCTGGATGTACTGGGGACGAGTCTTGGCGCATGGTGTCGTCCCCGGGCAATTTGCACTACACGGTTCTCCACCCCTAGGCCGCCAGCTATGCTACCTCGACAGGAATGGTGATGGATGTTGCAGCAGGCTGCCATGTAAATAGTTATTTAATAAAACGTTTTACCCTGTTACTTTGCTAATGTGTTGTATATATTTATAATATTTGCATAGGGTTTGTCGTTATTTTGGGCGGGGTGGTGGCGGAGCTGAGCTGTCTTGCAGCCATCATGGTGTCGAGCTCAGTTCATGTCACTAGTTTCGTATTTCTCATGAGGGGTTGCTCCTAATGTTTCTATTTTAGCGAGGTCAAAAAGAGATCCCATTAGTGGCCTACTGATTTTGCTTGATTCCTTTTGTTTTTTTAACGATTTTTCACTATCTGCAAAGACTAAACAGAGTATTGCGACTCTGTGCTTGTTTGTAAATAGAGAATGAACAAAGAGAACCAATTCTAAAATAGTAAATGCTTGGATAATAATCAATGAAATGGAGAGAGAAGCAGGCACGACAGATTACAACGGGGGCAAAGGCCTGCGTTACCTACCCTTCACTATCTGCAAAGAGAGAATACTCCTTAAAGAAAAGAGGAGGGGGGGGCAGCGTTCAAAGCACATCAGCGTGCATAAACACAAAAATGTTTTTATGTATCACGTACTTGACATTTTAAAGCTTTTCATATTTGCTATTAAAAAACCATTG
The DNA here is from genome assembly GCF_964263255.1 of Lissotriton vulgaris. Taxonomy (NCBI): domain Eukaryota; kingdom Metazoa; phylum Chordata; class Amphibia; order Caudata; family Salamandridae; genus Lissotriton; species Lissotriton vulgaris. The sequence goes on along the minus strand of NC_141691.1, from coordinate 945,138,431 downwards.
AAATTTACTGAAAAAAACATAGGTTATAGACCATATATAGTTAGGAATTAGCATTTACAAAACCTTGAAAATTCACTAAAAAACCATAGGTTATAGACCATATATAGTTAGGGATTAGCATTTACAAAACATGGTCAGTGACATCACTGATGACATCACTGATGACATCTCAAATGACATCACTGATGACATCACTGATGACAACACCCAGTGACTGTATGTTTCTGTAAAGTTAAAATATGTCTTACATATTGAAGAATGAGTGGATGTATAAGTGTCTGGATGAAGGATTTAGTAGGTGCACGACTGACTGTATGAGTGAGTGATTTAATGTGTCTCACTGAGTGCATGTGTTAGTGACTAAACTGTCTTAATTTGTGCATCATTATGTCTGTTCTGTAAACTGCTGCATGTGTTGATCAGTAGCTATATGAGTAACTATATGGGTTATTGATTGGTTGCCCAAGTATTTGTATGGGAGACTGAGTGTGTGTGTGGGTGGCTGGGAGGTGTGTGCCTCTGTGTATAGATGTGTGAGTAGTTGATTCACTATATGTATGGGTTCAAAAGTGCATGTGAAAACAGCTGTATGGGCGGTTGACTGTCTGCATGAGTGTATTGGTGAGTGAATGGATTTCTTAGTGCTACATGTCAAAGTAAGTACATATGTAAAACACAGTACATGTGAGAGTTGACATAAATAACTGTGCATAAGAGCCAGTGAATGTGTGAGTGGCTGTATGGATCATTGTGAACATGTATCAGGGATTGCATAAGAGAGTAAATATGTGTTATTATATGTGTTAGTATATGTTTGAATAAGTAAGGTGTGTATAACTGTATAGTTGAGAAAATGGAGGTGTGATTGATTCTTTGCATGACTGACTAGGTGTGTGAGTAACTCCATGGATAAGTGACAGTCTGTGAGTGTCTGTTTATACTGATTGTATCTAAGGTTATATTAGACTCTGAAGATGTTCATTGTATTATCACATTAATGATATCATCCATTTCTTTTGATACGCTTCCCGGTTAGCGTTCGGGTACGCGAACCGGGAGCGATCTAAAAAAAAATTTTTTTTTAAAAAGTCGAGTTAATAAACAGAGAGTAATGTGAAAAGAAAGACAAATAGAGGGAGTAACACACAGTTACTGTTAAAAGAGGGACTGATAAAAGAAGTGAAAAGAGTAGTATAAATAAGTAATAGAAAAAAAAATGAAGAAAGTAGCAAATACAGGAAACTAAGGGTTAAAGAAAAGAAGCAGTGGACCTTATAATTGCCATTACCGTACTGTATTATCATTTTTATACTTTTAATCTGTGTAAGAAAGAACAAAAAAAATTAAATTAATACAAGGTGGTAAAAAAAGAGTGAGCATGAGACAAAATGAATGTTAAATGTTAAATACTTGTAAAGCGCACAGCTGCCCCAGCAAAGAGGCGTCCCAGCGCTGTATACCACTGGGGAACCCATCCTGGCTTTCCCTGTGAGATGGTCCCTCCTGGGCATCCCCAAGGTGAAGCCAGGCATCCCCGGCGCTGATGGGGCCGTTAGTAGAGATTAAGCAAGCTATTGCCCAGAGTTGCTGAGTGGGACCCATGGTTGGAGTAGGCACCGAGGCGAGAATTATCGAGTCCACTGACCATGGCTCAAGATCCTGCCGCGTCAGGAATCGAACCCTGGTCCCGGGCCGACCTCTGCTTCCGGGTCTGCCGCCTCTAACCAGTGAGCCACACCAATCCATATACATATTAGAAATCACAATTCGAAGTAGAAAATTAATTAAACATATTTAATGGTTTATTTTTGCTGTTATCAGAAAATATCAAATTTCACTGAAAACAGTGAGTTGAAGGTATTCATCATATAACAGCGGGGAAAAAAAACACAATCAAAATGATTGTGTTTAAAAAACCCAAATAATATAAATAAGCAGAAATAGGAACTTCTCCAAAGTAACTTACTTTCTATGACGTCAAAGGATATCCTATGAACAGCTTATACTCTGTTGTGCTGTTACTATTTTCTGCCAGCCACTTTCTGAAAGATAAACTCAATTGTTTTAAGAAAACTGAGACATACAAAGCAATTTAAAACAGCACACTAAGTTACAGCAACACCTAGAATCATTACAGTCCAATTACCTACCCTAAATTCTGACTTCAAAAATCAAGTCAAAAGGCAACATTGCTTCATACTCAATTAGTAATGTTTGCTGAAAGACTAACCATTTTTTAAATTTCAAATAAGCTGTGTAATATACAGATGTTGTCAAAGGACCAGCATATTATATATTAGCTGCAGTTGCAAATGTTCTTCCTGAAATCGATGACTGTGTAGCCAAAACATTTTTAATTAGACTGGACAACTTATTTTCTTCCAGTTTATGTAGTTGAAATTGTAAAATGACATTTCACCCATAAGTTTTCATAAATAATGTGGACAGCATTGCAGACTTACATTTCCTCTACTCCTTATTTTGATCTGCTGCTTGACTTTGCTTATAAAAACAAACAGTTTTCGCTCTGTACTACAATTATCCACAAGGCCATATAGAGTAGGAGCCATTAGAACCTCTGTAAATTCCTCTAAACATATCCCAAGCTTCCTTTCCTAAAATTTTGGTTGTAAGAACACCAGGTAAGAATTTTGAAGGTGGAAAGGCAATCTTTTTTTGAAAGTTAAAACAGAATCATTGCAGAATGACCAACCGTTTCCAGATTTCAAATAAGCTGTATAATGTCCTGAATTAGTTGAAGGACCGTTATGATATATAATTGCAGTAGTTATAAAAGTCCTTCCTGATATTGACAACTGCGAAGCCACAAAATTATTAATTAAAGTTGTCAATTTAGTTCCATCAGGCCTACATCGTTGGAACATCAAAATGACATACTGGCCATAACTTCGTAAAATTAACGTGGACAGCATTCCAGACTTACATTGGCTGCACTCCATGTTTTGATTGGCTGCCTTTACTAGCTTATTGAAGGATACTGATTTACTGTCAGGCAAAGTTAAATATATAAATCTTTCTGAGTCTACACTAGTAGTACTTGATAGCCTACAGTTCTCGCAGTCATGGTGCCATTGATAAGAAAGGCCAAATAGATAATCTACATCTACACCCTCATCTTGCAATAGATCAAGCATATACATTAAAAACTCCTGACAATCCTGCTGAATATTTTCAGAGAATTCTGTTTGACCTGAACATTCGTCTAACAGAAAACGAATTTCAGACACACTTTCTACTCTGGTTCTATCAGCACTACATTTCTCTAACACAGAATTCAACAAACAGCATAAACTTTGTTCCGAATTGATCACAATCTGTTCTTTGAAAGTCTCTAGTGAAAAGAGAACATTAACCACTACATTAGCATAGCAGTTGACACCAGAACTATTTTCAAATTTAAAACCAACAACATCTTCAACAGAATTCATTTTATTCCTGCTTACAATTTTGGGTTCATCGACTTTTGGTCTTTTTGCTACAACCTCCCTACTATTACTGATATTTCTTCGTTTCCGGCCTACCACACGTTTCTCAAACAAAGGATATTGAGGCAAATGTGGCGCATACTCTCTTCTTAACCTATTGTATTCCTTAACACAATCTAGATCCGCACAAATGTTTGTGACATCACAGTCAATCAAGTACAATCCCGATAAAGTTCTGACTCGTGACAATGCTACATAAGCCATACCCTCTTTGAATACAGAACTGCCAATATTCACTAAAGCAGTATCTACACTTAAACCTTGCGAGTTATGAATTGTCACCGCATATGCCAAGCAAACAGGAAACTGCTTACGGCGAACATATAAGTCTTTAACAAGCAAAAACCTAGCAGAGCAACGACCAATTAGCTGTACTTCCTCAATGCCATCAAATTTAATGTTTAAAAATTCAATTCCATCTCTACTTCTGTATTTCTCAAAATCAACAACATTACCCATTAATCCATTTACCAGACCTCTTTCAACATGTAAATTCCTTCTTAAAATGATTCGGCAATTTAAGCACACATTCAAAGTCTTTTCAAAACCCGCAGTTTTAGACATAGTCTTCTCTAATGAATACAATTTAGATTTCAAATTCTCAGACAAAATAATTGTTGCTCCCATATGCTCTATTTTGTCAATAGCTTCCAGTTTCACAATCTCTTGCTTTTCTAAATTCAACATTTTGTTGTTGAAGATGGAACATTCTGCAAGAGTTGGCATCAAACATATTCCCGATTTCTTCACAGTAATTTTCTGAAAAATATCCTCTGGCAAAACGTCTTCTTCTGGATATAAATTTGACAGTAAGCGTGCATGTAAAGCTTCTTTACCACGCTCAGTCACTTTCCCGATTCTAACATCTTGTAGAATATTCTTGTAATCTTCGTCCTTCGCCTGACGCATATTTTCACGCAGCTCAGCATAACTGAAGTTTAACCATATATTAACGTTGCCAATGCTCCCTAGGCACTACTTGGTATCTTCATGTGTAAGCAGTTTAAACACTGGTTGTCCTTTCACTGGTGTCAGCTGCAGAAGATCACCAAAAACAATGATGTGTTTGCCACCGAATAACACATCATACTCTGTTTTAAGAACTTCCTGCATTCTCAAATGCACAAAGGCAAGCATGACATTGGAAACCATGCTTACTTCGTCAATGATAAGAAGTTTCATCTTCTTCAACACTCTAGATACTTCACAACAAGCATCCCCAGATAACTTGTGATATTGTAATTTGTTATCATGCTCCACTGGCAGCATCAGTAACCGATGCAAAGTAATCCCTTTAATGTTATGAGCTGCCAGTCCAGTTGGAGCGGTCACAACACAAGACAGCGATGACTCAGTCCTTTTCTGCAGATAACATGAAATTGCTTTAATAGGGAAACTTTTTCCAGTTCCTGCTTCTCCACTCACGTATAGTCGGACAGGCTTCAACGACGTACATGAGCACTCTTTCTTCTCATGACTTAATCCATGCTCAATTTGGTTGGTAACTTCGTCATATTTTTTCCTCTGCTCAACGTTAAGTTGTCTTTCCAAATCTTCTAAGTTAACCGCATCCTCCTGAGCATGTGCCATGGCTCTTTCCACTTCAATCATGGCAGTGGCAGCTTCATTTTCAATAACTGGTTCTCCTAGTGGATCCTGACTCAATGAAACAGAACTCTGACTATCCTGAGAACTGTCTCTAGCAATCTCGGCTGCAATTGTTGCTTCCTGCTCGATTTCTGCATTCAACATTTCTAGATATTTTGGAAAAACAGGACATTCTATGGACTCCTTGGCTGCATTGAAAGAGTCTTCGTAACAGAGGAAATCCCCAAGCAGTTCCTCTTCTGCACGCCAAGGTTTGAAAAGTTGCAAAAGAGCTAAATAGAAAAACTCTTTTCTTTCTGGAGATTCGCAATCCAATTTTCGATGGTTTATCAATTGACATTTTTTTTGCTTGACCAGACATCCCTCACTTCCAATTACAGCATACACTCCTTTATCAATATCTTCTTTGATGTTCCTCTTGAAAACGTAATTTTGAAGAACATCATACAGACAAACATTCTCCAGGTGACTGCTTCTATTTGGATAATATGTATCCAACATGTTGCTCTTCAAAATATCTGTACTGTTTGGCTCCTTCTCCGCCAAATACTCAATTTCCCGTACAGGTTTTAGAACTCGATTACGCGTTGCAGCAAGACCAAGACTCGCCCAAATGATACTCCTAGATTTGGCATAGAGACTTGCTGAAGATAACCGGTCAGAACATTCATAAGCTCCGATTTCTCGATGCGACAACATCTTCAGACTGAAAGTGTACAACTTCTTACTGAGGCTCTTTTCATGGGAAATATCCTCCCACTTATCCTTCAGTTCTGTCTTTTCTTTTTTGGTGATGTAAGACGTCACATACCGAGCCACAGCCATACAGTTGTCAGCCACAAACTGTATATCCATGTTAGCATTCCATATGGACAAAATCACTGGGTTGTAGTCATTGATGTACTTGGACTCTTCATTTCTTTTCAAATTGTATGTGTTTTTGGGTGATTTCCTCGTCACATTATGTCGCAGCGATGACATCAAATTGTTAACTCTTCCTTTTGATATCACCGACCGTGGAAATGCAAAACGACATTTGGTGTAGTACTTGTCCTTGTTTCTGAATTTACGACGACAGTACTTTCCACAATGATGGCTTTGAAACCGTAAAACTTGTTCTCTTAGACTTTTGTCTTCGTTTGTCTTTGGAACAGCACATGTAGCATACTGTTCTATGAAACTCATCACTAAGTCATCCGGATCTGTTCCAAATTTGGGTGCATCTTTGATCCATAGCAGCATATGTATATGAGGAGCACCTCTTGCTTGATACTCCTTTCTCCAGAAGAAATCCAACACCTCTCCAAGAGGTGGATTTTTCTTGTTCGTGATGAAAGACATCATAGCTTCAAATCTATGATTGAAGTACCTGCATACATTCACTGGATCCAAAGAGCACAGTTCTCCGGGTGTCTTGAATTCAATATTTTCAATGTTTCCATTTACCTCTCGTAGAAATTCAAGTAAATCTTCCCAGCCATACTCAGCACATCTGAGAGTGAGGAACCATGTGGGATTTCCTAAGTTCCTCAGCATACATTTTAAGTTACCATGACGGCGGTACCAATACTCATTAGTACCACGCTGACAAGCCATGAGATTAATCAGGTGAGAATCCAAAATACTGTCTTGCACATTGACTTTATCCATAAAGTCCCTTGCCGAGATATTTCGCAGTTGTACACCACTTTTCAAGATGTGGTTCACTGCATAAGACAATCCAGAGAGATCACTTTCAAACAGTAGATGAAATAAATAGGGAATGCATTGTCGAAACCTAGGATCTTCTGTATACAATCGTAAAGTCCGGTATTCTGAAGCAGGAATTTGAACAGGTCGCTCATCATATCGTCCTCCTCGACCTGTGGAAAATAACTGTGGGAAACATCGAGCTTCCAAACATTCCTCCCAAACACTAATGGGACTCCCTTTGGCTTGTTTCATTTGAAACAACTCAATAGCATTCCCCATGACTTCCTTGGAATGCAAAGGATGAACACTATAATGTTCATATATTTCTTCCTTTTTAGAGGCTTTTACTTTCTCAATTTGTCCAGGACACAAATCGCTGTCCTCTTCTTCACTTACTTCCTCTTCTGCAACACATACATTCTTGTAGTACTTATTATTTTTTATCAAATACAATGTTGCCTTTTTGACTTTCCTAACATCCACTAAATCTTGCCAGATTTTCTTACTCTTTGTCGGAACCCCATTAACTATGATAACCAGAGGTTCCTCTTCCACTTTCTCTACTCCAATTGTATTAATGTTTTTCTTCAAATCCAAAGGCAAATAAACAACCCTTCCCTTTAATCCTCTCTGTAAATCTGATGGAGGCAACTTCCCTGTCTTTGGCTCCATTCGTACAATAGCCTGGAAGGGATGGACACTTTGAATCAAAATAGATTCATAAGTATTTAAATCCTTCAATTCAGAAGGAATGTCATCTAATTCAAGATTATTATAACCCGCTCTAGCAGGCATCTGGTTTTGGTTTAATTTGTTATAGCAATAAGTACACATACGTTGGTCCGCTCCCAAATCAAAACAATTTTCTACCATCAAGTATGTGGCAAAATCCTTCCATTCACTATTGTTTTCCATATCACTTTTTGCATATATATCCACTAACTTAGTCTGATTCTTATAATAAGTCCGTCGACAACACACACAAGTGAAATTAGGCCTCTCACTTGATTTCACCATAAACGTGGAAATTTCCTTGTGAAACTTATCTGTACTGAAAATCTGTACACTGTCTTCCACATTACCTTCTTCTAGTGGTTCAATATCAACATTGTTCTCTTTACCAGCAAAGTAACAGAACTCAATTTCTTGACAAATATTCTTCACATCTACTTCAGAACCATGCAAAAGAGCTCTGCTTAATGGACTCTTAGCATAATACAACATTCTAACTAATTTCCTCACTTTATTATGATGCACTGCTAGCATCCTGAAATGATGAAATACACTCTGGCATACTCTCCTAGAAAGACAAGCCAGTGAATGACCACGCAAACCTGTCACTTGTCTCACTCTGCAAGGATCTAATTCTTGCAACAACTTTATTTTTTGCTTTACACTTTTCTTATGAAATGTCCGTATAAAATCACAAAGCAAATTGATGGAATCCTGTCGCACACTGCAAATAGAACTACACTTCCAGGTATACACTGGTCCCTTAGGACGTCTCCCTAAAACCTCATCACTTAGCGCCTCTTCTGCATCTGCAGACACAAGTATTTCTTTTTCAACTGGATGACCATCTTTTACCTCATATGCTCGACCACTGCTGTCAACTGCATGCACCAAAACGTTGTCCTGAAAATAACTCTCCTCATTAAAAAATGCCTCACTATTTGAACTATGCATCCATTCTCCTAAGAAAACTTCACAAAAATTACTTCGATTTACTTCTCACTTCCATCTACTATTAGATTTGAAAACATAGATTACCTTGTTTAGTTTCCTAATTCTATTAATTACCAAAATAAATAACTTTCGCTTAATTTCGAAAGCCTGATCAATAATCACTTTGACACCCCCTGGCACCCTCAAACCAGGCTCAGGTGCCATGTGGCAGGCATACCAGCCCTAAGGGCAGGTCTGCCTTTCACATGACATAGGTGTGCAAGCACACATGTGCATGCACACCGGAATCGGTATTTTACCATGAAGTTTGATTTCATGCTAAAATACCGATTCATTAAGGCCTTTGAGACTTAGAAGAGTACCCCCTACATAGCAAATTTACAGAATCAGTAAAATTACCGATTCGGTATTTTACCGAACCAATAATTTTTCCGATTCTGTAAATGTAGATTTACCTACATGTGGCCTTGGATTTAGGCCCCTACATACCGATTGGCCATTTACCGGTCGGAAACGGCCGATATCGGCCGAAACCGGTCAGTAAATGGCCTGAAACAACCACCCACATCGGGCCCTAAGTGTGCATGAATTTGATTTCAAAAAAAGTTTTTAAACCTTTTCTGTAAAACAAGAATACACCTACAATCATGGGGAACTGACTTAAAATGCCCAAATACACATGAAAACGTTTTTTGAAGGAACTTGCACCTTTTTTTCAATAACTTTTAACATGGCTATGTAACTCAAACAATCAAAATGAAAATTTTCCAGGCACACATGGGGGCGTATTTACAAGGGCCTTGCACTACGAGGAAAGTGACTTCAAATGACCAGACACACATGGGGACGTATTTACAAGGCCCTTGAACCCGGGGGAAGTGACTTGAAATTGCTAAGCACACATAGGAGGGTATTTACAATGCCCGTGCAATACTAATGCATAATTTTCTTTTAACATGGCTATGTAACTCAAACAATTAATCATTCCTATTAATCATTCCTATACATACCTACTGGCGGTCGCCAGTAGGTATATATAGTTAGGATTTTTTCTCTATGGGATTTTTGAAAATTCTATGTCTAATAACTTTGGTGTTTGTGGACGGAATTGGCTGAAATTTTCAGGAAAAGGGCACATTTTGTTTCTGGGCAGCCCCTGAAAATTTGGGGGGGGATTCGTCAAGGGGGGGGGCCGAAAAAAAAGGGGGGTCCCAAAACGCGTTTTTCCCATGTTAATTTCCATAGGGCGGTTGGCCTCACTTTTAGCTCGAACGGCTGAATGGATTTGCACGAAACTTGGCAAAATTGTAGGGACTGTTAGCCCGATGTGCCTTTGCTAGGTCTCAATATATGTGCTCCAGTGGATTTTGAGAAATTAACGTTCAAAAAAAGATATATATCTGTGACAGCGCTCCAGGCAGCGCTCCGGTTCGCGTACTTGACGCGTAACGGAACTTTGCGAAGCGAAGCTGATTAGCTCTCCGGTGTCTGTCAACAATCTAAACAGTCCGGAGCGGCCGCCATCTTGTCTCTCGGTAGGATCGAGAGACAAGAGGAGGCCAAAACAAAGGGGGAAATGAAGGAAAGGGGGCAAGGTAGACCCCTTCTGACCCCCTAGGATTGATGAGGGGGATATTATAGAGCCACGCGGGGCAAAAAAAAAAAAGAAATTGTGATTTTTTTCGCCGTAGAGACGTGTCTTGGTACGCGAACCGGGCAGCTAACCGGGCAGCTAACGGGCAGCGTAACGGGAGTCTGAGGAGTAGCTGATTGGCTGTCAACATTGTAAACAGTCCGGAGCGGCTGCCATCTTGTCTCTCTGTAGGATCGAGAGACAAGAGGTGGTGAAAAACGAAGGGGGAAATGAAGGAAAGGGGGCAAGGTAGACCCCTCCTGACCCCCTAGGATTGATGAGGGGGATATTAAAGTTCCCCGCGGGGCAAAAGAAAAAAAAAATTGCGATTTTTCGCGGTAGAGGCGCTTCCCGGTACGTTAACCGGGCAGCTAACCGGCAGCGTAACGGGAGTCCGACATATTGTGTTTTTGGAGCGTTTGTTTGCATACCGGGTAGCGTTCCGGTAAGCGTAACAAGGGGAAAATCAAGAGAAACAGTAAAATAAAATTTAAAGGAGTAGATTTCCACCAAACTTGGCAAAATTGTAGGGACTATTTGTTTGATGTGCCTTTGCAAGGCCTCAAGATATGTGCACGTGTGGATTTTGTCTAATTAAGGTTAAAAAAATATATATATATCTGTAAGCGTGCTCCGGCGCGCTTACGTTACGGGTTTTGTTTGCGCTGCAGAGACGATGCGTCACGGTTATGCGATGCGTCATGAGGCGTCTCACGGGCTATGTGATACGTCACGTAATAAAGAATATATTTTACAGCTATAGATATTAGTTTTTAAAAAACCAATGAAATTCACTGAAAAAACCATAGGTTATAGACCATATATAGTTAGGAATTTGCATTTACAAAACCTTGAAAATTCGCTGAAAAAACCATAGGTTATAGACCATATATAGTTAGGGATTAGCATTTACAAAACCTTATTTTACTTGCACAAAACCATTGAAATTCCATATATAGTTAGTTGCACTAACTATATATCGCGCACCCGCAATCCACTTTTAATGATGTCACATATTACATCATTCATGACATGGTCAGTGACATCACTGATGACATCACTGATGACATCTCAAATGACATCACTGATGACATCACTGATGACATCTCAAATGACATCACTGATCACATCACTGATGATATCATTTATGTGATAATACAATGAACATCTTCAGACTCTAATATAACCTTTGATACAATCAGTATAAACAGACACTCACAGACTGTCACTTATCCATGGAGTTACTCACACACCTAGTCAGTTATGCAAAAAATCAATCACACCTCCATTTCCTCAACTATACAGTTATACACACCTTACTTATTCAAACATATACTAACACATATTTACTGTCTTATACAATCCCTGATACAAGTTCACAATGATCCATACAGCCACTCACACATTCACTGGCTCTTATGCACAGTTATTTATATATGTCAACTCTCACATGGAATGTGTTTTACATATGTACTTACTTTGACATGTAGCACTGAGATATCCATTCACTCACCAATACACTCATGCACACAGTCAACTGTCCATACAGCTGTTTCCACATGCACTTTTGAACCCATACATTTAGTGAATCAACTGCTCACACATCTATGCACAGAGTCATACACCTCCCAGCCACCCACACATATACTCAGTCTCCCATACAAATACTTGGGCAACCATTCAATAACTCATATAGTTACTCATATAGCTACTGATTTAAACATGCAGCAGTTTACAGAACAACATATATAATGATGCACAAATTAAGACAGTTTAGTCACTAACCCATGCACTCAGTGAGACACATTTAATCATTCTCTCATACAGTCAGTCATGCACCTACTAAATCCTTCATCCAGACACTTATACATCCACTCATTCTTCAATATGTAAGACATATTTTAACTTTACAGAAACATACAGTCACTGGGTGTTGTCATCAGTGATGTCATCAGTGATGTCATTTGAGATGTCATCAGTGATGTCATCAGTGATGTCACTGACCATGTCATGAATGATGTAATATGTGACATCATTAGCAGTGGATTGCGGGTGCGCGATATATAGTTAGTGCAACTAACTATATATGGAATTTCAATGGTTTTGTGCAAGTAAAATAAGGTTTTGTAAATGCTAATCCCTAACTATATATGGTCTTTAACCTATGGTTTTTTCAGTGAATTTTCAAGGTTTTGTAAATGCAAATTCCTAACTATATATGGTCTATAACCTATGGTTTTTTCAGTGAATATATATATATATATATATATTACCTACTGGCGGTCGCCAGTAGGTATATATAGTTAGGATTTTTTCTCTATGGGATTTATGAAAATTCTATGTCTAATAACTTTGGCGTTTGTGGACGGAATTGGCAGAAATTTTCAGGAAAATGGCACATTTTGTTTCTGAGCAGCCCCTGAAAATTTGGGGGGGTTTGTCAAGGGGGGGCCAAGAAAAAAGGGGGGTCCCAAAACGCGTTTTTCCCATGTTAATTTCCATAGGGCGGTTGGCCTCACTTTTAGCTCGAACGGCTGAATGGATTTGCACGAAACTTGGCAAAATTGTAGGGACTGTTAGCCCGATGTGCCTTTGCTAGGTCTCAATATATGTGCTCCAGTGGATTTTGAGAAATTAACGTTCAAAAAAAGATATATATCTGTGACAGCGCTCCGGGCAGCGCTCCGGTTCATGTACTTGACGCGTAACGGAACTTTGCGAAGCGAAGCTGATTGGCTCTCCGGTGTCTATCAACATTCTAAACAGTCCGGAGCGGCCGCCATCTTGTCTCTCGGTAGGATCGAGAGACAAGAGGAGGCCAAAACAAAGGGGGAAATGAAGGAAAGGGGGCAAGGTAGACCCCTTCTGACCCCCTAGGATTGATGAGGGGGATATTATAGAGCCACGCGGGGCAAAAAAATAAAATAAAAAATTGCGATTTTTTCGCCGTAGAGACGCGTCTTGGTACGCGAACCGGGCAGCTAACCGGCAGCGTAACGGGAGTCTGAGGAGTAGCTGATTGGCTGTCAACATTGTAAACACTCCGGAGCGGCTGCCATCTTGTCTCTCTGTAGGATCGAGAGACAAGAGGTGGTGAAAAACGAAGGGGAAAATGCGGGAAAGGGGGCAAGGTAGACTCCTCCTGACCCCCTAGGATTGATGAGGGGGATATTAAAGTGCCCCGCGGGGCAAAAAAATAAAAATAAAAAATGCGATTTTTCGCCGTAGAGGCCCGTCCCGGTACGCGAACCGGTCAGCTAACTGGGCAGCTAACCGGCAGCGTAACGGGAGTCTGAGGAGAAGCTGATTGGCTGTTAACATCGTAAACAGTCCGGAGCGGCCGCCATCTTGTCTCTCGGTGGGATCGAGAGACAAGAGGTGGAAAAAAAAAGGTGTAAATGAAGGAAAGGGGTAAGGTAGACCCCTCCTGAACCCCTAGGATTGATGAGGGGGCTATTAAAGTTCCCCGCGGGGCAAAAGAAAAAAATAATTGTGATTTTTCGCGGTAGAGGCGCTTCCCGGTACGTTAACCGGGCAGCTAACCGGCAGCGTAACGGGAGTCCGACATATTGTGTTTTTGGAGCGTTTGTTTGCATACCGGGTAGCGTTCCGGTAAGCGTAACAAGGGGAAAATCAAGAGAAACAGTAAAATAAAATTTAAAGGAGTAGATTTCCACCAAACTTGGCAAAATTGTAGGGACTGTTTGTTTGATGTGCCTTTGCAAGGCCTCAAGATATGTGCACGTGTGGATTTTGTCTAATTAAGGTTAAAAAAATATATATATATCTGTAAGCGTGCTCCGGCGCGCTTACGTTACGGGTTTTGTTTGCGCTGCAGAGACGATGCGTCACGGTTATGCGATGCGTCATGAGGCGTCTCACGGGCTATGTGATACGTCACGTAATAAAGAATATATTTTACAGCTATAGATATTAGCTTTTAAAAAACCAATGAAATTCACTGAAAAAACCATAGGTTATAGACCATATATAGTTAGGAATTTGCATTTACAAAACCTTGAAAATTCACTGAAAAAACCATAGGTTATAGACCATATATAGTTAGGGATTAGCATTTACAAAACCTTATTTTACTTGCACAAAACCATTGAAATTCCATATATAGTTAGTTGCACTAACTATATATCGCGCACCCGCAATCCACTTTTAATGATGTCACATATTACATCATTCATGACATGGTCAGTGACATCACTGATGACATCACTGATGACATCTCAAATGACATCACTGATGACATCACTGATGACATCTCAAATGACATCACTGATCACATCACTGATGATATCATTTATGTGATAATACAATGAACATCTTCAGACTCTAATATAACCTTTGATACAATCAGTATAAACAGACACTCAGCGACTGTCACTTATCCATGGAGTTACTCACACACCTAGTCAGTTATGCAAAAAATCAATCACACCTCCATTTCCTCAACTATACAGTTATACACACCTTACTTATTCAAACCTATACTAACACATATTTACTGTCTTATACAATCCCTGATACAAGTTCACAATGATCCATACAGCCACTCACACATTCACTGGCTCTTATGCACAGTTATTTATATATGTCAACTCTCACATGGAATGTGTTTTACATATGTACTTACTTTGACATGTAGCACTGAGATATCCATTCACTCACCAATACACTCATGCACACAGTCAACTGTCCATACAGCTGTTTCCACATGCACTTTTGAACCCATACATTTAGTGAATCAACTGCTCACACATCTATGCACAGAGTCATACACCTCCCAGCCACCCACACACATACTCAGTCTCCCATACAAATACTTGGGCAACCATTCAATAACCCATATAATTACTCATATAGCTACTGATTTAAACATGCAGCAGTTTACAGAACAACATATATAATGATGCACAAATTAAGACAGTTTAGTCACTAACCCATGCACTCAGTGAGACACATTTAATCATTCTCTCATACAGTCAGTCATGCACCTACTAAATCCTTCATCCAGACACTTATACATCAACTCATTCTTCAATATGTAAGACATATTTTAACTTTACAGAAACATACAGTCACTGGGTGTTGTCATCAGTGATGTCATCAGTGATGTCATTTGAGATGTCATCAGTGATGTCATCAGTGATGTCACTGACCATGTCATGAATGATGTAATATGTGACATCATTAGCAGTGGATTGCGGGTGCGCGATATATAGTTAGTGCAACTAACTATATATGGAATTTCAATAGTTTTGTGCAAGTAAAATAAGGTTTTGTAAATGCTAATCCCTAACTATATATGGTCTATAACCTATGGTTTTTTCAGCGAATTTTCAAGGTTTTGTAAATGCAAATTCCTAACTATATATGGTCTATAACCTATGTTTTTTTCAGTGAATATATATATATATATATATATATATTACCTACTGGCGGTCGCCAGTAGGTATATATAGTTAGGAATTTTTCTCTATGGGATTTTTGAAAATTCTATGTCTAATAACTTTGGCGTTTGTGGACGGAATTGGCTGAAATTTTCAGGAAAATGGCACATTTTGTTTCTGAGCAGCCCCTGATAATTTGGGGGGGGTTCGTCAAGGGGGGGCCGAGAAAAAAGGGGGGTCCCAAAACGCGTTTTTCCAATGTTAATTTCCATAGGGCGGTTGGCCTCACTTTTAGCTCGAACGGCTGAATGGATTTGCACGAAACTTGGCAAAATTGAAGGGACTGTTAGCCCGATGTGCCTTTGCTAGGTCTCAATATATGTGCTCCAGTGGATTTTGAGAAATTAACGTTCAAAAAAAGATATATATCTGTGACAGCGCTCCGGGCAGCGCTCCGGTTCGCGTACTTGACGCGTAACGGAACTTTGCGAAGCGAAGCTGATTGGCTCTCCCGTGTCTGTCAACATTCTAAACAGTCCAGAGCGGCCGCCATCTTGTCTCTCGGTAGGATCGAGAGACAAGAGGAGGCCAAAACAAAGGGGGAAATGAAGGAAAGGGGGCAAGGTAGACCCCTTCTGACCCCCTAGGATTGATGAGGGGGATATTATAGAGCCACGCGGGGCAAAAAAATAAAATAAAAAATTGCGATTTTTTTCGCCGTAGAGACGCGTCTTGGTACGCGAACCGGGCAGCTAACCGGGCAGCTAACCGGCAGCGTAACAGGAGTCTGAGGAGTAGCTGATTGGCTGTCAACATTGTAAACAGTCCGGAGCGGCTGCCATCTTGTCTCTCTGTAGGATCGCGAGACAAGAGGTGGTGAAAAACGAAGGGGAAAATGCGGGAAAGGGGGCAAGGTAGACTCCTCCTGACCCCCTAGGATTGATGAGGGGGATATTAAAGTGCCCCGCGGGGCAAAAAAAAAAAAAATTTCGATTTTTCGCCGTAGAGGCCCGTCCCGGTACGCGAACCGGTCAGCAAACTGGGCAGCTAACCGGCAGCGTAACGGGAGTCTGAGGAGAAGCTGATTGGCTGTTAACATTGTAAACAGTCCGGAGCGGCCGCCATCTTGTCTCTCGGTGGGATCGAGAGACAAGAGGTGGAAAAAAAAAAGGTGTAAATGAAGGAAAGGGGTAAGGTAGACCCCTCCTGAACCCCTAGGATTGATGAGGGGGCTATTAAAGTTCCCCGAGGGGCAAAAGAAAAAAAAATTGTGATTTTTCGCGGTAGAGGCGCTTCCCGGTACGTTAACCGGGCAGCTAACCGGCAGCGTAACGGGAGTCCGACATATTGTGTTTTTGGAGCGTTTGTTTGCATACCGGGTAGCGTTCCGGTAAGCGTAACAAGGGGAAAATCAAGAGAAACAGTAAAATAAAATTTAAAGGAGTAGATTTCCACCAAACTTGGCAAAATTGTAGGGACTGTTTGTTTGATGTGCCTTTGCAAGGCCTCAAGATATGTGCACGTGTGGATTTTGTCTGATTAAGGTTAAAAAAATATATATATATCTGTAAGCCTGCTCCGGCGCGCTTACGTTACGGGTTTTGTTTGCGCTGCAGAGACGATACGTCACGGTTATGCGATGCGTCATGAGGCGTCTCACGGGCTATGTGATACGTCACGTAATAAAGAATATATTTTACAGCTATAGATATTAGCTTTTAAAAAACCAATGAAATTCACTGAAAAAACCATAGGTTATAGACCATATATAGTTAGGAATTTGCATTTACAAAACCTTGAAAATTCACTGAAAAAACCATAGGTTATAGACTATATATAGTTAGGGATTAGCATTTACAAAACCTTCTTTTACTTGCACAAAACCATTGAAATTCCATATATAGTTAGTTGCACTAACTATATATCGCGCACCAGCAATCCACTGCTAATGATGTCACATGTTACATCATTCATGACATGGTCAGTGACATCACTGATGACATCACTGATAACATCTCAAATGACATCACTGATGACATCACTGATGACATCTCAAATGACATCACTGATCACATCACTGATGATATCATTTATGTGATAATACAATGAACATCTTCAGACTCTAATATAACCTTTGATACAATCAGTATAAACAGACACTCACAGACTGTCACTTATCCATGGAGTTACTCACACACCTAGTCAGTTATGCAAAAAATCAATCACACCTCCATTTCCTCAACTATACAGTATACACACCTTACTTATTCAAACATATACTAACACATATTTACTGTCTTATACAATCCCTGATACAAGTTCACAATGATCCATACAGCCACTCACACATTCACTGGCTCTTATGCACAGTTATTTATATATGTCAACTCTCAAATGGAATGTATTTTACATATGTACTCACTTTGACATGTAGCACTGAGATATCCATTCACTCACCAATACACTCATGCACACAGTCAACTGTCCATACAGCTGTTTTCACATGCACTTTTGAACCTATACATTTAGTGAATCAACTGCTCACACATCTATGCACAGAGTCATACACCTCCCAGCCACCCACACACATACTCAGTCTCCCATACAAATACTTGGGCAACCATTCAATAACCCATATAGTTACTCATATAGCTACTGATTTAAACATGCAGCAGTTTACAGAACAACATATATAATGATGCACAAATTAAGACAGTTTAGTCACTAACCCATGCACTCAGTGAGACACATTTAATCATTCTCTCATACAGTCAGTCATGCACCTACTAAATCCTTCATCCAGACACTTATACATCCACTCATTCTTCAATATGTAAGACATATTTTAACTTTACAGAAACATACAGTCACTGGGTGTTGTCATCAGTGATGTCATCAGTGATGTCATTTGAGATGTCATCAGTGATGTCATCAGTGATGTCACTGACCATGTCATGAATGATGTAATATGTGACATCATTAGCAGTGGATTGCGGGTGCGCGATATATAGTTAGTGCAACTAACTATATATGGAATTTCAATGGTTTTGTGCAAGTAAAATAAGGTTTTGTAAATGCTAATCCCTAACTATATATGGTCTATAAACTATGGTTTTTTCAGTGAATATATATATATATATATATATATATATATATATATATATATATATATATATATATATATATATATATATATATATATATATATATATATATATATATTCACAGAAAAAAACATAGGTTATAGACCATATATAGTTAGGAATTTGCATTTACAAAACCTTGAAAATTCACTGAAAAAACCATAGGTTATAGACCATATATAGTTAGGGATTAGCATTTAAAAAACCTTATTTTATTTGCACAAAACCATTGAAATTCCATATATAGTTAGTTGCACTAACTATATATCGCGGACCCGCAATCCACTGCTAATGATGTCACATATTACATCATTCATGACATGGTCAGTGACATCACTGATGACATCACTGATGACATCTCAAATGACATCACTGATGACATCACTGATGACATCTCAAATGACATCACTGATGACATCACTGACATCTCATTTGACATTACTGATTACATCACTGATGATATCATTTATGTGATAATACATCTTCAGACTCTAATATAACCTTAGATACACTCAGTGTAAACAGGCACTCACAGACTGTCACACATCCATGGAGTTACTCACACACCTAGTCAGTCATGCAAAGAATCAATCACACCTCCATTTCCTCAACTATACAGTTATACACACCTTACTTATTCAAACATATACTAACACATATTTACTCTCTTATACAATCCTTGATACAAGTTCACAATGATTCATACAGCCACTCTCACATTCACTGGCTCTTATGTTCAGTTATTTATATATGTCAACTCTCACATGGAGTGTGTTTTACATATGTACTTACTTTGACATGTAGAACTGAGCTATCCATTCACTCACCAATATACTCATGCACACAGTCAACTGTCCATACAGCTGTTTCTACATGCACTTTTGAACCCATACACCTAGGGAATCAACTGCTCACACATCTATGCACAGAGTTATACACCTCCCAGCCACCCACACACATACTCAGTCTCCCATACAAATACTTGGGCAACCATTCAATAACCCATATAGTTACTGATATAGCTACTGCTTTAAACATGCAGCAGTTTACAGAAGAACATAAATAATGATTGCCAAATTAAGACACTTTAATCACTAACCCATGCACTCAGTGAGACACATTTAATCATTCTCTCATACAGTCAGTCATGCACCTACTAAATCCTTCATCCAGACACTTATACATCCACTCATTCTTCAATATGTAAGACATATTTTAACTTTACAGAAACATACAGTCACTGGGTGTTGTCATCAGTGATGTCATCAGTGATGTCATTTGAGATGTCATCAGTGATGTCATCAGTGATGTCACTGACCATGTCATGAATGATGTAATATGTGACATCATTAGCAGTGGATTGCGGGTCCTCGATATATAGTTAGTGCAACTAACTATATATGGAATTTCAATGGTTTTGTGCAAATAAAATAAGGTTTTTTGAATGCTAATCCCTAACTATATATGGTCTATAACCTATGGTTTTTTCAGTGAATTTTCAAGGTTTTGTAAATGCAAATTCCTAACTATATATGGTCTATAACCTATGGTTTTTTCTGTGAATTTCATTGGTTTTTTAAAAGCTAATATCTATAGCTGTAAAATATATTCTTTATTAAGTGACGTATCACGTAGCCCGTGAGACGCCTCATGATGCATCGCATAACCGTGACGTATCGTCTCTGCAGCGCAAACCAAACCCAAAACGTAAGTGCGCCAGAACACGCTTAAAGATATATATATATTTTTTTTACCTTAATTAGACAAAATCCACACGTCGGACTCCCGTTACGCTGCCGGTTAGCTGCCCGGTTAACGTACCAGGAAGCACCTTTACCGCGAAAAATCACATTTTTTTTTTCACCCCCCAGGGAACTTTAATAGCCCCCTCATCAATCCTAGGGGTTCAGGAGGGGTCTGCCTTACCCCTTTCATTCATTTACACCTTTTTTTTTTCCACCTCTTGTCTCTCGATCCCACAGAGAGACAAGATGGCGGCCGCTCCGGACTGTTTACAATGTTGACAGCCAATCAGCTCCTCCTCAGACTCCCGTTACGCTGCCGGTTAGCTTCCCGGTTAGCTGCCCGGTTCGCGTACCAAGACGCGTCTCTACGGCGAAAAAATCGGATTTTTTTTTTTTTGGCCCCGCGTGGCTTTATAATATCCCCCTCATCAATCCTAGGGGGTCAGAAGGGGTCTACCTTGCCCTCTTTCCTTCATTTCCCCCTTTGTTTTGGCCTCCTCTTGTCTCTCGATCCTACCGAGAGACAAGATGGCGGCCGCTCCGGACTGTTTACAATGTTGACAGCCAATCAGCTCCTCCTCAGACTCCCGTTACGCTGCCGGTTAGCTTCCCGGTTAGCTGCCCGGTTAGCTGCCCGGTTCGCGTACCAAGACGCGTCTCTACGGCGAAAAAATCGTTTTTTTTTTTTTTTTTTTTGGGCCAGGCGTGGCTCTATAATATCCCCCTCATCAATCCTAGGGGGTCAGAAGGGGTCTACCTTGCCCCCTTTCCTTCATTTCCCCCTTTGTTTTGGCCTCCTCTTGTCTCTCGATCCTACCGAGAGACAAGATGGCGGCTGCTCCGGACTGTTTAGAATGTTGACAGACACCGGAGAGCCAATCAGCTTCGCTTCGCAAAGTTCCGATACGCGAAAAGTTCGCGAACCGGAGCGCTGCCCGGAGCGCTGTTACAGATATATATCTTGATTTAAACGTTAATTTCTCAAAATTCACTGAAGCACATATATTGAGACCTAGCAAAGGCACATCGGGCTAACAGTCCCTACAATTTTGCCAAGTTTCGTGGAAATCCATTCAGCCGTTCGGGCTAAAAGTGAGGCCAACCGCCCTATGGAAATTAACATGGGAAAAACGTGTTTTGGGACCCCCCTTTTTTCTCGGCCCCCCCTTGACGAACCCCCCCCAAATTTCCAGGAGCTGCTCAGAAACAAAATGTGCCATTTTCCTGAAAATTTCAGCCAATTCCGTCCACTAACGCCAAAGTTATTAGGCATAGAATTTTCAAAAGTTCCATAGAGAAAAAATCCTAACTATATATACCTACTGGCTATCGCCAGTAGGTAATATATATATATATATATATATATATATATATAGTTATAGTTAGGATTTTTTCCAATGTTAAATCTCAAAATTCTATTTGGAATAACTTTGGCGCTGGTTGACGAATCTGCCTCAAAATTTCCTCAAAATGGCCTCGCGGCCTTCCGGTCCTTCCCTAAGAGTTTGGGGGGGATTCATCAAGCGGGGGCCGAGATAAAAGGGGGGTCCCAAAACGCGTTTTCCCCATGCTTATTTCCATAGGGCGGTCGATTTCACTTTTTAGCCCGAACGGCTGAATGGATTTCCACCAAACTTGGCAAAATTGTAGGGACTGGTAGCCCGATGTGCCTTTGCTATGTCTCAAGATATGTGCTCCAGTGGATTTTGAGTAATTAAGGTTCAAATATATATATATATCTATAGCCACGCTCCGGTATGCGCACCGGTACGCGCACTGGGCGCGCCACGCGACTTGTGCGCAGAAAGCTGATTGGCTCTGGGGTGTCTGTAAACATTCTAAACAGTCCGGAGCGGCCGCCATCTTGTGTCTCGGTAGGATCGAGACACGAGAGGTGGCCAAAACAAAGAGGGAAATGACCATAAGGGGGCAGAGTAGACCCCCCCTTGACCTCCTAGGTTTGATGTGGGGGCCATAAAAGGGCCCCGCGGGGCAAAAAAAAAATTTTTTTTTTTGATTTTCGCGGGGGGAGCGCCCGGTACGCGCACCGGTGGGCGTACCGGGGAGCATACCATGGGGAAAAAGAATGACAGTTTTAAAAGTAGCTGTTTAAAAAAAAAAATGTTTTGTTGTTTTTTTTATACATACACATACATATATATAAATGCATATGCATATATATATTCACTGAAAAAACCATAGGTTTCACACCGGTTATAGTTAGGAATTAGCATTTAAAAAACCTATTAAATTCACTGAAAAAACCATAGGTTTCACACCAGTTATAGTTAGCTGGAAATTTTACTGATATAAAACCATTGAAATTCCCACGTTATAGTTAGTCGGACTCACTATAACTTGCGCGTACAATGCACTGCTGATGACGTCACATATTACATCACTCATGACATGGTCAGTGACATCACTCATGACATCACTGATGAGACCATCCAGTGAATGTGTGTCTTTCTGAAAAATAAATTGTTTTATTTATGTATATGTAAAGGTCGATAGAAGAATAAATGTTTAAATTATTGTCTTAATGAATGTTTTTTTAAAAAAAAGATTGGTTAACTGGCTTATTAAGTGTATCTTAGTGAATAGATATATTAGCGAGTAATGTTTAAATATTTAAATGTTTGTATCAGTGTTTCACTTTGTGTATAAATGGCTACATGGGCTGGTGAGTAGCTACATGTGTGTGTATATGGGTTATTAGATGTTTTTTTAGTATCAGTATGAGTGTCTGTATGGTTTGGTGGGGGTGTTACTTAGCATATAGATGCATCAATGACTGACTCACTGTTTATATGTTTTTTGAAGACAGCATATGTGCAGGACTGTATGGGTGGATGAGTGTCTATATGTGTGTGTTAGTAAGTGAATGACTGCCTCAGTAGTGTCTTTATCAGTAACTACATATGTTTTAATCTAGTATATGTGACTATTGATATATATAAGTCAGTATATGTGAGAGTGAGAGATTGAAACAGTTCCTGTTTAAATAAGTATGTTTTTCTATAAGTGATTGTTCAAGAGAGTAAGTATGTGTAAGTTTCCTTAGAAGTAAGGTAGTAGTGTGTGTATATCTGTATATGTTAATAAATGGATGTTTATTAGTTTATTTGCATGTGTGAATATGTGTGTGAGTAACTTTTTGATGACTGTCAGTGTGTAACAGGATTTATAGGTGTATCACTACATATGATGAGTGAGTATATGTATGAGTGACTATATAGAACTGTTGGTGAATGAGTGGATGTGTATATAGATGGTGGAATTACTGAATTGGTTGTTGTGACTGATATGGGTATATCCACTTTTTTGAAAATGTTAGTTTCTATTTTTGATTATATGTTTCAAGGGTTACTTTACACTGAAAGGAGGTCTGTCACTGTGTCACAAGGATGGTGTCATCAGTGATGTCATGAGTGATGTCACTGACCATGTCATGAGTGATGTAATATGTGACGTCATCAGCAGTGCATTGTACGCGCAAGTTATAGTGAGTCCGACTAACTATAACGTGGGAATTTCAATGGTTTTATATCAGTAAAATTTCCAGCTAACTATAACTGGTGTGAAACCTATGGTTTTTTCAGTGAATTTAATAGGTTTTTTAAATGCTAATTCCTAACTATAACTGGTGTGAAACCTATGGTTTTTTCAGTGAATTTCATAGGTTTTTTAAATGCTAATTCCTAACTATAACTGGTGTGAAACCTATGGTTTTTTCAGTGAATTTCATAGGTTTTTTTAATGCTAATTCCTAACTATAAGTTTCACTTTATAAATAAGACTGTTAGCACTCTAGTTGTTCTTTTTAACACTCTGGTACATTCTGTCATTGGGCTACAGTTGGGCTACATCTAGTTGAAATTTGGGGTACATTTACAATTTTTGGTCTCTGGTGGCCATCTTTGGGCTACATTGGGCTACTTTGGGCTACATTTGGGCTACATTTTGGCTCTAACATATATTAAGCCCAATGTAGCACAATACATATTTTTCTAAAGTTAATTTTTTTACAAACCACTTCAGAATAGGGCTACCTGTCCCTACAATTATCCCATTTTTTTTAAAAAATTTTGGGGGGAGCGCTCCCGGACCGCGCCCCGGGGAGCGCCCCGAAGAGCGTATTTTTGAAAAGCGCCCCGGGGCGCGCTCAGGGGAGCGTCCCGTGAGCGCCAATATCGCGAACGAAAACATGATCGTGACGTATCGCGTAGCCGCGTATGCGTGAAACGCACGACGCAAGCGCACCGACGCGCTTACGCTACGCGACCCGGAGCACGCCCCCGGGCACGCCCCGGGGCGCGTAGCGTAAGCGCGTCGGGTCATGTGCCCTAAAAATAACACTTTTCATTGGTTCATAACAGTTTTTATTTCATAATGATAAAACCCCTAGTCATGTGACCTAAAATTAACACTTCTCATTGGTTCATGATATTTTTTTTTTCAAATGAGGAAAGCCCCCACCTTTTTTCCTTATTCTACCTTTTTGCTTTGAGAGAGGAAGACCTGTACTTATATCTGTCGAAAATGGCTACATTAGCTGCAGCTGCTGGATCTTCTGGACCACCACCACCACCACCACCACCACCACAAGGACCTCCTCAACTTCACAGTGGTGGAGATCCAGAACAGGAGGAGGATGAGGACGAAGAGGACAGTAGATTCGTCCCAGAGGACAACATAACATACAAACCAAAAGAGCACATCATTTGGCAATTTTTTTCTATCCCGAGTGACAAAAAAAAGTGAATGCACCTAAAGCAACCTGCCTTATCTGTCATCAGGAGATGTCAAGGGGGAATCCCAACAAGAAGTACTCCTTCGGCAACCACACAATGATTAGGCATATGGTTAGAAAACATCCCAACAACTATTCTAGGGCAGAGGTCAGGGAACTAGCCAAAAACCCTGTACAATCTTCTGCCAGAACCTCCAAAACTACGGTTCCCACCCCATCAGGACCGGAAGTTAGGGAGACATGCTCCATCATACAAACCAACTTTTCAAATTTTAAAATGGTTTGTAAATTTTGTGGTCAAATGATTTGCTATGGTGAGCAATGCATCACTCTTATTAATCGTGCTTGGGAAAACCACAAGTGCCAAAGGAAATATTAATTTGTTGCCCTTTTTTTTTTCTCCTGTTGAGCCCGTTTGAAATGCTTGGTTTTTGTTTCTCTCCTTAAAAAATACAAAAAAAACAAAAAATGTTCATAAAAACCAAAAAAAAGCAAAAAAAGTTTAAAAACTCCGAAAAAAAATATAAAACAACAAAAAGAATAAAAAAACAGTTCTTTTCAGAACTACCTCCCATTTATATAAAATGACTTAAATTTTAAAACTCTGCCATTCTCTTTTCTCCCTGGTGCGCTCCCCGGTGCGCTCCCCGGTGCGCGTACCAGGCGCTTCCCCCGCGCAAAACGAAAAAAAAAATATATATTTTAAATGCCCCGCGGGGCCCTTTTATAGCCCCCACATCAAACCTAGGGGGTCAAGGGGGGGTCTACCCTGCCCCCTTATGGTCATTTCCCTCTTTGTTTTGCCCACCTCTCGTGTCTCGATCCTACCGAGACACAAGATGGCGGCCGCTCCGGACTGTTTAGAATGTTTACAGACAACTGAGAGCCAATCAGCTTTCTGCGCGCAAGTCGCGTGGCGCGCCTGGAGCGCTCTCCGGTGCGCGCACCGGAGAGCGCCTATAGATATATATATTTTTTTGAACCTAAATTACTCAAAATCCACTGCAGCACATATCTTGAGACATAGCAAAGGCACATCGGGCTACCAGTCCCTACAATTTTGCCAAGTTTGGTGGAAATCCATTCAGCCGTTCGGGCTAAAAGTGAAATCGACCGCCCTATGGAAATTAACATGGGGAAAACGCGTTTTGGGACCCCCCTTTTATCTCGGACCCCGCTTGACGTATCCCCCCCAAACTTCCAAGGAAGAACCGGAGCTCAACGAGGCCATTTTCAGGAAATTTTCAGGCAGATTCGTCAACCGGTGCCAAAGTTATTCCAAATAGAATTTTGAGATTTAACATTGAAAAAAATCCTAACTATAACTACCTACTGGCGACCGCCAGTAGGTAATGCATATATGTGTATATGTGTGCGTGTAGAGAGAGGTAGAGAGGTAGAGGTGTAGAGGTAGAGAGGTAGCAGTAGAGAGGTAGAGATTAGTAGAGAGAGAAGAAGAGAGAGGTAGAGAGGTAGAGAGTAGAGAGTGAGTAATAGAGAGTAGAGAGTGAGTAGTAGAGAGTAGTAGAGAGCAGTAGAGAGAGTAGCAGAGAGTGAGTAGTAGAGAGTAGTAGAGTGAATAGTAGAGTGAGTAGTAGAGAGTAGTAGAGAGTGAGTAGTAGAGAGTGAGTAGTAGAGAGTAATAGAGAGTAAGTAGTAGAGTGAGTAGTAGAGAGCAGTAGAAAGTGAGTAGTAGAGAGTAGTAAAGAGTGAGTAGTAGAGAGTGAGTAGTAGAGAGTGAGTAGTAGAGAGTAGTAGAGAATGAGTAGCAGAGAGAATAGTAGTGAGTAGTAGAGAGTGAGTAGTAGAGTGAGTAGTAGAGACTAGTAGAGAGAGAGTAGTAGAGAGTGAGTAGTAGAGAGTGTGTAGTAGAGGGAGAGTAGTAGAGAGTGAGTAGTAGAGAGTAGTAGAGAGTGAGATGTAGAGAGTGAGTAGTAGAGAGTAGTAGTGAGTAGTAAAGAGTGAGTAGTAGAGAGAGTAGTAGAGAGTGAGTAGTAGAGAGTAGTAGATAGTGAGTAGTAGGGAGTAGTGAGTAGCGAGTAGTAGGGAGTGAGTAGTAGAGAGGGAGTAGTAGAGAGTAGTAGAGTAGTAGAGAATGAGTAGTAGACAGTGAGTATTTGAGAGTAGTGGAGTAGGAGAGAGTAAGTAGTAGAGAGTAGTGGAGAACATTCCAAAGTTTGGCACAGCACCACTTTCACAATGAGTCCAATCAAATCATATCACTTAGAGTCCTTATTGAGGCGCTGAATCTTGGTGTATATTGAAATGCTTTTATTTTCCTTAAGTTTATGTACCACAGCCAGCCAAAACGTTTCATTCTGTACAACAGAACTTCTTCAGGGCGTTCTTATTTCCTTCAAGTTATGTCGGTATCCAGTTGTCATATAACTAGATATTTCTTCCAAATGTTAGACGAGACATAAGTATATTCTTATTCAAAGTGACTAGGTATCAATTTTACCCACACAATTCAGGCAGACTTGAGTAATTTATAGCATCCTCAAAGTCAGTCTTTCAAAAATTCCAAAGTATAGGACATGATAATCCAAATCCAAATGTTTCTCAAGAAAAGTCATTTACAATCGTTCGAAATATCGGTGTTTGGGCAGATATGATCCAGGGACCCCCAGTATGCAAGGGGAATTAGTCCCCCCTCTGCAAACGCGCCAGTGGCCTGCATTGCAGAGAGGTGTAACAAGGGTGTGGCCTCATTACACTTCTCTGCAATGCAGCTCCCTCGCGCATACTGGAGATTCCTGGTGGGCTTTCAGGTCTTATATAGTTAGGAATTAGCATTAACAAAAACCTTTGAAATTCACTGAAAAAACCACAGGTTTCACACCAGTTATAGTTAGGAATTAGCATTTAAAAAACCTTTGAAATTCACTGAAAAAACCATAGGTTTCACACCAGTTATAGTTAGGAATTAGCATTTAAAAAACCTATTAAATAAGCCAGGGCGTAGTTCGCGTAGCCGCACTCCGCGGAGCTACGCGAAGATGCACTTGCACTCCGCGAACTACGCATAGCTCCGCGAGCATGCGTAGTAGCTTGCTTGACCCGTTCGCGAGCCATTTTTCGTCTTCGGGAGCGCCGTGGAACTCTGGAACCTGCTCGACACCACATCTCCAGACGTCACCTTCCTCACGGAAACATGGATGAACGCCTCCTCAGCGCCCGACATCGCCGTCGCCATCCCGGACGGATACAAGATCACCCAGAGAGACCGCGTCAACGAGACAGGAGGAGGCATCGCCATTGTCCACAAGAACACCATCCGCATCACGACCAACTCAGACGACACCCTCACAGCCGCTTAACATCTTCACTTCCAGATACACACCGACCCCAAGACCACACTCAGAGGCACCCTCATCTACAGACCCCCAGGACCTCGCACACAATTCAGCGAAGACATCGCAGACTTCATCAGCCCGCACGCCCTCGCCTCCGCTGACTACATCCTCCTAGGGGGCCTCAACTTCCACCTGGAGAACAACAACGACAACACCACCACCACTCTGCTGGACAACCTCGCCAACCTCGGACTCATGCAACTGGTGAACACCCCCACCCACTACGCCGGACACACGCTTGACCCAGTCTTCTCCTCCAGCAAGTACATCTCCTTCAGCCACTCCACCGGACTCCACTGGACAGACCACAGCTGCGTCCACTTCAGCTTCAGAAAGACCACGACTCACCACCACCCGCAACAGGTTCCCCGCAGGAACTGGAACAAGATCACCACCGACCAGCTCACCACTTCACTGAGCCAGAACCCTCCCGCCAGCTCAACGGACCCCAACCAAGCAGCCAACAACCTCACACAGTGGATCACCAATTGCGCTCTCCCAACCAGCCTCGACCACTCGCAGTCCGGCTCCCGCGCCAACCACAGCACCGAGACCGCCCTCATCGCAGCCACTGATGACATCCGAGCCCTGCTCGATAACTGGGAAACAGCGGCCCTCATCCTCCTGGACCTCTCCGCAGCATTCGATACGGTCTGCCACCGCACCCTGGTGCAGCGCCTCAGCAACATTGGAATCCAAGAGAAGGCACTGGAGAGGATCATCTCGTTCCTCACCGGAAGAACCCAGAGAGTCCGTCTCCCCCCCGTACAGATCCAAGGCCACCGAAGTCATATGCGGCGTACCACAAGGATCATCACTCAGCCCCACCCTCTTCAACGTCTACATGAGCCCCCTCGCAGCCATCGTATGCCAACACAACCTCAACATCATCTCCTACGCCGACGACACCGAGCTGATCCTCTCCCTCACCAACAACCCAGGAACCGCCAGAACCAACCTACACGAAGGAATGAAAGACGTAGTCGAGTGGATGAGGAACAGCCGCCTGAAACTGAACTCAGACAAGATGGAAGTCCTCATCCTTGGATCATCACCCTCCGCCTGAGATGACTCCTGGTGGCCCCCTGCCCTGGGCAGCGCACCCAAGCCAACGGACCACGCACGCAACCTGGGCTTCATCCTGGACTCCTCCCTCTCGATGACCAGACAAGTCAACGCCGTCTCATCATCATGCTTCAACATCCTACGCATGCTCCGAAAGATCTTCCGATGGCTCGCCACCGAAACCAGGAAGACGGTCACACAGGCACTCGTCACCAGCCGACTGGACTACGGAAACACCCTCTATACCGGAACCACAGCCAAACTCCAGAAAAGACTCTAACACATCCAGAACGCCTCCGCACGACTCATCTTGAACATCCCCCGACACAGCCACATCTCCGGACACCTGAGAGACCTTCACTGGCTCCCTGTCAGCAAGAGAATCACGTTTCAACTCCTCACCCACGCACACAAGGCCCTCCACGACCTGGGCCCCAGGTACCTCAACAACCGCCTGACCTTCTACACTCCCACCCGCCAGCTACGATCGACCAGCCACGCCCTCGCCGCCGTGCCACGCATCAGAAGATCCACCATGGGAGGAAGATCCTTCTCCTACCTGGCAGCCAAGACTTGGAACTCCCTCCCCATCCACCTCCGCCTGACCCAAGACCACCTATGCTTTAGGAAGCAACTCAAGACATGGCTGTTCGAGCAGTAGCGGACCCCCCTCCCCCAAGCACCTTGAGACCCTCTGGGTGAGTAGCGCGCTATACAAATATCCTGATTGATTGATTGATTGCCTGCATGCTCGGGAAGTGTAGCGCACGAAGTTATTCATGAGGTTTGTCCCGCCCGCTCGCGTCCCCTTATTTCCGGTCACTACTAACGTGTTCGCGAGTTATTCTGTGCCAGATTGCTGTTTCTGCATGTTCGGCAACTCGATCTTACCGACAAGCATCCTCGCGGACGCGAAAATGCTATTGAGCGCGCGAGAACTACGCTACGCAGCAGTTTGCGGAGTATTCGACAACTTCGCGTTCTCCGCGGAGCGCGGAGTTGCCGAAACTCCGCAAACTCCGCGAACGGAGCGTAGTTCTTCGCCCAGGGTTACTATTAAATTCACTGACAAAACCATAGGTTTCACACCAGTTATAGTTAGCTGGAAATTTTACTGACATAAAACCATTGAAATTCCCACGTTATAGTTAGTTGGACTCACTATAACTTGCGCGCCTGCAATGCACTGCTGATGACGTCACATATTACATCACTCATGACATGGTCAGTGACATCACTCATGACATCACAAATGCTAATTCCTAACTATAACTGGTGTGAAACCTATGGTTTTTTCAGTGAATTTCAAAGGTTTTTTAAATGCTAATTCCTAACTATAACTGGTGTGAAACCTATGTTTTTTTCAGTGAATATATATATATATACATATATATCTTCTCTCATAGCGTACTGTATAGTGGGAAAACTTTCACAGTTGGTGCCCGTGTCGAGACCAGGACAGGGTCTCGCAATTATTCTTCACAAAAAATAAAGTCACGGCACTCCTCTCGGTGTCTTTCTCCTACGCGTTTCGAACCGTAGTTCCTGATCATGGCAGTATGGTAACATACTGCTGTGATCAGGAACTACAGTTCGAAACGTGTAGGAGAAAGACACGTTTTGGAATAAACTAATCTAATCACCGAGAGGAGTGCTGTGATATATATATATGTAAATACCCCTGAAACAACAAATTTACCCTTTGTACCCCAAGAACAACCTAAAATTCTTACATTACCCTTACCACCCCAATACTCATAGCCTCTAAACCCTAAAATTACCCTTGGCACCCCAAAACCCAAACCCACCCTGAACCCTAAAATTACCATTGGCATCTCAAAACCTAATTGCACTCTGAACCCTAAAATTACTATTAGCACCCCTACACCCATACCTACTCTGAACCCTAAAATTACACTGGGCACCTCAACATCCATACCCACCCTGAACCCTAAAATGACTCTAGGCACCCCAAAACCCATACCCACACTAAACCCTAAATTACCCTTTGCGCCCCAAAACCCAAAATCCATGTTGAATCCTGAAATTACCCTAGGCACTCCCAAAGCCAAACCAACCCTGAAACCTACAATTACCTTTACTATCCCAAAACCCATACCAACCCTAAAACTTAAAATTACCCTTAGCACCCCAAAACCAAAATCCACCCTGAACCCTAAAATTAAAGTTGGCACCCCAAAACTTATACCCATATACCCCAAAACCCAAGCCCACCATAAACCCTATACTTACCTCATACTTACATGTAAAACACGTGCCTTTACCATTTATGCCTTTAGAAGAAAAATGATTGTAAAGGCATGCGTGGTAAAGGCATATGCATTGTAATGCCATGCATTGTAATGGCATTGCAATGCAATGGTAGTTGCGTTGAGTTGGCATGCGTTGTAAAAAATTAATTGTAATGGCTGTTTTCCCCCACTCCATGAAGGTGGCTCAAGGAGAAGTGTTTGGGAGGTGTTTGGGATGTGCAGTCCATATTTAAAAGGGATCCATTCACAAAATTGCTGAGTGGGGATCAGAACAACCTAACAGGTTGACAGAAAATAGGGAGCAAAGACCTACCCTTGGTAAAGTGAAATTTTTCATATCGGTGCCAAATCATTTTTCAGCTCTCATTAAAGATGAGTCAGAGGCCAGTATGTCACAAGGTCTTATAAATGACTTGCAGACACTCAGTCACAGGGATCCACCCGAGATGTCAGTAGCTTCCACACCAGTCTACAACACTGCTGCATTCCTGAAACCACCATCATCTTTCTATATTGCCCAAAAAGGACTTCATTGATGCGCTTGAAGAGACTGATAACAGAAGGATTATGAGGTTTCTAAAAAATCTTGCTGTGATGGTGTGAAAGAAGTCATAAAAAATGCAGTGAAATCACATATTTTCAGATTTAAGAAACAGTGAATGTTCAATCCATTACCAAATGCTGATTATGAAAGATGCATTTTCAGTCAAGAAAACCAAAACATTTGTAAAACCAGTGATGAACTTGTGTAGAGACTTGATGCCCTCATCAAACAGTGAAAGTTAAATTAATTTTATGACGATGAAGCTATGTGACTCAGAGTTATTGATGGATGGTTGTCAGATGCATTTAGATGATGAATGCTGAGAGAAACTTTTGGGGGCACATTTGCAAGCACCTATCGCCTCCACAAAGTCACTTTTAGTGACATTATGTTGGCAAAAGGAGCTTTGACATATTTATAAGGCAGCGTTAAGACACTTAACGTGTCTTAACGATGCCTTCGAAATAAGGCTCCCTTCCTCGCTGCACTTAGTGTGAAAGCGGTGGGCAATGGATGCTGTGGTGGGCATTCCACTGCAACACCAATGTATTTTGATACTGCACTCTATTTACAAGAGCAATGTAAATAGGAGGTAGCAACAAAATAGGGGAAACCTGGTCTTAAATAAGCGAAACAAGGAGAACTATTTTATTTCTCCTTGTTTTTGAATGGTTATGTGCAGTAAGGTCCTCCTTCCTGCACATAAACAATCATTTTAAAAAGTGCTGTTTTGAAACTTCAATGTGTGCTGCATAAGGCAGCACACATTAAAGTTACAAAACAGCATTGAAAGATTGTTTCTGTGCAGGTACCTGCCCTCAACGCAGACACCCTTGCACTATGGTGTGCACCACAATAAAATGGCCACCTGAATATTCCTAGAGGCAACGTTCAAAGCGTGCACATACGGTCAAGCAGTGAAATCAATTGAGGCAAATTGACATTGAAGGAAGTTGATTGTCATCTAAATCATCATCAAACAGTTTTTTAGCCTCAATGTTCAATGAAAGTGAGAAAGACGGTTGTTCCATGTCAATGTTTACCTCAGAGAAACTTGCACATGTCGGTCTGGTTGCATGCGAGGGAAAATGTCAGTCACAAAAAAGTCAACTTACCAAAGCACCAAAGTCATACAAACATTGTCTGAAAATGACATTGAAAAGAAATTACTGCTTGATACCTTTCATCATCGTCAGTGGAGCATCGGTAAACATAATGCCTGAAAAGAAATACAATAAATGGTCTCCATTGCCTCGACTTATGTCATTGAAACCCAATTTGTAAACTTGGGCTGCATTGAAACCCATAGAAAGTCAAGGTTTATTTGTAGCGACAATAAACACAAGAAAACAAGAGTGCAAGCACCCACCCATGTACTTCAAGGTACAGAAGTAGGTGCCTGTTTGCTCATTTTCAGTACTGCTGATAATATGGGACTGGATTTTTGGAATTACAACATGAAGGCTCATAACAAAATAGAAAGTCAATTTCCTACATAGTTTTATGGTTTGCGAAAGCTAAAGACTATGTAAGTAAAGTTACACATTAATGATGATGTCTGTCCTGTTGCTCAGAGACATAGATGAGTTTCTTTTTTTATTTACAAGAAGCTGTTGAAAAAGAACTTCAATTGTTAAATAAGAATGACATTATTGAGCGTGCCACAGGTTTAGCACCATGGATTTCTCCCATAGTAGTAGTGCCCATAAAGGACTCTGAAGGAGCTGTGCACATATGCACTGATATTCACCAAGCAAGGAAGTCATTTGAATGAGAACAACATCCATTTCCATGTTTTTTTCTTGCCTTGATTTAAATAAAGGTTATGATCAGGTGCAACTTGAAGAAGATTGCTTGTTTATTACAATCTTTTCTACATACGCCGTTCTGTTTCAATATAAAAAACTAGTTTTGGCGTGTCATCGGTTGCAGAATATTTCCAATACATCATTCGATGTGTCATACAGCCGGTTGTGAATGTATTCAACTATAGCGATAACATATTGATTTTCAGAGCTACACAGAGGGAGCATGATAAAACTCTCACCAAAGTATGTCACTTACTGACTGATGCAGACCTGAATTATGATGCAGACAAGTGTAAGTAACACAAGACAAAGTAAAAATTATTTGGCCTTATCTTTTCTGATGGGGGTGTGACATTGGATCCTGCTAAAGTACAAAAATGTTAATGATGTACTGTCTATAACTCAGGAAGGAGTTATACTGCGAGGGTCAAGAATCGTAATTCTGGAGAGTTTAAGACAAAAAATAATTTAAGTGGCTCACAAAAGACATTGTGGTATTGTTGCCACCAAGAGATCCCCCTGAGATCAAGTATATTTACATGAGATGGTTGAAAAATACCTCAAGGCTTGTTATCTATGTAAGTTCTTCTCTACTAACACTACTCAACATACTCTTACCATGTAAGAACTCCCTAAGCATGCATGGGTGAGAATAGCCATTGATTTCTTTGGTATACTGGACAATAGATATCATCTGATGGTAATTGTTATGTTATGTTATATGTTATGTTATATTGATTTATTATGCGCACAGATACCCCAGCCAAGGGGCGTCCCGGCGCAGAGACAAGGTAGAACATAACACAACAGGAAACTAAAAACATGAAAGCAGCTAAAATAGGAAAGTTTTTAAAGCCCTCCGGAAAGTCAAGAGGTCCTCCATCAGACGAATTTCAACAGGAAGGGAGTTCCATGCTGACGCGGCCTTTACACTAAACGAGCGGCCACCCATGCGACTAAGCCTAAATCTGGGGACCACCGCAAGGGCCAAACCCTGGGAACGGAGGGTGCGGGTGGGAACATAAAAGGAAAGACAGCTGGATAGGATTTCCGGGCCAATACCTCTCAGAATCTTAAAAGCGAGACACAAGACCTTAAAAAGGATGCGCTTCCTGACAGGGAGCCAATGTAGGGTACGAAGGACAGTTGCCACCGAGCTGAATCTGGGCAGGCCGACAATCGCCCTCGCCGCAGCATTCTGAACCCGCTGCAGACGGGTTAGCTCGGCCTGGTTAGCCCCAGCCAGAAGAGAGCTGGCATAATCCAGGCGGGAGATGATAGTTGCCTGGATCACCAGCTGCCTGGTCGGGGCGTCAAAGAACTTGAGAACAGGTCTCAAGCCCCTTAGGAGACCGAAACAACAGGCCGCAGTTTTTTTAGTATGCCCTACAAAGGAGAGGCCCGCATCCAGCCAGACCCCCAGGTTTTTCACCTCAGATACCGGGGTCGGAGTGGGTCCCAGCTCAGAGGGCCACCATTGGTCACCCCACAGCTCCACTCCCTTACCGACAACCATCACCTCTGTTTTTGTGGCATTTAGCTGAAGGCAGTTGCCTGTCAACCAGCTAGCCACTGCCTTCAGTCCAGACTGAAACCTGGGGGCCTCAGTCTCCGCATCCCCGCTGAGAGTAACTGCCAGCTGTGTGTCGTCGGCATATGAGACCAAAGTTAGGCCCCACTGCCTAGCGACATCAGCCAGCGGTCTCACGTAAAGATTGAACAACGTGGGACTCAGCGAGGACCCTTGCGGAACCCCCATGGCCAGCGGTTGGAAATTGGACTTGAAGGGAGGGATGGCAACACAGAAGGAGCGGTTATCTAGAAAGGAGTGGAACCATTGCAACACCTGACCGCCAATGCCGGTCTCCTCAAGCCGATGCAGGAGGATGCTGTGGTCTACCGTGTCAAAGGCGGCGCTAAGGTCTAACAATATAAGCGCCGCCGTTTGACCAGCATCCAACCTTGCACGGAGATGTTCCACCATCACAAGTAACGCGGTTTCCGTGCTGTGGCCGGCACGGAATCCGTTTTGTGTGGGGTCGAGGGCATTGGTCCGTACAAGATGTTCAGACAGGGCCAAGTTGACATGGGCCTCAGTGATCTTGGCTGGCCAAGGTAGCAACGAAATGGGGCGATAGCTTTCAGGCTTGGCCGGGTCCAGGGAGGGCTTTTTGATAATTGGGGACACCACAGCTTGCTTCCACTTAGCTGGAACTACTCCCATTTCCAAGGAAAGGTTGACGAGGGAACATACAGCTGCACGTCCCATAAAAGCCTGATCTCGAAAGAGAGCAGGCCTTACTGGATCGGATGGAGATCCAGATTTGACTTGCAACGCAAGTTTATCAAACCCGTCCAAGGTAAGGGGGGGAAGACAAGCAGAGTAGACTGATGGTGGGTCCCATTGATACTTTCCCGACCGGACCCTATGCTAGGGAATGTCCGATAAATAGCGGGTGAGTACTCTTGATTTCCATTAATAGAGGATCTCTCAATCACAACTAATGAGCGAGTCATTGAGAGACTTGACGGCATTTTTGCAACTTGGGGCATTTTGAAGTTTGACAATGGCCCGCCATTTAGCAGTCGAGTATACAAGGATTTTCTGGAGCATATGAATGTAAAGCATCAGAAGAGTACAGCTTAGTGGCTGCAGGCTCACAGGCTTGTTGATCATTTTATGTGTACACTAAAGAAAGCAGGACAGTGTACAGTTCTTAAGAGGCTAAATCTACAAATTGTGTTAAATTCCACCATACAAGCATGTTGTTCAACACCTCACTCAACTACATGCGAAAGACCTACAACTTTGATGTTTTAGAGAGCAATAACAGCCAAGTTACCTCAATGGACCTACAAAAGAGAAGGGAATGAGAATACAACTCAAATAAAGGACTTGGTTAATAAAGAAAAGATGTAAGCCTATGCTGAAAAGAGGCAACATGCAAAGAACCACCGGGAGCGGGCCCACCTCCCAGGGCTTGGACACCATTAGTGGTCCAAATTATGGCTCTGACTCTTAATTTTTCTATCAAGAACATTTAGATTAAGACAGAAAATCTAGTGATCACCGGCCAACTGCGAAGGAGAAAATAAAATGCAGCATATGATGCTGCACCTTTCCACGTTGTGTCCATAAACGGGCATATGGTAACTTCCCATCATCCTGAGAAGTCTACGACTCAAGGCTTTTCTCATTTTCAGCATTTTCAGCATTTTGATCAAAATTCGGAAAGACTGAACCTGAAACCCAAGTAACTGTTGTTACTTCTTCACTGTCTTGGAAGATCTCTGACAGTGAAGAAGTCAGCTCCCAGCTTCCAGAAACCAGATTGTGTTGAATAATCAAAGAGCTATAGTTAAATCGCCTTTATATTCCGGTATCACCCCCTGCCGAAGAAACGTAGTGACCCACAGAAGCATGTCGGAC
Source organism: Lissotriton vulgaris (assembly GCF_964263255.1). NCBI lineage: Eukaryota > Metazoa > Chordata > Amphibia > Caudata > Salamandridae > Lissotriton > Lissotriton vulgaris. The sequence goes on along the minus strand of NC_141691.1, from coordinate 945,100,787 downwards.
CCCTCAATTCCCTCAGGTACCCCCACTATACGTAAATTGGATCTTCTAATATAGTTCTCCAAATCGTCCAGTTTACTCTCCAGGGCCCTTGTTGTTTTAGATACATCTTTAGTCTCTTTCTTCATTGTAACCATTTGGTTCTCCAAGGTAGAAATTCTTTCCTCTGCTTCCACTAAACGAGCTGGAAAAGTAGAGACTAGTTCCTCAATTTTGTCCATTTTGTCCAGTCTCTGGTGAATAGCGGCCAGTTCAACATTTTGAGACCTCTTAATCTCTCTTACTTCGTCTAGAATTAAGTTCAACATATCTTTTACGGACATCCTCATTTTACCCTCTGTCGTATTGTCCATTTGCAGCAGAGGGCTAAAAGGGTCCGCCGCGCCCCCACCAAGTATCTCATCGCTATTTTCTAAAGTGGGTGCAACAGTGCACGTTAATTCTTCTTCCTTTAAGCTCGCTGAGTTAATTACATTCTTTGAATCAGGTGCAACAGTATTTAAAACAGTGCTTGCAACAGCAGTACTTGCATCTTTTACATCTTTTGTTTCTAAGCTCTGGTTTTGACTAATTTCCGGACTTAGGGAGGGGAAGCCACTTGGTGGGAGTAAAATTGATTTTTTAACAAACAGGGCGAAAGAGGCTGACTTCCCTTCCCTTAAGAAACGTGTCAGCATTTTAACTCACGCTTCTCGCTTTAAACATGATTTAAACACATCAGGACTCAGTCGCCTCCAGCCTCTAAAAAAGTCCCGGTGTCTCGGATTCTTGAAATAAGCACAGCTGCTTCTATATCCGTGCTCCCAAGCTCACCTCAGCTCGCCGAAGTGTAGTATTATTACGCTGTAGTGTGCTCCCTCATGGACATCCGTATACGGGATCACAAAAATTAGCACTGCTGCATCTCCCTCTGTTTTGTTTTCCGAGTTGAAAGTGAGAAATCGGAATTCAGAGACCACAGTAGCGAGAGCCACAGCAAAGATCAGAGCAGGAGCAGGAGCCACAAAACTCCAGCGAAACGCTGGCCACCACCATTGTCGACCTCGAGGGAGGAGGGAGGAGCTACAGCACCCAGGTGCTACGTGGAGGTGTGGAACTCCACCGTAGCGGCCGCCGACCCGACCCAACTCATGACTAAGCTTGCTTTCATGATGTTGTTTGAGGCTGACTATAACTATAACTAGGTCTCATAGGGTTCCAGCCCACCCGGTCTCAAACTCTATCCTTCCTCGAACCTTTCTGATAAACTTTGGAGATGTCAGTGTTAAAGAGCAAATATTGACTAGGGCGATTAAACAGAGGCAGTTCCCGGTAAATGATACGGTGAAATGTCAAATTTTCTCCGATATGTCTGTGGCTGCAGCTAGACGAAGGAAAGAATTTGTTAAGATCCTTCACCTTTTTAAGGCACAGGGAGCTCAAGCCATGATAGCAAAACAGTCAAATCTGAGAGTGCTGATTAAGGGGAAATTATATATGCTTTCGGATGTTGAGGGAGCACAGGGGCTGCTTCGTGGATACAAAATGGATAGATAGATGGATTGAAAAACTGAAAATTTAAGAATTATGTTTTCCATTACAGCCTCTATAACTCGGCGAATGTAAGGGAAGGGAGAGGGGGGCACGGCCTAGGGGTTGAAGGGGTGTAACTACATGACACTTCAATGTTAGGGGAAAGGAACCTGTGGCTAGCGTGGGTAGAGGAGGTAGAGTAAGGAGAAAGCCAGAAGTTGTAGAGGGGGGTGGGGTGGGTAAAAAGTAAAAAAATTAAGTCCTTGACAACAATTTGTTGTTTTCTTTTTTCTTTCTGTATTCCCTTGCAACCTTTGGTGATTCCCGGAGTTTAAAAAATATATATGGTTTTCTGAATGAACAGATCATGACGTTTTTCGTTTAAAGAAATGCTATTTGATTTAGCTAATTGCTTCAATGTCTGTTAGATCAGGATTGAAAATTATTTCCTTTAATGTGAATGGTCTAAATAATAGGAAGAAAATGCGGGCTATAGAAACATGGATCCTGACTGAGAACCCTGCAGTTATACTTTTACAAGAAATTCATATTCCTGTCTCAAAAATGGATAATTTTTTGATGTTTAAAACCTGGGCTTCCTATCGTGGCTTCTCCCTTTTCACTGAGTCTCAGAGAGGAACCGCACTTTTTCTAAATAGGAAAATGGAAGCAGAGATTATCCAAACTGAAGCGGGAGGCCAGGGTCGTTGGTGTTGGGCCACCTGTAAATTAAAAAATAGACCAGCGCCCATAACGTTTGTGAGTTTATACGCACCCTTGAATGACAATCCTACAATATACGAGCCGTTGTTTCAGTCATTATTGTTGGTAGGTGGAGATATTGTTATTAGGGGAGATTTTAATATCCTCATGAATCCTAAATTAGAATCTACTACTGGTGGGAAAAAACAGCTGAAACCCAAATCATTGAGATCAATAATTAATAAAATAAACATTCTTGATTTGGTTGATCCTTGGTGTCTTTCAAATGCTTCCAAAAGGGAATTTACTTGCTAGTCAGGAAGGTTTAAGTCATTTTCTCGAATTGATTTCTTCCTTGCTTCCTCAAAACGTAAAAGTCGGTATCATCGGATTCTGCACAATGGCTTTTCCAACCATGCGATGTTAATAACCGAGTTTGTGTTGGAGGATAGTAAGAAAACGCTAAAGCGATGGGTTTTTAATAAAACTTACCTGTTCGACGAAGTTTGGGTCACATCACCTAAAAATGAGATAAGCAAATTTATTGATCGTAATATGGGGACGGCTCCTCTCCATGTTATATGGGATTCATTGAAGGCGTTTATTCGTAGGGTTGTCATAGGAAGGGACGCAAGGGAATCAGCTGCTGTAAGGGACACAAAGAATTTATCACAGCAAAAAATCCAGGCTCTAATAGATCAAAAGTATCATAATCCCTCCGAGAGTATTCAGAATCAATTAAATGCTGCAAAGCGGGAACTAAGCACATACTATTTTGCAAGAAGTGAAGACATTTTTTGTAGACAGTCCCAAAAAATATATGTACACAGTAACTTCACTAGTACATTTTTGGCATGGCAGATCAAGGAACAAGCAGCAGCCAATATGATTCATTCCTTAAAATCCCCAATCAATGACTTGGACATCACCGATCCGGGAGAGATAGGGACTATAATGCTGTCCCATTACGAAAACCTCTATACTTCACGCCATACCACGGATCAATATAGACTTAATATTTCTTTAGATAAATGTCCTCTCCCCAGTCTCTCTCATCTGGATCAAGAAACAATGGCATCCTCATTTTCTAGGGATGAATTAGAGTTAGTAGTAAAGGGTCTCCCACGTGGTAAGGCCTGTGGTCCAGATGGACTTCCTGCTGAATTTTTTGTTACATTTTTTAGCTCCCTTGCTGAACTTCTTCTTTTGTTATTAAATTCCATGTTGGAGGGTGGCCCAATTCCAGCGTCCTTTCAGGATGGAACGGTGGTCAGCTTTTTGAAAAAGGGAAAGGGACCTAAAGATCCAAATTATTATAGACCAATCACATTACTTACGCACCTGTAGATCTGCCATTATTGGTGACTTAGACTCAACTGACCCAATAATTAATTGCAAATTTATAAAATTCTTGATAGCCTTTGAAAAGCGGCTGAAAGCTCTTCATATTTTAAAATAAGATGTTCAGTTTAATTAACTATTTTAATGTCAAACAATTGGATAAAGCTCCTACCAGCATAATTTTAAATTTTGCAATTTAAACTGTACGAAGTAGAAATTTTATTGATTTCACTGTAATGTTAAAATTTCTTCCATGTTCATTTTTGTTATGGTTTTAATTAACTAAACAATAAAGTTTTAATTAATATACATTACTTAATTAAGATTATAAAATTGTCACAAAATTACTTTCTATCCGTTTTAACTTTGTTTCCCCGCAACTGATCCAACCGGATCAAAATGGATTTATTGCACGTCGTCAACTTATTACTAATACTCACTATTTCATTGAGGCATTAGATTATTTTGAAACACGAAAGGTTCCGTCTTTAATTCTCCTCTTAGATGCAGAAAAAGCTTTTGATTTGGTGGTTTGGGATACACTTTTTTTTATTTTACTGCGTTTTGGCATCCCCTCACAAATTATTAACTTAATTTAAAATCTATATCAGGGCGCAAAAGCTCATATTCTTGGTAATGCATCTATGGTAGGCTCGAATTTAGTACAGAGGGGGACGAGGCAAGGCTGCCCATTGTCTCCTGCCCGCTTTCCCTTTTTTATTGAGCCCTTAGCAGTGGCAATTAGGAACCGCACTGATATTTCTCCACCTCTTGCCTCCATGTCTAAGATCACACTTTATTCGGATGATATAATGTTATTATTGAAACCTGAGATGCATTCACAAATACTGGCTTTTTCTGTTTTTTCAGAATTTGAAGCATTGGGGGGGTCAAATTAATAAAAAGAAAACTGAAATTCTGATTTGTGGCCGCACAAATCCCGATTTGCACCCTGATATTCAGAGTTGTATTAATAATAGACCTAAAAGATATCTGGGAGTATATTTTTCCCCTTCAGTACGGGATTTATATACATTGCTGGAATGTCCTGCCCTTATCTATTCTAGGGAAAACTGGGGAAGACTTGGGTCCTGTCACTGTCCGGCCTGGACCACACTTATGAAATAAACACAAACAGAAGCCGGGCAGCTAGCGTCTCTGCAATAATGCGCAACCTAGTATAAACAATTGCTAGGCTGGACAACCATTTGTGTTGAATCACTTTTTTTGTTTTATAAAAGTTTATGACTGTGTATCTTGTGTAGGTTGTGACAAGTAGGCTATTATTTCATTCCGTTAGTGCACTTGTTCAGTTTATATTCAGGATTGGTGCCTCAATGATTGATTAGTTTGAGGTATTGTACAGTTGTCCATGTTAATTGTTTTTCACAATTGTTTTGTTTTGAAAACTTGTTTTGCTTTGTCTTTTTCGGTTTATTGAATGTATTTGTGAATCTTTGCAAATGTTGTGGTGTATCTTTTGATGCTTAAAAACTTGTTTCATAAACTTTTATGAAACAAAAAAAGTGATTCAACACAAATGGTTGTCCAGCCTAGCAATTGTTTATACTAGGTTGCGCATTATTGCAGAGATGCTAGCTGCCCGGCTTATCTATTCTAGGTCAGGTGGCATTAATCAAAATGTCAGTACTTCCTTTATTTAATTTTCTGTTCTCTACTATATCCTTTTCCCTCCCCGGCTCCTTCTTTTCAAAAGTCGAGTCTTTAATTTCTGCTTTTTTTTGTTTGGGCAAAAAAGACGCCCCGAATCGCTATCAACACATTATACGCAGATAGGGAACAAGGAGGTCTTGGTCTACCGAATCTCAAAGACTACTATTATGCATATTTTGCACAATACCTATCTAGATTTAAACACCCTGTATCAAGTCAGGTATTATTTATTTATTTCTTTTTTGACTTAATCTGTAAAGAGGCTAAGATTCCCTCCACACTATTGATGTTTAAATCACCCAAATTAGTTAGATATAAGATTCTGAATTGTTTTTTTTAAAAACGTGATGGTATGTTGAAAAGGTATTCACTCTCCCTCATGAATTTAATGGCTCCATTAAGTGACGCTATTTCTGGTTTTGGGATTAAAGTAGGAGCAGAAATTATAGTTAACTGGAACAGATCTGGGTTCTTAACACTTTCTAACTTTATGAAAAATGGATCTTGGCTAACTCCGAATGAGATGGCTATGCTAATCTATGGAAATTTTCTTTTGATAAGCTCATATAATTTGTTTTATTGGACTTTGGTTCAAATTGATTTAATTCTGATAGATCAATCTTCACAATTAACCAATGATCTTTTCTGGTCTCCACTTTTTAAGAACCCTGGAAAATGGAGAAGTAGCTTAGCGCAAAGCAGGGAGGATGATTTAAGCATTAAAGCAATTAAAAAATGGTACAAACATGAAAACTCTAAATTAACTGACAATTCTTGGACAATATTAAATATAATTTTAGTGTTTTGAGAGGCGCCAATTGGTGAAGAATGCATTTTTTTAGTAAGTGGCTTTTGTACCGTACTCCAGTAGCCATTGCGAAAATGTATAGTAATATTTCATCCACCTGTTTTAGATGTAATCAACTTGACATAGCCAACTGGTCTCATATAATGCTCTATTGTCCCAAAATTAAGGCATTTTGGGACGGAATATTCACCTTTCTTTATGCTTATTTAAAATTTACGTCTCCTTGCCACGTTAACCAAATTATACATGGATTTGATCCAGAGCCTAAATTACCCGAATCTCTGGCGAAACATATGTTTATCATAGTAGCAGTTGCTAGATCATTGATACTTCAGTACTGGAGGTCAGAGACGGTTCCAACTGTGGATGAGTGGTATCAAAAAATCAAGAGAGTTAGAAAAAATGAATTTATATTTGCTCAAAGGATTGGGGGATTGAGGAAATTTACAAAAATTTGGAAATCTTACTTTGATTAGACTGTTATTTGTTTATGATTAGCAAATACGATTTCAGATGCCAGATCTATTAAAAATGGAACCTCCTGAGGCTTGAGCCGGGAGTAGAGCGAATTTGTGTATTTTTAAATCTAAAGTGACAGAATTGTTTTTGTCTTTTAAAACTTGCACTCACCTGCCCTGAGCACCTCGCGCTTTCACGAGCCTCTGACAGCTGAGCTAAAAGCTACCTCTGGCGAGGGTTTGTTTTGGTTTCCCTGCCGCCATTGCCCAGGACATAGGCCACGCCCACCTGGCCAGGCCACGCCCACTCCTACCTTCCCGCGCTATATAGAGAGCACTGACTGCAAGCGCTGCATCTATTAAAAACGGAACCTCCTGAGGCTTGAGCCGGGAGTAGAGCGAATTTGTGTATTTTTAAATCTAAAGTGACAGAATTGTTTTTGTCTTTTAAAACTTGCACTCACCTGCCCTGAGCACCTCGCGCTTTCACGAGCCTCTGACAGCTGAGCTAAAAGCTACCTCTGGCGAGGGTTTGTTTTGGTTTCCCTGCCGCCATTGCCCAGGACATAGGCAACGCCCACCTGGCCAGGCCACGCCCACTCCCACCTTCCCGCGCTATATAGAGAGCGCTGACTGCAAGCGCTGCATCTATTAAAAACGGAACCTCCTGAGGCTTGAGCCGGGAGTAGAGCGAATTTGTGTATTTTTAAATCTAAAGTGACAGAATTGTTTTTATCTTTTAAAACTTGCACTCACCTGCCCTGAGCACCTCACGCTTTCACGAGCCTCTGACAGCTGAGCTAAAAGCTACCTCTGGCGAGGGTTTGTTTTGGTTTCCCTGCCGCCATTGCCCAGGACATAGGCCACGCCCACCTGGCCAGGCCACGCCCACTCCTACCTTCCCGCGCTATATAGACAGCGCTGACTGCAAGCGCTGCATCTATTAAAAACGGAACCACCTGAGGCTTGAGCCGGGAGTAGAGCGAATTTGTGTATTTTTAAATCTAAAGTGACAGAATTGTTTTTGTCTTTTAAAACTTGCACTCACCTGCCCTGAGCACCTCGCGCTTTCACGAGCCTCTGACAGCTGAGCTAAAAGCTACCTCTGGCGAGGGTTTGTTTTGGTTTCCCTGCTGCCATTGCCCAGGACATAGGCCACGCCCACCTGGCCAGGCCACGCCCACATCTCATCCCCCCTGCCAGCTATAAATCATGTGTCCATACAGGAAGCACAGCGGCCGAGCGCAGTGGGCGCGACGATTGCGCGCCGAAGGCGCGCATAAGGCAAGCTCGTCTGCGCTCGTCCGCGCCGAGTCCGGGCCAGGGGCCACCTCCCCTACATCCTATGCCAAACATCCCATAGCCTACAGTGCGGAGGTCCTCCATGGCATGAGGTCCTCAGGTCCGGTCTGTGAGCTGCATCGCTACGAGGCAACGTCCCTTCCAACCATTTGTCCACATTGCAACGCCCCTTTTACCCGGTGGCAGACCAAATCACCGAAGCAGGAATACCATATGTTTTCATTAAACTGCAGATCTCTGCCAAAACATAAGGTGGAAATTTCGTTTCTACTAGAAGATCGTTCGCCGGACGCAGTATTTCTATCTGAAACATGGCTGACACCCGATTCTGACCTGGCTGTTGTAACCTCCCTCCCCTCGGGCTTTCAAATCATCCGACAAGATCGTTCGGAGGGTAGAGGTGGAGGGTTAGCAATTATATTCAAAGAACAATATCACTGTAGACTCATCCCTGAAACTATCCCAGACTGTGAGAGCCTCACTTTCTCGCTGGAGTTCTCCCCTAACCATTGCTTTTCGGGCACATTGATATACCGCCCACCTGGTCCCCCTAAACAATATCACAATCTCTTACCAGTAATTATGGCGCCACACGTTAGCACTTTCGCCAACTATACCGTGTTAGGTGACCTCAATTTTCATTTTGATTCACCGCTGGATTCTCTGGCTATCACGTTAGCCGATGACCTGGCTGCGTTGCAACTTAGCCAACGAGTAAAAGCATCAACCCATGTGAAGGGTCACCTGTTAGACCCAGTGTTCAGTAACTGCGAGGACCTTGTGGTTGGGTTTCCGCTCCCCTTACCATGGACTGACCACTTTTTGGTGCCCTTTACTTGGTTTACTCAGAAATCCGGACTGGTAAAACCATCGATAAGACTTGCCAGATCCTGGGCACGGATACCTACAGAGGAATGGAAAAACTTACTTATGAAAGAACCTCCCCCTAACAACCAGGCCTATGAAAACTGGATCCTGCACTCTCTCGAATCCATCCTCCCCCTCAAGAAATCAACGGTAAAACGCCTCCATAAAACAGCACCGTGGTTTTCGGAGGCACTTAGGAACAAAAAGCGTCAATGCCGGCAAATCGAAAGAAAATGGCGCTTAGACTACTCCATGGAGGAAAAGACTCGATATCGAGAGGAGATTAAAGCATATAAAAGGGAACTAAAAGCCGCCCAAGCAGTGTACTTCTCTGACAAGATCTTAGCTGCAAAATCCAAACCTAGAGAAATTTTTCAAACCCTGCAAAAACTTACAAAACTCCCATCGCCAATTGCGTTGAAGGAAAAGTCTGTTTCCCAGTGCAATGACTTGGCTGAATTTTTTTCAGCAAAAGTAAATAAAATATTTGCCTCCTTTCCCTGCACTCTCACTCCCACCCCTCCGCTAATTCAGGATAAAATCAAGACCTTAGACTCCGCTTCAGCCCCTCCACCTCTGCTCAGTCACTTTCCTTGCATGGATCTCGAAGTATTGGAGTCCATGGCTCGGAAAGTAAAATCCGGATCTCCATCTGATCCGGCACCCCCTGAGGCCATGATGCTGGTCTTTCAGACTGTCCTACCGATCATTAGGAACCTGCTAAATGCCTCCATTGCCTCGGGCATTGTCCCTTCTGCTTGGAAACGGGCGATGGTCCGAGCGCTGATAAAAAAGCCCAATCTGGAACCATCGGACTTTGGGAACTATCGTCCGATTTCCCTGCTTCCCTGGGTGAGTAAGATCGTGGAGAGGTATGTCAATCTCCAGCTGGTCGGCTTCCTTGAGGATAACCAGCTGCTAGACACCATCCAGACAGGGTTCAGGCCTAAGCATGGAACAGAATCCGCCCTCCTAATGGTCATCGAGGAGTCCAGGAAAATCCTTGATCAGGGAGGATCATTGGCAGTGATCCTCCTTGATCTCAGTGCGGCATTCGACACGGACAGTTATGCCACCTTACTGAACCGTCTTTCAAATATTGGCATTGTGGACAAGGCGTGGCTCTGGTTAAAATCTTTTTTGAGCAACAGGTCATTCCAAGTGTTTGATGGACAGACAGTGTCTTCTAGCATCCCCCTGAAGTGCGGAGTCCCGCAGGGTTCCTCATTAAGCCCCGTGCTTTTCAACATCTATATGAGGCCACTGGCTGAGGTAGTTCGTCCGTATGGAGTCAAGATCATATCCTATGCGGACGATACCCAGCTGGTGGTCTCATTAGCGCAGGAGGCTCTTCAATCACGATCAGGGGGACTTACCAAATGTCTGGAGGAGGTGAAGACCTGGATGACTCAGTCATCATTAAAACTTAATGGTGACAAAACGGAGCTCATGCTCCTGGGCCCTGCCGACCCCAAATTTTTCAACTCATTCCGGCCCCCCTGTCTAGGTCCCCCCCCGGCCCCGAAGGATAACATCAAAAGCCTAGGGGTATGGCTGGACAGGAGTCTCTCACTCAACACCCAGGCCACAAAGCTTTCTGGTCCTGAAGAACGGCAAATGGTGCCAAATATTCAGCCAAAATTTGTCAAGGTCAAATTTCTTTGCATTTTCTGTGGCAAAACTTTATGCTATGGTGAACTTAGCGTCACCTTAATAAATAATGCTATAGACAACCACAAATGTAGCAAGGAAAGAAAACAGTAATTCTTTTTTTTTTTTTTTTGCTCCTGTTGAGCTATTTCCAATTCCCTGTTTTTTGTTTGTTCCCTTAAAAAAAAAACCAAAAATATAAAATTGTTCAAAAACACAAAAAATAAAAAAAAATTCAGAAAAATAATAAAAAAATATAAAACAAAAAAAAGAATTAAAAAAAAGTTCTTTTCAGAACTACCTCCCATTTATAAAATATTGCCAATATTTTTTAAACTCTGGCATTCTTTTTTCTCTGTGGTGCGCTTCCCTGTGCGCTCAACGGTGCGCGTACCGGGCGCTCCCCCGCGCAAATCAAAAAAAAAATTTGTTTTGCCCCGCGAGGCCTTTTTATAGCCCCCACATCAAACCTAGGGGATCGGGGGGGTCTACCCTGCCCCCTTATGGTAATTTCCCCCTTTGTTTTGGCAACCTATTGTGTCTCGATCCTACCGAGACACAAGATGGCGGCCGCTCCGGACTGTTTCGAATGTTTACAGACACCCAAGACACCAATCAGCTTTCTGCGCGCAAGTCGCGTGGCGCGCCCGGAGTGCTCCCCGGAGCGCATACCGGGGCACGGCCATAGACATATATATATATTTTTTTAACCTAAATTACTCAAAATCCACTGAAGCACATATCTTGAGACATAGCAAAGGCACATCGGGCAACCAGTCCCTACAATTTTGCCAAGTTTGGTGGAAATCCATTCAGCCGTTCGGGCTAAAAGTGAGGGCAACCGTCCTATGGAAATTAACATGGGGAAAACACGTTTTGGGACCCCCCCTTTTATCTCTGCCCCCGCTTCACAAATCCCCCAAAACTTTCAGGGAAGGACCAGGGCGCCGCGAGGCCATTTTGAGGAAATTTTCAGGCAGATTCGTCAACCGGCGCCAAAGTTATTCCAAATAGAATTTTGAGATTTAACATTGAAAAAAATCCTAACTATAACTACCTACTGGCGACCGCCAGTAGGTAATATATATATATATATTCACTAAAAAAAAACATAGGTTTCACCCATGTTATAGTTAGCTGGACTTTCTCTCATACAAAACCATTGAAATCCCTCCATTATAGTTAGTTTAGCTAACTATAACTTGCGCGCCCGCAATGCATTACTGATGACGTCACATATTACATCACTCATGACATGGTCAGTGACTTTACTCATGACATCACTGATGACATCTCAAATGACATCACTGGTGACATCATCCAGTGAATGTGTTTCTTTCTGAAAAATAAATCTTTTTTATATATGTATATCTAAAAGTTGATAGAAGAATACATGGGTAAATAAGTGTCTAAATGGATGTTTTTTTTCTAAAACTGATTGTATAACTGACTGATTAATTGTATCTTAATGAGTACATGAGTTACTGAGCGATGTTTAAATATGTAAAAATCTGTACCAGTCTCACTCATTTTTTGAATACGTGGCTGCATAGGTTGGTGAGTAGCTACATGTGTGTCTATAAAGGGTATTAGTTGTTTTTTTGATTATCAGTATAAGTGTCTGAGTGTCTAAATGTTTCGGTGGGGGATATTACCGCATAGATGCATGAATGAGAAACTCATTGTTTATATGTGGTTTGAAGACAGCATGTGTGCAGGACTGTATAGGTGGATGAGTGTGTGTATAGGTGTGAAAGTGACTGAATGACTGTCTCAATACTGAGACAAAATATGTGAATATTGGTGTATATAAGTGAGTATATATGAGAGTGAGAGATTAGAACAGTTCCTGTATAACTAAATATGTGTATCTATAAGTGATTTTTTAAGAGAGTTAGTATGTGTAAATTTCTGTACAAATAAGTGTAGTGGTGCATATATAGCTATATATGCAAGCAAATGGATGTTTGAAAGTTTATTTGCATGTGTGAGTATGTGTGTGAGTAACTCTATGGATGAGTGTCGGTGTGTACCAGGATGTATAGGTGTATGAGAACATATGATGAGTGAGTACATGTATGAGTGACTATATAGAACTGTTGGTGAATGAGTGGATATGTATGTAGATTTCGGAATTACTGAATAGGTTGTTGTAGCTGGTATTGGTATCTACATTTTTTAAAAATTTTAGTTTCTATTTTTGAATGTCTGTTTCAAGGGTTATATTACGCTGAGAGGAGGTCTGCCACTCTTTCACAAGGATGATGTCATCAGTGATGTCATTTGAGATGTCATTAGTGATGTCATGAGTGATGTCACTGACCATGTCATGAGTGATGTAATATGTGACGTCATCAGTAGTGCATTGCGGACCCGCAAGTTATAGTTAGCTGAACTAACTATAACGGAGGAATTTCAATGGTTTTGTATGAGATAAATGTCCAGCTAACTATAACATGGGTAAAACCTATGGCTTTTTTACTGAATTTCTAAAGTTTTTTTAAATGCTAATTCCTAACTATAACGTGGCTGAAACCTATGGTTTATTCTGTGAATTTCTAAGGTTTTTAAAAAAAATTTCAGTGAATTTCTAAGGTTTTTTAAATGCTAATTCCTAACTATAACGTGCCTGGAACCTACGTTTTTTTCAGTGAATTTCTAAGATTTTTTAAATGCTAATTCCTAACTATAACGTGCCTGAAACCTATGGTTTTTCAGTGAATTTCTAAGGTTTTGTAAATAATAATTTTAAAATGTACTAATTATTAAACTTCTTTCTTTTTATAGTAATTTCCTACATTTTTATTATAAATACTTATATTTATTTTATGTTTAAAGTTACATTCCATATTTTTTATGTAAAATAACAACAAAAGTAAATTAAAAAATAATGCACTGCTAGTAAAACTGCCTGGGTGAATTTGTAAGTGTTTGTTAGAGACAGATTTACAACATCCTTGTGCCTCTTTTACACCGCCGTTGCATCACTTTTCTGATGAAGCAGTGGTGCAAAAGATGCGCGATGGTATGTTGTATTTAGAATGTGACGTATCTGGGAGGTGCGTCACATTGGAAATCCCTGTACCAGAAGGAGACATTCCTACATGGGGGGGGGCTGGCGTTCTGGTGTAGGAACAACTCCTAACAGTGGCTGACTGAAATCTACAAGATTTCACTTTGTCACTTTTGGGCTCATGCTGTGTCTAAACCCTGCACTACCTTGAAGCAGGTGTAAGGATTGACACAACAGTCTGATCATAGGGCCCCCAGAGCATTGCTGGAGATGCGTTGCACTTGCAACATAACTCAAACAATGCACCACCATTACAGCACAGATACATCACATATAAGTGCCATGTTTGTCCCATGGTACACTGCATTGTAAATACGGCACATCCATTGTGGTGTTGTCACGAAGCACAATAACTGACATATTCCTGGGGATATGCCAGTTTTGTATATGTGCCCATTAGTGTTTTAATGTAGTGAATGGATTACTACATACCGATGAATGAGTCACTACAAAACTAAAACAACAGTGACAGAGTGTTTGGTGGAAGTGTAAGGATACAAACTGGTAAATTGAACGTATAAAACACAAAGTACATAGAAGACTGCATACATCGTCTATAAGGGTTTGAAGCAGGCTATGCCCTAAGGCCTATTGTAATGCCTGAGTACTTAGGTAGTGAGTGGATGATCACAGTTCTGCAAGGAAAGAACCTGATTGAATTTATAACAGCCTCAGTTTTAACACAGTATTCAGATAAACACATACTGCTGAATGGCTCACTACAATATTGAAACAGTAGTGTGAGAATGTTTGCTGGAAGTTTAAGGATGCACATTGAGGAATTGAACGTATAAAACATAGTTTGCTGGTGCATAGAACAGTACATGCACAGTCTATAGAGGTGTGAAACAGCCTTTGGACTAAGGCTTCTTTTAATCCATGAGTATCTAGATACTGACTGGATCATTACTCTTCTGCAAAGAAAGTTCCTCACAAAATGTATTACAGCTTCAGTTTTACCACGGTACAATGGAAAACCACATACTGCTGACTGGCTCACTTCAATACTAAAACAGCAGTGTCAGAGTGTTTGGAGGAAGTCTAAGGATACAGACTGGGGAATTGAAGGCATAAAACCAAGTTTACAGGTGCATACAAGACTGCATGTAAACTTCATACGGATTTTAAGCAATCCATACCCTCAGACCTAATTTGCATATTTTAAATCCATACAAACATTTAAAGAATATATAACTGAATCTATAAGTGTTTCACTTTTAGTACAATAAATACATTAGTAGATAGTGCTCAAACCTTTATTATTTTTAAACAATACATTTATTCCATTAACATCTCATAATTTGACACAAATTCCAATAGATGTTCATCGGAAATGTCATTCAGATCAATTCCCTCGTTAGCAGTTTGTGAATTAATTTGTTCTAAAATTTCAACATAATTTAATACTTCCAGAAAATCTCCATCAAAGCTTTCGTCTTTGAAATCACACCTCATTTCTCCAGCACTAATTTCCCCTTCTTCACTGTCATTGCCTGTGACAAATACGATTAATTCTTCAATTATACTCAAGATAATATCCATAATCTCCTCAGTATGGCCTGTTCTCTTTCCATAATTTTTCCTTTATGTTCTTGCTCCTTCTATAAAAATATAAACAGTTCAGTTTATCACTTTTCATAAGATATAATACAAAACTACAGTTTTCAACTATTTTGGCCTACAAAAAATACTATATAAATACTATTATTTAATAACATTCCATTACTAGAGTTTTACTCCTTTGCAAAGCTATATAAATATAATTACTTATAAGAATATACTGTTCTTAGCTTTTCTTAAATTTCTAAACCAGTCACTCCTTATGACTATAGGAAAAGACTCAGGCAATTATACTAAAATACACTACTAAAAAATGTAGAATATATCTATGCACCTTACCCATTCCAAAATAATAAATGTGTTTTAGTAAAATGCAAAAGATACTATTCATTGTCCAGAATAACACTGTGTATCTGTGTATATTTAGACATCATTATCACACTACTTTTTGAATACTACATGTCTTTACTCTATCTCGATTCCTCATCTATAACTTAGCCTAACCCTACTAATTACCTACCTCTTCAACTTTCAAACTAGACTCTCCTCTAGTATTTATCTGCAACCTTCTAGCTGGCGGTTCTTTATTTTTCTCACTGCTTATAACCTATAATTACGTAACATTCATTAACCTAGGCCTCTCAGTTTATTATCTAATTTGCATATTATTAATTTTCTTGTGTTCTTCTACTAACCTTTGTTTATGCGGTTGATTCTTATCTATTCTGTCAATCCTTGAATATCTTGTGTTTTTCACTAACATCCCTTCTTAACCACTTGGCTGCTAAGGCAATATTTTTCTTTTCATTGAATTTCCATTGAAATCAATGAAAAGAGCATGACGAGTTACCCTTGTCATTAGCGGCGAAGAGGTTAATTCAACAGTGTTTCTAGTATTCCTTACTCAATGTGTTCTTTTCCCTTAAGACCTTGCTTATCACGAATTTTCTCGTTTCTCGTTTTACGTTACAGAAAATACATTGAATGAATATATTCAATATTCTCTATAATGTCAGGTAAGTTTAGTCACTCAGTAACTTGTCATATGATTATTTTCCAAGAATATACCTTTGTCAACTATAAGGTATCACTTAGGTTTCTTGTATGGTTTCTAATTCTCTATATGCTCTTCAGATGCTGAACACGACTGAGACCATCTGCCCTGAAGGACTCACAACAGGAAAATCAACCGCTATGTAATGAGTGGGCTTCTTCCAACTTGGAAGCTGAATTCTAGTTGCTGGCATGATAACTAAGGTAAGTTTAACCGGGAACCTCCTTTAACTCTCTCAGAAATATTTGTGCTTTCTCTTCAGAAATATCTATTGAGCAATTGAAAACGGGTCTGAACTCAGGAACGTTGTAGGTGAAGTGCGCACTCGTTAGGGAGTGCGCGCCTCACCAAGGATTCTCCACAGGTGTGTGCTAAATGACTAGACCGCCACCACCTCTTTACTCGAGGCGGCCATCTTAGAATTCCTCTGTTCCACTAAAGTACTCCAAGTATGTTTCTTTGCGGATTCTTCATCTCTTCTGCAGCAGCTAGGGTTTAGATACGTTTTTATCATATCCAATGATTGATGAGGGGTTCTGGCATGTACACCCAGTATATCGTTTTTTGAAATATCCTTAAAAGATACAAACCATCTTTACACACTTACCTTCTTGTCCATGTTTTGTTATTTGAGCTTGTTTGAAGCACTTTTCATCAACCATTTTTAGCAGTTACTTGTACTTACCTTAAGCATATTCATTAATACAAAAATCATATATTATAAAATTGCCATCTGTGGAAGACACAAAAAAATACAGTTACAAAATATCTTTTACAACACAAAATAATTTGTAAAGTATTACATTTGTTTTTTTGCTGTTTTCAGAAAATATTGAATATCACTAGAAACAGTGAGTTCAATTGTACTCATCAAATAACAGCAGGCGAAAAAAAAGACAATCAATAAGATTATCTTAAAGAAGCATTTGCAATGCAATAGGTCTCGCAATAGGAACATATGAGCTATTGGTCTTGTAAATAACACATTTTTTATTTATGTGTTGGTTTTGTAAATAGGGAAATGAATAGCTTTGTCATTTACAATGTCAATACTTTTCATTTTTGCAAATATGACACTTATAGCATTTGTAATGGAACATGTTTTGTATTTCCGTGACTTAGATGTATTGATATTACAAATAACAATGATTTTTAATTTTTTTAAATAATTAATACTTAAATAAAAGTTCTTGTAATTTATTATAGTAATAGCTTAAACTTTTGGAAATAACTTGTGAAGATTATGTTCAGTGTATTTTATTGTGACGAAAATCCAGGAACAGAAGTGAAATATTAACATCTTTTTGTGACATTTGTAATAAAGTTTGAAACATTGAGGGAACATATTTAAAGCAGTTGTTGTTGAATGGTTGCACAGATTGATGGTGTGGTGGTGCGGAGTGATGTGGTGGCGACGAGTGATGCTGTGGCGTTCAGTGATGCTGTGGCAGCGCATAGTGATGCTGTGGTGCCCCTGAGTGATGCTGTGGTGCCCATGAGTGATGCTGTGGTTGTGCGATAGATAGATAGAGTGAAGGCGATAGATAGAGTGAGAGCAATAGATAGATAGATAGATAAATAGATAGATAGATGGATAGATAGATAGATAGATAGATAGATAGATAGATAGATAGATAGATAGATAGATAGATAGATAGATAGATAGATAGATAGATAGATAGATAGATAGATAGATAGAGTGTCAGCTGGATTTAGAGGGTGTATTTGGTGTTGGAGGGTGAAGTTGGAGGGTGGAGTTGGAGGGTAGAGTTTGTGTTGGAGGGTGGAGTTTGAGTTGGAGGGTGGAATTTGAGTTGAAGGGTGGAGTTGGAGGGTGGAGTTGGAGGGTGGGATTGGAGGGTGGATTTGGAGGGTGGAGTTTGAGGGTGGAGTTTGAGTTGGAGGGTGGAGTTTGAGTTGGAGGGTGGAGTTGGAGGGTGTGGTTGGAGGGTGGGGTTGGAGGGTGGAGTTGGAGGGTAGATTTGGAGGGTGGAGTTGGAGTTGGAGGGTGGAGTTTGAGTTGGAGGGTGGAGTTGGAGTTGGAGGGTGGAGTTTGAATTGGAGGGTGGAGTTGGAGTTGGAGGGTGGAGTTTGAGTTGGAGGGTGGAGTTGGAGTGGTTGGTGGAGTTGGAGGGTGGAGTTGGAGGGTGGGGTTTGAGGGTGGGGTTGGAGGGTGGAGTTGGAGGGTGGAGTTGGAGGGTGGAGTTGGAGGGTGGAGCTGGAGGGTGGAGTTGGAGAGTGGAGTTGGAGGGTGGAGTTGGAGGGTGGAGATGGAGGGTGGAGTTTGGAGTTGGATTTTGGAATTGGAGTTGGAGGGTGGAGTTGGAGGGTGGAGTTGGAGTTGGAGGTTGGAGGTTGGAGTTGGAGGTTGGAGTTGGAGAGTGGAGTTGGTGAGTGGAGTTGGAGTTGGAGTGTGGAGTTGGAGGTTGGAGTTTGAGGGTGGGGTGAGGGGGTGAGGGTGAGTGAAGGTGAGGGGGTGCGAGGGGGGTGAGGGGGTGTGAGGCTGACGGCGTGTTGAGGGTGAGGGGTTTTGAGGGGGTGAGAGGGTGTGTGAGGGTGTGTGAGGGTAATAGGGTGTGAGGATGAGGGTGTGAGAGTGAGGGTGTGTGTGAGGGTGTGTTTGAGGTTGAGGTTGTTTGGGGGTGCGGGTGTTTGAGTGAGGGTGTGTAACGGTGAGGGGGTGTGAGTGGGTGAGGGTGAGGGGGTTTGAGGGAGAGAGAGTGTGAGGGTGTGAGGGTGAGAGAGAGTGTGAGGGTGTGTGAGGGTGAGAGGGTGTGTGAGGGTGAGAGGGTGTGTGAGGGTGAGAGGGTGTGTGAGGGTGAGAGGGTAAGTGAGGGTGAGAGGGTGGACGAGGGTGTGTGAGGGTGAGAGTGTGTGAGGGTGAGAGTGTGTGAGGTTGAGGGGGTGTGTGAGGTTGTGAGGGTGAGGGGGTGTGAGGGTGAGGGGGTGTTGGGGTGAGGGGGTGTAGGGGTGTGATGGTAGAGGTGTGAGGGGGTGTGAGGTTGAGATGGTGTGTTTGAGTGTGAGAGGGTGAAAGGGTGTGTGAGGGTGTGAGGATGAGGGGTGTGAGGGTGAGCGAGGGTGAGGGGGTGAGGGAGGGTGAGGGGGTGAGGGAGGGTGAGGGTATGTGAAGGGGTGTGAGAGGGTGTGTTAGGGTGAAGGCAAGCTCTGGCATTGGAAAGACAATGCGCACCCCTGCACCGCGGCCTGATGGACAGTGTTCATGCACCAGCACCAGTGTGTCATACTAGCACTCCCTGCCCCCCCGTCCAAACCAAAAAGGGAAAAATGAATAGCCCACAATTCTTAGCATATTTATTAATATTTGTTAACGATGAGAAAAGCCCTGGTTAGACAACAAGGCTTTATCCATCACAATCCTCGCAAGGTAACCCAAACAAAATGTGACATTTCTTTAATGTCTGCAGCCTGACAAGAACCAAAATGATGCGGACATTACACCCAACACCGTGAAAAACAGTACCTAGCTTGAAATCCTTTGCAACCCCCTTTGCAGTAGCACTACATACCGAATGAGAGCACAGACGATGCAAAAATGGGAAAGAGTAAGGCATCTATACTAACAGTCTGCACGCAAGCACGCCAAAGAACACTACCTAAAGTTGTCCCTACAACACTTTCATTGAGATTGATTAATGCCTCTTTCCTTGATCACTGTGATACCTTTACTGAGGTGAAAGGAAAGGGCAACATAAATATATGAGGAAACAGGGAAAGATAATCAGTTTAACCAATAGAGTAACAGATGCACCTATGTAAGATAGATAAATATACTACTAACTTCCCAGAAAAATGAACACCTTTGTACATGGAGATTTCTCACGTTAAGAAAGGAGGGTGCAACAATTTGACGTGGATCATTGTAGAATGTGCTTGAGTGGCGAAGCCTGAATCAGAACATCCACTTATTTAACAACAGAGTACACATCTCAAGTGAATCGCTGTGGGGAGGGGGGAGGAGAAATGCGGGGGAAGGAGAAATGTGAGTCACGTTAGAGGGAGCAGAGCGGGAGGGGGTGGGCGGCAACTTTCCAGTTCAGAGGCATCTATACTAACAGTCTGCACGCACGCCAAAGAACATAACCTAAAGTTGTCCCTACAACACTTTCATTGAGATTGATTAATGCCTCTTTCCTTGATCACTGTGATACCTTTACTGAGGTGAAAGCAAAGGGCAACATGAATATATGAGGAAACAGGGAAAGATAATCAGTTTAACCTATAGAGTAACAAATGCACCTATGTAAGATAGATAAATATCCTACTAACTTCCCAGAAAAATGAACACCTTTGTACATGGAGATTTCTCACGTAAAGAAAGGAGGGTGCAACAATTTCACGTGGATCATTGTAGAATGTGGTTGAGTGGCGAAGCCTGAATCAAAACATCAACTTATTTACCAACAGAGTACACATCTCAAGTGAATCGCTGTGGGGAGGCGGGAGGAGAAATGCGGGGAGAGGAGAAATGCAAGTCACGTTAGAGGAAGCAGAGCGGGAGGGGGGTGGGCGGCAGCTTCGCAGCTTAGAGGCATCTATACTAACAGTCTGCACACACGCCAAAAAACACTACCTAAAGTTGTCCCTACAACACTTTCATTGACATTGATTAATGCCTCTTTACTTGATCACTGTGATACCTTTACTGAGGTGAAAGCAAAGGGCAACATGAATATATGAGGAAACAGGGAAAGAAAATCAGTTTAACCAATAGAGTAACAAATGCACCTATGTAAGATAGATGAATATCCTACTAACTTCCCAGAAAAAGGAACACCTTTGTACATGGAGATTTCTCACGTAAAGAAAGGAGGGTGCAACAATTTGACGTGGATCATTGTAGAATGTGGTTGAGTGGCGAAGCCTGAATCAGAAAATCCACTTATGTAACAACAGAGTACACATCTCAAGAGAATCGCTGTGGGGAGGGGGAGGAGAAATGTGGGGGGAGGAGAAATGCGAGTCACTTTAGAGGGAGCAGAGCGGGAGGGGGTGGGCGGCAGCTTCGCAGCTCAGAGGCATCTATACTAACAGTCTGCACGCACGCCAAAGAACACTACCTAAAGTTGTCCCTACAACACTTTCATTGAGATTGATTAATGCCTCTTTCCTTGATCACTGTGATACCTTTACTGAGGTGAAAGCAAAGGGCAACATGAATATATGAGGAAACAGGGAAAGATAATCAGTTTAACCAATAGAGTAACAAATGCACCTATGTAAGATAGATAAATATCCTACTAACTTCCCAGAAAAATTAACACCTTTGTACATGGAGATTTCGCACGTTAAGAAAGGAGGGTGTAACAATTTGACGTGGATCATTGTAGAATGTGGTTGAGTGTCGAAGCCTGAATCAGAACATCCGCTTATTTAACAACAGAGTACACATCTCAAGTGAATCGCTGTGGGGAGGGGGAGGAGAAATGTGAGTCACGTTAGAGTGAGCAGAGCGGGAGGGGCGTGGGGAGCAGAGCCTTTGAAGAGCGGAGAAGCAGATTGCCTTCAAGGCAAGTGTGAAGCAGTGGGCGGGGAAGCACAGGAGCAAATGGTAAGGTCGGGTCTGATGCAAATATGGCAAGCGCACTGGGGAAGCCTGTGGGAGGGAGGCTGAGGCTTTGATGTGGGAAAAAAACGCGTGCTTGTGGTCACGTGGTTTCACGTGAACTGTTGGAAATCTGCACTCGCAATGCGCCTGGTTTAACTTTCTGGTTTCACCCCAATAGGTCGCTCTGCGAGACCTACAAAAACATTCAACATTCTCAATAACAATCTAAAAAATAGAAATAAAACGTATCTTAAATGTTTTTCTCTAAGAGCAATTTCTTACGTAAATATGACACATCTCAAACAATCATAACATAACAAAACATTATGATTAATTTTCATACACTGTAAATAATATTACTTACAAATATATGCTGACAAAATATATAACAACAAGTCCTTTGTGGTTTCACAACCTATTCCACATGGCCAAATAGTATGCGTCAAATTCTTAGTTTGCTAATTGTTCAATAGTAATCCTGAGCGTCTGCTTCCCAGCCTTCTGATCCAAAACCACCAACACCATTTGCTCCGTCTCCCAGTGCTCATCCCTCAGCCCGACGCTATTCAACATCTACATGACTACCCTCACACAAGTGACCCGCCATCACAACCTCAACATCATCTCCTACATCGACGAAAACAAGCTCATCCTCTTCCTCAGAAAGAATCCACATACCACCAAAAGCAACCTCCACGACACAATGAAGGACATCACCAACTACATAAAGAGCAGCTCTCTAAACATGAAAACGCACAAAACGAAAGTACTCATCCTCAGACCCATCCCCTCAGCCTCTGAAGACTCCTGCTAGCTCACTACACTGTGGACACTACCAACACCTACCAACCATATCCACAACCTAGGATTCATCCTAAACTCCGCCCTCTCCATGTGTAGGCAAGTCTACACCATCTCCTCGTACTGCCATAACACCCTTCACATGCTCCACAACATTTACAAGTGGATCCTTACCAAAAGAAGAAGAACAGTAACACAGTCCCTCATCAGCAGCAGACTACACTGTGGCAAAACACTCTACACATGAATTCCAGCCAAACAACTACAACAAATCCAAAAGACCACCACCTGACTGATTATCAATGTTCCCTGCTGCAGCCATATCACTCACCACCTAATACACGTACACTGCCTCAATATCAACAAGAGGGTCACCTTCAATCTCCTCACCCTCACTTACAAAATACTCTACAACACCAGACTAATGTACCTTAACAGCAGTAATCCTGAAAAAGGCAAAATTTTGAACTTAAAATGTTGGCTTTAAAAATATTAGATAAGAATTTGGTAACTCTTTAGGCAAAAGTTGCTTAAAAACTAATTGACTATCATTACAATGTATCCAACCTTTCAGACATTTTAAATAAACAGTGTAATGTCCAGATGTTGTAGAAGGTCCATCATGAAATATAATTGCAACAGCTCAAAAGTTCTTCCTGATATTGAAACTTACCCAGCTACAAAAATTTTAATTAAAGTTTCCACTTTTCTTCCATCAGTTTTACAACGTTGCAGCATTAAAATTACATACTGTCCATATCTTTGTATAAACAATGTTGATGACATTTCTGATTTACATTGGCTACACTCCATGTTTTGAGTTGCTCCTCTAATTAGATTGTTAAAAGACACTGATTCACAGACAGGTAACGTCAAATATATGAATCTTTCAGTGTTTATGTTAGTGCTACATGTAAACAAACAATTTTGACAATCATGTGCCATTTATAAGAAAGGCCAAAAAGGTTTTCAATATCTATACCTGCATCTTCCAGGACACCAAGCATAAACATTAAAAATTCCTGACAATCTTGCTGAATATTCTGCGTAAATTGACTAGAACCAGAACATATGTCCAAAACATTTCGAATATCAGACACACTTTGTATTTTACTTTTATCACTACTACATTTCTCATAACAAGAATACAACAATGAACAGAATCTTTCGTGCCGATTTGCAACGATTTGCTATTGCAATCTTTTAAGAATAAAAACAACATTAACAACTACATTAGCATAGCAGTTGACACCACAACTATTTTCAAACCGATAACCAACATTCTCTTCAACACTGTCCTTTTTCTTTTTGCTTCCAGGCGCAACTTCATCGTGTTTTTTCTTTCTCTACAGTTTCACTACAGATATTCTCAAATCTCCTTTTTCCACCTACCACATGCTTTTCAAATACTGGATATTGACCTAAATTTGGTGCATATTCTCTTCTTAACCTAATATACTCTTTCACACAATTTGCATCTGCACTAACCTTTGTCTCATCAAAATCAATCAAGTACAATCCAGATAAAGTTCTGACTCGAGACAAAGCAACATATGCCATCCCCTCTTAAAACAGGGTACTTCCAATATTCACTAAAGCACTATCTACACTTGAACCTTGAGATTTATGAATGGTCACCGCATATGCCAAGCAAACAGGAAACTGTTTTCTAGTTACATACAAATATTTTACAAGCCAAAACCGAGATGAACAACAAATAAATTGTTGTACTTCAGCAATTTCATCAAATGTGATTTTCAAAAATTCAATCCCATCTCTATTTACATAATTAACAAAATCAACAATTGTAATCATTGCTCCATTTACTAAACCTTTTTCCACATTCAAATTTCGTCATAAAATTACCCTACAGTTTACAAATGCGTACAAATTCTTTTCTAAACCTGCAGTTTTACTTATCGATATCTCTAAAGAATCCAATTTCCTCTTCAACTTTTCATTCAAAATAATAGTGATTCCTTCATGTTCTATTTTATCAATAGCTTCCAATTTTATAATTTCTTCATTTTCCAACTTTAACATTTCTTCATTGAATATAGAACATTCACGTAGTGTTGGAATTAAGCAGATTACAGTTTGCTTTTCTGCAATTCTCATGTATATTTTCTTTATGACAATATTTTCATTTGGAAAAAAAATTGAAAGTAATTGTCTCTGTAAAGCTTGTTTGCCATGTTCAGTCATTTTTCTAATTCTTATGTCTTGCAGAATAGTTCCATAATCAGTATCATTTGCCTGTCGCATATTTGTAATAAGTTCCTTATACTCAAAATATGACCAAATGTTTACATTTCCAATGCTCCCCAAAGACTTTCTGCTATCTTCATGCAACAGTGTTTTAAACACTTGCTGTCCTTTTAACGGAGAAAGTTGTAGAAGATCTCCAAAAACTATGACGTGTTTTCTTCCGAACAATACATCATACTCTGTTTTAAGAATTTCCTGCATTCTTAAATGCACAAAAGCAAACATTAAGTTTGATACCATGCTTACCTCATCAATAATGAGAAGTTTCATTTTCCTCAGGACTCTTGAAACTAACGCAGTAGGCACATTCATATAGACACCACTTGAAGGTGGCACTATAACTGAACTGAAATATACCAGACACACTGCACACGTAAAATCGTTATGTTACCTTGACTTGTAATGCTTCAGCTCAATTAGTCACAACTACATAATTTGAAACTCTAATTTTCTTTTTTCTTTTGCAGATTACCAATCATACATCTTTTGGAGTCAACTTCCCAATTTGTTTATGCTATTGTTTTTTTAAAGTTATTTATCTAGGTGTTTATTATATAGTTATCATTAAGTTTCGTTTACAGTTATTCATTTAATAAAACTTAATAAAAAAAACTACATACTCATTTTTCTTTGTGTGGGGGATGACGATCCACAATAAAAATATAAAAATATTTATAATCTTGAAGTACTATAGTAAGATGTTAAAGACTAGCATTGAAAATTCCTGAGATATTTTCTCTGGATACACTACAACATGGTAAAGAAATCAAACTAATACCAAACAAAATGTGTACCGCATTTACAAAACTCTTGCGACATTTCCCCATGGAATGCCTACGCCCCTACAAAATTAAGTGTGTGGGCCTCAATGAGGCCCCTCAAACAACTGAAACATTAACCCCACAAAGACTTCTATATTGTATGAGAGGGGCTGCGTGGCCCTACGCCTGGTGCCCTGGAGTCCACCAGGCCCAGACCCGGTTTCTGCAGTGTCCTGGGGGAAACAGTCATTACAACGCCTGATCGTCACCAAGAAGCCATTACCACACATATGGCTTTACCACACATGCTTTTCCAACTATTATGTATTTACCGCGCATCATAAAAGCATAATCTTAATAATCTCTTTGTGTTGACGAACACGCGTTGTAATGGCTGTGGTTAACGCCCTTCAAATTAGTTTCTAGGTATACGTGTGACCAAGTTTGATAACATCAGAGGCCAAGGACAAACACCGTGGTGTCTGTGGCAGGAAATCTCATCGATCACAGACAACATATGTGAAGGGTAAAATGAAAGTCACAGGTATAATAAAAATAATGGAGGAAAACTACTAAAATGACGGTTGGACGGAGTATGTAATCAACGTTTGGCGGCTCGACACTACATTCCAAATAAATACAGATAGAATATGTTTATTAATATATTACAAAATCATAGCAGCGGATGACACACACGACCCGGAAAAAAAAATTGGCAAATTTAATACCTGAAATGAGAAGAGGTTTGCTTGGCGAACTTGAAGAAAAAGAAAAAAAACGTGCGCTTGGACACTAGGCTGCGCATCCGTAGAGAGTACGTCCTTCAAATTAGTTTCTAGCTATACGTGTTAAAAAGTCTGATAAGATCAGAGGCCAAGGACAAACACCGTGGTGTCTGTGGCAGGAAATTTCATCGATCACACAGAAAATATGAGAAGGGTAAAATGAAAGTAACAGGTATAATAAAAATAACGGAGGAAAACTACTAAAATGGCGGTTGGGTGGACTATGTAATCAACGTTTGGTGCCTCGACACTACATTCCAAATAAATACAGATAGAATATGTTTATTAATATATTACAAAAGCATACCAGCGGATGACAAACACGAACACGAACTGTGAAAAAAAAAGCGGCAAATGTAATACCTGAAATGAGGAGAGGTTTGCTCGGCAAACTTTGAGAAAAAGAAAAAAAAGTGTGCTTGCAAACAAGGCTGCACATACGTACAAAGTACAACTGGTGCACAAAAAAAACGGAAAGTTTTACATATCATAGAAATATAGCTCTAAAAATTGCCCCGACACCTAATGAATAAAACAGACTTCAACTTTTTTTGCCCTTTTTCACCGCATACAAGTACCATATGCGTACACCGTGATTTAACATTTTTTTAAAACATATTTGACTCTAAAAATCCATGTACGACCCCCTGAGCAAGCCTACAGGGTCAGCATGTTTCCACCCTTTCCTTATTCCTCAACTTTGCTTTACTGTTTTCTTGTGACTCGGTTCTAGAGATGAACAAGATGGCTGCCTTCCTGGTTTAAAGTGTTGACAGACAGTTGACAGCCAATCAGCATGCAGCTCATGCTCGTAATTGTACGAATTTCCGTACGCGTGCAGAACTCCGTCTCTAGATATCATATGATTTTACTTTTGATTTTCTCAGAAACTACTGAACGGATTTACACCATTTAACAAAAAGCACAATTTGCGAACAAAACTCTACCTCTCTGCCATATTTGGTATAATTCTGGTGAGCCGTTCGGGCTGTAGCCCTGGCCAAAGGTCCTTATTGAAAATTGCACGGGGAAAACACGTTTTGGGACCCCCCTTTTTTCTCGGCCGCCACTTGACGAATCACCCCCAAACTTTCATGGAAGGAGCAGAACGAGCAGGCCACCAGCGCCAAAGTTATACCAAAGAGAATGTTATGGATTTCCTATGGAAACTAGGTCCTAACTATAACCACCTACTGGCGACCGCCACTAGGTAATATATATATCACCGAGAGGAGTGCTGTGATATATATATACGTAAATACCCCTGAAACAACAAATTTACCCTTTGTACCCCAAGAACAACCTAAAATTCTTGCATTACCTTTACCACCCAAATACTCATAGCCCCTAAACCCTAAAATTACCCTTGGCACCCCAAAACCCAAACCCACCCTGAACCCTAAAATTACCATTGGCATCTCAAAACCTAATTGCACTCTGAACCCTAAAATTTCTATTAGCACCCCAACACCCATACCCACTCTGAACCCTAAAATTACACTGGGCACCTCAACATCCATACCCACCCTGAACCCTAAAATGACTCTAGGCACCCCAAAACCCATACCCACACTAAACCCTAAATTACCCTTTGCACCCCAAAACCCAAAATCCATGTTGAATCCTGAAATTACCCTAGGCACTCCCAAAGCCGCCAAACCAACCCTGAAACCTACAATTACCTTTACTATCCCAAAACCCATACCAACCCTAAATCTTAAAATTACCCTTAGCACCCCAAAACCAAAATCCACCCTGAACCCTTAAATTAAAGTTGGCACCCCAAAACTTATACCCATATACCCCAAAACCCAAGCCCACCATAAACCCTATATTAACCTCATACTTACATGTAAAACACGTGCCTTTACCATTTATGCCTTTAGAAGAAAAATGATTTTAAAGGCATGCGTGGTAAAGGCATATGCATTGTAATACCATGCATTGTAATGGCATTGCAATGCAATGGTAGTTGCGTTGAGTTGGCATGCGTTGTAAAAAATTAATTGTAATGGCTGTTTTCCCCCACTCCATGAAGGTGGCTCAAGGAGAAGTGTTTGGGAGGTGTTTGGGATGTGCAGTCCATATTTAAAAGGGATCCATTCACAAAATTGCTGAGTGGGGATCAGAACAACCTAACAGGTTGACAGAAAATAGGGAGCAAAGACCTACCCTCGGTAAAGTGAAATTTTTCATATCGGTGCCAAGAAAATCATTTTTCAGCTCTCATTAAAGATGAGTCAGAGGCCAGTATGTCACAAGGTCTTATAAATGACTTGCAGACACTCAGTCACAGGGATCCACCCGAGATGTCAGTAGCTTCCACACCAGTCTACAACACTGCTGCATTCCTGAAACCACCATCATCTTTCTATATTGCCCAAAAAGGACTTCATTGATGCGCTTGAAGAGACTGATAACAGAAGGATTATGAGGTTTCTAAAAAATCTTGCTGTGATGGTGTGAAAGAAGTCATAAAAAATGCAGTGAAATCACATATTTTCAGATTTAAGAAACAGTGAATGTTCAATCCATTACCAAATGCTGATTATGAAAGATACATTTTCAGTCAAGAAAACCAAAACATTTGTAAAACCAGTGATGAACTTGTGTAGAGACTTGATGCCCTCATCAAACACTGAAAGTTCAATTAATTTTATGATGATGAAGCTATGTGACTCAGAGTTATTTATGGATGGTTGTCAGATTCATTTAGATGATGAATGCTGAGAGAAACTTTTGGGGGCACATTTACAAGCACCTATCGCCTCCACAAAGTCACTTTTAGTGACATTATGTTGGCAAAAGGAGCTTTGACATATTTATAAGGCAGCGTTAAGACACTTAACGTGTCTTAACGATGCCTTCGAAATAAGAATCCCTTCCTCGCTGCACTTAGTGTGAAAGCGGTGGGCAATGGATGCTATAGTGGGCATTCCACTGCAACACCAATGTATTTTGATGCTGCGCTCTATTTACAAGAGCAATGTAAATAGGAGGTAGTAACAAAATAGGGGAAACCTGGTCTTAAATAAGCGAAACAAGGAGAACTGTTTTATTTCTCCTTGTTTTTGATTGGTTATGTGCAGTAAGGTCCTCCTTCCTGCACATAAACAATCATTTTAAAAAGTGCTGTTTTGCAACTTCAATGTGTGCTGCATAAGGCAGCACACATTAAAGTTACAAAACAGCATTGAAAGATTGTTTCTGTGCAGGTACCTGCCCTCAACGCAGACACCCTTGCACTACGGAGTGCACCACAATAAAATGGCCACCGGAACATTCCTAGAGGCAACGTTCAAAGCGTGCACATAAGGTCAAGCAGTGAAATCAATTGAGGCAAATTGACATTGAAGGAAGTGGATTGTCATCTAAATCATCATCAAACAGTTTTTTAGCCTCAATGTTCAATGAAAGTGAGAAAGACGGTTGTTCCATGTCAATGTTTACCTCAGAGAAACTTGCACATGTTGGTCTGGTTGCATGCGAGGGAAAATGTCAGTCACAAAAAAGTCGACTTACCAAAGCACCAAAGTCATACAAACATTGTCTGAAAATGACATTGAAAAGAAATGACTGCTTGATACCTTTCATCATCGTCAGTGGAGCATCGGTAAACATAATGTCTGAAAAGAAATACAATAAATGGTCTCCATTGCCTCGACTTATGTCATTGAAACCCAATTTGTAAACTTGGGCTGCATTGACACAAATAGAAAGTCAAGGTTTATTTGTAGCGACAATAAACACAAGAAAACAATAGTGCAAGCACCCACCCATGTACTTCAAGGTACAGAAGTAGGTGACTGTTTGCTCATTTTCAGTACTGCTGATAATATGGGACTGGATTTTCTGAATTACAACATGAAGGCTCACAACAAACTAGAAAGTCAATTTCCTACATAGTTTTATGGTTTGCAAAAGCTAAAGACTATGTAAGTAAAGTTACACATTAATGATGATGTCTGTCCTGTTGCTCAGAGACATAGGTGAGTTTCTTTTTTTATTTACAAGAAGCTGTTGAAAAAGAACTTCAATTGTTAAATAAGAATGACAATTTGACGTGGATCATTGTAGAATGTGGTTGAGTGTCGAAGCCTGAATCAGAACATCCGCTTATTTAACAACAGAGTACACATCTCAAGTGAATCGCTGTGGGGAGGGGGAGGAGAAATGTGAGTCACGTTAGAGTGAGCAGAGCGGGAGGGGGCGTGGGGAGCAGAGCCTTTGAAGAGCGGAGAAGCAGATTGCCTTCAAGGCAAGTGTGAAGCAGTGGGCGGGGAAGCACAGGAGCAAATGGTAAGGTCGGGTCTGATGCAAATATGGCAAGCGCACTGGGGAAGCCTGTGGGAGGGAGGCTGAGGCTTTGATGTGGGAAAAAAACGCGTGCTTGTGGTCACGTGGTTTCACGTGAACTGTTGGAAATCTGCACTCGCAATGCGCCTGGTTTAACTTTCTGGTTTCACCCCAATAGGTCTCTCTGCGAGACCTACAAAAACATTCAACATTCTCAATAACAATCTAAAAAATAGAAATAAAACGTATCTTAAATGTTTTTCTCTAAGAGCAATTTCTTACGTAAATATGACACATCTCAAACAATCATAACATAACAAAACATTATGATTAATTTTCATACACTGTAAATAATATTACTTACAAATATATGCTGACAAAATATATAACAACAAGTCCTTTGTGGTTTCACAACCTATTCCACATGGCCAAATAGTATGCGTCAAATTCTTAGTTTGCTAATTGTTCAATAGTAATCCTGAGCGTCTGCTTCCCAGCCTTCTGATCCAAAACCACCAACACCATTTGCTCCGTCTCCCAGTGCTCATCCCTCAGCCCGACGCTATTCAACATCTACATGACCACCCTCACACAAGTGACCCGCCATCACAACCTCAACATCATCTCCTACATCGACGAAAACAAGCTCATCCTCTTCCTCAGAAAGAATCCACATACCACCAAAAGCAACCTCCACGACACAATGAAGGACATCACCAACTACATAAAGAGCAGCTCTCTAAACATGAAAACGCACAAAACGAAAGTACTCATCCTCAGACCCATCCCCTCAGCCTCTGAAGACTCCTGCTAGCTCACTACACTGTGGACACTACCAACACCTACCAACCATATCCACAACCTAGGATTCATCCTAAACTCCGCCCTCTCCATGTGTAGGCAAGTCTACACCATCTCCTCGTACTGCCATAACACCCTTCACATGCTCCACAACATTTACAAGTGGATCCTTACCAAAAGAAGAAGAACAGTAACACAGTCCCTCATCAGCAGCAGACTACACTGTGGCAAAACACTCTACACATGAATTCCAGCCAAACAACTACAACAAATCCAAAAGACCACCACCTGACTGATTATCAATGTTCCCTGCTGCAGCCATATCACTCACCACCTAATACACGTACACTGCCTCAATATCAACAAGAGGGTCACCTTCAATCTCCTCACCCTCACTTACAAAATACTCTACAACACCAGACTAATGTACCTTAACAGCAGTAATCCTGAAAAAGGCAAAATTTTGAACTTAAAATGTTGGCTTTAAAAATATTAGATAAGAATTTGGTAACTCTTTAGGCAAAAGTTGCTTAAAAACTAATTGACTATCATTACAATGTATCCAACCTTTCAGACATTTTAAATAAACAGTGTAATGTCCAGATGTTGTAGAAGGTCCATCATGAAATATAATTGCAACAGCTCAAAAGTTCTTCCTGATATTGAAACTTACCCAGCTACAAAAATTTTAATTAAAGTTTCCACTTTTCTTCCATCAGTTTTACAACGTTGCAGCATTAAAATTACATACTGTCCATATCTTTGTATAAACAATGTTGATGACATTTCTGATTTACATTGGCTACACTCCATGTTTTGAGTTGCTCCTCTAATTAGATTGTTAAAAGACACTGATTCACAGACAGGTAACGTCAAATATATGAATCTTTCAGTGTTTATGTTAGTGCTACATGTAAACAAACAATTTTGACAATCATGTGCCATTTATAAGAAAGGCCAAAAAGGTTTTCAATATCTATACCTGCATCTTCCAGGACACCAAGCATAAACATTAAAAATTCCTGACAATCTTGCTGAATATTCTGCGTAAATTGACTAGAACCAGAACATATGTCCAAAACATTTCGAATATCAGACACACTTTGTATTTTACTTTTATCACTACTACATTTCTCATAACAAGAATACAACAATGAACAGAATCTTTCGTGCCGATTTGCAACGATTTGCTATTGCAATCTTTTAAGAATAAAAACAACATTAACAACTACATTAGCATAGCAGTTGACACCACAACTATTTTCAAACCGATAACCAACATTCTCTTCAACACTGTCCTTTTTCTTTTTGCTTCCAGGCGCAACTTCATCGTGTTTTTTCTTTCTCTACAGTTTCACTACAGATATTCTCAAATCTCCTTTTTCCACCTACCACATGCTTTTCAAATACTGGATATTGACCTAAATTTGGTGCATATTCTCTTCTTAACCTAATATACTCTTTCACACAATTTGCATCTGCACTAACCTTTGTCTCATCAAAATCAATCAAGTACAATCCAGATAAAGTTCTGACTCGAGACAAAGCAACATATGCCATCCCCTCTTAAAACAGGGTACTTCCAATATTCACTAAAGCACTATCTACACTTGAACCTTGAGATTTATGAATGGTCACCGCATATGCCAAGCAAACAGGAAACTGTTTTCTAGTTACATACAAATATTTTACAAGCCAAAACCGAGATGAACAACAAATAAATTGTTGTACTTCAGCAATTTCATCAAATGTGATTTTCAAAAATTCAATCCCATCTCTATTTACATAATTAACAAAATCAACAATTGTAATCATTGCTCCATTTACTAAACCTTTTTCCACATTCAAATTTCGTCATAAAATTACCCTACAGTTTACAAATGCGTACAAATTCTTTTCTAAACCTGCAGTTTTACTTATCGATATCTCTAAAGAATCCAATTTCCTCTTCAACTTTTCATTCAAAATAATAGTGATTCCTTCATGTTCTATTTTATCAATAGCTTCCAATTTTATAATTTCTTCATTTTCCAACTTTAACATTTCTTCATTGAATATAGAACATTCACGTAGTGTTGGAATTAAGCAGATTACAGTTTGCTTTTCTGCAATTCTCATGTATATTTTCTTTATGACAATATTTTCATTTGGAAAAAAAATTGAAAGTAATTGTCTCTGTAAAGCTTGTTTGCCATGTTCAGTCATTTTTCTAATTCTTATGTCTTGCAGAATAGTTCCATAATCAGTATCATTTGCCTGTCGCATATTTGTAATAAGTTCCTTATACTCAAAATATGACCAAATGTTTACATTTCCAATGCTCCCCAAAGACTTTCTGCTATCTTCATGCGACAGTGTTTTAAACACTTGCTGTCCTTTTAACGGAGAAAGTTGTAGAAGATCTCCAAAAACTATGACGTGTTTTCTTCCGAACAATACATCATACTCTGTTTTAAGAATTTCCTGCATTCTTAAATGCACAAAAGCAAACATTAAGTTTGATACCATGCTTACCTCATCAATAATGAGAAGTTTCATTTTCCTCAGGACTCTTGAAACTAACGCAGTAGGCACATTCATATAGACACCACTTGAAGGTGGCACTATAACTGAACTGAAATATACCAGACACACTGCACACGTAAAATCGTTATGTTACCTTGACTTGTAATGCTTCAGCTCAATTAGTCACAACTACATAATTTGAAACTCTAATTTTCTTTTTTCTTTTGCAGATTACCAATCATACATCTTTTGGAGTCAACTTCCCAATTTGTTTATGCTATTGTTTTTTTAAAGTTATTTATCTAGGTGTTTATTATATAGTTATCATTAAGTTTCGTTTACAGTTATTCATTTAATAAAACTTAATAAAAAAAACTACATACTCATTTTTCTTTGTGTGGGGGATGACGATCCACAATAAAAATATAAAAATATTTATAATCTTGAAGTACTATAGTAAGATGTTAAAGACTAGCATTGAAAATTCCTGAGATATTTTCTCTGGATACACTACAACATGGTAAAGAAATCAAACTAATACCAAACAAAATGTGTACCACATTTACAAACCTCTTGCGACATTTCCCCATGGAATACCTACGCCCCTACAAAATTAAGTGTGTGGGCCTCAATGAGGCCCCTCAAACAACTGAAACATTAACCCCACAAAGACTTCTATATTGTATGAGAGGGGCTGCGTGGCCCTACGCCTGGTGCCCTGGAGTCCACCAGGCCCAGACCCGGTTTCTGCAGTGTCCTGGGGGAAACAGTCATTACAACGCCTGATCGTCACCAAGAAGCCATTACCACACATATGGCTTTACCACACATGCTTTTCCAACTATTATGTATTTACCGCGCATCATAAAAGCATAATCTTAATAATCTCTTTGTGTTGACGAACACGCGTTGTAATGGCTGTGGTTAACGCCCTTCAAATTAGTTTCTAGGTATACGTGTGACCAAGTTTGATAACATCAGAGGCCAAGGACAAACACCGTGGTGTCTGTGGCAGGAAATCTCATCGATCACAGACAACATATGCGAAGGGTAAAATGAAAGTCACAGGTATAATAAAAATAATGGAGGAAAACTACTAAAATGACGGTTGGACGGAGTATGTAATCAACGTTTGGCGGCTCAACACTACATTCCAAATAAATACAGATAGAATATGTTTATTAATATATTACAAAATCATAGCAGCGGATGACACACACGACCCGGAAAAAAAAATTGGCAAATTTAATACCTGAAATGAGAAGAGGTTTGCTTGGCGAACTTGAAGAAAAAGAAAAAAAACGTGCGCTTGGACACTAGGCTGCGCATCCGTAGAGAGTACGTCCTTCAAATTAGTTTCTAGCTATACGTGTTAAAAAGTCTGATAAGATCAGAGGCCAAGGACAAACACCGTGGTGTCTGTGGCAGGAAATTTCATCGATCACACAGAAAATATGAGAAGGGTAAAATGAAAGTAACAGGTATAATAAAAATAACGGAGGAAAACTACTAAAATGGCGGTTGGGTGGACTATGTAATCAACGTTTGGTGCCTCGACACTACATTCCAAATAAATACAGATAGAATATGTTTATTAATATATTACAAAAGCATACCAGCGGATGACAAACACGAACACGAACTGTGAAAAAAAAAGCGGCAAATGTAATACCTGAAATGAGGAGAGGTTTGCTCGGCAAACTTTGAGAAAAAGAAAAAAAAGTGTGCTTGCAAACAAGGCTGCACATACGTACAAAGTACAACTGGTGCACAAAAAAAACGGAAAGTTTTACATATCATAGAAATATAGCTCTAAAAATTGCCCCGACACCTAATGAATAAAACAGACTTCAACTTTTTTTGCCCTTTTTCACCGCATACAAGTACCATATGCGTACACCGTGATTTAACATTTTTTTTAAACAAATTTGACTCTAAAAATCCATGTACGACCCCCTGAGCAAGCCTACAGGGTCAGCATGTTTCCACCCTTTCCTTATTCCTCAACTTTGCTTTACTGTTTTCTTGTGACTCGGTTCTAGAGATGAACAAGATGGCTGCCTTCCTGGTTTAAAGTGTTGACAGACAGTTGACAGCCAATCAGCATGCAGCTCATGCTCGTAATTGTACGAATTTCCGTACGCGTGCAGAACTCCGTCTCTAGATATCACTATGATTTTACTTTTGATTTTCTCAGAAACTACTGAACGGATTTACACCATTTAACAAAAAGCACAATTTGCGAACGAAACTCTACCTCTCTGCCATATTTGGTATAATTCTGGTGAGCCGTTCGGGCTGTAGCCCTGGCCAAAGGTCCTTATTGAAAATTGCACGGGGAAAACACGTTTTGGGACCCCCCTTTTTTCTCGGCCGCCACTTGACGAATCACCCCCAAACTTTCATGGAAGGAGCAGAACGAGCAGGCCACCAGCGCCAAAGTTATACCAAAGAGAATGTTATGGATTTCCTATGGAAACTAGGTCCTAACTATAACCACCTACTGACGACCGCCACTAGGTAATATATATATCACCGAGAGGAGTGCTGTGATATATATATATGTAAATACCCCTGAAACAACAAATTTACCCTTTGTACCCCAAGAACAACCTAAAATTCTTGCATTACCCTTACCACCCAAATACTCATAGCCCCTAAACCCTAAAATTACCCTTGGCACCCCAAAACCCAAACCCACCCTGAACCCTAAAATTACCATTGGCATCTCAAAACCTAATTGCACTCTGAACCCTAAAATTTCTATTAGCACCCCAACACCCATACCCACTCTGAACCCTAAAATTACACTGGGCACCTCAACATCCATACCCACCCTGAACCCTAAAATGACTCTAGGCACCCCAAAACCCATACCCACACTAAACCCTAAATTACCCTTTGCACCCCAAAACCCAAAATCCATGTTGAATCCTGAAATTACCCTAGGCACTCCCAAAGCCAAACCAACCCTGAAACCTACAATTACCTTTACTATCCCAAAACCCATACCAACCCTAAAACTTAAAATTACCCTTAGCACCCCAAAACCAAAATCCACCCTGAACCCTTAAATTAAAGTTGGCACCCCAAAACTTATACCCATATACCCCAAAACCCAAGCCCACCATAAACCCTATACTAACCTCATACTTACATGTAAAACACGTGCCTTTACCATTTATGCCTTTAGAAGAAAAATGATTTTAAAGGCATGCGTGGTAAAGGCATATGCATTGTAATACCATGAATTGTAATGGCATTGCAATGCAATGGTAGTTGCGTTGAGTTGGCATGCGTTGTAAAAAATTAATTGTAATGGCTGTTTTCCCCCACTCCATGAAGGTGGCTCAAGGAGAAGTGTTTGGGAGGTGTTTGGGATGTGCAGTCCATATTTAAAAGGGATCCATTCACAAAATTGCTGAGTGGGGATCAGAACAACCTAACAGGTTGACAGAAAATAGGGAGCAAAGACCTACCCTCGGTAAAGTGAAATTTTTCATATCGGTGCCAAGAAAATCATTTTCAGCTCTCATTAAAGATGAGTCAGAGGCCAGTATGTCACAAGGTCTTATAAATGACTTGCAGACACTCAGTCACAGGGATCCACCCGAGATGTCAGTAGCTTCCACACCAGTCTACAACACTGCTGCATTCCTGAAACCACCATCATCTTTCTATATTGCCCAAAAAGGACTTCATTGATGCGCTTGAAGAGACTGATAACAGAAGGATTATGAGGTTTCTAAAAAATCTT
Organism: Lissotriton vulgaris; assembly: GCF_964263255.1. Taxonomy (NCBI): domain Eukaryota; kingdom Metazoa; phylum Chordata; class Amphibia; order Caudata; family Salamandridae; genus Lissotriton; species Lissotriton vulgaris. The sequence continues at coordinate 945,063,246 of NC_141691.1, read as the reverse complement.
GCTGTGATGGTGTGAAAGAAGTCATAAAAAATGCAGTGAAATCACATATTTTCAGATTTAAGAAACAGTGAATGTTCAATCCATTACCAAATGCCGATTATGAAAGATACATTTTCAGTCAAGAAAACCAAAACATTTGTAAAACCAGTGATGAACTTGTGTAGAGACTTGATGCCCTCATCAAACACTGAAAGTTCAATTAATTTTATGATGATGAAGCTATGTGACTCAGAGTTATTTATGGATGGTTGTCAGATTCATTTAGATGATGAATGCTGAGAGAAACTTTTGGGGGCACATTTACAAGCACCTATCGCCTCCACAAAGTCACTTTTAGTGACATTATGTTGGCAAAAGGAGCTTTGACATATTTATAAGGCAGCGTTAAGACACTTAACGTGTCTTAACGATGCCTTCGAAATAAGAATCCCTTCCTCGCTGCACTTAGTGTGAAAGCGGTGGGCAATGGATGCTATAGTGGGCATTCCACTGCAACACCAATGTATTTTGATGCTGCGCTCTATTTACAAGAGCAATGTAAATAGGAGGTAGTAACAAAATAGGGGAAACCTGGTCTTAAATAAGCGAAACAAGGAGAACTGTTTTATTTCTCCTTGTTTTTGATTGGTTATGTGCAGTAAGGTCCTCCTTCCTGCACATAAACAATCATTTTAAAAAGTGCTGTTTTGCAACTTCAATGTGTGCTGCATAAGGCAGCACACATTAAAGTTACAAAACAGCATTGAAAGATTGTTTCTGTGCAGGTACCTGCCCTCAACGCAGACACCCTTGCACTACGGAGTGCACCACAATAAAATGGCCACCGGAACATTCCTAGAGGCAACGTTCAAAGCGTGCACATAAGGTCAAGCAGTGAAATCAATTGAGGCAAATTGACATTGAAGGAAGTGGATTGTCATCTAAATCATCATCAAACAGTTTTTTAGCCTCAATGTTCAATGAAAGTGAGAAAGACGGTTGTTCCATGTCAATGTTTACCTCAGAGAAACTTGCACATGTTGGTCTGGTTGCATGCGAGGGAAAATGTCAGTCACAAAAAAGTCGACTTACCAAAGCACCAAAGTCATACAAACATTGTCTGAAAATGACATTGAAAAGAAATGACTGCTTGATACCTTTCATCATCGTCAGTGGAGCATCGGTAAACATAATGTCTGAAAAGAAATACAATAAATGGTCTCCATTGCCTCGACTTATGTCATTGAAACCCAATTTGTAAACTTGGGCTGCATTGACACAAATAGAAAGTCAAGGTTTATTTGTAGCGACAATAAACACAAGAAAACAATAGTGCAAGCACCCACCCATGTACTTCAAGGTACAGAAGTAGGTGACTGTTTGCTCATTTTCAGTACTGCTGATAATATGGGACTGGATTTTCTGAATTACAACATGAAGGCTCACAACAAACTAGAAAGTCAATTTCCTACATAGTTTTATGGTTTGCAAAAGCTAAAGACTATGTAAGTAAAGTTACACATTAATGATGATGTCTGTCCTGTTGCTCAGAGACATAGGTGAGTTTCTTTTTTTATTTACAAGAAGCTGTTGAAAAAGAACTTCAATTGTTAAATAAGAATGACATTATTGAGCGTGCCACAGGTTCTGCACCATGGATTTCTCCCATAGTAGTAATGCCCATAAAGGACACTGAAGGAGCTGTGCACATATGCACTGATATTCACCAAGCAAGCAAGTCATTTGAATGAGAACAACATCCATTTCCACAGTTTTCTTCTTGCCTTGATTTATTTAAAGGTTATGATCAGGTGCAACTTGAAGAAGATTGCTTGTTTATTACAATCTTTTCTACATATGCCGGTCTGTTTCAATATAAAAAACTAGTTTTGCCGTGTCATCGGTTGCAGAATATTTCCAATACATCATTCGATGTGTCATACAGTCGGTTGTGAATGTATTTAACTATAGCGAAAACATATTGATTTTCAGAGCTACACAGAGGTAGCATGATAAAACTCTCACCAAAGTATGTCACTTACTGACTGATGCAGACCTGAATTATGATGCAGACAAGTGTAAGTAACACAAGACAAAGTAAAAATTATTTGGCCTTATCTTTTCTGATGGGGGTGTGACATTGGATCCTGCTAAAGTACAAAAATGTTAATGATGTACTGTCTATAACTCAGGAAGGAGTTATACTGCGAGGGTCAAGAATCGTAATTCTGGAGAGTTTAAGACAGAAAATAATTTAAGTGGCTCACAAAAGACATTGTGGTATTGTTGCCACCAAGAGAGCCCCCTGAGATCAAGTATATTTACTTGAGATGGTTGAAAAATACCTCAAGGCTTGTTATCTATGTAAGTTCTTCTCTACTAACACTACTCAACAAACTCTTACCATGTAAGAACTCCCTAAGCATGCATGGGTGAGAATAGCCATTGATTTCTTTGGTATACTGGACAATAGATATCATCTGATGGTAATTGTGGGTGAGTACTCTTGATTTCCATTAATAGAGGATCTCTCAATCACAACTAATGAGCGAGTCATTGAGAGACTTGACGGCATTTTTGCAACTTGGGGCATTTTGAAGTTTGACAATGGCCCGCCATTTAGCAGTCGAGTATACAAGGATTTTCTGGAGCATATGAATGTAAAGCATCAGAAGAGTACAGCTTAGTGGCTGCAGGCTCACAGGCTTGTTGATCATTTTATGTGTACACTAAAGAAAGCAGGACAGTGTACAGTTCTTAAGAGGCTAAATCTACAAGTTGTGTTATATTCCACCCTACAAGCATGTTGTTCAACACCTCACTCAACTACATGCGAAAGACCTACAACTTTGATGTTTTAGAGAGCAATAACAGCCAAGTTACCTCAATGGATCAACAAAAGAGAAGGGAATGAGAATACAACTCGAATAAAGGACTTGGTTAATAAAGAAAGATGTAAGCCTATGCTGAAAAGAGGCAACATGCAAAGAACCACTGGGAGCGGGCCCACTTCCCAGGGCTTGGACACCATTAGTGGTCCAAATTATGGCTCTGACTCTTAATTTTTCTATCAAGAACATTTAGATTAAGACAGGAAATCTAGTGATCACCGGCCAACTGCGAAGGAGAAAATAAAATGCAGCATATGATGCTGCACCTTTCCACGTTGTGTCCATAAACGGACATATGGTAACTTCCCATCATCCTGAGAAGTCTACGACTCAAGGCTTTTCTCATTTTCAGCATTTTCAGCATTTGATTCATCGGTCTTTTGATCAAAATTTGGAAAGACTGAACCTGAAACCCAAGTAACTGTTGTTACTTCTTCACTGTCTTGGAAGATCTCTGACAGTGAAGAAGTCAGCTCCCAGCTTCCAGAAACCAGATTGTGTTCAATAATCAAAGAGCTATAGTTAAATTGCCTTTATATCCCGGTATCACCCCCTGCTGAAGAAACGTAGTGACCCACAGAAGCATGTCGGACCCCTCAATTCCCTCAGGTACCCCCACTATACGTAAATTGGATCTTCTATTATAGTTCTCCAAATCGTCCAGTTTACTCTCCAGGGCCCTTGTTGTTTTAGATACATCTTTAGTCTCTTTCTTCATTGTAACCATTTGGTCCTCCAAAGTAGAAATTCTTTCCTCTGCTTCCACTAAACGGGCTGGAAAAGTAGAGACTAGTTTCTCAATTTTGTCCATTTTGTCCAGTCTCTGGTGAATAGCGGCCAGTTCAACATTTTGAGACCTCTTAATCTCTCTTACTTCGTCTAGAATTAAGTTCAACATATCTTTTACGGACATCCTCATTTCACCCTCTGTCGTATTGTCCATTTGCAGCAGACGGCTAAAAGGGTCCGCCGCGCCCCCACCAAGTATCTCATTGCTATTTTCTAAAGGGGGTGCAACAGTGCACGTTGATTCTTCTTCCTTTAAGCTCGCAGAGTTAATTACATTCTTTGAATCAGGTGCAACAGTATTTAACACAGTGCTTGCAACAGCAGTACTTGCATCTTTTGCATCTTTTGTTTCTAAGCTCTGGTTTTGACTAATTTCCGGACTTAGGGAGGGGAAGGCACTTGGTGGGAGTAAAATTGATTTTTTAACAAACAGGGGAAATTGCTTAGAGGGCTGTAAAGGCTGAGAAGGTTCGCATGTCTTCACTTTATCCACCAGATTAGAGTCATCATCTTTAAGCCCCATACCGGATTGAACTGAATTTTCTGTCTCTAGTCCTTCCCCTTCATCCGAACATTCTGATGAATATATCACGTCATCCTCCTTGGTATTGTCATCTGTTAGTTTAGCCGCTGCTTCCGCTTCCTTTGCCTGCTGTCGATGTTGCATGGCCTTGGTACGGGCATTCAATTGTTTCCCCATACTGTACAAAATTTAGGTATCGCCACCAGAGTGCATAAACTGGATAATAATCAGATATCCAAATAATTGTGCAAGGGTTCAAAAACACTGAAGGTTTTCACCGGTTTCAGATACTTTAGCTTTTTTTATTCAGAGTTTTTTTTTTTAAGATTAGAGTCTGAATAGCAGAGTTGCGGCTGGCGTAGGTATAGCGCTGTTAAACTTTCCACTGAATAAAGCATGTAGCATGTAGCATATTCAGGTAAAGATGTAGGCGAAAGAGGCTGACTTCCCTTCCCTTAAGAAACGTGTCAGCATTTTAACTCACACTTCTCGCTTTAAACATGATTTAAACACATCAGGATTCAGTCGCCTCCAGCCTCTAAAAAAGTCCCGGAGTCTCAGATTCTTGAAATAAGCACAGCTTCTTCTATATCCGCGCTCCCAAGCTCACCTCAGCTCGCCGAAGTGTAGTATTAATACGCTGTAGTGTGCTCCCTCATGGACATCCGTATACAGGATCACAAAAATTAGCACTGCTGCATCCCCCTCTGTTTTGTTTTCCGAGTTGAAAGTGAGAAATCGGAATTCAGAGATCAGGGTAGCGAGAGCCACAGCAAAGGTCAGAGCAGGAGCAGGAGCCACAAAACTCCAGCGAAACGCTGGCCACCACCATCGTCGACCTCGAGGGAGGAGGGAGGAGCTACAGCACCCAGGTGCTACGTGGAGGCGTGGAACTCCGCCGTAGCGGCCACCGACCCGACCCAACTCATGACTAAGCTTTCTTTCATGATGTTGTTTGAGGCTGACTATAACTATAACTAGGTCTCATAGGGTTCCAGCCCACCCGGTCTCAAACTCTATCCTTCCTCGAACCATTCTGGTAAACTTTGGAGATGTCAGTGTTAAAGAGCAAATATTGACTAGGGCGATTAAACAGAGGCAGTTCCAGGTAAATGATACGGTGAAATGTTGAATTTTCTCCGATATGTCTGCGGCTGCAGCTAGACGAAGGAAAGAGTTTGTTAAGATCCTTCACCTTTTTAAAGCACAGGGAGCTCAAGCCATGATAGCACAACAGTCAAAGCTGAGAGTGCTGATTAAGGGGAAATTCTATATGCTTTCGGATGTTGAGGGAGCACAGGAACTGCTTTGTGGATACAAAATGGCTAGATAGATGGATTGAAAAACTGAAAATTTAAGAATTATGTTTTCCATTACAGCTTATATAACTCGGCGAATGGAAGGGGAGGGAGAGGGGGGGCACGGCCTAGGGGTTGAAGGGGTGTAACTACATGACACTTCAATGTTAGGGGAAAGGAACCCGTGGCTAGCGTGGGTAGGGGAGGTAGAGTAAGGAGAAAGCCAGAAGTTGTAGAGGGGGGTGGGGTGGGTAAAAAGTAAAAAAATGAAGTCCTTGACAACAATTTGTTGTTTTCTTTTTTCTTTCTGTATTCCCTTGCAACCTTTGGTGATTCCTGGAGATTAAAAAATATATATGGTTTTCCGAATGAACAGATCATGATGTTTTTCGTTTAAAGAAATGCTATTTGATTTAGCTAATTGCTTCAATGTCTGTTAGATCAGGATTGAAAATTATTTCCTTTAATGTGAATGGTCTAAATAATAGGAAGAAAATATGGGCTATAGAAACATAGATCCTGACTGAGAACCCTGCAGTTATACTTTTACAAGAAATTCATATTCCTGTCTCAAAAATGGATAATTTTTTGATGTTTAAAACCTGGGCTTCCTATCGTGGCTTCTCCCTTTTCACTGAGTCTCAGAGAGGAACCGCACTTTTTCTAAATAGGAAAATGGAAGCTGAGATTATCCAAACTGAAGCGGGAGGCCAGGGTCGTTGGTGTTGGGCCACCTATAAATTAAAAAATAGACCATCGCCCATAACGTTTGCGAGTTTATACGCACCCTTGAATGACAACCCTACAATATATGAGCCATTGTTTCAGTCATTATTGTTGGTAGGTGGAGATATTGTTATCAGGGGAGATTTTAATATCCTCATGAATCCTAAATTATACTCTACTACTGGTGGGAAAAAACAGCTGATACCCAATTTATTGAGATCAATAATTAATAATATAAACATTCTTGATTTGGTTGATCCTTGGCGTCTTTCGAATCCTTCCAAAAGGGAATTTACTTGCTGGTCAGGAAGGTTTAAGTCATTTTCTCGAATTGATTTCTTCCTTGCTTCCTCAAAACTTAAAAGTCAGTGTCATCGGATTCTGCACAATGGCTTTTCCAACCATGCGATGTTAATAACCGAGTTTGTGTTGGAGGATAGTAAGAAAACGCTAAAGCGATGGGTTTTTAATAAAACTTATCTGTTCGACGAAGTTTGGGTCACATCACCTAAAAATCAGATAAGCGAATTTATTGATCGTAATATGGGGACGGCTCCTCTCCATGTTATATGGGATTCATTGAAGGCGTTTATTCGTGGGGTTGTCATAGGAAGGGACGCAAGGGAATCAGCTGCTGTAAGGGACACAAAGAATTTATTACAGCAAAAAATCCAGGCTCTAATAGATCAAAAGTATCATAATCCCTCCGAGAGTATTCAGAATCAATTAAATGCTGCAAAGCGGGAACTAAGCACATACTATTTCGCAAGAAGTGAAAACATTTTTTGTAGACAGTCCCAAAAAATATATGTACACAGTAACTTCACTAGTAAATTTTTGGCATGGCAGATCAAGGAACAAGCAGCAGCTAAAATAATTCATTCCTTAAAATCCCCAATTAATGACTTGGACATCACCGATCCGGGAGAGATAGGGACTATAATGCTGTCCCATTACGAAAACCTCTATACTTCACGCCATACCACGGATCAATATAGACATAATAACTTTTTTAGATAAATATCCTCTCCCCAGTCTCTCTCATCTGGATAAAGAAACAATGGCATCCTCATTTCCTAGGGATGAATTAGAGTTAGTAGTAAAGGGTCTCCCACGTGGTAAGGCCTATGGCCAAGATGGACTTCCTGCTGAATTTTTTGTTACATTTTGTAGCTCCCTTGCTGAACTTCTTCTTTTGTTATTAAATTCCATGTTGGAGGGCGGCCCAATTCCAGCGTCCTTTCAGGATGGAACGGTGGTCAGCTTTTTGAAAAAGCGAAAGGGACCTAAGATCCAAATTATTATAGACCAATCACATTACTTACGCACCTATAGATCTGCCATTATTGGTGACTTAGACTCAACTGAACCAATAATTAATTGCAAATTTATAAAATTTGTGATAGCCTTTGAAAAGCGGCTGAAAGCTCTTGATATTTTAAAATAAGATGTTCAGTTTTATTAACTATTTGAATGACAAACAATTGGATAAAGCTCCTACCAGCATCATTTTAAATTTTGCAATTTAAACTGTACGATGCAGAAATGTTATTGATTTCACTGTAATGTTAAAATTTCTTCCATGTTCATTTTTGTTATGGTTTTAATTAACTAAACAATAACGTTTTAATTAATACACATTACTTAATTAAGATTATAAAATTGTCACAAAATTACTTTCTATCCGTTTTAACTTTGTTTTCCCGCAACTGATCAAACCGGATCAAAATGGATTTATTGCACGTCGTCAACTTATTACTAATACTCACTATTTCATTGAGGCATTAGATTATTTTGAAACACGAAAGGTTCCGTCTTTAATTCTCCTCTTAGATGCAGAAAAAGCTTTTGATTTGGTGGTTTGGGATACACTCTTTTTTATTTTACTGCGTTTTGGCATCCCCTCACAAATTATTAACTTAATTTAAAATCTATATCAGGGTGCAAAAGCTCATATTCTTGTTAATGCATCTATGGTAGGCTCGATTTTAGTACAGAGGGGGACGAGGCAAGGCTGCCCATTGTCTCCTGCCCTCTTTGCCTTTTTTATTGAGCCCTTAGCAGTGGCAATTAGGAACCGCACTGATATTTCTCCACCTCTTGCCTCCATGTCTAAGATCACACTTTATGCGGATGATATAATGTTATTATTGAAACCTGAGATGCATTCACAAATACTGTCTTTTTCTGTTTTTTCAGAATTTGAAGCATTGGGGGGTATCAAATTAATAAAAAGAAAACTGAAATTCTGATTTGTGGCCGCACAAATCCCGATTTGCACCCTGATATTCAGAGTTGTATTAATAATAGACCTAAAAGATATCTGGAAGTATATTTTTCCTCTTCAGTACGGGATTTATATACATTGAATTTTGAACCTTTAATTCAAAAGGTTTGTGATATGTTTACACGCTGGAATGTCCTGCCCTTATCTATTCTAGGTCAGGTGGCATTAATCAAAATGTCAGTACTTCCTTTATTTAATTTTCTGTTCTCTACTATACCCTTTTCCCTCCCCGGCTCCTTCTTTTCAAAAGTCGAGTCTTTAATTTCTGCTTTTTTTCGTTTGGGCAAAAAAGACGCCCTGAATCGCTATCAACACATTATCCGCAGATAGGGAACAAGAAGGTCTTGGTCTACCGAATCTCAAAGACTACTATTATGCATATTTTGCACAATACCTATCTGGATTTAAACACCCTGTATCAAGTCAGGTATTATTTATTTATTTCTTTTTTGATTTAATCTGTAAAGAGGCTAAGATTCCCTCCCCACTATTGATGTTTAAATCACCCAAATTAGTTAGCTATAAGATACTGAATTGTTTTTTTTAAAAATGTGCTGGTATGTTGAAAAGGTATTCACTCTCCCTCATGAATTTAATGGCTCCATTAAGTGACTCTATTTCTGGTTTTGGGATTAAAATAGGAGCAGAAATTATAATTAACTGGAACAGATCTGGGTTCTTAACACTTTCTAACTTTATGAAAAATGGATCTTGGCTAACTCCGAATGAGATGGCTATGCAAATCTATGGAAATGTTTTTTTGATAAGCTCATATAATTTGTTTTATTAGACTTTGGTCCAAATTGATTTAATTCTGATAGATCAATCTTCACAGTTAACCAATGATCTTTTCTGGTCTCCACTTTTTGAAGAACCCTGGAAAATGGAGAAGTAGCTTAGTGCAAAGCAGGGAGGATGATTTAAGCATTAAAGCAATAAAAAAATGGTACAAACATGAAAACTCTAAATTAACTGACAATTCTTGGACAATATTAAATAAATATAATTTTAGTGTTTTGAGAGGCGCCAATTGGTGAAAAATGCTTTTTTTAGTAATTGGCTTTTGTACCGTACTCCAGTAGCCATTGCGAAAATGTATAGTAATATTTCATCCACCTGTTTTAGATGTAATCAACTTGACATAGCCAACTGGTCTCATATAATGCTCTATTGTCCCAAAATTAAGGCATTTTGGGACGGAATATTCACCTTTCTTTATGCTTATTCTAAAATGTACGTCTCCTTGCCACGTTAAGCTAATTATACATGGATTTGATCCAGAGCCTAAATTACCCGAATCTCTGGCGAAACATATGTATATCATAGTAGCAGTTGCTAGATCATTAATACTTCAGTACTGGAGGTCAGAGACGGTTCCAACTGTGGATGAGTGGTATCAAAAAATCAAGAGAGTTAGAACAAATGAATTTATATTTGCTCAAAGGATTGGGGGATTGAGGAAATTTACAAAAATTTGGAAATCTTACTTTGATTAGACTGTTATTTGTTTATGATTAGCAAATACGATTTCAGATGCCAGAACTTCTCCTTATATGTTCTCCCAGAAATGTATTTTATTCATTGTTATACTATTGTTTAGTATTTACATTGGACTAATTGTAATAAAAGGAAATGTCATGTACTTCAATAAAATAAAAAATAAAAAAAATGAATAATCAAAGCGCTAAGAAGGTTCATTAAAGAAATTTGATTTTATGCATATACATATTTGATGATTTGTAAAAATACATTTTAATAGAGGGGAATATTTAGTGTCCTGCAATATTTTATAACAGAACCCTCTTAGCTCCTAAAGGACTGCGTAGATCTGTGACATATGTGTCAGAGCGCAGTGCCATGAAAGCTTATTTTGGAATAAGCTTTCAGCAGAATAAAGCTGTGCAAAATTAAGCTCCTTGGGTGGTATTGTCATTGGCGGGTAACCAGGCGGGGAAGATGCTACATAAGGGAAAACCCCAGATCTTCCCTCTCTCCAGACCTGAGTTCATCACTGACCATCTTTCTGCAATGAGTTCACTGCCAAAGGTTGGGCACAGAACATGGATGTTATTTTTTCCAGGTTTGCATATGTGATCAATTATAATCCACTCTATAAGCAAAGTAAAATGAATTTCTTGCTTTTGGCAAAACATGTATAGAAATCATGTTACAATCCTTGCTGTTATTATCTCCACTTTGTTACATTTGGATCTAAGGTTTTACTTTAGACCACTTTCCACAAAAGGCCATGATTGATTTAGGTAATCTTAACATACAAATTGCATCTTCACCTACTACTAAGGGGTCGATTCCGATTCGGGAAAAAAAACGTCCGTACGATTTTCATCTGGAGCCATCGCGTACGATTCGTACCTGTCCGTCCGAGTCATGTAGTGCAATCGGTATTCCATCAATCCGTCCAAATCGTCGCGATCCGTACATATTGCAAGGCTGAAACAGTGAACGGTACGACTCGTACACATGCGGTACGACCGGACCGGGGTATGAGGACGCGATTCGTACGGTCCACGTCAGGTAAGGACGATTCGTACAGAAAAGCACACAATCACTTAGACACCATGCAGTGTGTACACCCCATGATACCAGGGATCCGGTGCCTACCCCTGCGGTCTTGTGGTGTACGCACCGACCGTACCCCGTAACCGCAGGGTGTACGCACCGCATACCCAGCAAACATGGGGTACGGTGCGTACACCCCAAGATCGCGGGGTACGGTGCTTACACCCCAGGATCGCAGGGGTACCCCTGCTATCATGGGGTGTACGCACCATACCAAGGGGGGACGTTCCATACCTGTTTTGGGGCAAACTCTATTTTTACAGCTGTTTTCAGCTCCTGTAGAAAAAGGGTCATACGGTGCGTACCCGACATGAATCGTACTTGCCGGGTCGGAAAAAGCAGCCGCGAACCGTTCAGATGTCGCATACAGCTGGTTCCGAGGGAGATTCGTACGGGGATTTGATTCGTACGGTCTCTGTTTGATTCGTACGGACTCCAGCTCCTGGTACAAATCTTACTTCGTCGTACGTACGGGGGACGTTGCAGGGTACGATTCGTAGGGGAAAAATTCTCCAAACAGTTATTCAGAGCGGTTTTTCCCGAATCGGAATCGACCTCAAAATGTCAATTGACTTGTGCACCACGCTGACAAATTATACTTCCCTAGGAACTGTTGCAGTTCTGAAATCGACAACTTTGCCACAATACATGGTTAGCTAGAATCATACTAGTTCATGAGACTATAGACACTTGTTGATGTAGGTTTTAATGGAAATGTATTGACAAGAATGTAGAAGATTGGGCCACATGTTCGGAAAATAAACAGTCACAAGGATTTGTGTGGATTCTTTTACCCCCTGCCTACATTTGACAACCTTGACCATGGATTTCAAAATGAAGTTAACTCCGCCAGAAACTAATATAACCATAAGGGACACAGTTGAGATGTTAACCAACCTACAGGGGTGTCCTGAGAAATACCATTTACTAATTTGGTACTGCCTGGTTGTCACACTACTTCAAGTAGGGAGCAACCTTTACCAAACAGTCTTTCCCATGCATTACACTTACTACTTGCACATGCCTTTTCCACGCATGTCATCATTATGTAGATAACTTTACCACAAATGCCTTTACCACTCATCAGTTTACCATGCATTATTGGGTAAGCATATAAGTAAGTATATGTAGGTATGAACAGTGAACACAATGAAGCTGGTTTTCTTAATTCATATTGCAGTGTACTATTTGACGTGTAATCCTCAGCTTAGGTTGTTTGTTTAATGTTTTGCAATATGTCTAGGAAAAGTGAAATAAACAACTATGAATTTGTGTATCAGAGTAAATTGTAGTAATTGTATTAAACATCTGGAAGTTTGAAGTCAATTAGTATTTTACTTGGATTTTAGTCAGTGTTTAAGATTTTACTATTGCTATAAATTCACACTGTGTTGAGGATTGCTTGTCAGGAAGTAAGCTGTACACTAATGGGATGGCAGTGCTGTTAATGTAGGCATGAATAGTGTTAATTTGAGTGAATGAATGGGGACTTAATTTAAAAGTTTCATCCATCATCCAAATTACTGCATTCTCCAGGCTTACTAAATTATGGATTGTGCTAAAGATTAGTGATTGTTTGAGAGGGTTATTGTTGTCATACAGTAAGAAAGGTTCAATAGTAAAAGAAACTGTAAGTTCAAGGGGTGCTAATATGATAGTGGTAGGGTGGTGTAATTCTTAGGGGATTACTCACCCGGTTTTGCCTCTCCTGAAAGTAGTTTTTGTAAGCCTATTACTAGAAACGTGCATGGGGATGTTTCGGGCTACCTCCCTAAACACCAAGCCACTGGGTTCATCAGAGGCACCTGCTAGTATTTTTATTTGTTTGATGTTGTTCCAAAATGTAATCTTGATTGCAGAGGCAGAGTGGTTATGCTCAATGGTCCTTGCCACTGTGTAACCCAGAGTAACTGCTCAACACAGCTACAATAACTCCTTAATTTCACTTTACAATAAATGCAGCCACCATACTTTAACAGTCTGTTTCCATATATTGAATGAATGTAGCTTGCTTGCTTTGGATTCTCCATGTTTCATGGATCTGTTAGAAATAAAGAGAATATACAATATGAATGCAATGTACTAAAAGTGCAGGTAATTTTGATTGGGGAAATTCTATCTGCTTAGGAAAGAAATGTGTATGGTTCATGGATACAGTCTGTTGAGGGGGAAACTATTTGGTAATCCTTTTCAAAAAGAGAGAAAACTAAGTGTTGGGGTGGTATTCTGTGTAACAAGAGTTTGGCAGTTTATATTTTTGGAAAAAAGTATTATCTGGTAAGTCTTATTCTGCTCCTTTGTGGTCCAGAAAAATCAATGTTTAATTGCACAGATTTTCAATTAGTTGGATTTCTTCTTTCTTTGAGATCTATTTCAGGTTAGAACGAAAATTGTGAAATATTTGATGCTTTTTTGCGTTTATGGTTTATAAAATTGAGTATGTTTTCTTCCACTGATGGACCTTAATTGTAATGTAATGTAATGTAATGTAAAAAATTCTTATAGAGCGCATTTACACCCAACGGTTTCATGGCGCTATAGGCAGAAGGGAAACAGAGAGAGATAGGCGGAGGCAGAAGAAAAGGGAACTAATTGTGTGCCTTACGGAACAGATGTGTTGAAGCGGGGTAGGAGGTGGTGAGCCTGAGCTCTAGAGGGAGTGCATTCCAAAAAGAAGGGGCAAGAAACGAGAATTTTAGCCCTCCATGTTTCTTGGGTTTGAAAATGGGAGTTTTAAGTAGGGCAAGCTGGGAAGACCGGAGATTCCGGGAGGGAACATAGTGATGGAGAAGAGAGGAGATGAAGGCCGGACCAAGGCCAGCCAATGCTTTAAAGATGGTGCAGCCAGTTTAAAATTGCACCGTTCGACCACGGGAAGCCAATGAAGGGTTTTTAGTAGTGGACGAGAATGCTGTCCACCGTTTATAAAAATGATTCCCTCTTTCAATGTTTGTTTTGTTGTTTTATGGTCTCAGTGAAAGAACAAGAGGTAAGTAGTCGGTGAAGTTAGAATAGTAAATTCCCCCCCCGCCCACGGTTACTGTCCAACACCTTCCCTGAGGTACGTACTTAGTGGAATTAGAACAGCAATTTTGCCCAAGTCACTGTCCAGCATCTTCTCTCAGGAAAGTACTTGGTAGAATTTCTATATTTCACGCCACATGATCCGTACCTTGCTGGGTGAGTATCTAGTGAAAGCCTTGGAGATACCCGCTCTGACTCATTTGTTGCAAGTGACATCACCCCAGGGGATGATCTCCAAACTATATACTTTTTCACAAGAGGCAAAGCAGCCTGGGGTCACCAAGGTTCAACTGGATTGGCAAGAGGAATTGCATACAGTAATCAGGGACAAACAATTGGTTTATTATTGCTCTGCCTTCTGGACCCTATTTTTGAATGCCATGTCTGGTGGTGTATTGTCTCACGAGTGAGTGCTTTTTGCACAAACCACTAAGTGTGGCAACAATTTTACACACTAAAATGAATGATCACTGGTTAGACCTTTGGAAAACTAACAATATACGGGAGTAGCATAGTCATGGTTCAGAATGACCTCCTGTGACCTGCCAGCCCGACTGACAGGTCTATGTTTTTAATTATTTTCCTTTTGCTATTACAGATTCAGGATATTTTAATAACAAATGGTATGTATACATAGTGCATGCATATTACATGTGCACTAGTATTCCCTTACTATAGGATTTGTTAGGGGTGGAAAACACGGGGCATGGTTCCCGTGGAGACCTGAAGAAGAGTCAATACGGGAACGGCTCGAAACATATTGGCTACCCATTACTTAGACAACCAGACTCATTATGGTTTTTGTTTTTCAGTATTAAACCCTGATTTTAACCTTACCAACTAGGGGCGGGAATAAAATAGTGGGCCATTAGTAAGGTATTTTTAATAACACCTTTTTCCACTCCCGTTTACTTCAGCTAATCTACACGAACAAGTGCTCATGCGTAGTCGGTAAGTCACAGCACACCTCAATCCAAAGAGAAGTGGGATGAACCCCAATGATGAATCATACCACCTAGGGGTAACCCTGTTGGGTGAGGGGTCTCTAGAAAGAAAATATTTTTTCTAGTAAGCGATTACAGTGGATTCTCGTTGTATCGTATTACTATCCCCTTGGGCAGGTTCTCTTCGAAGTTTTCGATTTTTGTGTGTTACATATTTGTGAATGGTCATCATTGACTGCTACATTTCAAGTATCTTAACTGTGTGTATTACACCCAGGCTCGACTCTTTTGATATGGCCTGCGCAAAGATTCTTAATGTCCGGGATTTGGAAGGGATGGTGCTAGGTTTGCACAAATGGGATGCTATTGTTATGTTATGTTATGTTATGTTATCTTATGTTTGGGTCTCTTTTATAGTGCACGGCTACCCCTGGGGGTGTCCCGGCGCTTTGGCAAAGAGAACTGTAGTGGAGAGAACACAACACAGCAGCTCACAGAGGGCCAACAAGAAGATCATACTGAATAGAGCCAAGTTTTCAGCTCCTTTCTGAAAGCAAGAAGACTATTTGACTTTCTTAAGGAGACAGGTAGCTCATTCCAGCAGCGCTAGGCCCAGTATTGGAAGGAACGCCCTCCGATCCGGGCAAGTTTAACCGGGGGAACGACGGCTTTGGCCAACAAGGCCGACCAGAGCGTCCTCCTCGGACATAGAAAGCCAAGCGCTTCTCCATATACTTTGGGCCAATTGAGTGGAGGGCCTTAAAAGCCAAGGTCAACACCTTAAAGGTGATTCTTATAGCAATAGGCAGCCAATGCAATCTCTTTAGTAGTTCCTAGGCTTTTGCCCTGCGTGGGAGACTGAAAATGGCTCTTGCAGCCGAGTTCTGCCCAATCTGCAATCAGGCCAACAGATATTTAGGCAGCCCGATATACAGGGCATTCGCGTAATCCAGACGCGAGCCAATTAGAGACTGCATTATGATTTTTTTTGTGCTGCAGAGGCAGCAAAGGAAGAAACTTCCGAAGCATTTTCAAAATGGCAAAGCATTTCCCAGACAGACCGATGATCTGGGATCCGAAAGAAAGGCTGTCATCACATTGCACACCAAGGTTTTTGGCCTTCACAGAGGCAACATCAGGCGGAAACATGTCCTGGGGCCACCAGGTCTTCCAAGTGGGATCCGGCGGACAACCGAAGAAAAGCAGCTCCGACTTATCGGAGTTGCACTTCAGATTGTGCCGCCGAAACCCGTCGAAGACTGTACCCAGGCATTTCCTGATCAGACTACCATCAAAAGCCTCTCCCTTTTTAAATGTAAAAAGGAGCTGGGTGTCATCAGCATAGGATATGATCCGGGCACCAAAGGACTCCGCTACCGCCGCCAGAGGGGCCATATAGATATTAAAAAGGGTGGGGCTCAGGATGAAACCCTGAGGGACCCCACCTCTAGCGGCGGCATTTCCACGGAGAACGGCGGTGCCCAGACCACTTGCCAACGGCCGCTCAGAAAGGATTTAAACCAGTTCCACACCGTCCCACGAAAACCGATCTCCCAGAGTCTAGAAAGGAGACCGGCATGGGGGACGGTGTCAAACGCCGCTGACAAGTCCAGCATAACCAGAATAGCCTTCCCCCCAGATCGAGCGCCTCTTTGATGGCATCGGTGATCTCGAGCAAAGCTGTCTCCGTGCTACAGTTTGCATGGAACTCCGATTGGGAATCATGTAAGATGTTATTGCTTTCTATATAGTTGGAGATATTGCCCTGGTATACAGCACTCAAGGTGTTCAGGGAGCTGCAGGAATTCCCAGGTGAAACCTGTCATGTGCATCACTTTTAGGATATTAGGCTATGACAGGGACGGTTCAAAAGCCTGAAGGTGGCTTTTTGCTATAGGGCTACTGCTGGCACAGCGCAGAAGAGCAATGCGCCAGATAAAGGGGCGTCTCCTCACATTGCAAGAGAGGCATACTGACATGATGTACTGATATGCCGAAATAAATGCCTACCATGATCTCATGCCGCTTCGCAACCGGGCGAAATAAATTTGGGGCCAACATCAGATGTATCTTTTGCGTAATATGAATGATGACACTGTGGATGTGGAAGGGAGTGGGGTGTGACATAGTTGCACTGCAGTGTAACCAATTATATGCATGAGCGGCGGGTGTTGATGTGTATATTGCGGAGTGTACTATTGTCTGGAGATGGGGTATCGGCTCCTGCTCATGTTCCTGTGCACTGATGCAAGAAAGCAGGTTGTTCACTGAAACCCCTGGGTAGGAAACTGTGGAAGAATCTGTACTTGTAGTGTTGAATTCCACTGTACTGTCAGATCCATCATGCTTATTACCATGCTCACTGTAAGTTCATAACACCTATTCTCAAGCTTTTGTATCTTATCCGTTAGAGTATTCATTTTGCCCCCAATTTCTGTCCAGCACCTGCCCTGAGGTAAGTACTCAGCGTAGCTTAAATAGTAATTTTGCCCTCCTGTCATTTTCCAGTACTTTCTCTGTGTTAAGTACTCAGAGGAGGTGGAATTGTAATTTTTCTCCCAGTTACTGCCCAGCAGCTTCATTAAGGTAAGTACTTGGTGGAGTTAGAATAGTGATTTTGGCTCATTAGCTGCCCAGCACCTTCTCAAAGTAGGCCATATGTTCTAATTAAATTATAATTTTGCAATCATTTTTCTTGAGAACAAAAATGGTTGAATGTTAACTTACTTTGTTGGTTGTCATGAGTATAATACCTCAGCAAGTTTCTCGTGCCACTGCCCAAGTACAATCCTCTACACTCTAGGGCAATACCAATAGGGCGCTCTTTTTTGGTGTTAGAAGCGCAGAAACAATGGTAGTATTAATATGTGGCATATAATACCAATTGAATGCACCAATGCTTGTTGGCCGATAAACTGCTTGTTTACAGGCAGATTGTGCATGTCAGCAGCATGCAGTATTTCATTTGCCTGATTACAGACTCGTGTAAACTGCCAAATGGAACAAGTGTCTAATTTCCAAAATAATGCTTTTGCATAACTGTTTCCTGGGCACACCTTAATCATATCTGCTCCAGTAATATTCTAAACAGGTGCCATTATGTTAAAAACATTAGCATGTGGAACCACATGCTTTTCAGTGTCCTTCTGTGGTTATTTAACGAGATGCTGTTAGGAAATCAATGCTTGACTTCGTTACACTGCAACAGAGCAGCAACCTCTTACCTGAATCCTGATTCCAGCATTGGCATCTCTCCATCTGCAACTCTTCACCCTTCAGCTCCGGTCTTCTTCTCCAGCATTTGCCTTCCCTCCTCCGCTCCAGCAGTCTCAAGAGTTGGTTGTTTTCTGGCTCTCTTCTGCCAGATTGCAAGATCCTGTAGTTCCTGTAATAAAAGAGCACCAGATAAGAGAGAAAAACATTTTAAAAGTAATTCTCTGTTCCATTGCATACTCAGTATACTGCATATCAGAAACAGGTAAAAAAAATCATTGTTTTTGTATTAGCACATGCGACTGGAAGTATTGTGTTTTAAGGTACTTGGGGCCAGATGTAGGTAAAACCAAAATATTTAGTCCTTAATAGAGAATTTTACTTATTCGTAATTAAGGACTCGGTATTTCAGATGTAGAAAAAAAATGGGTAAAATTTAGCGATTCTGTAAAAATCGCAAAATAAATTACTGAACCCCCATTACCGAATCGGTATCACCGATTTCTTAATATCGATTCGGTAATTAGCGAATCTGGTGTTTTGAAAAATCACGAATTGTCGAATCAGACAATCCTGTGCTTCCACATGACCTCACAACAAGGAAGTGGCCACACCCATGCAGCTGCACTGATACTGAAGCTATTGGAGAGGCAGGGAGCAGGAGCAAGAGCACAGGAGCTGCACAGCTACCACCCAGCTAACACAGAGGAACTGCACCATGGCCTCACCGGAGAAGGGGAAGGATGCTGGCGAAAGAAAGCGCAAGCACAAGTTTATTGAGAGGGAGTTGGAGCCCTCATATAGGAGGTTGTCAAAGATCATGGACAGCTATTTGGCATAAAATCCCTGCACGTCCCCGAGGCACATAAGAGGAGGATTTGGCTGGGGATCCAGCAGAAGATCAATGCGATTGGTATCACACATCGCTCAACAGACGACCTAAAGAAGTGATGGTATGATCTGAGGAAACGTGCCAAGGAGAGGGTTTCTGACCAGCTGAAACAAGCCAGGAAGACAGGCAGGGGAACTTCTACAGTGCCTGCTCCAACTGCCCTAGAGGAAATGGTTGAGTCCACCCTCCAGCCGGAGAGCGTCACTGCTGTTGGGGACGTGGACAGCTCAGCAACAGCATCCAACAGACAAGGTAAGATGCATGCACAGCATTACTGTCTCCCCTTCCTAACCCAATCCCCCTGCAAGAGTCCCACTCCAGAAAGGTTTTGCCTAAAATCAGCAATGCATCATGGGAGATGTAGTTCCTATCAACTATTAGCAAGTCAGTCAGCCATCAAAAAGCATAGGCAAGTCACACACATCAATCGATGAGCTAGCAGAAGACAGACAGCTGGATTGTCAGTCATGAAATGTATTTGCAAACAAATGCTGGCAGAAAAGTGAGTAATAGTACATTCTGTATCTACAGGTGGAACATCGCCCCAGACTGCAGAAGGGGAGACTGGCGATGCATCCAGGAAGGCAAATACAATTGCAGAGGATGTCTTATCACCTTCTAACACCACACCAACATCACCACCACCATCACCACCACCGCACGATCCAGGAGGTATACAGTGGCTAGCCTCCAGGAGATAGATGGCACGGAGGATGCCAGCCAGAGAGCACAACAGACCATGCCGGACGATGACACACAGGCACCTGTGACTCAGTCCCCCGTGGAGGATGGCAACACAGGTGCCCGTAGACGGGGAAAAAGGGTACAGAGTCCTGACGCTGAGGAGTCTAGTGTCTTCTCTGGTCTAGAGGGGCAGATGCTCAAAGTTCAGTGCCTGCATGGAAAGACAATGGGGGTCAGATGGTGGCAAACAACAGAAATTTTGACCACATGAACGAGGCCATATACTGCCTCAATAATACTGTAGCAGAGGGCATGAAAGAGATGTCAGATGCAATGAGACTGTTTGTTGTGCGGCAGAATAGATTCTGAACGTGCTGCAAGGCGCAGAGACAGGCAGCAACTTGTAGGGTACACCAAGTCGGTCAACAGGCTGTGCAATACAACCCATGTGCTCAGTCGTCGCTCAGTGGCCATGCAACTGGAAATGGCAAAGTGCAGCCGTGAAGTCACTCGGGGCCTGGTAACAGTCACTAATGCTTTAGAGGTGCTGCAGACAAACTAAATTGCTGCCACCGGAACAGTGGACGGGGCTGAGAGTGAAGAGGCAACCAGTCACAGCAGCATAACCCCCCTTGCCAGAGAACAGGAGGCGCAGTGTTAGACATGGTTCTGCCGCAGGACACTGCACTGGTGAGGGCAGTGTTCCTGCTGAATGCAGAAGTGGTGCGTGTAGGCGCAGGAGAAGAGCACTGCCACCACTTTCCATTGTGTGGTGGGTGATGTAACCCATTGGACACAAGGATGGTGATTTTGCATGGGGGGGTGACTATGCTATGCTGTGCTTGATGAGGCACTGTGAGGCCATCATTGGTGTGAGGGTGTGCTGTACAATTGCCTGTTGTAAGGTCAATTAAACAGCAGCTCGGATCCTTAACCGCCTTGCAATGATGTAGAGGACCGCTATTGTGTTTAAGATGATGCATTTTGGGACTGTTTATATGCTGTGCACCTGGTTGCCACCTGATTTGAGTCCATGGTAATTTGCTCCTCTTAATTAGGAATTTCTTAGGGATTCGGTAATAGCAATTTTATGTACATAGGTTTGCAATTTTTTTACTGATTCCTTATTTTGCGAGTCAGTAAATAGTGAGTCGGTGTGGCATATTCACAAGATAAGGATTCGCTAGTTGATTTCTGTTATTTTTAGCGATTCCTTATTTAGCGATTCAGTGTTTCTGCTCCTACATTTCACATGTTTTTTTAGCGATCGCTACCGCTGAAATTCTGTGATTTTCAGCGTTAGCGAACTGTAATCGCCCACCTACATCGGGTCCTAGATCTCTTATGTTATTTACAAAGACACATTACCTTCACTCTTAGTGCATTTTACCGGTGGAAAGACATAGTTCCTCTAATAACAGCACCATTAAGAAAGTGCACATTGAGAATATTTAGGAACTTAGTTGCTTCTGGAATCTCCAAAGGACACTGCCTTCATTTTCGGTGCGTTAGAGCTTTGGAATGCCCTATTTCTTGTAATAGCAAAGTCAACCTTGGAACTTATACAGGAATTGCTAACTCTAAAAGACACGTTATGGTATGGTGTGACTCAAAACTGAGATCAGGATTTATATGTTTAAGATTTGGATTGTGGTAAATTTTGATCTTGTTAACTTTTTGATTATCCCTATAGATCTCCTGTTATTTGCCACCTTGATCAATGGATCTATGTAGCTGTTCCTAGACAGGCATTCTGGGTATGTTTCTGATGTACAAAAGCTAATATTAATACTGCTCAAATTTTTCTCAGCTGGTATTTCTCTTTTTCTCATCCCAACCCCCCTTCCCCTTGGGAGCTCCCAGGGAGCGGTGTTTTTCATCTCTGCCCCATTAGTTTTAACTGGGAGTCGGGGAATAATATCACCCTATTGGAACAGCCTGGTTTTCAGGTGAGTGGCTTGGAACATTGTGGCAGTCAAACAGTAGTTTGAAGATAACCTTGACAATGTGTGAAAAATGTAAATTATTTTATATAATTTTTTCTGGTTATATTGTTTGTATTTCAATAGAGTGATTTATGTTACGGTTATACTTACTTGTGTAGATAGATGGCAATATTTGAAGATGGGTATTATGTACTCTTCTGGTCTCAGTGTTGCATGTGGTCATGTTAGCAGGCAGTGTACCACTGAATACAGAATGATGGATGGCTGCGTTTATATGTTTTAGGGGATATTCGATAATTCACAATAAAATTGGTATTGTAAAGTATTTTTATTTCATGGTTTAAATCGTGACTAAATGTTCCTAAAAATGATAAATGTTTTACGTTCTTCACAGTATACAACAGCCATCTTGGTTGAGTACAGGAGTCAATACTTATATTGAAATCAAAGATGGAGGAATGTATACAGGTTAAAACTGTTAAACTGCTGTATAATATGTTTCTACTATGGTATGATGTGTGTTTTTAATTTTCATTTATTTTTGGGAAATGTTACAATATCTGATAAGGGTTTTTATATTTCGTGTCGTGCTGCGACGATTTATAATATTGTTTCAGAAATTAGCATATTGTTGCGATGTTTTGGCTTGGATTGTGTGGCAGTATTCTGTTGGAAACATTTGCGTAGGGCTAGGATGGATTGCGTCATTTTGAGATATATTGTGTTGTGTTGTGTTATGTTGCATGGAGATGCGCCACACAAACTCGTTTTATTCATAGAAATGTTGTAATGATATAAAATGTTACCCCATAATTAGATAGTTTCAGACACATATTTATCTATTACCATTTATTTAATCTATATTTATCACCATTTTGCTATAGAAAAAACATAGCGTAGTAAAGGTTTGTGTGGTATTAGTATGCTTGGTGACGGTATGCGTGGTAATGGTAATTATGATGTTACCCTATGTATGTTCCTGGTAAAGACATGCATCGTAACAGTATATGCATGGTAAAGGCTGCATGGTAAAGGCATGCGTAGTAAAGGCATGTGTTGTTCCATCATGCTTTCCTTCAAGTATCTTCCTTCAGCACAATGTTTCTACTACTGTCTGGTTCACACTGTTAGTGCTAGTCATAAAGAGTGCATTATCCATAGATGTGATTGATACCTGTTACGGAGTAGTTAATGAGTGAGAACACTCCAAAATAAATCCATAAACCACTTATAGAATACATAGATGCATGGACAAGCACGAACTTACACTTACAAATGAGCAGGATTTGAAGAACAGTAAGATTGTTGTTTTATCATGTTGGGGTACTATTTTAACACGCACAATGTTTATAATGAGTAGTGAAATTTATCATATATGTTTTTTTTCTCCATGATTTCGTAATTATTTTCATAGCTAAGTAGCATTAGAAAATAAAGGACAAATATATGACAGATTTTCTAGGCTACCATTTATCAAAATATAACAAGCAACGCAGTTTCTGCAGTTTAAAATTCCTTTCAAACCAGCAAAGAGGACACTGGCAAGAAAAATCTAAAATGAGTGAGCTTCCCGTGTTGACAGGCGAGCAGATTGCTTTCCGAAAAGAAACCTTCAGTGATTAGGTTCCTGCTCCAGCAGCTCTTCTGGGATGAAAACTTTCAAGCAGACCATCGTGTTTGAAAAGAAAAATGGCGATCTGAAAATGCTAAAAATGTATTGAGTGACAGCCAGTTTGGTTAAAGGTGTAATGACAGTGGCGATTCCTCCATTGGGGCGTTTGGGCGCCGCCCCCCCTGCTTTCTCGCCGTGCGAGAAGGTAGAAACAAATGGTAGTTATTTATAACTACCATTTGTTTCTGCCTTCTCGCACGGAGAAAGCAGAACACTTCCTGGTTTAGAGTGAGTGGGTGGTGCGTTACTCGAGGGCAGGGGGGAGTGGCTTGGGGGAGTGGCTTGCCCACTGTTGTTAATACTGACTGTTTGGGCAGCCTGAGGCCGCCCAAACAGACAGTATTAACTACAGTGAGAAAGCCACTCCCCCAAGCCACTCCCCCTGCCCTCGAGTAACGCACCACCCACTCACTCTCCCTCCCTGTTCTCTCTGTATGCTGCAGCAGCATACAGAGAGAAAATGACGTAGCCGGGGGCAGCCGGCCGCACCAATCAAAAACGCGGTGGTGAAAAGGGAGGCTGTCTGCCGCGCCGCCTCATTGATGACGTGCTGCCTGCAGGACTTGAAATCGAGGATGGCGGGAGTCTTCGGGTGGTAGGTAAAGTTTACTTTATTTTATTTGGTATATATGTTTTCGTTTCCAAACCCCTCCCCCCTCATCCCCTTAGGTCGTCGTGAGTGGGACCCCATTTCCAACCTCCCCCCGCCCCCGCTCGTAATGCCGGCCGCGACTGCCCAGATGATATTTTACTACTGACGGTGGAACAACGTAGCACTTAAGGGGTTCAGCTCATGCAATCTCAGTCTTTAAGTGGCGGGAGGAAAGACGATTTATTTACTACTATATGCTACATGCACCTTTATTTCCTAGGAGTAGTCCTTTTCCCGTATTTTTTCTGTAGTTTTGTTATTCGTTCTGAATTTGAATCTTGTATAGCACATAAAGCAAACTGAACTGCCTCTAGGCGCCTTGGTGATTTCAGGTTGTGCCTGGATCATATTGTTGGGGTAACTTTGAGAGCTCTGAGTAGACACTGAAGGCTGTTTGAGTTTTTCAAGTGCCTTTCTGTTGTTCATAAAGGTATTTAGACGACATGCTCATCTAGTGATTGGCCTCTCTGCAAACACAGCAGCAGTGCTGATTAATCTGAAAGTTGTAATTACTATTTTTAACTAAGTACGGGTACGAGTTGCACAGCAGTGAAATATTGACAGTGGCAAAGGGAAAATAAATAAATGCAGCGTGTGTTAGTGAAAGGGGATGATGACGTGCGGAGACGAAGGGAATACATGCCGCAAAGCGTGAAAAGACAGCGATGGAGAGAAAGATGCGCGACACCTGCAGATGAAGGCACTCCAGGAAGAGAGTGGTGTGGAGAAAAATGGCATAAGTGCCTAAAGCACAGATTACAGGAAAGTGACGTGGATGGAACATGGTATTTTACTCGTTCATCTGATATTTAAATAAGTGCAAAACACAGGGCTGTAGTTGACGTTGTAGACTAGGTCTATGCATTTGCCTCTTGTTAATTATTCGTAGATATGTTTATGTGGCCCCGCAGCCGTTTATAGGACCCCTCTCCCCACACTTTTCACCCTCTTGAAGCTCTACACACTCTAGCGTCTAAAGGCGCTTTGTGGGCGTGCATGCGCTATAGTGCCCTCGGTCCTCTTTGCTGAATCATCCTAATGAATCCAGCTGCAGCTGGCTATATTTACCTTCATGGAGGGAAACCACAACCCCTTACAAACAGCTCCACAATGAAACTGGATTCAACCGCCATGCAGCTGATAGCAGTTCTGTGGATGCCCCAAAAGTCACTTGAGGATTTTCCACAAGAGAATTAACACGCTAATAATAGTAAAATCAGAACGAGATAGGCGTTTTGTGACGCAGGCAGGTACATCCTGACACCACAGGCTTTCAGTGACTCTACCCGCCAAACATGAGAGATTCTGTCGGAATTTAATGTGTCTGCACTGGAGACAGCTGCGGTTGATTTTATCATCGATCTAAATGGGTGTTTGCGTAGCGTCGGGAAATGAAGTCCAATCCACGGACTGTACAAGGCAGTGCTGTATTGACTGTCCAAGTGTGCAGTAGGAGAGGAGACATTGTGTACACTGCCAGTGCTGCATCAGTGTTGAGTGTGAACTTGTATGTTCAGTGCCAAAATGCATACACAGTTGTTCCAAAGATGCTAGGGTGTCCCGGGCTGCTTTTGAGCATAGTGCTGTGAGGGGAGTGAACAACGCTGTGGGGGTGTGCTGTATGCCCGGTAGTGTGAGGGGTCTGATAGCATGCACTTGTGTTGTGAGAAGATTAAAAGTGCACAGTGTTGCACTATCGTGCATGCAATGATGTTTCGGGATTGATGCTTACCGTCAGTGGTATCTCTGGTGACTGTGCACGGTACTGTGTAAGGAGTGCCAGTCTACTCTGCCCTAGAAGGCCCTACACCAGCATTGTGAAACGTCCTTCTGTGTGTAGGATACTGTATCGAGGTTGGCCTTGTGCATAAAGCTGCACAGAGGCTGGGCATGTGCACAACAATGCTTCACCAGAATTTAACGCCCCACCACTTTCAAATGTCACCAGCCGCCACTGTGTAATGATAAGGCAGGGCTCGCTCAGACAGGTATATCGAGGTTAGGAGGTGGGGCAGCTAGAGGGTTATAAAATGGCTGGACCTTAACAAAACACTAGATTGATAAAGGAATACAGACACACTAGTTTTCCCAATAGTTCACAAGCAAATGACCCATGATTAAAAAAACACATCTGCAAAATAAGTGGGACGTTTCTGTTGCTAAGTCTTTCTGAAAAGTCAGCTGTTGAAGAAGATGAAATGTAAACTGATAACACCGTAAAGAAAATGTTCCTACTAGCAAGAATGGCAAGAAAAAATTATACTCTCCTAGCTGTTTCGAGTAATTACTCCATCCCTCCATCTCCACCACCAGGAAATGTTGGCACTAAACGATCCAAACAGTTCACTTTGCTGTACAATTTTCAGGAATGTAGCTGTCCTTAGTGTAACAAGTAACACGTGCAGTGGCACCAGGACGATCACACCTAGTCTTATGTTGGGCCTACTGAACCTTAACTATGCATGCCTTTCACTAACCAATCAAGGTGCGAGGGCAAGTGGTTCCCATTTCTCGCGATTTCATTAACTCATTGCCACCCTTAATAAACATTTGGCAAATGTCATCAATTCTGAAAAAAAGTTTTAACCTTCATATTTTGCAAGCGATAAGGAAAGTTAATGCATTTAGTCTACCTACACTTCATTGTGGGCTTCTGCGTAGTCACTGAACTCTTCCCTCAGATTCCAGGGGCCTTATTTATGAAAAGTGACGCATCGCTGTGTGAAATCAGCGATGCGTCACTTTTCACTGCGCACTCCTTGCAACACCAATGATGAGTCATATTTAATGTATGACGCATCATGTCACAAGGAGTTACAGATACGTCAGTATTTCTGACGTATCTGTAAGCACAAAAGTGACGCATTGCTGGAGTGTGTCACAAAAGCGACGCAACTCCAGCAATGCGTCCTTTCACATGGGGAAAGCCTCATGTGAAAGGGCTTGCGTCAGTCTTTCGCCTGCTGTGAGGCAGGCGCAAGATTTTGACGCAACAGCGTCCTAAAAGTGACGCAGTGAAATCTCATAGATTTCACTGCATCACTATTACGAAGCTTTTTGCGGGGGAACGCCCCCTCTGCATACATTATACCTGACGCAGGTATAATGTGGCGCAGGGGTTTAAAAAGTGACGCATCTACCTAGATGCGTCACTTTTTAAATATGGCACAACAAGGCGCATGTTTTACGCCGCCGATGCGTCATAAAAAGTGACGCATCAGCAGCGCAAAACTGGCGCAAGTCCTCATAAATGAGGCCCCAGATACTTCCATGATGCCCAACAACACACCCACTCCACACTGACCTCAGTATATACAACTGCCATGCCAGTATTCAAGAATGCATTGCTGAATGTCAACACAAACAATATTGTGGTATACTAATATCGAGGACAGAATATTGAAGTACAAAATATTAAAAGGTAAGTGCATATAGGGAAGTATTGATATTACTATTCCTAACTCCACATCTAAGTACCTTGAAGATATATGAACTGGTTTAGGTACATATATGTGGAGATAGCTATAGAAATTCTAGTCTTAATTGCCTGTCGATATTTTATATTTCATATTCTTTCCCTGATAATCTCTCCCATTGTTGAATCGATATTGAAAGAGCACATAAGTATTCAACAATTGCCCTTTGCAAACTAAATCGTATTTGTCTTGCAAGTAATGTACAATAGCTCCAGGCATGTAAGTTACCAATCCTATGGCGGGATTTAATAATTCTGGCCTTCAACAGGTGATGTAGAATCACTGTGCAAAGTTTACACAGCAGTTTTCCCAGCATTTAAACCACTAACGCACAGCCGGTGATACCCACTCACACTCAGCTTATTATTTTTTTAGGGCTGGTAATCACAAAAGCCATCTATCCTTGGAACTAAAAGAGAATTAAGAGAAGAGTCGACAAGACTGCTCGTTCGTGGAGTCAGAATACTTACACTCTAGTGCAGGCTCAACACACTTAGGGCCTGATTACGGGCTTGGTGGATGGGCTACTTCATCACAAAAATGACGGAGATCCCGTCCGCCATATTACGAGTTCCATTGTGTTCCACTGGATAAAATTGAACTCATATTATAGCCGACAGGATCCCCGTCATGTTTGTGATGGAGTGTAACCTATCCATCAAACTCGTAAGCAGGCCCTTACTTGTCAAGCCTGCTGACATCTGAGCAGTCAGTTCTGGAGTATCCCTCGCGCATGTTTCATAATTGTATTTACAGTGAAGCTAATTAGAATATTTTCCCTATGCTCATTATCACTGCACTTATATGTCTATAATATTGTTTTTAATATGAGTGACTGATTAAGGAATTGTTTGATGGGCGATGGAATAATGATTCTCTTGTATTAGTTGTACGTGAGAATGCTTTGAATAGAAGTACATATCTCATCCTAAGCATCTTTTCTAAAAATATTATCCGGCTTCATGTATATTTTTGTTTTCTATTAATGTCAATCGAACAATTTTTCGTAGGAAATATGCAGGATACAATATTTATAACAGATGATATTCTGCCGACAATATTCTGGAACCACACACTTTAAACAACATCTGTAACTGCAGATCTACCATCAACAGGATTGACCACATAATCCTATGGTATATTAATTAGACATAAATAGACCTTGCTGTAATTTGAGTTATATTGATTTTGGGTAATGCTACATACCACCATTAAAAGTACTAACCAGTTCATAAAAAAAACTGATTAAGAACAAATACAAGTAATATACAAATATAAAAGTAGGATCAGTGAATAATCAAAACGGTTAAGGCTAATTGAGAATTTATGGAGTGCAGGAATTATACAAATGTATAGACAAAGAATTAGCAATGGCCTGACTTTTGTGTGGGCCCAGTGCCAACATTAGCACTGCTCAAGTTCAAGTTCAAGTTCAGGAATTTGTATAGCGCACTACTCACCCAGAGGGTCTCAAGGCGCTTGGGGGAGGGGGTGCATTATTTATCGAATAGCCAGGTTTTAAGTTCTTTTCGGAAGGAAATGTGGTTCTGTGTAAGGCGGAGGTGAGTGGGGAGAGAATTCCAGGTCTTGGCCGCCAAGTAGGAGAAGGATCTTCCTCCCATGGTGGATCTGTGGATGCGTGGAACTGCGGCGAGGGCTTGATTGGAGGATCTTAGTTGGCGGGTGGGTGTGTAGAAGGACAGTCGTGTGTTGAGGCATTTGGGTCCTAGTTCGTAGAGGGCTTTGTGTGCGTGGGTGAGGAGACGGAACGTTATTCTCTTGTTGACGGGAAGCCAGTGGAGGTCTTTCAGGTGACTGGTAATGTGAGCTTGGCGAGGGATGTCCAAAATGAGTCTGGCTGATGCGTTTTGGATGCGTTGGAGTTTTTTCTGTAATTTGGCTGTGGTTCCGGCGTAGAGGGTGTTTCCATAGTCCAGTCGGCTAGTGACCAGTGCGTGGTTGACAGCTTTCTTGTTTCGGTGGGGATCCAACGAAAGATTTTCTTGAGCATACGAAGTACGTTGAAGCAAGAGGATGAGACGGCGTTGACTTGTCTGGTCATCGAGAGGGAGGAGTCTAGGATGAAGCCTAGGTTACGTGCGTGGTCTGTGGGTATGGGTGCCGTGCCCAGGGCCGATGGCCACCATGAGTCGTCCCAGGCAGAGGGGGATGATCCTAGGATGAGGACTTCCGTTTTGTCTGAGTTAAGTTTTAGGCGGCTGTTTTTCATCCATTCAGCTACTTCTTTCATGCCTTCGTGAAGATTGGTTTTGGCGGTGTTAGGGTCTTTGGTGAGGGAAAGGATCAGCTGGGTGTCGTCAGCGTAAGAGATGATGTTAAGGTTGTGTTGTCGTGCAATGGATGCGAGGGGGCTCATGTAAACATTGAAGAGGGTGGGACTGAATGATGATCCTTGTGGTACTCCGCAGATGACTTCGGTGGCCTCCGATTTGAATGGGGGGAGTCGGACTCCCGGCGAGGAACGAGATGATCCAGTCCAAGGCTTTTCCTTGTATGCCGATGTTGCTGAGGCGTTGTATGAGGGTGTTATGGCAGACTGTGTCGAAGGCTGCGGAGAGGTCGAGTAGGATGTGGGCAACTGTTTCTCTGTTGTCCAGAAGCGTTCGGATGTCGTCTGTCGCTGCAATGAGGGTGGTTTCGGTGCTGTGTTTGGCTCGGAAGCGGGACTGTGAGGTGTCGAGGGAGTTGTTGGATTCAAGGAAGGCGGCGAGCTGGCTATTGACGGCTTTCTCAATGGCTTTGGCAGGGAATGGGAGGAGGGAGATGGGGCGGTAGTTCTTAAGTTCAGAGGGGTCTGCTGTGGGTTTCTTCAGGAGGGCGCTGAGTTCGGCGTGTTTCCAGCTTTCTGGGAAGGTAGCAGAGTTGAAGGAGCAGTTGATGACATCACGGAGATGGGGTGCGATGATGGAGTCTGCTTTGTTAAAGATGTGGTGGGGACAGGGGTCGGTTGGCGAACCTGAATGGATGGAGTTCATTAGGCGGATGGTGTCTTCAGTGGTGATTGGGTTCCAGGAGCTAAGGTTGTTAGAAGGCGGTTTAGGTTCGGAGGTGGGTGGAGTGGATTGTTCATTGGAATTGTTCTGAAAGCTGTTATGTATGTTGGCTATTTTGTTGTAGAAGAAAAAGAATAACAAATCGCAGAGGTCTTGGGAGGGAGTAATGTCATTAGAGGCTGTGGTGGGGTTGGTTAATTCATTGACGATGTTGAATAGTTCCTTGCTGTTATGTGCGTTGTTGTCGAGTCGATCCTTGAATGCTGATTTCTTGGTGGATCGTATCAATTGGTGGTGTTTGCGGGTGGCTGTCTTGAAGGTGGTCAGGTTGTCAGTGGTTGGGTTTTTTCTCCATGTTTTCTCGAGAGTACGGCATAGTGTCTTGGATTTCTTAAGGTCATCATTGAACCAGGGGGCCTTTTCGCTACCCTGTTTGGTTTGGTGGTTTTTCAAGGGTGCTAATTCGTCAACGCTGTGAGTGATCCATTGTTTGAGTTTGGTGGCAGCCTGGTTTGGGTCCGATGAGAGGGCGGGAGGGTTTTGTTTGAGCGATGTGAGGAGTTGGTCGGTGGTGATTTTGTTCCAGTTTCTTCGTGGAATAGGTTGTGGGGGGTTGTGGGTCGAGGTAGTTTTGTAGCTGAAGTGAACACAGCTGTGGTCCGTCCAATGGAGAGCTGTGGTGTGATCGAAGGAGATGTGCTTGCTGGAGGTGAAGATTGGGTCGAGCGTATGTCCTGCTACATGGCTGGGGGTGTCAACAAGTTGTTTGAGTCCGAGATTGGCCAAGTTGTCCAGAAGGGTGGTGGTGTTGCTGTCGTTTTTCTTTTCCAGGTGGAAGTTGAGGTCTCCCAGTAGAATGTAGTTCAGAGGTGATGGCGTGTGGGCTGATGAAGTCAGTGATGTCTTTGCTGAATTGTTTACGGGTTCCTGGTGGTCTGTAGATGAGGGTGCCTCTAAGTGTGGTCCTGGGGTCGGTGTGGATCTGGAAGTGGAGGTGTTCGGCGGTTGCGAGGTTATCGTCGAAGCTGGTCGTGATTCTGATGGTGTTCTTATGGACGATGGCAATGCCTCCTCCTGTTTGGTTGGTGCGGTCTTTTCGGATGATCTTGTAAGCGTCCGGGATGGCTATGGCGATGTCCGGTGCTGATGATGCGTTCATCCAGGATTCTGTAAGGAAGGCGATGTCCGGTGAAGCAGTGTCGAGAAGGTCCCAGAGTTCAGTGGCGTGTCTGTGGACCGAGCGGGTGTTCAGTAGGATGCACTTCAGGTGGTTAGGCTCGGAGCTTGTGTTTGGGGTTAGTGGATTTGGTGTGGGTCTTGATGCAGGTGAACTTGCAGGAGTGGCAGGCAGAGGGACCGTGGGTACGTCCTGGGGCAGCCTCGTAGCATTGTGGTGTGCGTCCGGGGTTAAGGGCTAGGAGGGTGGCAGCATCATACTTTATGAGGGAGTAGCGCGGTTTGCGGGGGCCAAGGGGTTTGGCGCTAGGCGCGGTCCAGGCGCAGATGGCCGTAGACGGGCTTACCTTTGGCGCACCTTTGGCGCGCATGGGGCGCGTCTGCTGCGCGTGAACGCTGCACGCAAATGCATCTGTCATAAGTGGATAGTGGAGGGGGTGGGGCGAGGGAGGGGCAGCTGGGAGGCGGGATCTAGGTGGAGGGCCGGGCTGGGAGGAACAATCAACAACAACAAAATGGCAGCGAGTCAACAGCCAAACACGGCTATACCGTGACCCCAAAACGCTATGCAAAGGCAGAAATTAATCACACAGGCACAAATTACACATGCAGGTAAGGCAGCAAAGTACTATCGAGTAAAACGATGAAAGCGCAGCTCAATGGTAAAGCGCTACGATACAATTGCATTCAGGAAAAGCGCTACAATACAACTGCATTCAGGCACATAGATAGTTGCAGGAGCAGTGAAATCAGGAGCGCAGTTATTCTCAGAAGGTGAAGAGCAGTTTTCCAGTAAAGCGCAATGATACCAGTATCGGGGCAGGGCAGTGAGCTGCGTGAGGAGCGGCCGCTTCTGTGGAGCACAGGGCGGTCACAGCGCTATCTCTGTAGAGTATAGCCTAATCGATCTGTGGGAGGGAGGGGCAGCTGGGAGGCGGGATCTAGGTGGAGGGCCGGGCTGGGAGGAACAATCAACAACAACAAAATGGCAGCGAGTCAACAGCCAAACACGGCTATACCGTGACCCCAAAACGCTATGCAAAGGCAGAAATTAATCACACAGGCACAAACTACACACGCAGGTAAGACAGCAAAGTACAATCGAGTAAAACGATGAAAGCGCAGCACAATGGTAAAGCGCTACGATACAATTGCATTCAGGAAAAGCGCTACAATACAATTGCATTCAGGCACATAGATAGTTGCAGGAGCAGTGCAATCAGGAGCGCAGTTATTCTCAGAAGGTGAAGAGCAGTTTTCCAGTAAAGCGCAACGATACCAGTATCGGGGCAGGGCAGGGAGCTGCGTGAGGAGCGGCCGCTTCTGTGGAGCACAGGGCGGTGCTCCAAGCCTGTGTGTGTCCTTTTCATTACACGCCATTGGTAGTTTTGAGGATAGAATGGGAACAGGGAATCATAATGTGCTTAAAGCAGCTCTAGCAGGTGCAGTGCAAAGTGATATTCCACATTGTATAGATAGTCTTTTTGACTACTGAACTTTTGTGTGTCTATGGGGCCTATTAGGATGGCGGATGGACCTGCGTCCGTCCGCCACCTCAGAGGAGGAGGGACCGTCCGCAGGGGGTGCGGCGGTCCCTTCGTGATAATTAGGATGTGATCGTCACTCTGGCGGTCACTTCCTGTAATTTTAACATTGCGGCGGGTGCTGCTTGAAGCAGCACATGCCGCAATGTTAAAAAATGCATGTTTGCCTTTGCATGCATGAAGCTGCAGGCACCGTGTGGTGCCTGCCGCTTGGTGCACGCAAAGGCAGGGGGGTAACATAGGTAACCCCCATGTGCACCTCCCACCCCCCCTTCACTCCTTGGGGCCCCCCAAAAAAACACCATATGACTTTCCACGGTGGAAATGCCGCCATAGGAAAGGCATAGGAGCGCCGCCATCCTAATATGGCTGGCGGTGTCTGATAGACAAAGCCAGCCATGTTAGAGCTTTTCCACTGTGGTCGGAAGGCGAACCCGGTGGAAAAGCGGCGGACTGAAAAAAGATGCCCCAGCCATCCTAATCTGGCGGGGGGTATTTTCTCAGTCCGCAGCCGATAATCTGCATCCTCCGGGCCGGCGGTAGCTTTCGCCGGCACGGAGGATGCGGATTATCCGCTATCATATTCGGCCCCATAGTTAGGTGCTTAGGGCCCGATGTACTAAGCTTTCCGTTGCAACAGGTGGTCGCAAATTACTCACTACATACCAATAGGTCACCATTTGAAGGGGGTCACAGATCAAACTGTCTAATAACTATTAGCTAGGCAGGTGACAATTTGCAACCCTCTGGTAACTGGTCTGCACTGTAAGCAACAGCAAAAACCATCCCTGGGTTTCTATTACCAAATGGTCTTTTAATTTTGAAGCAACCCTTATTTCCTTAAAGGAACCTGTGCTTCTTTAAAAATTAAAGTTTTTCATCTGAAAAAACATCAGGAGAGCAGGTAGTGGTTCCCAGGACCATTGACTGCTCCCTCTCCCCAAGAGACTGCCAATACAATTCTCAAACAGGAATGGATGCACCATGGGGCAAGGCGGCGCTTGAGTGTGAGGCCACCACCACATACCGATCGCCTCTCTTCTTTCCCGTCGGGTTCTCCCTCTGTGTGAAATATGGATAGTGCGCCTGGGGGTCCATCGTTTAGGTGATTACTGTGGGCTGACACCGGAGGAGCAGCGAAGCAGATGCAGGGATCATCCGTAAAGGAGAAGGACTGGATTCTGCAACACAAGCTGAGATTCTCTTTCACAGCTGTTGTCGACGGCTTTAGTTGTCTGGCTACCGGAACGCTTGTGAAGCTCAGAAAACCGAAGCTATGGCAATGGCCGCCCGTTGACGAGAGAAGATGCGGTCAGCTACTATCCCTTCACAGCCACACCGGTAAGAGCCAGAGGCTAAGACGGAGGGCAAGGAAGCAGATCTGTGCCGGTAAGGGAAACAAGGAGGAAAAAGAAAAGACTGAGGGGCATATCTGAGGAACTTGGAAGGCTGCAACCCTCCATTTCAAGTATGTTTCTACCCCTAGACATAAGCGAAAGGGAAAGGGGTGAGAGAGACAGAAAAATCAAAGAAATAATGACAGCAGTGGGGAAACACGCAATGTGGGGGATTTGCTGTGCAATCCAATACAGAGTGCAATGCCCGGGGTACGAGGTGAGGAAGAGGATGAGAGTCTGCCTGCACAGAGCCAGACTACATGGCTGTCAAACTGTGAAAGTACTATCCTCAAAGCACCCTTAGATATTCGTTCTGAGGATGGGAAAGAGAAGGAAACTGTGCTAAATAATAACTGCTCCCTCAATACTTCCATCAATAAACCAGAGGATGACATGGGTGTTAATACACCAGACATGGCAAGCAAAATTAGGCATGGCACAGCTACAGGTGGTACCCCCAAAAGAAAGATCTTGGAGACAGGATACCTCTCGCCCTGACTCTCTGGATTTTTTATTTTCTTTAATTGAGGAATCAGGAGGTTCTGATACTAGCATGTCTGTGGGTAGTGATGGCGGAGTTTCTCCTTCAAGTAATAGCAGAATGCAAAGGGAAAATGGGACCCCAAAAAAAACTTAACAGACATCAGTGAAAAGAATCAGTAAGAGAGCTCGTGGGGATAGAGAGGATGAGAAAAAATTAGGCTGGGAATACTCAGCCACTCAGCTGTTACCCACATGAAATAAGTGAAAAGGGGAAATCTCCAAGGGAGAATCCAGGGGCTAGCCTGTGCAAACAAATGAAGGGAAATTGGCCGAGCCCTCCCTGTCCTTGATTCTGCAATCCCTGTGGCTATTTCAAGACAACAAATCACATCTAATATAATACGAGAAATTATTGACCTGAAATATGGTCGGACGACCAAACCAGAAGCGATCAGGGCACCATTTCAGAGGTACTATCAAACATTATATAAGGCTAGTACATGGGAGGAGCAGATTAAGATTGAGGAATATTTTGATTTAATCCCACTTTTAAGGTTGGAGGAAGAAGATCAGGATAGCTTAGATTGTCAGCCACAGTGGGATGAGATTATACTCTCTATGAATAGCTTAGCTAAAAGGAAAGCAGCTGGCACAGATGGTACACCAACCAAATTGTATTCTACCTTTTCCCAGCAGCTAAAAGGAATAATCCATTATCTGTTCACTCATGTTTTTTATGGTGGGCGGCCTCCGTGATCATGGTCTCTGGCGAAGATTGTGGTCTTTTTAAAAAAAAATAAGGCCTTCCTACAACTGAGGTCTTATCGCCCTATCGCCCTGATTAATGGTAACTCTAAAATGTATTCAAAGTTACTGGCCAGCCAACATGCCCCAGTAATCCACAAAGTCCTCTCGGATCGCCAACATGGGTTTGTCCCTGGTTGACCATATCCAGAAAGTGATTACATTATTCAACATCAGCAACGTTGCAGGAGACCTTATGGTACTCATTTTGTTGGATGCTGAGAAAGTCTTCGATAGGGTCTCCTGGCAATATTTGTGGACCGGTTGGTATAGAAATGGCAAAAGGGATGGCTTTGTCAAGCAGTACAAATGCTATATACTGAACCGTGAGCAGTATTTATGGTGAACATGTACACTCTGGGAGAAAATGGTAATCACTAGAGGGATCAGACAGGGTTGCTCGTGCTCCCCTCTCTTATTTGCCGTGTTTATTGACACCTTTATCCATCGGCTGGAGAATAATGCACTATTACCAGCAATCTGGTCACAGAATTGGCCAACTAAGACCTTGGCCCATGCCGATGATATCGCATTGGTTGCATCTATTCCAAATATGGCCCTGAAGATAATCGAAGATGAGGCCAGGCGCTTTGGGCATATTTCCAGTTATTCTTTGAATCAGGACAAGACACAGGTTGTACTCAATGAAAAAATCACGATGGACAACCGGGTAGTTGAAAGAGTCACGTACCTCGGTGTTAGTATAACCTCTAAACTGAATAATCTGGTTAAGAATAACATGGAACCCTTAATGAAACATACAAAAAAGGATCTTTTAAGGCTGAAAAACTTACATTTATCTATTGGGGTAGATGCAATGTAGTAAAAATGCTGTTTCTCCCGAAATGGTTGCCTTTTTTAGGCCATCATGTTTGGTATTTTCCCCTTAATGGTTTAAGGCAATAGAGGGTATGTTTTCCAGGTTTATATGGGTGTACATGCAATCTCGCAGAGCATTTAGGTTTATCACCTTGCTGAGGGACAGAGGGGGCTTGGCTCTCCCAAATTTGAAATTATTTTATTGGGCCACCAAACTAATCTACAGCTGTGAGTTGCTTAGGACAAATATGGACAACAGGCCAAATACTAATGTTCCCTCACCATTTAAACTCATACTGGGGGGGGGGGGGAGGCGGGAGGGTGTCCGTGTCAGCAAATACACGACCGTTATTACAAGAACTTTTGTTATAAAACTCTTTTTAGTAGCTATAAAGTATGGAGTACCGTACTTAAAACCCTTGGAATTGGTTGAATATCTTTTTATATACCTATATCCAACAACGATAATCTCCCCAAGCTTTTGGGAGATCTATACATGGATAAATGGGTTCAGGGTGGCATTGCACAGATTGGCTGCTTTTTCTCCTCTTCATGGCTTAAGTTTTTTGACGAACTGAAAAATGATTATACTCTAGATTTTTAAATATATATCCAGGTTAGGGACTTTCTTTGGCGAAAGGGAGGGGGAAGAGTTAAGTTTCAGAGAGTAGAAAACATTAAAAGTATAGTTAGAGATAAAACTAGATCTTTCGGGGAAATACATGATTTTATCAATGCTGCTATGGCTGACAATATGGACAAATGCTCTTCAAATTGGCAGGTCAAACTGGGGGTCTGAGCTGAAACTTTTTTTGCACGCTTATGAACTGTCACAATCTCCTTTAATGTCCACTAGGGTGCAAGCACAATTTTATATGACATGTTTTTCGTTGTATTATATACTTGATAAGATAGCAAATACGGGTCTGGAAAAGAAAGAGTATGTCCACTCTGTGCACTTTATGAAGCTGACATCATTCACATGTCCGCATCCTGTAATATACTGCAAAATATTTTTTATCAGAAGTGTTAAGAATGGAAATAGAAGTATCAGAAGATGAAATAATGTTAGGTAGGTAAGGAACAAATTGCCTAGGGAATGGACATGGACTGATTTTTTTAGCTATGGCTGTCTTAAGGATATGCATTGTCTCTGCCTGGTTGGATCCAAGGCCACCGGCTTTTCAACAATGGCTTGCCAGATTGTTGGCAACCTGTAGCCTGGAGGTAGCCATATATAAAAGGAAAGGGTGTCGTGCATGTAAAAAAGGCATGAAAATCTTGGATCCTCTGATCAAATGGATGCAAGGGCGTAGCGGGTCTTGTTAGAGTCGATGCATGTTTTATAATCTTTTTGAAATCACATGCACCTTTATGGATACTACCTAAACAGAGATTCAAAGGATTGCACCCGGAGGATTAATACTCTTGGGAAGCCTACCGTTATCTTATGATTGTTGCTGTTATTTATTGCACCTGATGAATTATGTACTGATCCTTTTACCTGTCTGAGGGGGGTGAGGGGAGAGAGGTATTCTTGCAAGTTAAATAAAACAAATAAATATTTTTTTTTTTAAAAGGCGTGGATTCTCCTTAATGAATCAGTTACCACCTCCTCTGAGGTGTTTGTAATTTTTCAATGGTTTGCAATTCGAATTGCAACCTCAACTACGCCTGGACACATTTTTTATTATGCAGGTGTAACCAAGCTTAATTTAGGTAATTTTGTGTGACTCTTGTTGCACGACAATCCCATAACTATGCAATTATATCAAGTCCTGAAAAGTTGTGGCCTTCCCTATAAGAATTTACAGCAAGTGTGTCATTCACTGTAATAATTTACTATGAATGGAAAAGGACTAAACAACAACAGAACGCAAGCATCTTTTGTATGCAGTGTTTGTCCAAAGTGAATGCTAGGACACATTTCGCGCTAAACTACAGAACCAAATGCCAGTTGTGCATTTTGAGTAATTACGAATAATTTCAAATATTATTTCCAGAAATATCACAAAATTAAGCAAAAGGATATTATGCAAATTTCGCACACTCCGAGTCTCAACAGTTGATAAATTACATATGAATCACAATTTGGAAGTAACAACCCTTTTACTCTGCTTCTAAACTTTAGTTCTTTATGGTCACAACAACCATTTTAGAAGCTAGAAATACCTTTCCAGCTACTAAAAAGAGTTTTGTATATTTGATAGAGATATTTTGTTTTTGAAAAAACTGTGTTTTTTGCCAAACACGGGGTTTGTGATCACAAAATCATTCTGTACATGCAGCTGTTTGGGGGTACATTAGCACCTGGCTCTCACATGACACATCAGCTAGAATGTCTGTTCCCGTAGGCATCAGAGCTCCACTCTGTTCATGTGCCCAAGAATATGGTCTGTGTCAGGATAGGTACACCACAATTAACTCACTGCTAATTCAGTACCCATCTGACAAAGGGGGGACAAATATATAGCTATTTTTTCAGCTGCTCTTCAACAAGGAAGGTGGCCTGAACAATGTTACGATTTGACTTAACGGCTAGAGTGGGAACCAGGTCTCAGTCTGGCGTAAGGCTGAAACATTCTTTGATTCGGAGCAAAACATTTAGGGGCAGATTTATGTCAGACTAGCGCCACGTTTACGCCGCTGTTGTGTCACGCAACGAAGTGGAAACGTGGTGCATCCCTGCGTCCTATTTACAACGTGACGCATCTAGGCAGATGCGTCACGTTGTAAAGCCCTGCGCCACATGAAACCTGCGTCAGGTTTCATGTGGGCGTTCTGTCGCAGGGTGGGCGTTCCCGCTTAGGAAAGCCCCGTAAAACTGACGCAGTGAAATCTACAAGATTTCACGGAGTCAGTTTTACGGCGCTGCTGGGTCAAATCCTTATGCCTGCTTCAAGCAGGCGTAAGGAGTGACGCACCACGTTATGTAAGGGTGGCCTCTGTACATTGCAGGAGTTGCGTCGCACTTGCGACGCTACTCCAGCAGTGCACCGCCCGTACACCACAAAATGCGTCACGCATCTGCCCTTCCTTGCACCATGGTGCGCTGCATTGTAAATGCAGCGCATCTGTGGTGCCGCAAGGAGGGAATTGCGTGACACATCAGTTCTGGCGCATCCCTACTGATTTGCAGAGATGCGCCAGAACTCATAAATCTGCCCCTAAATCTCCCAGTACCTAAAAGTAAATGCGTCTGTCTGTGTCTGTCTGTAATGCACCTGGTGCTCATGTATAGTACTCTGATACCTTCAGGTTGAGTTTGCACAATATAAAACTGCAAATAACAAACAAAAAATAAACTTCCTCTTTCACCGACAGGATTTGCAGGGCAAGGCAAGACACTCATCACCTAATAATGACACTGAATTTGTTATAGTACAGACACAGTCATTTTTGAAGCTCCTTATACAACTGCAGCACGCAATGGCATGTACTGCATCCCCAAAGGACTGCAATGCCCTGGAAAAAATGCAATACTGTTCCTGAGCTCAGTGCCAAGGGTTCTGTAAGAAATGCTAATGCTGATAACAGTAGAGCACTCTGAGCCCTCCTTACTCTATCCTAGGATTTCTAATCTGTTGCTGGCAACATCTCCAGTCTCAGTGCACAGTAAGAGATGCTTTGGCTGAGTTCTAACTTCAGTGAGTTCTGAGTCAGGTTGATACAAGGTCTGGCATATATTCACTGCCAAACAGGAAACACAGCACAATTTCACTATCACATTCTTACCAGTCATCTTGACGCTATCGATTATTGATCGGTGCATTGCTAGTTATCATTTGTTGACAGGGCACAATATAGCATGTTGCCCTTCTCTCATGGTTCATGCTTGATTGTTTTGTGGTCCTTTGCTTCCACTACTTCAAGAGAGATTTTTGCACTACTCATCTCTCTAGGTGCATGGCCCTAATATACATACTTTAAAAATAAAATTGATTTCTTCATTTTCCTAATTCTCATTCCCATTCCTTCCTTTTCTCTTCTTGTTTATTTTAGGTGCTTCATCTTCACATGATAGTCATGAACAAGCACTAATTGTGTTGAAAAAGCCTGTTTGCCTAATTACAGATTGTTGAAAAATCTTGTGCTTCATGTAACATAACAATTGATACCATGCTCAGTCCTGATGATGATCTCATATTTTTATGGGATCGAAACATCGTCGACGTACACTCTGACCTGTTACATTATGCTTTGTACTATTTTTGTATTGGGTGCAGTAGTGTTTTGCTTTTAATAAGAAATTACCTACAAATGTTAAATTAATGATGGTCACTGTTTGTTTGCCTGTGTATGTATATATTCTTTTTGTTGTCAATTTTTAGCACCTGTTTTTTTGTGCATTATTGTTTTTTTTTTGCTCAATGTTTGTTTGTTATCTTAATATTTTGTTTTTGGAATTATTCTGGCTGGGGTAATTCAAATTTGTGTTCAAATTGGAGTAATAAAATTAAAAACTCAAATATTTCAACTGTGTCATGATTGTGATGGACAGAGAACCTTCACCCACTGATGATGATATGCCTCATCATAAGGAACTTTTCACTTTCAAGGCACATCTTTGCCTAAATAAGCTTGAACAAAATTGGGAGCTCTCATATATATTACACACAATAGTGAATAAGAATCAACTGGATATTGTTGAAATTTCCTAGTGAATCACCCAAATGATTTTATTACGGGTGCCACTGAGAAGATTTAAAACCAAACCAGGAAAAGGATGTTTCCTACCTATTTACATGTTTCGGCTTACAATAAAGCTCAAAATATGGCGTAAATGGTGATATTGATCACTCGTATTACTGGCGTTAAAGATGATATTCCCTGCTTTAAAAAAAAAGCTGTATATAATCTTGATCTCATCTGTATAATTAAAATAATGTTTGGCCTCTCCCAAAAGAGATCTCTGAAAAACAAACTGTTTAGCCTTTTTACTTATTTTGGCTTTATTCTTAAAACTATTGTTAACCCAATACAACAACTTATACCATGATTTTGCGAAGGAGATACCAGACCTCATAGTTTTCCAGCACTCTCGCTCTTTATCAGGAGAATGAATTGTTCTGGACCTTTTTTAGCGTGAATGAGCTATAACTGTTTTGTTTTAATGAAACTTCATTATATCAGGTCTCTTTCAAAAGAGAG
Organism: Lissotriton vulgaris; assembly: GCF_964263255.1. Lineage (NCBI taxonomy): Eukaryota > Metazoa > Chordata > Amphibia > Caudata > Salamandridae > Lissotriton > Lissotriton vulgaris. Next base: position 945,021,282 of record NC_141691.1, on the reverse strand, counting down.
GGGCAGATCTGCAAGAAAGTGTCCCAGCGCGGCACCGCAAGCACTTTGGCTGCGCCACACTACAGCACTTTCAGAACGTAGAAATGCAACAAATTTACAATGATATGTCACATTCCTGTGCTCTCCCTGCGCTGGCGCACAAACAGCTGCCATGCGCTGGCACCCTTGCACCATGGTGCAAGGATGCCTAAGCCATAGGGAGATTGTTTTTGTGCATGAGGAAGGGGCAGCCTCCTGCACAAAAACAATCACTACAGGCATTTTCCTCTTTCAATGCATGCTGTATAATGCAGCACACATTGAAAGAGGAAAGATACGAGGAGAAATTATAACATTTCTCCTCGTTGCGCCTTGCTACGCCACCCCTAGAAGGGTGTAGCATACTGATGCATTTTCAGATTTACGGTTCCTTGTAAATCTGGAAATGTGTCTCGTTCCATGAGTGTTGCATGGGAACACCCACAGCAATACCCATGGGACGCCCCTTTCACGCAAAGTGCTGCGTGTAAAGGGTCATATTTACAAGGACAGGAAAAGCCATGCCTGGTGGCTTTTCCTGTCCTTGTAAATATGGAGCAGTAATATGCACCACCAGTATGTCACAAAAAGTGATGTACTGGTGGCGCAGGGGACTTGTAAATCTGTCTCAGAATCTTTCTACACTAATGCACGGTAACATACTGCCATCTGTCTTCTGTTCTGGGACATCCACTGTGAACAGAGCTGTGGCCCTGTATTGCAGATTGGTCCATCTCCTAACATAATGAGACAAAGGGCCTGATTTATATTTGGGCGGACAGGTTACTCCGCCACAACAGTGACGGATATCCCTCTTTGCCATAATATAAATTTAATTGGATACAATTGAATTTATATTTCAGGGGACGGGATGACCGTCACTATTGTGACAGAGTAATCCGTTCACCAAAAATATAAAGAAGCAGGGATGTACAAGTCCATATCTGGCATTCATAGAATGAAGAGCAGGTTGATAGGATAGGAATTTCCATTCAAAGAGAGGCAGTGGCTCAAGCAACATCTTAAGAAATAAAAACATTTTGGCCAGACCAAGGCATTTGCCTCCTCTGCTTTGCAGCAGACAAACCCATTAACAAGTCAGTATATTCCAGAAAGAGGACAATTATCACTCTGGGGCGACTGACTGGCGACGAAGACGAGGAACCCACAAGCCTGGGTCCAGTATGATGCGCTTGTTGTCTATAAAGTATGGTACCCTCCTTGAGACCAACTATTTTAGGAATATGGATTTTAAGAAAGGTAAGCATGTCTGCTCTCTTCCCCCTCAGGAATTCCGTAAATTCTACAGTTGGTGCGCCGGTTGCAATTTTTCAAGTCCTCCATTTGTTGAAACCCTTGATTCCTAATTAGACCATTTCTCCTCTAGTATTTGAAGAGTAGCGTTGGTGTCAATATCCAAGGGTTTCATAAGCTTTATTTACTCCATGAGCTCATCCAAAGGTATGGGCAGAGGGGATTTTGTGGGAGAGCCAGGGTCTTTCTTTTGACTTTAAGAGGCGGCAGTGGTGGAGTCTTTACGGAGGGATGACATGGTAGCCGTAGAATCTCTCTGATTAGAGGGGGAGGTTGCTCCATATAGAGACAGGAAACTAGATGTCGCAACCTCAGTAGGCACCAGAGTAATGACTGCTTTATGCCTGCAAAGACCAGAATTTGGTAATCAAAAAGCTAAACACTAAACCTCTCCTTTACCTCATCACAATCTCATGAATAAACAACTGAGAGGCTGATGGGAACATGAAAGCCACAAGAGTAAGTTGCCAGTATTCCAATACAAAGAGCAGGATTTTATTTAAAGATGATAAGTCCAATACAGTCAGAGTGTTTCCAGTAATATTCTGGATCATCTTAATTGTTAGATTAACAACAATGCCAGAATATGAGAAGGCAGCCATCCACTGTTGCCTCCCACTATATTCAAAATGGCAGCCACAGTAGAAAGCCTCTAACTCTTTAGTCCGCCAGAGATACAGAATCAAATTTTTTAATATTTCAAAATAGCCTCTTCTCCTGAACATAGCTAATACCTTCTCAGAGCACCGTCATTTTATGAGTACCTTCATTTTATAAGCAACAGAAGCACCTGTTTGCAGAGTCAATCTCGGCTCAGATGGGAATGGCTTCAGCTGCAGAAACAGCCCGAATTTCCACTGATATGGTCAAGAACACCTTGAAAATGGTCAAGGAGCTGCACTTTAACTTCCTGTAACCTGAAAACTTGATGCTGACTTTGTATTTTGCTAACAAATTGTAACTTTGTTTCACATTATTATTATTTTTGTCTCTTTGAGCAGATTCTTCTTTCGGAATTCTTTTTCATTTATGGGGTTAAATACAGAGCCAGATTAAGAAATGGCAGCTGTTCACCGCTGCCTCCCACTACAATACAAAATGGCGGCAGCAGCAGAAAATCTGAGGGAAGCACAGCACGGGGGAACAAGGTAGAAAAACAGCATGTAGAATAAAAAAAAACAGCTACCTGTGCCTCCATGTCTGCATCGCGAAAACCTCACCGCACGCCACTCAAAAGCAGCCACTCCAGAGAAAGAATCGGTCCCGCCGAGGCGCGGAGCCTGAAAGAGTTGCAGCCATCTTGTGGTGTCTCAAGCCACGCCCCCGTCCGCCAAAATATAAATCCGGCCCAAAATGCACAACGCCTTCGGCATAATGCATCACTGAGCAATTGTGTCAGGCATTTGCATTTACATATACCTTTAGAGATTTATTTCTGGAAGCTTTGCCAGTGCACTTACATTTTGCTGCCCGTGGACAGCAATGGATAGGTGCATGGCTGGTGCCTACCCTTGATAGAGTGAGAAAGACATATCAGTGCATTTTATGTACATTTCATTTTTCCACACTCTGATAGATTTGTTTTGCAAATATTCAAATGTATAGTCTCCTATTAATCCCATCCTGTGGCTGACTACAGGGAAGTATTTACTCTCTCTCTCTCCCTAATGGAGCCTGATCTACTCTTGGTTTAGGGTATGATAGTACCACTAGTTATGTTCTTCTGGTTATTAGAAGTTTGCAGCACTCTGACTATTTGCAGTGATACTTGGGGGTGTAGCATTCACAATCTGATTTTTGACGCAAATACTTACATAGTTACAAAATGTAAATACTTTATGCTAATGAATTTGTTACTCTTATGTACCTGATTTATTGACATATATATTACTTCGAGAATATGTATTTATTTTTAGTGCTCTCATGATACTGTCCCTGAAACCTCTACAAAAAATATTTGGCAAGTGTAAGGAAATGATTAGGGATCTCTGATTTAGAAAATGGTCACTAACTGGTTTGGGCATTGTTGTTGGCAGAAACATGTCAACCTAGGGATGTGGTACTGGTCAAGGTACTAATCGAAAGGTTATTGATGCAGAGAAGCTGATCAGGGCATATCACAAAGGCTAGGCTGATGCCCCCACTTTACCAATTTATAATGTCAGGAGGCTGCTTGATGTGCAAGGGGACTAGGGTATTGTGATGCTCTACTGATGTAATTAATCTGTATTAACCCTGAAGCCACAGCTGTGGATGGAATTGTCAGTGTAATCGGTTTAACTATTGACTATGAACTATTTTCGGAATTCTGGGAAACATTTGTGCACAGGGTTGTATTTGTTGCACTAGTTTCATGATGAATCTGGACTCATCATGAAAATCACTGGTCACATAAAACTAACATGGCCCTAAAGTATTGCTACTTACTACTAACAGAGCCTACAGAACAAAATAATACAATATTAGAAACTAATTTCATGCTTTTTACATAGTGCTTAAGGGTAAATGGCTTAATTTGAGCTTGTCCAAGATGACACTGTTTTCGAATGTCCGCTTTGTCTCAACTTTCGAATAATGTAAGCACCTTCAAGTGGCTACAAGCATGATAACCAGGACAACCAATATTGGTGTTCTAACCTAAAGGGATTGGTTTTCCTGCTGGCATGGCTGTAGCTCCACGTATTCTACATAAACACCCCAGAAGTTAGTCGTGTACCCTAATGTAGGAGTACAGTTATATATCAAATGACATAGAACTGTTTGTTTTCTTTCTGACACATATGTCAACTGTGATATCAACAGTTTAGTTAAGACATAGAAAAAGTCACAGAATGGAATTGAGGAAAAGTGCTTGTCACTGAATGTTTTTTTGGTCAATATGGTTCTTAAGGCCGAAGTTAGGGTTTTTTGGTATGTAGTTGCACTCAAAGTGGGGGAATTCAACAGACTTTAATAGGAGCTCTCCATCCCAACTCAGAATACGTCCAGGCTGGTGCTGGAAGGAATGCTGCAGCATGCTCATTTTAATGCGTGCTCAACTTAAGTCATTGGTTGTCCAAAGAAACAGGGATTCTCAAATGATTCACCTGTCAAGCCACATTAAGATATTACCTAAATGATGGGGAATGTAGAACGCTCATAAGAAATACATCTGGACTCATCATTAATGTATTGCACTAGGCACAGACAAGAGCCATTTATGCCTGGAATGGGGTGCTACGTGTCAACCAAAGGAAGAGTAAAGATCTAAGGCACCTGAATTCTCTAGACTACTTTTCATGAATGTGAGACAGAATGCTAAAATATTAAATGTTATCAGATGAAACACTTATTTCCTCATCATATTGATGACATTAGAACTTGAAGTGTCTTGCATGTGGGTTGTTAAATCTGGTCACACACAAAGACATTTTTGAAGGATGGCATATAATCAGCCGCGGCTGGTAGTGGGAGTACCGGCAGGGCGGTTACGTGGGGAGGGGCAGGGTGGGGGTAGTAATGTATGGATTACGGAGTTTAACAGGTAAGTAAACATAAATAAATAGAACTAATTTCGTTGCGTGCACTGCATCGCATTTGGTGATGGAGTGCACGCAACAACATTTATTTTCCGTTTTGGAAGATTTTTTATGACTCCCTCCAGCTCATCTTTTGTGAAGGGCCTTGCCATGGTCATTTTCTCGATATCCGAGAGTAGCGGTAATTCATTCCCTTGAACGGTACCTCTCAGGGATGTAATATCAACAATCTGTTGTTGGCCATATATAGACCTATAATGTTGTAACATTATATCACCTATTTTTACTGGGTCATCAATACGGGACGGAGTTGAAGGACATTTGGAGGACATAGTGGAGAAGTGTGGCTCAATGATTAGAGCGGCAGACCCTGATACAGAAGTCTAGCCCGGGACCAGGGTTCAATTCCCCACCTCGGCAGGTCTTGGGCTCAAAATTCCACGGACCTGATAATTCTCGCCTCGGTGCCTATTCCAATCACGGGGTCCCACTCTGCAACTCTGGGCAATAGCTTGCTTAATCTCCACAACGGCCCCCACAATGCTACGGATGCCTGGCCTCCACCTTGGGGGTGCCCAGGAGTGGACGCCTCACAGGGAAAGCCAGGATGGGTTCCACAGCGGTATTCGTACAAGCGCCTTGAGACCCTTGCGGGTGAGTAGTGCGCTATACAAGTATCAATTTACATTTACATTTACATTTTAAAGCATTTATCTGGTTAGTGGCAGCCTATTCCCTTGCCTGCCAGACAAGAAACCTACCCATATAATTACTTTCTTCATAAATGTTTTGTCTTTGATGCTTGTAGAAGGATTTGCTCTTAAGATAGTATCTTTCACTAAGATCCCGTTTAGCCTAATCAAGCTGCCGCTGGTTGGTAACTGTGGGGCTGCTAAGAAATGCGTCTAGAGACCTTTGAACTGTCTGCTCTAGAGATCGCTTTTCTTCCTTGGCTTTCCTGAGAATTTAAGCATCTTTTCCAATGACCAGCCCCTGAATAAAGGCCTTGAGTGAGTCCCAGATCACGTTTAAAGGCGTATATTCATGGTTTCGACTAAGGAATACCCTATTCTCGGTTTCAATAAAAAGCAAACAATTCTCTTCTGATAGAGATTGCCTACTTAGCATCCATCTTTTAGGGGTCCTAATATAAACCCCTAACTATAACTTAATAAATCAGCATTGCATGGTCTGAGAATCCATTTGGAAGGAATCTCTACTAGCTGAAACTCTGTCTCCTAGAAATAAGAAAGAAATTGATACGTGATGAGGTATGAAATCTGCCTCACAGACAAGTATAAGCGATCTCTAGTTGGAAATGCCACCCTCCAAGGATTCAATATGTCTAGAGTCACGCCATAGTTTTGTATATTTATTAACGTTTTCAGTTTCAGATGTTTTTTGGACAGAACATATGTTGTATTTAGCCTGTCTTCTTTCTACCTCTGGGGATTTCATGGTCACTCACATGATGTCACCACTAGAACCTTGGGTGACATCATGGAGTGTTTGGGGCTTAGCCTGGTGACAACTGGCAGTTGGAACCAGGCAGGCTGAGTGGCAAGCTAGTCACTCCTGGTGGGTCTTCTCTGTAACTTAACTTACCATCTGTACTTTCATATGGATATGTACACACAAGCTAATTTTATCTATTTGGGATGTGTTTGTAACTCCATCTGTGGAATGGATGCTATGTGTACTTTCATATGGATGTGTACACACAAGCTAATTTTATCTATTATATTTCCATCTTGTTGATTTCCCTAAAGAAAGGAGATGTGTTTTATTTAGCCTGTCTTCTTTCTACCTCTGGGGATTTCATGGTCACTCACATGATGTCACCACTAGAACCTTGGGTGACATCATGTAGTGTTTGGGGCTTAGCCTGGTGACAACTGGCAGTTGGAACCAGGCAGGCTGAGCGGCAAGCTAGTCACTCCTGGTGGGTCTTCTCTGTAACTTAACTTACCATCTTGAAGACTTGAATAAAGTAACCTACATGATACCAGGCTCCAGCTTCTATTTACAACAACATAAAATGTAAATCCCTCCCAGGATCAATTCGACGGATGCTTGAATCAGGGATTGAGAGAATTCTTCTGCGGTTTTGGATTATCCCCAACCGGGGCATATATATTGGCAAAAGTTATAAGCCTATGCCCTACGTTACAGGTAACCCAGCACCATCGTCCACTCTGATCATTGGCAAAATTGACAGCTTCCGCCTGAAGTCTTTTACTCAAGAATATCACCGTGCCCTGATGGGATGCTGAAGATGAGGAAAACTCCCTATAGGCTAACCCGGACCTAAATAGGGCAAGTCTGGTAATTTTTCTGCCGGCATATGGATTTCTTGTAATAGAATAGCTGCTGGATTTTCTGTCTTATTCCACGCCTCAATTGCCCTCATTTTCTTTTTATTATTAGGGCCATTAACGTTGAAGGAGGCCACTTTCACAATCTCCTTTCTAGCCATTGATAATAGAGAAGATATTTAGCCGCCTTAACAACATTGAAAGACAGTATACCACAACACTATGGAAAAAATTATGGAGAATAGCCCAATTTGCGAACTGACAGAATGAGAGTCTATTGACATAAAATGGATGTATATGTGTATGGATTTGAATGAATGGTCTTAGTTTTCCCCTAAGCTCCCTTTTCCACCCTTGTGACCCCACCCACCCCTAGCAGCCACTATGGACAGAACGCCGTCTCTGCTCACATCTGACATGCTTCATTCCTCCCCCTTAATTGGCACTATGACTAGGTGCCTAATGCCCCCAGCCTCACAACCCCCCCCCCCCCCCTCTTCCTTTTTCTAAAGGAGAAAACCAACACAAAAAAGGAAGCAAGACAAAAGACACAGAGCAAACCAAAGAACAGGCAAATAGAAAGGAACTATCCAGCCTATTTAGCCTATCACAATTGTCTATAGATAGGTAGCTTACAACCACACAGAGAAACAGAACAGCAGAGCAGCAGAGTAAAGGGATCGGATATAGATAAAAAAATAACCTCTAGTCGAAAAGACTGCAATACAACAATAAATAACATCGAGCCATACCAACCCAACAATATCTGCAGGTCAGAAAAGTCCGAATTTGTTGCAGCAGTTACCAGAACTTCCAGGACACTACCGGTAAAGGAATCTGTCCCTCTTCTCGGATCCCAAAAAACAATAAAGTTTTAAAGATAAGAAGATAAAGGGCACCACCTTTACCTATACCACTAGCTAAACAAAACCAAAAGGCAATAGAAGACAAATCTGCCTCAAACAAATATGCGAAGACAAGCAAACCCCCAAATAGGGATCCAGACCAGCAGACACAAAACATATAAGAAACATTTGAGAGCAAATTGAAAAGTCTAATATTGACATAATGGGCCTTATTTATGAAGCACTTGCGCCGCCGGTGCGCCACTTTTAAAATGGGAAAAAGTGACGCACCGGCGGCGCAAGGCCTTCATAAATAAGGCCCAATATCTTGAGACTGAAAAAAACGTGTAGGCACTTAGAATTTCCCATAGAGATTTGTTGCAATAGTTCCTGTGCTGCCGAAACATCACAACACGTGGAACTTTCCTTTGACAATGGAGTTATCTTTGACCGGAGGATGAAGGGCAACTCTTGAGGTGGCATGATGGTGTGTTTTAATGTATGTGTAAATTTGAATGTTAACTTGGCATCTGTGAAGGGCATGTTGGCAAAGAAACTGCCCTTGATTCACATAGGTCGGTCATAAGTTTGAGTAATTTGCACCTTTGAATACGTTTGCTACTTTTTCACTTTTCAAAAGATCTGAGTGTAAATATTGCTTTAAAAGTGTAACCTACATGTCTCCATCAAGCTTAAGGACCTGGAGGCTCGTTACAAACTGCAAGTGCTATTTACATATGCAATGTATACTTTTGAGTAATTTATACGTGAAATTTACTCTTACACTTATGAGTAACTTTCCACTTGGAGTTGTGAATAGCTAGAGGTAGTATACTCGATTATTTCCATGACAGAAGAAAGGCTAATAAAACAGAAAAATAGTGCCAACATTTAAGTGCATTTGCATAATCTGCGTTTATGTGAGATAATGTGAACTATGCATCTATGCATGAGAGTCCCTTTGCAGAAGGTTTACTTGCTACAGGAAGCTCCAAAGATGCCCACAGCTTCAGTCTGCCATTTTACCCCTGCTTGGTGCTGATATGAATGAAAGGGTGTTGTCATCTGTGTGAGAACATGGATCTCACTCTTTGTATTTGTCAATGAAAATAAACATAAACAAATAAATCCTCTAGCTTTTCTTTATGTCGAGGAAAAAAGAGACATTGCTTTGAACAACAGCCTCCAAAGGAAACCATCAATCCCAGGACCTAATGCAGAGCAGATGGTTTGCATTTATTTTTCATCTGCTGGTTGGATTAAATCTATTTAGCTTCAATCAGGAGGGCCTGGACACATTCACATATTTCACAATAACATTCATCTATCGTTGCGAGCAGCTTTGCAGAGATCCTCCCCTCCACAGCCTGCACACTTGCCATCAAAGTGTAGAGTTTTATTTATAGCCTTTGGCAAACAGCGCAGATCTATCCGCGAGCTGAAGAACGCCTCATTCTCTGATTTATTATGCTACCAAGTGAAGCAGAAATATATCTCGCGCAGCTACTGTGGGCGATGTTAATTGGAGGTATTAATGTTTTGCGCGGCAAAATAAATTATTAAGAGCTGTTGGCGGATTTAGCTGTCAAGAAAATGCATTTTGTAAGTTCCTGAATTCAAGAGCATGTTTTTTATCCAACATTGTTTACGGAGGAACTGTACATTTGCTGGGGGAAATAGACAGATGCTTTTTGTAAATATAAACTTAGCATAAAATGTAAAATTTAAAAAGAGCAAATAGCAAAGTGTGTTCTATATTGGTAAAAAAATAATAATTTCACTAATAAATAAATAATTGAATTGTGATTCGTTCAGGGCCATTGAAATATATTACATGTTCCTCCTTTGATTTATTTTAGACTCCTCACACCTGGTTACCAAACCAAAACAATTTAAGCCTCATCCTCAATAAGTCACAAATCCTAACTTTGGACACACACACAGGTGGTTATGTACAAGCCCATTGTGCCGCTGGTGCGTCACTTTTTTTGACGCACTGGCAGCGCAAAGGTCTTGCCCCTATTTACAAGGCCAGGTAAAGCCACCCTGTGTGACTTTTCATGGCCTTATAAATATGGACCCCTTTCATTCATTACTCGATGGGTGTGTCTATGGGTGTTTCCACGCAACATTCATGGAACTTTACACATTCCTAGATTCACAACATTTTGTAAAACTGGGAATGTGGCAGAATGGAGCAACGGGGAGAAATACTTTTGTTTCTCCTTGTTTATCTGCTACTAAATTGAGAAAAATCGTAATTTTAAGACTTTCGGTATTCACAGAAGGCATTTAGGCGTCCTAAAGTTAGTAGTCCTAACTTTACTACTACTAAATTGAGAAAAATCGTAATTTTAAGACTTTCGGTATTCACAGAAGGCATTTAGGCGTCCTAAAGTTAGTAGTCCTAACTTTACCACTACTAAATTGAGAAAAATCCTAATTTTAAGACTTTCGGTATTCACAGAAGGCATTTAGGAGTCCTAAAGTTAGTAGTCCTAACTTCTGTGAATACCGAAATGAGTAAGTTCATTCTGTGAATACCAAAAGTAGTAAGTGCATTCTGTGAATGCCAAAAGTAGTAAGTTCATTCTGTGAATCGGGCCCATATTCATTTGTGGTAGGCACGGGGAGACAAATCGATTTGCCTGGAATCACATGAGTTTGAGCTGATGCCAAGATTCAAACGTAGATCCCCAGCTCTAAAGTTCGCAATTCTAGAACTTGTGGCGGGAGGTGTGTCTAAAAGTGTATGTCGGTGCTGGCTATCAATGAGAGAGACCTGTGCATTTTTCAAATGGGTGGTGAAAAAATATGAGTATGTTGCTGGAGATGTGGGCCGCCATGCCACCAATGTACTTACCGGGGGAGGGGAAACACAAATTATTCCGCAACTTTCTTTCTGCATATCATCACTCCGCATACTTTCATTACGAAAGTACCATGACTCCGCAATGCCATTATAACGCATAACATTACATTTTATATGCTTTTACCACGCATACATTTACAACGAAATTCGTTGTAAATGCATGAATGGTAAAAGCATGTTTTTTTATGTTTGGATAAGGTAAGTATGGGTATAGGGGTATATGTTTTGGGGTACTGAGGTATATGTTTTGGGGTATTTGGATATTTTAAGGGTTCAGATATAGTTTTGGGTTATGGGGTACAGGGGTAGTTTTAGGGTTTAGGGATAGGTATGTGTTTTGGGGTACAGGGGTATTTTTAGGGTTCAGGGTTAGGTTTGGGTTTTGGGGTATAGGGGTATTTTTTGGGTTCAGTGGAAGGTTTGGGTTTTGGGGTACAGGGGTATTTTAAGGGTTCAGGGCTAGGTTTGGGTTTTGGGGTACAGGGGTATTTTTAGGGTTGAGGGCTAGGTTTGGGTTTTGGGGTACAGGGGTATTTTAGGGTTCAGGGGTAGGTTTTGGTTTTGGGGTACAGGGTTATTTTTAGGGTTCAGGGCTAGGTTGGGGTTTTGGGGTACAGGGGTATTTTTAGGGTTATGGGGTAGATTTGGGTTTTGGGGTACAGGGGTATTTTAAGGGTTCAGGGCTAGGTTTGGGTTTTGAGTTACAGGGGTATTTTAGGGATCAGGGGTAGGTTTGGGTTTTGGGGTACAGTGGTATTTTTTGGGGTTCAGGGCTAGGTTTTTGTTGTGGGGTACATGGGTATTTATAGAGTTCAGGGCTAGGTTTGGGTTTTTGGGTACAGGGGTATTTTTAGGGTTTAGGGATAGGTTTGGGTTTTGGGGTACAGGGTATATTTATAGGGTTAAGATGTGTTAGTGTTTAAGGGTGTTGGGGTATTTTAAGGGGTAAGGGTGGGTTATGATTATGGGGTGCAGGGGTATTTAAAGGAAGCAGGGTGGGATTAGCACACAATATGAGACACGGCATGAAGGGTGGAACGTACCACATGCCCCCAGCATTTGTCACGCCCCCAGCACACGCCCACAGCACAACGCACACACGCCCACAAGGGACTACTTTTCTGGCATGGTTCTTTTACCTTTTAAATATATATGGTGGGCATCTGCATAGCCTATGTCCTTCTGCCGCAACTGCCCTTTCCAACGCTGTATTGGGTGTTGTGATTGGTGCTGTGGTTCCTGAGATTACCCGCCTCAAAGGTTTGGGCTCTCTCTTTATTATATTAGTATAGATTACAAATAACCTTAAATTGGGCACAGGTATGAATGTTGAGGATGGTCTCTAAAGAATTGTAATTTAAAATCTTCTTTAATCGTAAAGTTGGATTTTAAGTCAACATTTTGAAAATGGCACTTTTAGAAAGTTGGCAGTTTCTTGTACCGACTATTTGGTACCTGCAGCCTGTATTCTGGTACACATTACTAGGTGTAATTGGCAATTGGTCTTTGTGTATTGATACCAGACAGTGAGAAAAAAAAGGGGAATAGGTTTTGGTAGGATGGGCATCTCTGTATTAGTAGGGGGCAGGACCTGTAATCTACTACACTTTCATATCACAAAGAGTCTGCCTCAGCACACTCACAAAGGGGTTTCACAATAGTCTTTTGTGCTCCTAGGCAAGCTGAGGTGATGGCAGAGAGGCAGGAAATTCCAGAGACCTTTGTAGGGGGAGGACTCTAGTTCAATGTCTACACCAGGTACAAATAGTGGACCTTCAGACCCATCTCTTCAGATCACTTCTGGACCTGTGGACATAACAGGCTTCTTCATTGTCAGCGCATCCCCACACTCATCTCATCACAACACGATGCAGCCAGCTATCAAATCTGACCCATTTTGACGCAGTTTGTCCTCAACACTTCTCAGTGCAAGTCCTTGGAAGCACCAGTGTCTTCATCGACACCGATGTTGCAGACACGGCCCACTGTGATGCTTCTTGTCCCCTGCTCCGGCACAGCGCAAGTCTGCGCAAACCCAAACAGCTCCTTCGGTGATGACGCAGGACTGCACATTGCAGCTCATCCTTGATGGTCCTCGACTCTGCCACTAGGTAATGGAGCTGAACTCCAGCCCTCTCATTACAGCTTCTCGTCAATGGCTCATTGACATCAGCCCGCATATCTTGATGACAGACTTTGCATATCGACGTCCAGTCCATAAGGTTCTTTTTCAGTGGACTCAACTCAGTCATGTATACAGCTGTGCACCTTCGCAGTTGGCCTGAGATTGTGAACTGGACCCAGTGACCCGATAACCGATGTTGTCACAATTTGCTTCTCAGTCCTTGATTTTAACAAGCCTTTATCATTATGCAAATCGGGGCATACTAATTGGATTTTTCTTGTTTTGGACTCAAATAATTTACAAATTGTACTCTAGTTCTTTTAATTGGTTTGGGACTTTTCTTGTGTTGTGTTTTTACTTTATTTATGTCTGAAGTGCTGCATAATTACTTCACATATTGCCCCTACGTTAAGCCTTACTGCTTTTCTGCCAAGCTACCAGATGGTTGAAGATAGGTTAATCTGGGAGTTGCTTGTGTTTCACCCTGACAAGAATTGTGGTTGCTGCTTGAGCAGCATTTCAAACCCCGCAAACAGCAACTCAATTTCCTACATTGGTGTTCAGTGGTGTGATTCAATACTTGTTTGTGCACTGCTATACAGTGATGCTGTGTAACACTAAAATCTCAGATATATACTTCAATACAATTTTGAGTTTATTTTAAATTATATTTCATTGACTCTTTCGCTTTTTCCAAATTCTCCATCATTCTACCTTGCTGACTAAGCCTGTGTCTACACATGCAAGGATAGAATTTGAGCTTGCCAACCTGGATAACTAGACTGTTGTTGAGCTTAAAGAATTCTGTAAGGAGAAGGGACTTTCAGCCAAGAGGAACATCAGAAAGTAGAAGCTTCAAAAGACTATGCAGGCCTGGGCAGAAGTTTATCAATCAATGAAAACAGCAGTGGCCCAGGAGATGAAAGATGATCTGGAGGGACAAGAAAAGGACCTGGGCACAGGTCTCCATTTGGAGCATCCAGGAGGAGGGACAATATGCCCACAGGAGTGGTACCCCCTCCAAGGCTAGGGAGCAGTATATCTTCCAATAGCCAGTCCCCAGAGGAGCTGAGGACAGGAAGACTGAGCGACAGCTCAAACTGCAGCTGGCCAAACTCATATTGGAAACGGTTGAGGCAGAGCAGAAAAAGGCTGCAGCTGAGAGTGCCTTAGCTGAAAAGAAAAGAAACTGGCCAAGGAGGCAAAACTTGCTTTGGAGCAAGTGGCTCATGAAAGTAGCCTTAAAGAGCAGGAACTCATGGTAAAGCAAATGAATTCCAGCAAAGATGGTAGCAGTTAGTTTGTAGTGTCCAATGGATATAAAACAGTCAACATTCCTAAAGGCCTGGTGCTTGGCTATGTGATAGGGATTGACATTGACAATAAGTTCTCAGCCTTTGCGGTAGCCGTAGGGATACATAGGCTTTCTGAAGAGCATTGGGGTGCGAGTCTTTGGAAGCATATACCTAGAGTGAGGAGAGGCACCCTGCTTGCACTAGAGACAGGAGACCGGATGACGTATGCCTATCTGAAAGCCATTGTTGATGCCAAGTTTATAATCACCCTGGAGAAGTACCACAAGAGTTTTTGGGACTGTTAGGAACAGCAAACCCAGTTTTGAGTGATTTTCCTTTATTATTTCAGTAAGGCACTTAATGGTTGGGTGTGGGGCAGCAAAGTGATTGTTTTTTACTGGGTTGTACAATTTTGCTTTGAGAGATCACATGGTCAGTACATGTTTTGTTGAGCTGCACCAGCACCTGGTTGATGGCAAGCTCACTGATCTCAGAGAGCTGGCAAAGGAGAGTCAGCACCAGAGTGACCAAGAAGGTACTTGGAGAGGATCACCAAACGCATGACAGGGTCCCCACCAGAAGAAAGACGGGGAAATGAAAAAAAAGGAGTTCTCTAAAGATCTCACAAAAAGTTCCATGGAGCAGGATTCCCAATCCCCACTTGAGAAGAATGGGTTCCCTGATCATAGGTCCTCAGTGAAGTTCACATGTAAGTGCTATGAGTGCCATAAGGATGCGCCCTTCAAGGGTGGTGTTAAGTGTCCCAAGAGGGCACAGCACCCCAGTGGTGGGAAGACAGCAGGGCAGACTAGCATAAAACAGGGGGAGGTGATCACCCCAGTTAGTATGGGGGAACTGTGAAGGTTACCCTAGTGTCCCTCAGTGCTGGAGAGATGATGCCAAAGGCCGACTGACCTTGGAACACTAACAAGTACTGTCAGTGGATCGCCATCAGTGGTCAGCAGTTGGTGACAGAAGCCAGTATGACTACCGCCGGATGCCATCTGTTGTCCTTAGATCAGGTTCTCTCAAGTTTCCCACCAGGTTATAGTATCTGACAATCACACCCTTTACCCAGTGGCTCTGGTTCCCTTTGGATTGGGGTATGGGTCTCAGGATCCTTAATGGTAGCTGTGATCCTTGCCTGTGGACTGTCTACCCGGAAATGACAAGGAGCACTCTGGTACAGTCCCACCTAGAGATGTTGGATTTGCCTTACTGGGTGTGCCTGACCACACAGTCCATGGCTGCCCGAGAGGGTATTCAAGATGCCCGGGACCTAAAAAATGGCCCAGCTGCCTGCCAAAAGGAGGAAGAGCAAGGGGCATGGGAAATCAGCTCCTGAAATTCCAACGGGCTGGGATACGGCTGAATCCGAGGGTAATGCAGCCCTGGGAAACCAACCTGAACTAGCCAGTTGGCAGGAGGTTGGAGGAGTTCTGCAGAGTGCAGAAGGAGTGCCCCATTCTGGAGGGCCTACAGCAATAGGCCCAGGCAGCTAGCGACACCTCTGATGATCACCTGATTTACTGGGAGAATGGTTTCCTGTTCAGAAAGCCTAAGGTTCCTAAGCCTGATACAACCTATGTGTTAGTTGTCCCCCTCCGCTATAGGACCATCTTACTAGAGATGGCTCATGATGTTCCTCTCGAAAGTCACCTAGAGAAGGACAAGACCTTTGGTGGGCTTGTCACCAACTAATAATGGTCTTGGTGGAAGGTGACTTTATGTGCATTTTGCAGGTCATGTCTCACCTGCCAGGCCAGTGGCAAGTCAGGACGAAAACGCAAAGCTCCCCTGGTTCCCCTTCCATTTGCTCACCTCCCCTCTTGAAAGGGTGGGCATCAACATTATTGGGCATTGGATTCCGAAACAGCCCTGGGCAACAGGTTCATCCTGGTCATGGTGGACCATGCCACCCAGTACCCAGATGCTATACCTCTGATGACAGTTGTGACCCTGCAGTAGCCAGGGCACTGATAGGGATATTTATCCATGTGGGGTTCCTTAAGGAGGTAGTTTATGACTAGGGTACTAACTTCATGTAATCATACATGAAGTCCATGTGGGATAAAAGTGTAGAGTTGCTAAGACATTCCCACACTCTATCATCCCTAGACCAATGAGCTTGTGGAACGATTCAACATGACTCTGCAAGGCATGATAATGGGCCTATCAGAGCCCTTGAGGCAGAAGTGTGATGGCCTCTTGCCATGGCTGCTGTCTGCATATAGGGAGGTACCATAGAAGGAGTTTAGGTTTAGCCCCTTTAAACTTCTGTAGAGACATCAAGTCAGAGGGCCTCACAGCCTGGTAAAGGAGGCTTGGTAGCAAAGTCCAGAGAAAGCTCCTCAGCATGTGGTCAGGTAAATGCTGACCCTCTGCACTCATTCGAAGCGCTTCTGGAAGAAAGCAAACAATAATCATTATGGGATGGGCTGTTAACACCACTCCTCCTGCAGAGTTTGCAGAAATTGCAAACTCCGTGCTCCTCTGGGGGCCGGAGTTCAGGAAAAAACATAGATTCCGCCACATGGCAGAGTCTGCCCTCTCAGCCCACTCCTACATCCTAGCAAAAACAGAGGAAACTACAGAAAGAGGGCGAAAACCATGTTCAACCAATGTATTGCTGTGAACGATATTTCCGCACGACAAGATGATCACAAACATTCAAAATATGTTAGTATGTTTTGGTAAATATAACAAGTGGTTTCCTTCTTAATCCGTGTAGAAATGTACAATGGAAGAGACGTGAACAATCATGGGTGGACCCATGATATTTATAGCAATACATTTGCATGGATGTTTGGGACTAAAACTGAAACTCATGGGAGGTCGTACAGTGCGTAATGGTTTATCGACCATAGAACAAGCCAAACAATCCCTTACAAGCCTTTCAACAGTCAAATTACCTCTAGGTCACCGAAATAATATTTCCAGTGCACTTATTTCTAACTTTTCCAAAAAACCTTCATGACATAGATCTATAAACATTCTATGTAACACACCAGAAAGAATAAACCTGTCACCTCTGAAAAGAGTTCCATTGTCCACAGTTAACAAAGACCTGACTTCCCAAAAAGGTCTGATCTGCACATTCAAAATGTCCTTCTTTAGTCAACCATCCAAAATGTTTGACTTAATCTCTGGTAACACATTATCATTCTTCTATTCCATTCCCCGTTCATCATTGTTAATTGCTGAAGAGACATTACAGTGTACCAAGTCTACTTGAAATCCACTCCACACCTGTAGGAAATGGCACGTTCTGGTTGGGGGAGGAGAGGCTCTATCCAGGCAGAACCTTCCACTATTTTCAGGAGTGGGTGATTACGCTCACTGTATAACCTGCGCTCACCCTTGGATATCTTGGCACTGAGCAGTCAGGCTTATCCCAGAGGCAATGCGTAAAGCATTGGCACATCACTCTCACACAATAAATACACTGAGCATCACAAAAGAGACTTCACAAGTGGTGTATGTAAATACAATTTGTATGCGACACATTATCTAAAAACAACATGAACATCATGTATTTCTGCCTATAAATCTCATTCGGAAATATCACTAGCAGTACTAGGCCCAACCATGTTAAAATGACATCAGTAATATGCACACTCCGGAAATATACTATTTTACCCACCAGCACCCTTATGAGGTGAAAAATGTTATCAGAACAAGGCCCACCCTGACATTTATTGTAATTCAATACCACCTAGTTATAAGGGGCACCTCATATCACAACAATATCAGAAACATGTACACACAAAAATTACAACACTTTTAAACAGAACCTTGAGCCAAGGCTGCACAGGTAAAAGAAAGCAATGTCAATCAAAGTATACTATTCTTTTGGCAATATATCAACGTGTAAAGCAACACCACTTTACCGTGTTATTAAACACAGGCAGTCACTCCCATACACTCAGCACCGATACGTGGTACCAAGAATATCAGGCAGGTCCATATGGTGCACACTCACACACACACACAGCACAACAAAGGGGTGCAACTGATATCCGACAGGTCATTTGATACTGTACATTCAGACCCCGTGGCCCCACCCAACCCTCCTCCATCCTTGATCTAAATCCGTCTACCCTTCCCCCTGACACTAAGCTGATTGCTGCCAGATTCTGACTTAGTCTTGGGCCATAGCGAATAGGTCGGTATAGGCAGCAGGACTAATTTGGCGGAATTCAACAAATGGGGATTTGGACACTACACTGGACGTTCACCCAGGGTATGCGGAGCAGAAGAAGGCTGAGGACAATAGTCACTCAATCAAAGGATTCCACACTATGCCTTCTGGCGCCAGCCCAGTTCTGCAAAGAATGGGGGTCATGCAGTCTCTCGACCCACTTCTGATTGCTTTCAGAAGCGATTTATAACCCTGTGCATTACTCTTACAGCACAGGCATGAGGCAGGCAATACTACCTGGCAACACAAAGTCGTCGAGGCTGGGTGGGGAGAGGGCAGTTGGTCCGCCCGACTGAGGGCACAAAAGGAGCACTCGATGAATGGGGGATAAAGCAGGGGAGCATCTTGGAAGAAAGAGGTACCCCAACAGACACACGCCAATCAAAGTGGCCCTGGAATATGGGCACCATGGAACTTGAATCCGCTATTCTGCACATCCCTGGAATTGAGGCACAATGTCTGGTGCTCATTGGCATGCGTAGAACCCGAGAGTTCTGGTCACCCACAATGCAATCACAAACTCAGCACCTCCCTGAAAATGAGGCATAACGTCTTTTGCGCGTTAAGCTGTGTTGCACCAGAATATTTCGATCACACACAATGAAGTGTTGAAAATACTTTACTCATCTGAAAATGAGGCATAACATCTGGTGCGAGTTAATCTGAATCGCACCAGGCAATTCCCGTGACACACACCGAAGAGTTGCAAATTCAGTAACTCCACAAAAATGAGGGACAATGTCTGGTGCGCATTGAGACAGGCACAAATTCAGCACTGCTGCACAAGGCAGAATGAGGTACTACTATGACGATGCCCTCACCTCAGAGGGTTGGAGCCTGTGAATCAGACACTGCACACATGAGCATGCAGTCGGGTGTTACACAAGAGACATGCGGCACGGCAGAAGAAGAGGCCATGCAGGGTCCTGCAACCGGTGAATCCGCTCACCACCAACAAGACATTTATGTGTGTAGAGGACTCATGATGCAGGGGCCACACACCTTAGATGTGAGCAGTACTTTTGGGGCAATGCGCCAGGCAATACGGTCTCCAGGCACAATACTTAGTTCACATGACTAGGTGTAATTGGCAATTGGTCTTTGTGTATTGCTCCAAGACAGTGAGAAAAAAAGGGGAATAGGTTTTGGAAGTGTGGATATGCAAGTGTGGTAGATTACAGGTCCTGCCCCCTACTAATACAGAGATGCCCATCCTACCAAAACCTATTCCCCTTTCTCACTGTCTGGGAGCAATACACAAATACCAATTGCCAATTACACCTAGTCATGCGAACTAAGGCTAGCTCATACAGCCCTACCAACTGGAATCCAGCAGACGATGTGGGCACTTAAGAGGGCAATGCTCTCCAGGTGTCACAGGTGTTCCGGTCCTCGGAAGCTCGTTTCTGTTCCAGGGAAGACATGGCTTGGCAGTTCGGGCTGGACTGTTCCCATGAGGCACAGGGTCAGACTGATTTGCATATAGCCATGTCTGAACTGGGGTGGCAGAGTGGGCTAAAGAACGGTGATTGATTAAACTCAGATCTTTTGACTGGGTGTGAATGTTTGATTGATTCAGATACTCCGTCCATCACCACCCCCTTTTGTACCGCTTTTGGCTGCCATAAGTGTGGCAGGGTATGCTCAGACGTGAGTCCCTTGCTCACTTTGCCACTGGATTCAAGCAAGCCGGGCTGAAGACGGCTGGAATGCCAGAAACCGGTCCTCGGAAGCTTGTTTCCGGTCCAGGGAAGGCATTGCTTGACAGTTCGGGCTGGATTGTTCCCATAAGGCACAGGTTCAGACTGATTTGCATATGGCCATGTCTGAACTGGGGTGGCAGAGTGGGCTAAAGAACGGTGATGGATCAAACCCAGATCTTTTGACTGGGTGTGAGTGTTTGATTGGTTCAGATGCTAGGTCCATCACCACCCCCTTTTGTACTGCTTTTGGCTGCCATAAGTGTGGCAGGGTATGCTCAGACGTGAGTCCCTTGCTCACTTTGCCACTGGATTCAAGCAAGCCGGGCTGAAGATGGCTGGAATGCCAGAAACCGGTCCTCTGAAGCTTGTTTCCGGTCCAGGGAAGGCATGGCTTGGCAGTTCGGGCTGGACTGTTCCCATGAGGCACAGGGTCAGACTGATTTGCATATGGCCATGTCTGAACTGGGGTGGCAGAGTGGGCTAAAGAATGGTGATGGATCAAACCCAGATCTTTTGACTGGGTGTGAGTGTTTGATTGGTTCAGATGCTCCGTCCATCACCACACCCTTTTGTACCGCTTTTGGCCGCCATAAGTGTAGCAGGGTATGCTCAGACGCGAGTCCCTTGCTCACTTTGCCACTGGATTCAAGCAAGCCGGGCTGAAGACGGCTGGAATGCCAGAAACCGGTCTTCGGAAACTTGTTTCCGGTACAGGGAAGGCATGGCTTGGCAGTTCGGGCTGGACTTTTCCCATGAGGCACAGGATCAGACTGATTTGCATATGGCCATGTCTGAACTGGGGTGGCAGAGTGGGCTAAAGAACGGTGATGGATCAAACCCAGATCTTTTGACTGGGTGTGAGTATTTGATTGGTTCAGATGCTCCGTCCATCACCACCCCCTTTTGTACCGCTTTTGGCCACCATAAGTGTGGCAGGGTATGCTCAGACATGAGTCCCTTGCTCACTTTGCCACTGGATTCAAGCAAGCCGGGCTGAAGACGGCTGGAATGCCAGAAACCGGTCTTCGAAACTTGTTTCCGGTCCAGGGAAGGCATGGCTTGGCAGTTCGGGCTGGATTGTTCCCATGAGGCACAGGATCAGACTGATTTGCATATGGCCATGTCGGAACTGGGGTGGCAGAGTGGGCTAAAGAACGGTGATGGATCAAACCCAGATCTTTTGACTGGGTGTGAGTGTTTGATTGGTTCAGATGCTCCGTCCATCAACACCCCCTTTTGTACCGCTTTTGGCTGCCAAAAGTGTGGCAGGGTATGCTCAGACATGAGTCCCTTGCTCACTTTGCCACTGGATTCAAGCAAGCCGGGCTGAAGACGGCTGGAATGCCAAAGTCAAAGTCAAAGTTAGTTTATCTGTGTTGGTACTCAACAGAGGACCACAAAAAGAAAATTTACATTTTGCATTTAAAAAAAAAAAAAAAAAGAAAGATTCAATTTTATCAATACAAAGGTAAAAAAGATTTTAAAAATTTGTACAAGTTGTAACAGACAAATTCATTTGGGGGTTGTTTACACAGAGATATAAGTTCTCTTACCATTGTGATTCTACAAGAGCGATAGATAGGATCTAAGAATCTAGTACGGGCTAAGGTTACTTTCAGGTTTGGGCATACAAATAGAACATGCTCTAAAGTCTGATCGCCCCCTGCGCACAATGTACATATTGGAGATCCTCCCGGAGTCCATTTTGAGGTATATGTTGATACGGGTAGGATGCCCAAGCGAAGCATAGCAATTGCCCTCCTTGCGCCATGAGTCAGAGTAAACCCGATATAGGACCGGCTTTGTTTATAGTCTATTGAGTCAGCAAAGGGTTTATAAGTGGCTAGTTTGTTGCAGTGTCGAGAATCCACTTCGTAACTTAATTTTGGGGTGAAGCATTTTAAAAACAATTTTACTTGTGCTGGTGTCCAAGTAAGCAGCAGTTCTGTGTTTATATTTGCTATACGAAATGCTTCAGTCATGTTCTCTAGGAAAATTTGTTTTTTAGCGACAGACCCAAAAGTCTCCTTTTTCAGCAATGTCCTTAAGGTGTTCTCTTTTGCATGTAATAGATTGTAGGCCCACCTGATTACATTTGCGATTGCTACAGCATAGGAGTTTGTGATTTATAGTTCCAGTCTCAATGCTTGGACAGGTACAGCATCTGATACTTTCATAATTTTTCTTAGAATCTTTCCTTCTTTGCGATCCATAAATGCCCATTGTTTTATGGGAATGTACTCTGACGCATAGGATAATACAGGTGGTATTTTTACTTTGTAGATGTTTATCAGTGAGGAAAAATGCCTACTCCCTGTTGCACTATAAAGTCTCAGGAGGGCTGCAGCATGTATGTCAGATTTCCTTTCTAAATTTTTCAACTGCGCTGTATTTTTTTAATTTTTAGAGAGGATCCTTCCAAGGTAGGGATAATCATTGACTTCTTCTATCTTTTCTCCTCCTATCTTCCAGGTATATTTGGCATTTTGTTTCCTCCTCGAGAAAGCTATCACTTTTGTTTTCTTGATGTTTGGAACCAAGTAGTTTTCGTTGGAATACTTATGCAGAATATCCAATGATATTTGTAATCCGAAAGGAGTGAGATCCAACAACACTATATCATCAGCATATAGTAATGCATGTATGCTATGATTAGCAATTTTTGGAGGTAGGCTGGAGCCTAATTGCAGATGGTAACACAAGTCACTTAAGTAGAGGGAGAATAGGATTGGGGCTAGAAGACACCCTTGTTTTAATCCGTTTTCGGTTTTGATTCTTTTTGTAAGACCTTCTTCTCCCCCCATTTGAACTTGACACCAGGTATTGGTGTGTAGGCTTACTATAGATTGTAGCAGTTGTTCGTGTATTCCAAGCCTCCTTAATTTTCTCCATAATGTAGGTCGATCTACCCGATCGAACGCCGTAGAGTAGTCTATAAATGCGGCGTAAACGACCTGGGTTTTTCGGGTTACGTATTTATCATGAATGACCTGGATAACTGCAATATTATCTGTTACCGAATGTTTGGGTCTGAAACCCGCTTGGTACATGGGTATCAGACCTGACGAAAAGGCCCATTCTTTCAAGCGGTGTAATACTTCTGCTGCAAATATTTTTCCCACAGCGCCAATGAGTGCTATTTGGCGGTAATTACTTGCTTGAGTTTTGCTTCCCTTTTTGTGAATGGGGATGATTATGCTTCCCTGCCATGATTGTGGTACCTGGCCTGTGTCAAAGATATAGTTGAAAAGGGGGTATAAAAACTGACTCCATTCCTTCGGGGCGACTTGCAGTACTTTGATCGGGGTCTGATCTGGGCCAGAAGCTCCCGTTTTTCTTGCATTACGTATATTCAGTTCAACCGATATAGCTGTAGTTTTAATTATTGGGCATTTATCTTTTTCTGAGGTATTAACTTCACTACTGTCTGATGATATTGTTATGTTTTCTTTGTAAAGATCTATCAGAAAAGTTTCTCAGTCGTTCGGAAGGACCGGTATTGTTTGTAATTTCTTTTTTGATCCAGTTAGTTTTGCAATCAGGGACCAATATTTGCGCTGATTATATTTGTTCGCTGCTATCTGGATATCGACCCAATTGCGATCTTGTAAAGCTTTTTTATTTCTTTGATTCTTACGTCTCAATTGATTTTTGAATTTATTTATTTCCTTCTTCATATATGGTGTAGGGTTCATATATTGGGCGCGTATAAGTTTATTCAATTTTTTCTTTACTTCAGAGTTCTTTAAGTTACGCGTATTTGTATCTGTCTTCTTGCTGTTACCTACTGCCTCCTTTGTTATCATATTTAGGATGTGGTTTTTATAGTCTTTTATAATGAGTTCAAAGTTTTCAATAGGATTTTCAGAAAGAAGTTTTGTTAGAAATTGAGAGTGATCTATCAATGAAGTAATTTTATCAAGGGTCGAGGAATTCCAGAAGATGCGTCTCTGTTTGCTGTTTATCACTATGTTACTTTTGCGGTAAATGATATGACAGCCTGGTGAGGTTATGGGTATCCAATCTGTGGTTAAATGCATTAGTGCATGGTCACTCTCTTGGCAAAAAAGGTTAAGCAAATACGTAACTGTATCAAATAGGTCCATACTGCTAATAATGTAATCTATAATGGAAAAAGTCCCATTGCCCCGTCGGGTATAATTTGCTGGGATGTCCCCTTCTATGTTACCATTCATTATTATTCCATGCAGGTTAGTCAGTGTTGCTAATAGCAATTTACCTCTTTTATCAATTGATATACCCCCAGGAAATTGCGGAGTTATAGTTTCCATTCCTTCTTCTAAAAATAGTGTAGCCCACTTGTTGATTTCAGAGTTAGAGATTTTACTATTGAAATCACCAGCGATTAAGAAGGATGAATATGGATGGTTTTCTGTTATTTTCACTATCTTTTCCATGATTTCAAGGAATACTATATCATATTTTTTCCCTGGAGGGGCATATACGTTAAAGAGGAGAATTGTCTTTAAAGAGGCCGTACTATATGTTTTTATGGAGATTTTAATGCACTGTAGGTTTTCTAGATTAGTATCTACTATTTCCTGCGCCCATAGATATTCTTCGCTCAATAGAATGGCTAAACCACCTTTAGCGTGTCCTCGTTTAGTTGGTATTGCTAGGATTTCATATACGTAATAATTTTTAAGAGTGATAGGTTCAGTTGCCCATGTTTCTTGTAAGATCAGAATATCTGGCAAATTTCTCATGGCTGTGGACAGTTTGTTCTCAATTCTACCAGCGATATTCCATGATGTGATTTTTAAGCCGGTGCTAAACAGATTGATGTTGAGAGTTCTTAATTTTATTACTATTCAGAGTCTCAGAGACCCAGGCCCAGGACTTTATGCTGTTACTATTATCGAGTTCTTTAGGTGCATGATACCAGACTGCCCTTTGACCTTTATCCACCGAAATCTTTAGATTTTCTTGCCCTGTAGAGTTTGTATCTGAGCACGTATTTTCCAAATCTTGTATCATATCGTAATTTCTCTGGTATGCTTTCAAGTGTGAGTTGGAGAGTGCACGTATTTGAGCATTATACCGAATTGAGTTTTTACTAGCCGTTGGTTCCTCTCTTTCAACCACATCATATCCATGTTTATGTAGTATCTCTTTTTCATTGAGTATAATCCCGGGAAGAATAGACGAGGTTTTTAATGATTCCTGGTTTTTCGATCTTTTGAGATGTTATTATATCGTCACATTTTTCCTTTTCAAAGTTATGTATTATAACTGATTTTTGGAATTTTAGTTTGCGGGTTTTCTTTTTTTGAATCCTTCTTACTGGTTTGTTCCGCCTTCTTTTCTTTCCTTCTGTGTTATTTTCCTGTGCTGTTTTAGCTATCACTTCTTCATTTCCTTGATTTGATATAATGGTAGTATATTTTTCCTGAGTATCTGGTGCAGAATCATTTATAACGTTGTTTAATTCGCTTGATTTTGTAAATATTGGAAAGTGTTTGATTTTTTGGGCGTGTAGTTCCTGGCCTCTCACCCTGTGGACTCCAGCTGGGAGCGTTGGACGGAGCCTGCCGACTGCAGCTCTCGCTCACACCAGCGAGTCCTCAGGGAGGCAGCACCTCGGAACACGGAGAGTTGGTTGATCTTTCCTCGCCCAATATTAGCAGCGCAGGCAGCTGTAAGTGTTTTTCCTTGCACAATAACGGTAGCACTGGCAACTAGTAACAGCTAATCCAAGTGAGTGGCGCCCGCGAAGCGGGTGTCAAGAATTTTATTTCCAAAATTCGCCGGTGGGCGTGTCCGTGGGCATGTCGCCTGGGGGAAGAGGAACCAGCAGATCGGATCAGGGGTTGCTGGTCCTCGCAGTCCCCCGGGCTGGGCGTGTAGTTCCTGGCCTCTCACCCTGTGGACTCCAGCTGGGAGCGTTGGACGGAGCCTGCCGAATGCAGCTCTCGCTCACACCAGCGAGTCCTCGGGGAGGCAGCACCTCGGAACACGGAGAGTTGGTTGATCTTTCCTCGCCCAATATTAGCAGCGCAGGCAGCAGGCAGCTGTAAGTGTTTTTCCTTGCACAATAACGGTAGCACTGGCAACTAGTAACAGCTAATCCAAGTGAATGCCAGAAACCGGTGCTCGGAAGCTTGTTTCCGGTCCAGGGAAGGCATGGCTTGGCAGTTCGGGCTGGACTGTTCCCATGAGGCACAGGGTCAGACTGATTTGCATATGGCCATGTCTGAACTGGGGTGGCAGAGTGTTCTAAAGAATGGTGAGCGATCAAACCAAGATCTTTTGACTGGGTGTGAGTGTTTGATTGGTTCAGATGCTACGTCCATCACCACCCCCTTTTGTACAGCTTTTGGCCGCCATAAGTGTGGCAGGGTATGCTCAGACGTGAGTCCCTTGCTCACTTTGCCTCTGGATTCAAGCAAGCCGGGCCGAAGATGGCTGGAATGCCAGAAACCGGTCCTCGGAAGCTTGTTACCTGTCCAGGGAAGGCATGGCTTGGCAGTTCGGGCTGGACTGTTCCCATGAGGCACAGGGTCAGACTGATTTGCATATGGCCATGTCTGAACTGGGGTGGCAGAGTGGGCTAAAGAACGGTGATGGATCAAACCCAGATCTTTTGACTAGGTGTGAGTATTTGATTGGTTCAGATGCTCCGTCCATCACCACCCCCTTTTGTAATACTTTTTAGAAGTGAAATTTCTAAGCTAATAATGAAAAATCCCTCTTTACCACAGGGGAGGGTTTGTCATTGTGAATCCAATGATAGGAATCATTATGAGGCTGCACTACTGTAAGCATGAAGACATTTCAGCCATTCCCCCATGTTAAACTATGGGAATAGAAAACCTCATAGGTAGTGAAAACACACATGGGCATTCTTTACTTCCTGGGTAGGGAACACACGTGTAATTGTCCTACCTTTCACATACCACCAACTTCACCCCTTAAGACTTACCCCAGGGGTGCCCTAGTAGCAGTGAAAGGTCACACACAGGCCTGGAACAGCAGGCTTGACACATGCTTTAAAACCTCATAGGTACAAGTGTGCACCCACAGGCCTGCAATGGCTGCTTTAAGGCATGTATAAAGACATAAGGATAGCACCCTTTCCAAGTGTGTGTAGAATGGTCTTGTGCACGATCACACTTCATTTACAATGGGAAAGTGCCTAGAACCCTAAGGACACTAAAAGAGGATCATAAAATCCCTGTTCTTGTCCCATGAGAAGAGCCGACCTCCTAGGTAAGAAAAACCCACATAGGAGTTCTTCACTACCTGGGCAGGGAACACCCATGTGTACCTGCCCTGCCTTTCGCCTACCACTTGCTCCACTCCTCAGGGCTTACCCTAGGGATGCTCTAGTAGTAGTGCAAGCCCACTCAGGGTTGGCTAATGAGTTAGAAATGACTACCTGAGCATAGGCATAAATGTGCACCCACAGGCCTGCAATAGAAGGCTTCATACATGTTTGAATGGTTATTCTGGTGGGTCGCACAATCAGTACTGTGTCCCACCATGAGTCAGTGCAGTACCAGCCCTGGGTATGAGGTGAATTTATTTACAGGGCACTCACAGGAGAAGTGTGGCTTAATGGTTAGAACGGCGGACGCTGATGCAGAGGTCTAGCCCGGGACCAGGGTTTAATTCCCCGCCTTGGCGCGTCTTGGGCTCAAAAATTCCACGGACCTGATAATTATCGCCTCGGTTCCTATTCCAATCATGGAGTCAGTCCCACTCTGCAACTCTGGGCAATAGCTTGCTTAATCTCCACAACGGCCCCCACAACGCTAAGGATGCCTGGCCTCCATCTTGGGGGTGCCCAGGAGTGGACGCCTCACAGGGAAAGCCAGGATGGGTTCCACATCGGTATTCGTACAAGTGCCTTGAGACCCTTGCGGGTGAGTAGTGAGCTATACAGGTATCAATTTACATTTAGACCTAAAACAATCAAGTAAGCACTGATTCCTAGCGTGGGTACATTCAGAAAGCGCCCAGAGTCCTAAGGCCACGAAACGAGAATCAACAAAAACCAAGAGGAGGAAAATATATTTTTTTAGGGAAATCCCCTAAGAAGGGCCATGTCCAATAACACCTCACCTTCACATTCTTCCAAATGAATAGGCATGCTTGAAAGAAAAATGTGCTACCTCAACTGTACTTCTGATGCCTTCTTCAATATAGCTGACATGCAAGGTTACATTAAGTGACCCCGGTGACATCAGCAGCGTACCGAGCTAGACACCATTCAGTACCTCAGAGGAAAGGAGATAGCACATCCATGAGTGTTCAAAACACAAGGATTCAAATAACAACAAAATGGAAGCACCATAGGTAAGCAAAAGAATGAGGGCTTACCGTTCTTTTGTTCCAATCAATCTACCAATCTGTTAGACGAGGCAATCACACCCGATATTTCGTAGTGAAGACTCCAGAGTGAAGGCAACAACTAAACAATTAACATAATACATTTGCATTGAAGATCCTCAAAACCGTGGCTCTATTTCACACTAGAAGTCTGCCTCTGAAGTTTGCAGTATTCCCTTCACACACGAGTTCCTGCTCCTCAGGTATACTCATCGCCACTTGTTAAGTCAATAATACTCACATGCTGCAAGAATTGAGTGAGTTTAAGGTGGCAGCTGCCACTACTTCACCACTGGCATCCTTTTTGCAAATGCCCTTGAATGGAATTCCAATTGGTGTTCTAGATTTCATTTCAGATTCCAAAATGTCATAACAACCACAACAGAAAGCCATTGAGTCATTACCACCAATAGCTCTGACAGCACGGATGCCGTTACTAACGGTTGTATACACACAGGCTGTGGTTCATCCTGGGTTCATTTGGAATGCATTTTCCACACTAAGCTGGCATATAACATAGCCAGGTTGTCAACTAATAATCACAAAAAATATATTATTTACAATAATGAGATGAAGATAATAGACTTTTGTTATCGTGCAATGCTATGTGCTCTAAAAGGTTCACATACTGACATAGTACATATGGAGAAAATTGTACATATACAAGAATTCTACAATTGGTGCAAGAGGTGCAAACTGAGGGGCATATTACCAAGGAATAGCGATATTTATTGTAAAATGCGCTTAGCGCATTTTTTTTATCGCTGCCTATCGCTGGATATGTTAGCAGAGAAAACATGCTATTAGCAACATTTTTCTCCATTGTGCTAAAATATCCAGCGATAGCGGCGAAATGCGTGAATATCGCTGAGAATACAGCGATATTCACGCATTAGCGACAAAATGCTCTTAGCCATGTTATCCAACCTCCCATTGGATAACATGGCTAAGAACTGGTCTGCACAGGTATTAGTATTTGGAGATATTCGCGCTTAGCGCAAATATTTCCATCGCTACGCCTGACTTGCTAACGATAGCGAAGTTAGCGACTGCTTTCAGTCGCTAACTGGTTGGGTACGCCCACTTTGCATGTCATTAGCGATAAACATTGCTGACATGCAATGCGGACCCCAAAAAACTCGCTAACGCCTAAAAGCTGTCGCTAACATCAGTTACGAACAGCTTGCTAATAGGGCGATATAATTATCGCCGCTTAGTGGCCGAAAACGGCCGCTAAAGCGGCGATAATTGCCTATCGCCCTGCTTGATAATATGCCCCTGAGTTTTTTCTATGTCTAGGAATACAATAGGAAACTTCCAATGTAATGTTAGACCGCCCTGGGCTCATCTTATCTGCTTTGACATTGTTTTGCTTATTTAAATATATGGAAGATCGTCATCAGGACAATGCAATTTTGATGATCCTCGTGGGTCATACTGAAGGTGTCACACAATCACCAACGCAATATAAAAAAACAATAGGGCCAAAAGTGCATTACATTTTTAGATAGTATAGGATCCCTATGGATGGAAGGCAATGGATGCCAAAACAAACGATCAGAATGCTGAAAGTTCAGCAATAATGATTGCCAGTGTCTGAGTAAGAAGCATTCGAGGCTAATGGTTTGTGGCAAAATTTTAACTTGCTTCAGTGGCTTCGCTTCTACCTGAAATCATCATAACCACCCAGAATTATACAGCATTCCCTCACTAAAACTGGCTGTTTGGCCAAAGATTACAGTTGGAGTCCATCCACTTCTGAGCTTGCTTGTAGTAGTGACATAGGATTGCAGACATCAGTTAAGCACTTCAACCTGCAAGAATTTGAATCTGGGAAAGATAAAAAACGTTTGAACATTGTCAAGAGTGGCAATGGAGTCTCATCACTCAATTGAACATAAATGTCTTTCTCAGAGGAGCCTCTTCCCTTTATGATTTCTCTGATGTCAATTATGACGACGATGTTGGCAAAAAAAAGAGACAAAAAACGTACTCTCTGTTAGTAAAACATGCATGATGCAATTAAATGCCATATATCTTCATTTAGCGGATTAAGTGCTGTTACAAAATGCTACGGAAAGAACACAGATTTTTTTTGTGTGAACCATTCAAGTTTGAAAATGTCAGTTTGTGCACCCTTGACCAGAATTCGCATTAGTGCAGTACCTGATTGTATACCACCTCTATGATGGGCTCAAGACAATGTGGAGCATATGTAAAAGGAGTTAACGCAGCCTTACCTGCACTTTTCCAATGGTTCGGCTGCAGTATTTGTATTGCCATATGTACACGCTGTCGCTAACCTCTGTTAGCTGCAGTTTTTCAGAAAAAACTTCCATAGAAAAGATCGCCACTTCTGTTAGCGATAATGACATGCAAGGGAGGCGTTCACGTGAAAAAGGGCCTTTAACCCTACTTCGCAATATTAACAAAGAAATTCTTGAAGGTAGGAGGACCAACAGAACTGCCTCCAACCGCAGTTAGAGGCAGTTTTTTAAGACCAGAAAATAGCTGGTCTTAAAAATGGAGACAACACTTGGGGCCTCATTTCAGCATAGTTTGATGCTAGACAGCGCTGCAAGCAATGTTGCTGTGCTGCACTGCGACAAAACTACAGGGCAGGAATGCACACCATCAATCAGATAGTGTGCCTTCCTTGGCCTCAGTCAGGAAAAGTGTTGCAGCGCTGTGACAAGACAATATTTCAACACTTTTTACTAAGCCCTTCTTGGAACACCATGGATGTGGTGTATTCAGAGGACAGTGCTCCATGACCCAAGTAATGACATATAAGTCTGGAATCCTGACATATCTGGCTGCACTAAACACACGCATTGCTGTAGTTGTGTCACAAGCATGACGCAACTCGAGCAATGCAGGGGGCCAGACTATACATGTTGTACTGCATCACTTTTACGCCTGCCATCAGGCAGGTGTAAGGTACTGACGCAGTGCCATCCTACAGCTGTTGCAGTGAAATATAATGGATTTCAATGTGGCACTCCTATGAGGCCTTGTCATGTGGGAACGCACACCCTGCATACATCATTCCTGATCCAGGTATGATGTGGCACAGGGCTTCACAAGATCATGCAGATGCCTACATGCGTCACTTTGCAAATACAGCACAACATGGTGCTAGATTTTGCTTGGTCTTTTCTTGAGGGCTGCCAGGGTGTCAGCTCAGTTGGCGATCCATCGTTGGTGGTTGCGCGCTGCAGTGTTATTGCCTGTAAACATTGGCAGAGTGGTGAAGCAGAGAGAGTTGATGAGAAGTTCTTCAGTGGCCTTGATCCAGCTGCGATGGGGGGGGGGTGATGGCAGTGGTGTACGGTGGGCATGGTGAAGACATGATGTATACAATGTATGCAGTCCACGAGAGTCCGGTGGTGTGGCTGTAGTTGAAGTTACAACTGGCGGAGATGTGCGCTACCGTGTGTCTTGCTATGTGGCTTGCTGCAGTGACTTGCTGCTTGAGTCTGATGTTGGCAAGCTTCCTAAGGAAGGGGTGGTGTTCTGGTCACTGGGGTTGTTCAGGTAGAAGTAACATTTGTGGAGTAGGATATTGTTGGTAGATGGGAGAGCCTAGGGTGCAATGAGGTCTACAATGGTATTGGAGAATGGGGGTCCATGGCCTGGGGGGCCAGCAGATGAGGGTGCCGTAGAGAATGGGGTTGGTCCGGATCTGGAAGTTGACGTGTTCCATGGTCACATTGGGTCATTAGAGTGCGTAGTTCGTCAGAGTGTGCTTCTGTAGGTGATGGCAATACCTCCTCCTGGATGGTCAGGGTGGTCCTTGTGGATGAGTTAGTAGCCGTCAGTGATGGCGATAGCGATGTCTGGTAAAGAGCAGAGGTTGGTCCTGTCAGGCGATGTGCCGTCCAGGCTTGATGGCGAGGAGGGTTCTGGCATCATAGCGGTGGAGTGACCGAGAGGAAGGGGCGTTGGTGCTGAGCGTAGTCCAGGGGCAGATGGATGCAGACAGGCTTTCCTTTGGCACGGGAGGTGTCCATTACAATGCAGGCATTACATCGTAATGCCTTGACAACGCAACTACAACGCAGGTGCCTTTACATTGCATTCCATTCCAACGCATTGTCAGGTTAGTAATGGTGTTTTTTCAGTTTTAGGGTGGGTATGGGTTTCGGGGGTCAAAGTTTAAATTTAGGGTGTATTATGGGGTAAAATATTAAATTTGGGGGTTGTTTTGGGGTCAAATATGAACTTTAGGGTGTGTTTTGGGGGGGGGTCAAAGATGAATTTTTGGGTCCAGGATGTGTTTTGGGGGCAAGGGTTAGTTTTAGCCTGGTGCTCACTGAAGTGGTAATAGTAATGTTTTCATCTCCGCTATCCAGCACTTTCCCTACTGTTGCAATATGAGTATATATGAATGCATTGTAATGGAATGCGAAGTAATGGTATGCGTTGCAACATCATATATACCTTTGGCACACCAGTGGTACGCCTGCTGCGCATGGTCACACAGCGCCCGCCATAGAGAAGTGCATTGGGGGACTGGAAAGCTGGGAGGAGGGAAAGACCGGAAAGGACACTGGATGAGGCAGGGACACTGGGGTGTGTGTGTGAGCGGGTGTTGCAAATATTTAAATGAAAGACATCTTACCTCCAGGCCGTGTCCCATGTCCTCATTGCTTCTGCTCGCCTGGGTCTGCTTGAAAGCAGTGCGGTGTGCTCTTCCATCATTACGGATGAGCCACCACTGGGGGTGTGCCACACCAGGTGCTATACCTGGGCGACTCGACCCCCGGTCCTCCTTTGCTACGCGTACCACCTTCGCGTTACCTGAACATTGACACTGTGGCAGAATCAGCTGCACTCCCTCCAAATCTGTGACTCAGCCAGCAGGAGTCTCAGCTAGGTGGGATTTCACAAGCCTGGGTACAGCAATCACCGCCAAATCTGCTGGAAAACCTCCTGATGCAGGGGATGCAGCAGGGCACTCTTAGGCATAAAGTTGGAGCGCACCTGCCACACAAGTTCAGAGCAGCTCAAGGGACTCACCCTCCACAGTGTCCGGCCACGCAATTTTATCTGGCCTGTGATGCGAGACGATTCAGAAAAGGGGGTGGTGATGAACAGAGTGTCTGAATTAAGCAGACCACTCTTACCCAGTCCAAAGATCAGGGCTTGATCCATCACCGTTATTTATCTCACTGCCCCATCCCAGCTCAGAACCTGGCTATATGCAAATCAATCTGTCCCTGGCCCAGTGCATCATGGGAACAGGGCAGACTAAACTACCAAGCCAATTCTTCACCAGAAAGGAGACAAGCTACCGGGGACCGGTTTCTGGCATTTCAGCCGTCTTCGGCCCGGCTAGCTTGAATCCTGATGGAGCAGTGAGAAAGGGACTCATGTCTGAGTATACCCTGCCACACCTATAGTGGCCAAAAACGATTCAGAAAAGGGGGTGGTGATGAACAGAGTGTCTGAATTAAGCAGACCACTCTTACCCAGTCCAAAGATCAGGGCTTGATCCATCACCGTTATTTATCTCACTGCCCCATCCCAGCTCAGAACCTGGCTATATGCAAATCAGTCTGTCCCTGGCCCAGTGCATCATGGGAACAGGGCAGACTAAACTACCAAGCCAATTCTTCACCAGAAAGGAGACAAGCTACCGGGGACCGGTTTCTGGCATTTCAGCCGTCTTCGGCACGGCTTGCTTGAATCCTGATGGAGCAGTGAGAAAGGGACTCATGTCTGAGTATACCCTGCCACACCTATAGTGGCCAAAAACGATTCAGAAAAGGGGGTGGTGATGAACAGAGTGTCTGAATTAAGCAGACCACTCTTACCCAGTCCAAAGATCAGGGCTTGATCCATCACCGTTATTTATCTCACTGCCCCATCCCAGCTCAGAACCTGGCTATATGCAAATCAGTCTGTCCCTGGCCCAGTGCATCATGGGAACAGGGCAGACTAAACTACCAAGCCAATTCTTCACCAGAAAGGAGACAAGCTACCGGGGACCGGTTTCTGGCATTTCAGCCGTCTTCGGCCCGGCTTGCTTGAATCCTGATGGAGCAGTGAGAAAGGGACTCATGTCTGAGTATACCCTGCCACACCTATAGTGGCCAAAAACGATTCAGAAAAGGGGGTGGTGATGAACAGAGTGTCTGAATTAAGCAGACCACTCTTACCCAGTCCAAAGATCAGGGCTTGATCCATCACCGTTATTTATCTCACTGCCCCATCCCAGCTCAGAACCTGGCTATATGCAAATCAGTCTGTCCCTGGCCCAGTGCATCATGGGAACAGGGCAGACTAAACTACCAAGCCAATTCTTCACCAGAAAGGAGACAAGCTACCGGGGACCGGTTTCTGGCATTTCAGCCGTCTTCGGCCCGGCTTGCTTGAATCCTGATGGAGCAGTGAGAAAGGGACTCATGTCTGAGTATACCCTGCCACACCTATAGTGGCCAAAAACGATTCAGAAAAGGGGGTGGTGATGAACAGAGTGTCTGAATTAAGCAGACCACTCTTACCCAGTCCAAAGATCAGGACTTGATCCATCACTGTTATTTATCTCACTGCCCCATCCCAGCTCAGAACCTGGCTATATGCAAATCAGTCTGTCCCTGGCCCAGTGCATCATGGGAACAGGGCAGACTAAACTACCAAGCCAATTCTTCACCAGAAAGGAGACAAGCTACCGGGGACCGGTTTCTGGCATTTCAGCCGTCTTCGGCCCGGCTTGCTTGAATCCTGATGGAGCAGTGAGAAAGGGACTCATGTCTGAGTATACCCTGCCACACCTATAGTGGCCAAAAACGATTCAGAAAAGGGGGTGGTGATGAACAGAGTGTCTGAATTAAGCAGACCACTCTTACCCAGTCCAAAGATCAGGGCTTGATCCATCACCGTTATTTATCTCACTGCCCCATCCCAGCTCAGAACCTGGCTATATGCAAATCAGTCTGTCCCTGGCCCAGTGCATCATGGGAACAGGGCAGACTAAACTACCAAGCCAATTCTTCACCAGAAAGGAGACAAGCTACCGGGGACCGGTTTCTGGCATTTCAGCCGTCTTCGGCCCGGCTTGCTTGAATCCTGATGGAGCAGTGAGAAAGGGACTCATGTCTGAGTATACCCTGCCACACCTATAGTGGCCAAAAACGATTCAGAAAAGGGGGTGGTGATGAACAGAGTGTCTGAATTAAGCAGACCACTCTTACCCAGTCCAAAGATCAGGGCTTGATCCATCACCGTTATTTATCTCACTGCCCCATCCCAGCTCAGAACCTGGCTATATGCAAATCAGTCTGTCCCTGGCCCAGTGCATCATGGGAACAGGGCAGACTAAACTACCAAGCCAATTCTTCACCAGAAAGGAGACAAGCTACCGGGGACCTGTTTCTGGCATTTCAGCCGTCTTCGGCCCGGCTTGCTTGAATCCTGATGGAGCAGTGAGAAAGGGACTCATGTCTGAGTATACCCTGCCACACCTATAGTGCTTAATTCAGAGACTCTGTCCCTCACCACCCCTTGTTGTAAATATTTTTGTCCACCCTAAGCGTGGAAGGGTATACTCAGACATGAGTTCCTTGCTCATTGCACCATCAGGATTCAAGCAAACCGGGCCGAAGACGGCTGTAATGCCAGAAACCGGTCCCCGGGAGCTTGTTTCCTTCCCAGTGTAAGAATTGGCTTCTGTAGTTTGGTTTGCCCTGTTCCCATCATGCACTGGGACTGGAACAGACTAATTTGCATACAGCCAGGTTCTGAAACTGGGATGGTGCAGTGAGCTAAAAAACGGTGTTGGATCTAGCCCTGATCTCTTGACTGGGTGAGAGC
The DNA here is from genome assembly GCF_964263255.1 of Lissotriton vulgaris. Lineage (NCBI taxonomy): Eukaryota > Metazoa > Chordata > Amphibia > Caudata > Salamandridae > Lissotriton > Lissotriton vulgaris. The sequence continues at coordinate 944,984,906 of NC_141691.1, read as the reverse complement.
TTTCTGCTTAATTCAGAGACTCTGTCCCTCACCACCCCTTGTTGTAAATATTTTTGTCCACCCTAAGCGTGGAAGGGTATTCTCAGATGTGAGACCCTTGCTCATTGCACCATCAGGATTCAAGCAAACCGGGCCGAAGACGGCTGTAATGCCAGAAACCGGTCCCCGGGAGCTTGTTTCCTTCCCAGTGTAAGAATTGGCTTTTGTAGTTTGGTTTGCCCTGTTCCCATCATGCACTGGGACAGGAACAGACTAATTTGCATACAGCCAGGTTCTGAAACTGGGATGGTGCAGTGAGCTAAAAAACTGTGTTGGATCTAGCCCTGATCTCTTGACTGGGTGAGAGCTTTCTGCTTAATTCAGAGACTCTGTCCCTCACCACCCCTTGTTGTAAATACTGTGATGCAGAGAGGCACAACCCACCTTTGGTAATCCCCTCCATGCACCCGGGGATAGTGGTGGATCGTATTATGCAATGCAGTCCTTCCTAAATTTGTGCGCAGGAGCGCCTCTACCATTCACAGCTCCAAGGGGTTCAAGGCAGTCTTCTCACACAGGTCAACAATATGTGTCCGTGCACCCTGCCAGACTTCACCACCAGGTAAGGGCGATCATCGCACCTCAATGTCTACCGCCATGGCTCATTGACTTCACAGCACCTGCATATCCCACTCCAGGCTCCCGACGCAGGACCAGCGAGGCATCCATGCTCCAGATACAGGTCCAGCAATGCATCAAGGCTCCAGATGCAGTATCAGCGAAGCATCCAGGCTTACAGACACAGGACCAGCAAGGCCTCCAGACCCCAAGGACTGTCGTGCTTTCAGGGTTTTGGAAGCCATGGTGTTGCGAAGAGTGCACAATGAGAAGTGATACATCACTAGTGTTGCACCCAGATGCACTTCTTTTCATGGTGCAGCCCTGCATTTCCTCCTTCCCTGGGACTCTGGCTGGTCATCCTGGATGTTTAGGGTCTTGAGGGGGTTGTTGATGTGTGCTGCACTTGGCCCTGGCTGCTCCATTCTGAATTCCATTGTTTTTTTGCCTTTGGAGGATGACTGATACGCTATTTCTGGCTATAGAGGCAAACAAATCTCACCTAGGGCTGACTAACATGCGGTTTTTGCCGCTAATGGGCCTTTAGTTAGTTTTCTCCCGCTAACACCTGAATTCCTATCGCCATCATGTTAATGTTACTGGCAGTTTTCACTGCTGATTTCTGAAGCCATCGCCATGTAGCAAAGTCTTGTGAATACGTCGGTAACCATGCAATAATTTTCAGTGGTGTACGGCAGGAGGGGTAGTTATCACCAGTCCTTGTACATATGTCCCTGTGTGCGGTATTTGTATGCAAGTGGTGCCTGTACAGCAACACATATAACCTAAAAGCCTGCAAAGGTGCAGCTTAAAGACAGCAGACTTCTCACTGACATCCTTTACCATTGCATTTGCTTAATGTCAGCAGTGATCCAACACCAATCAGAGGAAGCATCAAAAGTGTGCAAGGTTTAGAACTTGTTTTTAAAATATAATGACATGTACAAACAGCAGTACCCATGACTTCTTCTTCTTCGATAAGGTGCTCATTAAATCAATGCCTCTTTGAAAACAATGTTTGGAAAATCATGGAAGTGGCCCGAGTCTCTTACTGTGAATTTAAATGGTTTCATGTTCTTGTAAATATGAGCAAAGTTTGTCACCTGTTTGCTTTACATTTTCAACATGTAATACTGCAGTGGCATAAATGACAATGCTACCAAATGTGTCTGCCTCTTGTAGTCAGTCACATGCATGGGATTTCTGGGAAATTCTCGTTGTCCTCATTTTGTGGAATATCTACATTTGGCCCCTTGGATCACTAATTCATACACATGGATTCTAGTTCCATACATGCGCAAATGTCAGGTAGGTTCTCCTGAAATTAGAAAGGAAACTAAATATGAATTAGTTTGAATATTACAGGTAGGGAGGGCATGGAAGGGAATCAATTGACTGAAGAAAAGCAATAATTAAATTGAAATAAGGATTACAGTAGGTGTACACGAAAATTGGGTCTCTGCCTCTTTGCTAGTTGATATTTGACTCATCCTTGTCAGTGACTCCTTGGATACAGGTAAGTGCCAGAGCCTGCTTTTTGAGCAGGATGCCATTAAATTCCTCAGATGGATATAGAATAGAGTACAGGAATCTTCTTGTTTGGTGCTCCTCTGTTACCTACCTGGATATCAGTTCCCTAAAAAACTAGGGGAAGCAAAAGTGATGTCACTCAGGTCCAAAGGAACAAAAGTCAGGCTTTGCAATTTCCAAATAGTGAATCAGTAGAAATCTTTATACGGGAATCAGAATATGAGATATATGTACCCTTGCAAAATAGAAAAATGTGCGTTCTGGATGCAGAATTCTGATGTCAGACCAGGAAGTTAAGAAATAGAGGGTGTGGCCACAACCTAAAAACCTAGGAAGGTGCTGGAAGGGGGGAGTGCATCTGTCTCACTACTGGGAAGGGAACACCAGTGATTGCACTGCACTATGTCCAAGGAAGATGGGGATAAGGATACTGGGAGCAGGAAGTGGAAGGTGAAGTTCTCGATAATGGAGTTGGAGCTCCTAAATGTACCAGCTATTTGGGAATGCCGAGATCACTGTTCCAGAGAGCCAGAAGACCAAGATTTGGTACCGCATTTTGGAGAAGGTGTACTCTCTTGGTGTCACACAGAGGGCCATCTCTGCAATCTTAAAACGCTGGTATGACCTGAGATCACGTAAAATGAAAAAGGTGGCCAGCAGGGTGGCATAGGGTCATGGCACAGGTGGTTTATCCTCAAAACACTCACCTCCCACTCCCATGGAGACACTCATCGAGGGGAGACTGGAGCCAGAAAGTGTGGTGGGAGTGTCTTACATTGACACCTCCAATCCTGCTGGCACCATCCAGGGTACGTCAGCTACCTTTACTTACGTAACATAATGTAATGTTTATAATTCTTCAAATAAAACATCATCCATTGAGATGCTTGCACTACCTTTGGCAATGCATCACAGGAGTTGTAGTACACAAAAGTTGGCCCATAGCAGACAGTTCTCCTGTGTTTGTGGGCCTGGAGAAGTCCATCATCTCTGTACATCACCTGCAAACCAAACAAATGAAGACTGTCAATCGGCATCTGCTAAACATGTCAAGGTCGATGCAGCAATTGTAGAAGAGACAAGACCATTGGATTGCTACAACATGTGCGAAGAGTCATTGAGTCAGATTCATCATCAATGGTGATGTGCAGTATGGCACATGTGGCAATGAACATACAGCATGTCTCAGGCCCTTACAGTAGTGCTCCCATAGTCTTGTGGAGGCAACAAAACCTTACTTCAGAATCCCAATGGTCTTTCAATGATGAAGCTTGTTGTCTAGTGTCCCTTGTTGTACTAACTGTAACTTCTTGTTCTAGGAGTCAGGTATGGTGTGAGTATCCAGGGACATAAGCCATATGCACTGTCTCCTTAAGAGCATGAGAAGGAATACCATTGGTCACATTACAGAAGCAGTTCTGCCCACTGTTTAATTGAGTCAGCAGTTCGCCTACGCAGTTAAAAACCATTACCAAATTCACCCTGGATAGAAATCATATTTTGTGCCACCAAAACAGCATTTCGTATATTCGGGAATGGAATTTTGTATTTCCTAAAGGCCTGAAATTGCGAATCACAGTGTTAAGAAATGCCAAATGCCTTCGTTCATATGGTCCTCAGTTTTTAACTAACAGTGACATGGTTGACCACTTGTTCCGTCTTTAGCCCCATAACATCTTGTATGCTAATGAGACTAAAGGGTGAGCAAAAGGCATAAACTGCAAACATTAATAAGGATTCTTGGATTGGTGTTTACTTTCTATTCTTGCCAATACTGCATGATATGATATGCATAAGCTGCTGCTGTAACAGTGGTGGTTGGAGTAAGAAAGATGTTATTGTTTCTCACCAGCTAAAATGTTTGAAATGTATTATAATTGAGGCTCCTGTTTTCCCGCATTTACTGAATTTTGCACATGAAGAGAGGAAAAAAAATCTGTTTTCATGTCTATATTTATATTTAAATACAGAAAAATATGGAAATTGGGTGATCTTATTCGAGATTAATTATGTGTTTATTTTTTTAGGCCAATGGCTGTGCACATTGACCAGCATAGTAAGATGAACAACAATAGAGAAGCCTTGGGAAAGCCAATAGGCCTGGGCTTAATGTGTTAATGCATGCAGCTTTAGCATATTTGGACATGGCACAAAGGAGGGAACCAGCTGGAGAAGAAAACATGGGCTATGTCCGTAAAGTAACCAATCTTGCAAGCAGATGGTAATGCAAAAAATATAACTACTATATTACCTGGAGAACTACTTATAATTTGGAAGGGATTTATTTTCAAGTCAGTGTATACTACTAGGTTCTTCCCTCTATTTCTATAGGATAAAATGTGGCTATGTAAGCTTGGTCCTGATTTATTTTCACTAGGCTGGCAAGTTTTTTCTCCTTTTCCAGTGCTTATCTTAATAGAAAACAGGTGGTGACTTCTTATGAGTGAAAGTATATAACTGTTGGGACTCACAAGTCCTCTTCATGGTAATGGAAGTGAATCCCTGCTCTAAGTGCCCAACTGACTGTTCTCTGGATCCGTCATGTTGATTTTTGTTGTCATCGGCTAACATCAATTATGCTTGTGCGCCATGACAATGGCATGTTGGACAGATTGCGGTTAGTTTGGACCAGGAGGGGCACCCAAAGTGCCACCCTCATAAGTGTTGGAAGGCTACTGCCTTCACCAGGTGTTAAGCAGCAGAAGCGAAGTAGTGGCAGCATACTGTGTAGTGTTCTGTTGCAGCAAACAGATCATTTTTAATCTGTGTATTGGGAGTGAAGCCTACAGGCTCACTCACTTCTTAAAGTTCCGCTTCTGTTTGCTTAGCTTGTTACTTGGCCGACAGCGGTTGGATGTGAAGTGTTGGCCAGCGCAGGAATGGTGACACTCCACTGTGTATGTGTGTCTGGAAAGGGTACAATACAGGGCTACGGCAGTGCTGTGCAGTTTGTGCATAGTGAGTGCATATACTGAGTAAGTGTACTTGTGAGGAGTACAGCTCATGTGAGATGTAGTGTTGTGCAGCATGCTCATGGTGAATCTGAGTGCTGGGTGTATGTGTCCTTCCAAATGCAGATTACAGAAATGCTACAGTGCTATGCAGTGCATGCATAGAGTGTGTGTGTGCTAGGAGTATGTGTGCATGTTGTGGCACAATACATGGAAGCAACAGTGCCAGACAGTGTGTGTACTGTGTACATGCTTTGAGTGCAAGTGCGCGCCTAATGGTATATTTGTATATATGACCCTGGGCTCCATTTTGGGAGACCAGGCCTGCATTGTGATGGCATGAGGAAGTAGAGTAATCATTCAGACAGATTTGTGTACTGCTGCATTCCTGTGAACTGGGTAGGACACACTATGTTGGAGAGAGCAAGGCTTACCTGTACACTTCAAAGGGTGCTCTTTGATTCAGTCATAGATCACAAGGAAGGGGCCTGGACACATCTCAAGAAGGAGGTGGGGCTCATAAGGGAATCATATAGAGTAGGCTGGGAGCCCAATATTAACCTTTTGATGCACATATCATGATGGATGACATCCAGGTGTAAACTCTAATCGCTCCCATGGCCTGAGTTGCGGCGCAATCAGCTTTGGAGTCTCTCCTGTTGTGCCAGACGGCTTTTCGAGTGGAAAAGGGAGCGGAGGAGTATGTAATTAAAAAAAGCAGAACCTGAACATAAAACTTCGAAGTCCCAGATCCTAAATCACATTTGGTGTCTGGAAATGGACTATGAAAAGGGGAGTTTGAGACCCTAAAAATTGTCATTTTCCAAGCAGCCATATGAGATGTTTGAAAAGGGAAAGCTCTCAAGCACTTTTGCCTGTGCGCAGGATTGGGGACCAAGACTTGCTAGGATCACTGCTGGGTGAGGGACATCATCCTGGGAAACCAAGACGATCTGCCCTGGAGTCTGCAGCATTAGCATCTGCCTGCATGCCAAGACCAATGTGCCCTGTGAGAAAGAGGAGAGGATTGGAGGGAGCAAATTTCCCTGGGTAGCCCTATTGAGTGGACTCTCAGTGTGAGGTGTGAGAAAACAGCTTCTGCACTGATCGGGTCAGTGCCTATGTGCAGAACTGAGTTGGTGACTACAGTTTACCAGGAGACAGCCGCCTAGAAGCTAGCCATAGAAAAAATAGCTGTGCACTAAATGTGAAAGCCTGCATGGCACTGTTGCAGCAACCTGGTGTGCAAGGAGGGGTCAGCATGGAAAATACTGCCTTGTGGAGAAGGGCCGAAGCCTGCACAACACTGTTGCAGTGACCCGTATGCCTGGAAAGGCTGTCTTTGTAAAGACTGCCATGGAGTAAGGTCTGCAGCCTTGTGAGGCAGCTGTGTGGCAATCCTGTATGCCAGGAGGGGCAGCCAGGAGAACTTTTACTGAGTTAATCAGGCAGGAGCCTGTAGACTGTGAGCAGTGGTGGCCCATAGGTGACCAGGAGCAATGAGGACTGTAACTGACCCAACCCTATAGAACAAGTGAGGATGTTGTGGGAGCATTGCCACCCCAGATTCGTATCGAGGACAGAAGGACTGGAATTACCCCCTCCCTTTTGGGAGCATGGAAACTTACCCCGCAATAAGAGTGCTGTAAAACCACTGACAAATGTCACAGAACTTGCAGACAGAGCGCTCAACAAGAATCTGCATGATTCAGTCCTAGCTGAGCAGGTAAGACTTGTTTCAGGTCTACTGGCCCCAGGAGGACACTGCAAAGAGCGTACTGCAGCACTAAGACACTTTTGGCTTGACTTGATGTTAAGAGTCAGAGAGGGCTTGTGAGTAATGGATTGCTCGATAAGCATTCCTTGGATGTAGCTAACAGTGAATGGTGAATAACCCCTATTACACTGCGAGGAAAGAGTGAGACTGAGAATTGCCATAGAAACACTAGAGCCCCGACCCCCAAGGGAGAATGTGTTATTATTTGTAAATGTTGGATTCTTCCTGTGAATGAGTAGAGATAGAAATAAAATACTTCTGTTTTTTATTATAAAGTGAGTATTTGGCTGGACATTGATTTATTGCTGGTGCTGCGTGCTCTATAGGAAGCATTGGCAAAGCCAATATGTCTGTGCCCAATTGTCACAGGCAAGAACTATTGGCCTTGATAATGCTTGGTTAATGCTTTTACATCCTACTGCATGTAGATTATTGCCACCTCATGGGCTTATTTAGATTCTGTTGGAATTTTCATAACATTATCTCTCATGTATATGTTTATTATTGCACTTTACTACCGTAGCACTACCACAGATTTAACATTGAGTGGAGAATGGACGATAGAAAACGGGTTTACACTTATATTACTGCAGTTCTAATGCAGTACCAGCACTTTACACCAGGGGGCATATTTGCAAGGTCTTATCATCACAAGAATGTCACTTTTTGTGAAGTTCTTGTGGCGATAAACCCTTCATCTTATTTACAAGGTGACATTAAGCCAGGAACGCCACCTTGTAAATAAGGCCCCCTTTAAAGCTACAGTTAGCATGAAAATGTCTGGCAATGGGTATTGCGGTGGCTGTTCCGCTGCAAAACCCATTGATTTTAATGCTGCTCCCTACTTACAAGGGTGACATAAATATGGGGCAGCGCCAAAAATAAGACCGAAAATAAACTGGTCTTAACATGGGGAAATTAGGAGATATTATTAATTTCTCCTTGTTTTTGCTGTTTCTATGTGTGCTACATTGTGCAGCACACATAAAAAGTGCAAACCGCCATGAATGATTGTTTATGTGCTTAAAAAAATGATGATTTGCAACTTCTTTGTGTGCTGCACAATGCAGAACCCATAGGAGTTAAAAATCACCATTACTGCTTGTTTAGGTTGCAGGAAAGGACACCTTCCTGCACTGAAAAAAATCATTCCCCAATGCAGACACCCTTGCACTGATGCAAGGGTGCCTACGTTGGCGCTAAGCAGCTCAATTTAGCAACAGCACTAGGGAAAACGCAGTGGTTCACCATATCATTGTCAATACGGCGCATCCCTGCGGTTTCAGAATGCGCTGCGTTAGCAAATTTTAGCTTAACATTGCGCTTCACCATTCATTGTAAATATGCTCCCAAGTATCAGAGTCATGTTAAGTATGGTTCAATTGACTTAATGAATTTGTATTTGCAATTGACAACTAACTCTAAGATCCTCTTTCTGGCTGCCCGGAATCTCTACCCCATTTCCCCCCATCAGAAGTTACAGATACTGCTTGAATTTGTAACATTAGAGGGGAAGGTACAAAGTGTTACGTGGGTGCTGAGGGTCCTCTTAGGATTGGGCAATTACCGGAGACATCACTAATTCTGTGTTGATTTCTCTGGTTATTCCCCATTTCTTCTCAGTATCTCAAGAGAAGGTCCTGGGTGAAAGTCATGAAGGGGCATATTATCAAGAACGGCCTTAAAAATTATCGCCGGTTTAGCGGCAGAACACTGCTGCTTAAGCGGCGATAATGGGCTTAATAATATGCCCTTGAGAATTCCAATAGAAGTCCATGTTCTGGTGTGAACATGGGATTCCATTGGAATTCTTCAGGGCAAATTATCAAGCCTATTATCGCGGCTTTAGCTGCAGTTTTTAGCCACTAAGCCAGTGCTCATTTTAATGCCGTCCTTGATAATATGCCCTAAATTCTCTAAATCCCTGCAGCTTTCGTAATTCCCATGGGATTGGTAACTCCTTTTACCAGCCATGTCCAAATTTCCATCAGAATTACATTGCAACCTGTAATGATGCACTACATAAGGACCTTTTGCAAAAGATGGCATGTGACTCCGTTGTTCATCAGAGCCAGACTTGGTTCAATCATGAAAAAAGAGGACAAGGGAACCAAACAAGAAAAACACTGGGGCATATTACCAACAACTAGCGATAATTATCGCTATGTTGGTTTAGCGGCGATATTTTTATCGCCAAGCTCCGGCGATTTTCTATCGCTTAGGACCCTTGCTATTATCAAGGTATATCTCCTAAGTGATAAAAATCGGCTGAAATGCATGAATATCGCTGAAAAGTCATCGATATTCATGCTTTAGCGAGCTAATGCTCTTAGCCATGTTATCCACCTACCATTGTATAACATGGCTAAGAACTGTTCAGGGGCAGGTGTTAGCTTTTGGAGATATTCGTGCTTAGCGCGAATATCTCCAAAAGTTGGTAATAGGAGATAGCGATGTTAGCGACTGTTTCCAGTCGCTAACATCTTGGCACGCCCACTCTGCTTGTCATTAGTGATAAATATCACTGACATGCAAAGCGGGGCCCAAGATGGTCGCTATCTCCTACTAGCTGTCGCTAACTGGTGTTAGCGACAGCTAGGTAATAGGGAGATAATTTTATCTCTGCTTTCTTGGCTTTTAAAGCAAAAAAAGCGGAGATAAACCCCCTTGATAATATGCCCCACTATTCCTAAATTTATTTTTATCATCTTTCTTCACTGTAATAAATCTCAACTTATTCGGGCACCAGGAAGCAGCTGTAAAAAGAAAACGTAATAAACTGTGATGTGATACCTTTTTAAATACATATTTAGCAGTAATTCTTTTTTATTATGTTGTGTCACTTATTTATTCACTTCCCCATTATGGATAACGCACGCTCCATCTGCGTTCAAAAGTATCTGAATGTTCTGTTGTTGAGAAAGAGCCCGTTGTTAAGACAGGGCTGGCGCAAAAGCTCTTAATATGCATGCGTGTGTCGCACCGCACGGCTCCCCACTCTTTTCTCAGTGGTATTTTCCCCTCGCTTGCACTTACATACGGTATGCACCTAATTACAGTTTCCTAGCAGGGAAAAAGCAGCCATGTGTAGACAATTGAAGTGGCGGCAGCTTTCCTAGAATCCCCCTATGAAATCTTGTATTGATTCCTGCTCCAAGATTAATGTTCTATTTCCATTACATTTAGAAATTGTGTACACTTGAGCGGCTCTTCTGTCCGGAAAAGTAAATGAAGCAGCGTGAAGCTTGCAGACCACGCGAGCTGGTATGGTGCAAAGTTATGTTGCTTGCAACGCTGTACCAGAAAGCTAGCTTTGCTAAGGCTCTTTCCAAATCAAATTTCTATTGGTTCTGCATACTTGTTTTGGAATTCAAATGATTGAAATATGCCCATATACAAAGGTCTGCGGCAGTACAAGGTGCGGTATTCCTCTGCAGTTTAAAATCAACGTCACAGTAGTATATATAACCACAAAGCACACATTGGCACACAAAAAATGCACACCAACTCCTGTATGCACAATACAATTTCCAAAACAGTCATTAATAAAACCACCTGCTTTTAAAGCACCATTACCATGAGACTTACCAATATTGACCATAACATATGAACCATCACTACAGATCAAGCAGCCAGAAATACCTCTGTTATGCATTCAGTAATCCAGATTCCCGGCATCATGAAAACAACCACCAATTTGACAGTAAAATAAATAGAATATGAAGCACCATCACTTGGCAAATAATACATATACCTACCATTTTATACAGCTCGATTACATTACGGTAATGCATGGAACTCACCCAGTATGTAAAGTTATCGACACATTAGTGCACAAATCAGCATTTGTCTCGACAGGAATGAATGTAAGCACCAATGCAGTGTCAGTAACCCACTCACTAAACCCATATCTGTGACTGGGGGTGAATGTTTGCACTGTACAGCATTCCATCGCTCATCTGTTCTTTTTGTTGTCCTAAGTGGGAAAGGAATGGCAAGACGTGGGTCCCATGCTGACTGTGCCACTTGATTCAAGCTAGCCTGGCTGACTGGGCCGGACTGGCCATAGCGGGCACTGGGTGTTTCCCTGGTGGGCCGCCAGGCTGAGGGCCGAATTTTGGCCACTTGGGGCCGTTTTTGTTACAGGGCCGTTTTTGCAGCTTGGTAGCACCCCACCCCCCCGAGGGGCCGGCTGAGGTCTTTGCCAGGGCCGATTTTGGTTTCCATTTCATCCGTGCTGGCTGAGGAGGGGTGATACCCCAAAGCTGGTCCCCGGGTGCTTGTTTTGAGTCAGGAGTAACCTGGTCTGGCAGTTCAGGAAGGACTGTTCCTATGAAGAACAGGGTCAAACCAAAATTTCATGCAACTGGGTCTAAACTTGGGTGGCGTGGTGAGCAAATAAACAATGGATTATACTCAGATCTGTGACTGGCGGTAAATGTTTGTATTATTCAGTATTCCGTCCATCATCTGCTCTTGGCTTATAGCTCGGTCCAATTTGTGGTATGGTGAGGAAAAAACACAATTCGTGAAACCCATATCTGTGACTTGGGGTGAGTGTTTGGATTGTACAGCATTCCATACATTGTCTGTTTTTTTTGCTTATGTTGTCTTTAAGTGGGAAGGGTATGCCCAGACGTGGTACCCATGCTCACCGTGCCACTGGATTCAAACTACCTTGGTTAATGAGGGGGAATACCCCCAAACCGGTCCCAGGATGCTTGTTTCCAGTTCATGGAGGGCCTGCCTTGGCAGTTTGGGCTGGACTGTTCCTCTGACGAGCAGAGTGAGGACTGATTTGCGTTTGGCTAGCTCCAAACTGGTGTGGTGAGCAATAAAATGATTGGCAAAACCCAGATCTGTGACTGGGGTGAATGTTTGCATTGCTCAACATTCCGTCCATCTTCTGTTTTTTTTCCGCACTCTAAGTGGGAAGCGTATGCCCAGATGTGGGTCCTGTGCTGACTGTGCAATAGGATTCATGGTAGCCTGGCTGATGAGGGGTGATATCCCGAAACCGGTCAAAGGATGCTTGCTTCAGGTCTAGGAAGGACCTACCCTGGAAGCTCAGGCTAGACTTCTACGAGGAGCAGGAACAATACTGATTTGCATATGGCGGGTTCCAAACTGTGGTCGCGTGGTGAGCCAAAACAATGGCATAAACCCTGATTCGTGACAGGGGGTGAATGTTTGCACTGTTTGGCATTCCATCCATCATTTGTTCTTTTTGATTTTGTCACCCCAATGGGGACAGGTATGCCCAGACATGGGTCCTGTGCTCACTGTGCTACTGAATTCAACCTAGCCTGAATGATGAGGGGTGATACCCTGAAACCAGTACAGGGATGCTTGATTACTGTCCAGGGAATACCTAGCCTGTCAGTTCAGACAGGACTGTTCCTATGAGAAGCAGAGTCAAGGACTGATTTACATATGGCTGGGTCCAAACTGGATGATGCGGTGAGCAAAAATATGAAGGATTAAATCGAGATCTGCGACTGTTGGTGAATGTTTGAATTGTTCATCATTCTGTCAGTCATCTGTTCTTTTTGATTTTGTTAACCTAGGTGGGAAGGGTATGCCCAGACTATAGTGCCATGCTGACTCTGCTACTGAATTCAGGATAGCTTGGCTGATGAAGATGCTTGTTTCCGGTCCAGGGAGGAACTGGCTTGGCAGTTCAGGCTGGACTGTTCCCATAGGGATCAGGATCAAGACCGATTTGTATATGGCTGGTTCTATACTCAACTGGCATGGTGTGCAAACAAATGATGGATTTAGGCCCAGATCTCTATACTATGTGTGAAAGTTTGGCATAGCGTCAACATTCCATCCATCAATTGTTCTTTTTGCATTTGGTGACCTAAGTGGGAAGGGTATGCCTAGACTTGGACCCCATGCTCACTGTGCCAATAGAATTAAGCAAGCCTGGGTGATGAGTGCCGATACCCTGAAATCTGCAGCAGAAAGCTTGTTTCTGGTCTAAGGAGGACCTGGCCTGGCAGTTTGGGCTGGACTGTTCCAATGCGGAGCATGGTCAAGACTGATTTGCAAATGGCTGTGTCTAAACTGGAATGCATGGTTCGCAAACAAAAAGAAATTTTTACCCGTATCTCAGTACTGGGTGTGAATGTTTGAAATTGATTCAACATTATGTCTATCAATTGTTCTTTTTGAATCCCTTGTGGACTGTGCCTCTGGATTCAAGCTAGTGTGGTTGATGAGAAATGATATCCCAAAACCGGTCTCTGGTCCAGGGAGTACATGGCCTGGCAGTTCGAGCTGACTGTTCCTATGAGAAGCAGGATCAAGACTGGTTTGCATATGGCTGGGTCCAAACTGGGGTGGCTGGTGAGCAGAAAAAGATGGATTACACCCAGATCTGTGACTAGGGATGAATGTTTGCAAGGTTCACTATTCCATCCATCATCTGTTCTTTTTTCTGTTGTCACCCTAAGTGGGAAGGGTATGCCTAGACAGGGGTCCTGTGCTCACTGTCCAATTGGATTCAAAATAGCCTAGCTGATGAGGGGAAATCCCTCAAGACTGGTCCCAGGTTGCTTTTTACAGTCCATGTAGGACCTGACCTGGGAGTTCGGCCTGAACTGTTCATAGGAGGAGAAGCGTGAAGACGGATTTGTATATGGCTGGGTCCAAACTGTAAATGTAAAAAATCCAGTATTTGTAAAGCGCACAGCTACCCGGAGGCATCCTGGCGCTGAGGGCCGTCGGGAAGATTAAGCGAGCTATTGCCCAGAGTCACATGGTGCTGGGCTGACCTGCCACCGGTGCTGGGGATCTAACCCCAGAAACGTGAGCCCCAGCGGCCGGTGTCAGTCGCCCTGGCCGCAGCACCACACCTCTTCCCTACTGTGGTGGCATGGTGAGCAAACAAAAAATTGGATTAAACCTTGATCTGTCACTGGGGATGTATGGTTGCACTGCTAAGCATTCAGTATTTCATCTGCTCTTTTTGCTTTTGTCACCCTTAGTTGGAAGGGTATACCCAGTCATGGGCCCCATGCTCATTGTGCCACTGGTTTCAGGCTAGCTTGGCCGATGAAGGGTGATACCCCCAAACCGACCCCAGGATGCTTGTTTCCAATACAGGGAGGGCCTGGCTTGGCAGTTCGATCTGGACTGTTTCTGTGAGGAGCAGGGTGAAGACAGATTTTCATATGGCTGGGTCCACACTGTTGTGGTGTGTTGAGCAAACTAACAATGGATTAAACCCAGATTTGTGATGGGGTGAATGTTTGCATTGTTTAGCATTCCGTCTATCATCTGTTCTTTTTGCTTTAATTTTAGAGCATAAACAAATACTACAGAATTCAATAACGATTTCTACAGAGCTACCAATGTTGTGACCTGAAAGTGGAGCACTACAACCCTCTTTCTTTTTTTTTTTAAATTCTCTTTTTTAATTTTCAAGCAGCGACAGTACTCAGAACCTGTCACGCAGGACGGCATACTTCAATGAGAACAAGAACAACAACAAACAGGTGTGGTTGCTACTACCTTATGGAAATATGTTGAAGATAAAAGGCCCGCATTACTTCTGCATCACAGAGCAATATTGTCTTGTTGCAACAATCTACTATTTAAACATCAGAGATGTGGTCACTTTGTTTTTTCGTTAGAAGATATTGTTGTAATGGCTCCCAGGTGTTTTTGGGCTTAGAGGAGGACGGGAGTTCTTCTGCATACAGTTCAAGAGTTTCTCTACAATGCACCATGTCCTTCAGCCAGTGATCAACATGGGGGCCAATGAGCTCTCCCACATCAACGCCTCCCGCTGTTTTGCTAGTAACAGAGCAATCTTCAAACACTTCCCCATGGTGCCCTTAATGTAAGGTACATAACATAGCAAACAGGCCACCGGTTTACACTGCAAGACCTGATTGGACATGACCTGCAAATAGTGAATGACTTCCATCCAGTAGTGTGAGACAAGGTTACAGTGCCATGTCAAGTGCCAAAAGTATGCATCCTGTGCATTACATCATTTGCAATTATTTGTGTCCCGAAGGCCTATCATGTGTAGTTTGGACAGTGTGTGATAGATCGGATGAATGTATTTGAAATGAATTATTCTAAGGTTCCCATTGGGTGTCAGTCAGCCTGTTAACGTACATATGTGTTCCCCCTCCGTCGGGGTCAGCGGGATATCTAGTACAGTGTTCCATAGAATCAAGCTACAGTCTTCCCTATGTATAGTTTCAGCACATACTGATTTATATAATTTGTTTGCCAGTTCCTGCCTCGAGGGTGCCACCAACAATAACTGCAAAGATTGCAATGTGGGTGACTCCACGGGATATGACTCATAATATTTTTGGAGAACAAGTTTCAAGCAATGGACAGTGAAGCGAAATAAGGGTGTTTGGTTTGTAATGTATTGCAGGTCTTCAGATGTGAGAAAGTGTCAATATATGAAGATATCATGCATATGTTGGATATCAACCACTTGCAGCGGGCGGATCAAACCTATCTCCTGCATGACTGAAAGTGAGGCATGGTGTGCGATCGGCATGGCCGATCGCATAAATCAGGAGTTACTTTGCCAGCTTGCGATTCGATTGCCAAGCAGCTATAGTGGTGTCCACTGTGTTTATCTCTGTCTTGGGTGTACCCCTGCGTGTATGTGTGAGGATTCCAGCCAATGGAACAGGATGCGCATCCCCATCCTCCACTGCGACGTGTGGTGTAAAAGCATGTGGGTAGTATCTTTAGTAGGCGTAATGTGCCTGTGCACATAGGTAGTATAGGTATAAATCAGGTGGGCAGAAGCCTCCTTGGGCTTAGTCCAGGATAAGTGTGTGCCAGTCTATCTGAGCTTGCTTACCCTTCCAGATAAGTCTAAGTAAGTGGGAGCAAAGGGTGTGAAAGAGTTGCATCGGCAACCGGACTGGGATGTTTTTAAACAGATATAGAAACCGTGGCAACACGATCATTTTAATAAGGGCAATGTGGTCGGCCAGGGAGAGTGGCAATGAGGCCTATCTTTTAACTTGAAGTTCAAGGGCAGCACAAGCTGTGCCATAATTTTCCCGTACCACAATCTCTTGATCGTGGTGTACCCACACTCCTAAATATTTCACAGGATCAGTGGACCATATCAGCGGATATTCCATCCGTAGGGGTGTAGTGTTTGACTTCAAAGGAGAATAAGCCAACATGGATATATTCCCATAGAACAGGGGACAGATATTTTTGTGGTTCACGAATGAAGAGCACCATGTCCTCTGCATATAGGGATATGCCGATAGGACGATGGTTAAAATTTAGCATTGATTCCCTATGGCGTTGACGAATTGAACAAGCTAGTGGTTCTAACATGAGGACAAACAAGAGCGGCAAGAGTGGACAGCCCTGCTGTGTGCCCCGATGAATGGAAAATGGCTCGGATGTAAGACTCCCCACCCTTACTCTCACCAATGGATTATTATACAGCAACTGTACCCAGCGTATGAAAACATTCAGGAACCCCATGTGTCTCATGATAAAAAACATATAGCGCCATTCGCTGGAGTCAAAGGCCTTAGCCGCATCCAACATGATTGCGCCCGCTGGGAGCTCTGGATTTAAAATGTGGAACATGGCAAATAATGTCCTCGAGTTATGGGAGGTAGAGCGTTCCGGTATAAAGCCGGATTGATCCGGTAGGACCAGGCAGGACTTTACCGGTTGGAATTTTGTGGCTGGTATTTTGACTAGTACTTTAGCATCCAAGTTGATAAGTGACAAAGGGCAATAAGAGTCAGGCTGCATTGGGGCTTTATCTTTTTTCAGTAGACTAATAAATTGAGCCTGTTGCAGAGATGGTGGTAACATTCCAGTGTCATGAGCTTCCGCATACACCTCTAGAAGGTAGGGTGTTAAGAGATCTGATATTCCTTATAGAACTCTGCTGTGAGTCTGTCCGGGACTGGGGCTTTTTTATTTGGCAGGGATCGGATCGCTGCTTAAATATCAGTTTTGTCAATTGGTTGGCTCATGTACTCGCGATGGCCATCTGCTAGTCATGCACAAGCAATGTCCGAGAGGTCATCTCCGAGAGCATCCTCATCCATGCTCCCCCGCGACATGTACATTTCTATTTAGCAGGACCTGAATTGTTCCACTATTCCGCAAGGTGTGAAATGTTCCTCCCTTTGTGAGTCCACTATTTTTGTAATATGTTGGTGTTCAGATCTGAATAGAATTTGAGTGGCCAGTTGTCTACCAGGTCGACCTCCTTCAGCAGACGCTCTTGCAACATGTCGACGTGATAAGTGGGGGGTTTCAGAGCCTGCTAGTGTGTTGTATTCCAGTACTTGCTCGTGAATTTGTACTAATATGTCGGTGTTAGGGTCCCTCGTGTAGTCATGTTCCAGACCCATGAGTGTAGCCTCAATTTTTTAAAGTTGACCCCGTAAGTCCCGAAATATACCTGCAGTCGTGCCTGAACAGTCCCCCGCACTGTGACCTTTAAAGGCCACCCACAAAGGGGAGGACTTTCAACCGTCCCCACATTTATTTTAAAATATTGGGTTATTGCCTTCTGTGTGGTGTTATTATAGAGAGGATCTAGCAATGCTTCAGCCCTAAAGCTCCAAGTGAACGGCCGGTGTATAGTGGTGTGAATACTGAGACCCAATTTCACTGGGTTATGGTCTGACAGGGTGCGCTGAAGGGGAACAACATCCGTGATCCAGCCATTCGGTTTTTCGCTCAGAAGCCAGTAATCTTATCAGGACCAGCTATTGTGTGCGGGCATGACATGTGTACCACTCCTGATGTCGTTGTTGCGTACCCGCCAGGCATCCACCAGCCCCAACTCCACCATTGCATCTAGTATGCATTGAGAGACCTCTATGGTACGTGCTCCCTGTGAGTTCGACTTGTCCTTAGCTGGGTCCAAATGTGTGTTAAAATCCCCCCCCTCCCAATAAAATGTCAGCTTATGGCCAGGTGTGATACCCCTAATTTTCCATGAATCATGGCACACCGGCCTTCGTCGTCAGTGTATGTTTTAGAAGGTGTAAAAAGCTGTCCCCTTTTAAACATTGTAATAACCCCCCTTGCATATGAGGAAAATGAAGACTCTACCTTACAACACGCCCATTTAACAGCAGTCTTAGCCTTAGATGATTTGGTGAGGTGTGTCTCCTGTAGGAGAGCTATCTGTACCTTTTTTTCTGTCCAGGGATGCCGAAACCTGGCAAACTGTTTTGGGGGTGTTAAGCCCTCTAACATTCCTAGTCATGCAATTGTAATTATCGCACATTGGCGAGAAGGACAATCCAGAGCTGAAGCGAGTTCTGAATAAAAGCATATATGGTTGCAACTGTAGGTATGTATTGTGGCATGTGTGTAAGTGCAATCACAAAAAAAACAATTCACCATTAAAACTTCGGCTAATCCCCACCCCCTCCCACTTTAGGAGCCCCAATTTACCAAAGCCATAGTCCCAAATTTTATCAAATTCGCTCATGTAGAACACATTCAAACTGGTGATGGGGTACACCCATTGGGGGACACTGTGGCACAACAACTCCCTGATGACCTAGGGAGGTGGCTGTTTTTGCAATAACATAATTCCTGTTATATTTCTAGCATGTCAAAGATACCCCTTTGTGAGGGCAACACATCAGAGTAACTGAGAACATAGTCTGCATGTTTGGTGAGCCACACTCCCCCTATCATATAAAGTAGGGCAACAGGAGAAAACGGTAAGTTATCATCTTCATAGTGGGAACCATTAAATCAATTAGTCATTGAATGGGGAGCCTAGGATCCGTCCCTAGTTAGCAGAACCCAACAGCACCCACTAGCCTCATGAGTCCCACAAATTAGCACATCTGGCCCCTTTTTAATCATCGTTGTCTGACATATCTGGAGGGGGTTTCTTCTTGCGGCAGAGAGACTTAGCGAATTCCATGGCACGTTTGGGACTGTCAAATGTCCGGGCCTTGTCTTCCACCCCAATACATAGGCGGGCCGGATATAACATGGCGAATTGGATGTTTTCATTCATTAGGAGTTTTTTCACCTCTTGAAATTCCTTGCGCGCTGCTTGAACAGTGGCTGTGAAGTCCGGATAAAAGGATAGGGTATTGCCCTGGTAGGAGACAGTTCCCTTTTGACATGAAATACGTAGAACTGCATCCCAGTCCCTGTGAATTAGCAGGCGAGCAATAATTGGCTGGGGCGGACGAGAGGCCAACAATCGGTGGGCTCTCTCCACAACTAGCATGTTTGAAAGATTTTCGGTGTCACACATTTTGTGTACCATTTATTCTACCAAGGTCTCCAATCTGCCCACGTTTGTAGATTCTGGCAACCCTAAAATGTGCACGTTGTTGTGCCGTGATCGCGCTTCCAAGTTTTTGTTTTTTTCGTGGATTACTGTCAGAACCTTTGCCATGTCCGAAAGCTTCGTGGTGACCTGCTGCAGCCCATCTCCAGTGTTTGACATTCGCTGCTCAGCTTTCCCTATGCAAACAGCATGTCTGTCCAGTTTGGCAGATATAGAATCCATGCAGCCTTTCAGGGCTTCAATTTTGCCATCTATAGATTGCAGGCTGGCCTGTACAGCATTGAATGTCTTTTCCAAAGCAGTTGGTGGTGCACTAGCGGTGTGTAGGTCTGAGTCCGAGGCCACAGACTGCCCAGATCTAACAGATTTGCGCAGGTCAAAGTTGAGCCGCGGTTGATTCTTGTCCGGTTTGCCCATGGTGGTGGAGTACATTGTCCCAGCCCACGTGCACCACAGCAGAGCCAAACCACGCACTCGAATTGCAAGGACCAAGTGACAGACAGTGATCAGTGCATCAAACACAGGCCGCACGCACCAGGCACACCGTATGTGTGCATGATGTCCGAAGGGAGCCCACAGAAATCGCCCAATCGTCTATCTAGTCCGCATGCAAGTCCACTTACACAATCTGGCGCTGATATTGTATGCCTCACTTAAGGGCAGCCATGGCTGACAATGTTCCCAATGCGCAGTCTGCTGTTAAGTCTATTAAAGGTACTGTACACTACACCAGCCTCACTCTCACAATATGGGTACTCACTGCAAAGTTAGCTGCACACCGCAGGAGCTCATCTAAGCTGATAGCTCGCACAGCCTCCACATGTGCCCACGCCTCAGCAAGAAACAGGGGGATGCAGCGCAAAGGCCCAACAGTCGGCTGACAGGGAGGCTGAGCCCCGCAGCGCCAGCACCACCACAGCCGCCACTCAGAGCAGGTTGTGGTAGGGAACGTCGCGGGCTATGTCCAGTAAAGGGTGCAGGTACCTTCAGTTGCACTCCGCTTCGGTGCTGGTATGCCAGAGTTCAGCAGACAGGCCAGCAGCAATTCCAGCAGTCATTTCTTGTCGCTAGTCCCACTCCGCGCCCTGTCGAGCCAACAGGCCGGCAAGCACTCCCACCGCAGCCTTCGTGCAGAGCGTAGTTCAGGATGTATCCAGATCGAGTCAGTGTTCGAATCCCCAATCAGTCAGAAACCACCTCCTTCGCCGATTCCAGCACCGCTATTTTATCAGGGGCCTAGCACTCCAGGATCCATTCGGGTGGCTGGTAAGAGCTCACGCAGATCTCTAGATCGAATCAAAATGGTGTTATAAGTGCTGTCTCACGCTGTGGGGTTTGGATGATTGCCAGGGAGCAGGATATATGCAGGAAATTGAAGATGGGCGGTGGAGCTGCACTACAGTGCGTCTATCCTGCTATGCGCCCTCTAGCGCCCCTACACCCCTCATTCCTGGTAATTTTTTCCCATTATTGCTAGGGTCAGGTTTCCAGCTATTATTCCTCTGTGGACGGCAAGAATAGGCTCAAGAGCAGATTTCTCAAAAAGTTCTCACTGTCCCAAAGTGCAGCTCAGTTTAATGTATCTTAGCATTTCTTTCCACAGTAGCTTCAGATGTCTGCTTTGGGCTTGCGCACATCTCAGACTCTTGTCCCACTTTAACTGCTTTCCTCTCCTTCTACAAGACAAGTGGCAGTGACCACTTTGCTTCAGAATAAATCTTACAGGCCAGCCTCAGGGGGACAGCATTCATAGCAGCACCCAACTTCAGCAACACAACTGTCCATGGTTGCTGCAGCGCGTGATGGTGATGGTAGTTGGGGCTTTTGGTCTGAGGGCCCCATTTTACAAACTTTTGACATAGTTCACCGCCAAAAGCCTTCTTGCTATGCTGCCCTACGGCAAAAGAATTTTCCAGGAATGCACCATATCTATCAGATATGACACATTCTTGTCCTCTTCCCCAGTGATGGAGAAGAAATTGCTGCTATCCGTCCACGCAAGCACCCTCTCACCATGGTGTAAGGGTGGTTGCAGTTTGGAAATTAATTATTTCTTCTTTGTATGCCACTCAATGTAACACACATAGAGAGAGGCTAAAACAAGGAGTTCTTTCTCCCCGTTGCACCTCCCCTATGCCTCCCCTTGGGTGTCCTAGGATTTTGACATATTCCTAGGTTTACAGAACATTCAAAATCTGGGAAAGTGTCAAATGCTATGTGTGTTACATGAGAAAACCCACCATAACGACCATGACACGCCTCTACATCACAGTTTGAGGCAAAACAGGGACTTGCATTGTGTTCCCTCACACCATACCTACAAGGCCATGAAATGACACACAGGGTGGCTTTCTTTGGCCTTGAAGACATGGCACTGCAATGTGCACCACTGGAACATCAATAAAAGTGACATTCCATAGGCGTACATGGGCTTGTAAATGAGGCCCTGAGTTTCTTGTGGCAAGGACAATTGGAGCAATTGTGGCCTCTGAGTTAATCAGGATTTGCTACTGCTACAATGACTCAATTGCTTGAGCCTACAGTAGACTTTCAATATATATGCTGTTATGTATGGTTTGGTACAGTGCACTCCTGAATTCTGCAGAAACACTAGGTGGGCCATTTTCCAGCACAGGCCACTCAAGAATCACTCCCTTGGGGTGTCAGCTTCCCTCATGCGCTCCCCAGACCAGGAGCACAACCTGGGCATTTCCTCAGACAGAGTCTGATAGAACCCAAATAGGCTGTCAGGGGCACATCTTTGAAATCTTTCTCACTGAAGGGGTGAGACTCCAATTGTCTCTGATGGCGGCTGAAGTGCCCAATCAGGAGTGAAACATTGCGAAATACGTGCAATTTTGTCCATGGAGTCCTCTAATATCCCTCTTTATTAAGCCACTTGTTTATAATGTTCAATAGCTGTGCCTTGGTTGCTTTGTGCCAGGAAGCACCCACAGCAGTGAAGAAATCCCTAACTGGGGCTGTATGCTCCCAGGGTGCTTGTGAGCAGTGCATACCCCAGGTGTCCCGTCTAGAATGGAGAGTGAGTAGCACTTTCCTTGCATACTTTTGCTTGACCCAGTGGCAAGGCTGTAGCCCTGAGGATTCCTGATGCTTAGAGTATATTGCACTCCATCGTCAACCATTCCCCCATTATATGTGGGGAAACTAACCAACACCCATCAGCTTAATTTGGACAGCCTTCTGGTCTGATCACTGTAGTCAGTCAAAAACTCTGTTTATTTAGGGCATAGTCTGTTAAAGCCACCAGAAATGCTTCCTAAACTAATATATACATTAAAAGTTAATAAAAATACATTTGATAAGTAATACACGCAATAACGTAAATTAAATAAAGCGGAATTGAGGATCTAATAAATACCCACTAATTCCTTACGTGGTTTCCACACAGGATCTCATCTACGAGCCCTGTGCACTGCTGAAACTTCACTTTTTATGACCTTAAGATGACACATAGGGCTTAGCCATATCTACAATGACACGTAAAGCCACATTGCATGGCTTTTCATGGCCTTGTAGCTATGGAGTGAGGCAACGTTGCCTCACGCTCTGATGAGGAGGTGTGCCCTGGATGTTACTGTGGGTGTTCCCACATAACACCAAAGACATTTGACACAATCTCAGATTTAACAACAAGATATAAACCTGGGAATCTATCAACAGCCTACGCCTCCCCAGGGTTGCTGTAGGGAGATGCAACTTGGAGAAATAACATTATTTCTTCTAATTCTTCCCTCTTTCTTTGCATATTGCATTCTGCAGCACACATTGGAAGAGACAATCGTCTCCATTGAAGGTTTTTGTGCAGGAAGGTCTACCTTCCTGCAGATCCCTACACGCAGTCACCTTTGCACCATGGTGCAAGGGTACCTGCATTGGTGCATGGCAGCCATTTCAGTGCCAGCACATGGAAAGAGGATAGGAAGGAACCATCTCTCATAGATACGGCGCATTCCTGCCCTTTTCTTTTGCTGTAGTGCAGTGCAGCAGGAAGGCTGGTGGCACTGCCCTATGGAAAAATATTGTAAATTAAGCCCCAAATCTTTTTAAATCCCCTTGATTGTTGTTAAAAAATCTCCAAATTGCACCCGTAACATCCAGAAACCTCATGTTCACAAATAAGCTGTGGGCTTGATCACGAATTATAATTCTATATTGGATAAAATTGGTTTTAAAAATACTTTCCGCACATTAACAAACTATTAACAATCATTAAAATGTGTGCCCTTTTACATTTTTTCTTCATCCCAGAAGTGCACCTACTCTGCTCATCTCTCATTGCTGATGTTGTCCTTGTTGGAAATGGGGGTAACTAGTTGGCAGAGGTAGATACCTATGTCCAAATAGGGACCCCTGCTTCTAGTCACTATAAGGGTGATACACACTTTAGATACCCCTGTGTAGCTTGGCACAAGCAGACAGACTTACCCCAAAGGCAATGTGTAAAGTATTTGTTCTCAAAACAGACAGTAATACAGTGATAACACCACACATTGACACCACACCAATTTAGAAAAATAAAGTATCTTTGTCTAAACTCAACAAGACCAAAACAACAACAATCCAACATACATGTTATAAGAACAGGACTTTTAAAGGTTTCAACCAACTGGGGGGAATATTATCAAGACAGGAGATATAATTATCGCCGCTTTATCGGCAGAAAACTGCCGTTAAAGCGGCGATAATGGGCTTGATAATATGCTCTATGGAATTCCAAACGAAGCCCATGTTAGATGTCAAGACATCTAACATGGGCTTCGATTGGAATTACATAGAGCATATTATCAAGCCCATTATCGCCGCTTTATCAGCAGTTTTCTGCCGACAAAGTGGCGATAATTTTATCTCCTGTCTTGATAATATGCCCCTGGGTCCATAGAAAACTATGGATGCGTGATTTCTCACAAAGTACCTGTAGATGCGTAAAAATTCACAAGACCAAGCAGCCACCATGATGTGAGGTATTGAGAAACGCAGAGATGCAGCAGTTCCTGAGACCATGGGGAGGCAATGTGACAGTTCTGCTGCATGAAGGACAAGTGGTGTGTCAAATTCAGTCTGTAGGGGGCTAGGGAGGCACTTCTACTCCATGAGTGATGCATCTGGAAAACTTGCTATGCAGGTACAATGCCTGGAAATCCAGGATGCATTGACGATCGATGCGGCAGCGTCGAGCAGCGCTGCATTGGTTTGCGAGCAATGCATGTAGGTTCTTAGTGCACGGCGATGTTACGTCAGAAAAACAGCCGCAAGAAGAGCGATGCATCGATTTCTTCAGTTCTTCTTGTCTTCCAGCTCCCAATCAGCCGGGCGAACCTCCAGGGGCCCAAAACTGAAACAGATACCTTTGGCTTGTCAAAACTCTTAGCAACAGAGTTCAGGGGAGTTGGTGGGGAAGTCTTTGTGACACTGAGGCTTCAGCACACACAGGCCCCTGGAGATGTTCATAAAGCAGGTTTAAAGCAAAGTTCCAGTCTTTGTTTTCCCCTTGGCAGAACATCAACTGTAGGCCAACTCAACACAGCACACAGCAAAGGGGCAGGTTCCTCTTAAGCCCAGAAGTAATCTAAAATTCTGGGGTGTAAGATATACTACTTATGCCCCATTTTGTCCTTGTTCTCTTTGTGCAAGAGTCTGTGAGCCCTTTCCAAACCAGTTTTGTCCTTAATGATGCAGTATGACCACAGAGTGTGGAGACAACATTGTGCAAGGGAGACAGGCCCTAATCAGGTGCAAGGAAATCTCCTCCCACTACTCTGAATTCAGTCAAGGTTGATTCAGCCCAGCTCCGAGTCATCCAGGAAGGGCCAGGCACACCTCAATCCCCATGGCTGTCTACAGTAAATGGACATCCCCAGGCCCTGTCACTCCAAAACCAGACAGTCAATAACACAAACAGGCAGAGACACACAGAATGGTTAAACAAGAAAATGCCTACTTTCTAACAGTGCTAGTTTTCAGACACACAATTTAAAAACCATCTTTACTAAAAGAGGTGGTATTAATCTCAGTTCAGAGAGCCTAAACTTTACTTCTCTCTGTTGTCCCAGTGGGAAGTTAAACTTGAAAGATTTTGCAAAGTATTTTCCATTATTTCCTATTGGACAGATAGCCTTTCAATAGGAAAAGTGAAATTGACAGTATTTCACTATCAGGACATGTCACACACACCAGTACATGTCCTTCCTTTCACATACACTGCACCCTGCCCATGGGGTACCTGGGACCTACCGTAGGGTTGTCTTACATGTAAGAAAAGGGAAGGTTAGAGCTTGGCAAGTGGTTGCACTTGTTAAGTGCTTCAAGACAGTAAGGTCAGTTACTGTTTTACCCCACAGTTTTCTCCCGCAATGGCTTAATAACAGTTTTGAGCACGTACCGGTACTCAGTGTATTGCATTGTCGTTTCAGGTGATCCGCTTTTTAAGCATAGTCAACCTTTGTGCCCTTGCGCAATAGGTATGTCCATTTCCTCATTTCACTGTTCATTCTCGACATTTTTCACTGCTTCACCTGTTTCATATACCACACTTTTTGTTCTCAGTAGCTCGTGGTTAGACACCTTCATTCAGGGTACCAGATTTTCGTATTTGCTCAAGTAAGTGTTACGCAGCTCTTTTGTTGGCATTGCTCCATCTGAACACTTGCGTGCTACCCAGGTGGGTTTCTCTTTGTATCTTTTCACATTTACCTTTACTCTTAGTGGCTTCTAGGTGTGCCTTCATGTGACCTATCCCGTCTTCTGGAGTGTCACCACTGTTCTTTTGTGTTCTGCACCGGTTGACATAAGTTTAATGTGTATAGGGTGCACATTTCTCTATTTATGCGAGCCAAGTTACCTGCTGTGTTGCTGGATAATGGCCCCTTTTGTTTGTGTATAAACTTCAGTGCATAATTCTGCATTGTTACAATCAAGATATATGTTTGTTGTTCGCTTAAAGTGGCCCTTGAAGAAGTAACACGAGGTCCAGAAATGCATTGGGCCGAAGAAAATCAATCGCCACTCTCTTTCTTTACATCACAATAATGCTTTAACTATGGCATGTTTTGTCTTCATTGATTATCATGAAGCAATGATAATTGTACGTGCATACATTGAATCTTGTTAAATTGTCCATTTCCTTGCAAGTAAATGAAAACCAATGGTTATTTCAGTGTGAGACCATTGTTTTTACTATATGTTGTATGAAATTGTGTACACATTGTTAAAAAATTGGTATAGCAAGTGTATTTTCTTATAGCTGTGCACATGTCAGTCTAGACATACTGTCTTGAAGCACTTTACACGTTCACATCACACGAGGGACTGCCAGCCCTCAGATACCGTGTAGCAGGCTTCAGTTTGATTCACTTTTGTCATAAACATTTTTGTTTACTCCCAGGACTATTGATTTGTACCCTTTGGGGTGCTAGTGACAACCTTCTATTTCACATTCAAGTGGTTGCGCTTGCCAGGTCGACATGGCAGTTAAAAACTGCACGCAGACACTGCAGTGGCAGGTCTGAGATACTTTTTCAGGGCAACTCGTGGGTGCCACAATCAGTGCTGCAAGCCCACTAGTAGCATTTGATTTGCAGGCCTTGGCACACTCAGTGCACTTTACTAGGGATTTTCCGGTAAATCACATATGCCAATCATGGAAACACCAATCCGTAAACACAATGTACACAGATTCCACATGCACCTTAGCACTGATTAGCAGTGGTAAAGTGCCCAGAGTCATATAGCCAACATTAACTTGTCAGGAAAAAATAGGAGGAAGAAGCAAAAGGTTTGGGGATAACCCTGAAAAAAGGGCCAAGTCCAACCATCCTCATATCAGCATAACAAGGATATATACCTACCCTACATTTTAATACTGCATCCCTGAGGTTGGGGTAAAGTAAGGCCTCAATGTACGGAAAACTATGCCGTTGCTCAAAGCTTTTAACAAAAATTGAGTGGAATATCTTCCTCTCAGATACCGCAGCTCCTCCTCTCTAACACAGTTATCTATGAGTGTACGTAGCTCTGGTTTGGAGATCTGCAACCCCTGCTTCTACTGGTTCAGCTTTATTGTCAGGCTATTGCATATTTCATTAAGTGCTTTTCTCACTTGGATAGACCATTTCCACTCATTGTTCTCAACCTTATCTTTACATAAGTGTTATATTTTAGAAGTACATTCCCTTGATAATCTCTGCCAGAACCTTAGTATGGCTACAAACCCCAAATAACTCCCAGCCGTAAGCCAGCTCTCCACTCTTATTGCTTGAACAATAGCTGAAGGTAGTAATGCAAGGAGTCTTTTCACACTTTTACCCTCTTCATAATTCCAATCAAGTTTGTCACATGAGGTTAGTGCTTCCACCCCATACTGGAATTGAGGGTGGACCATTGTATTGTTGGCAGACATTGAACTGCTTTAGGCCCCAAGCCAAGGGAAATGTCCTAATGTATCTTCTTCTAGCAGCTTAACTGGAATCCATAGTCTTTGGCATTCCATGGTTAGATATATTTCCATCACAGGGCTAACTAAGGTAGGCATAAAATTATAGATTTGTTTTAACTTCCCAGCAATTGCCTGTAGCTCACTCTTTTAAACTTTTCCCAGCCCATTGATTACCATCAACACTTCTAATATTGCTTGTAACATTTTCTGCATTAACAGGGGGTCTAATTTACTGTATTTTGATGCACAGCAGCATAGCAAGCCTTACTGCTTTACTGCCATGCATCAAAATAAAAGGGCAGGAATGCACTGTATCTACAAGGTTATGAACAAGAAGGGATTGGGCCCATTTAAAGCACGTATCTACAAGATACGGCACATGTCCATCCTTCTCCCCTGTGCACAAACATCAGCCACGTGCCAGAGCAATTGTAATTGTAATTGTGTGTGTCTTGTAAAGCGCACTTCTACCCGCACCGCAGGCCTCGTAGCGCTATAGACCGCTGGGGAACCCGTCCTGGCTTTCCCTGTGAGATAGTCCCTCCTGGGAGTCTCCAAGGTGAAACCAGGCATCCCCGGCGTTTGTGAGGGGCCGTTGTGGAGATGAGGCAAGCTAATGCCCAGAGTTGCAGAGTGTGATCTCTGGTTGGAGTAGGCACCAATGCGAGAATTATCGAGTCCGCTGATCCTGGTCCAAGACCCTGCCGCGTCGGGAATCGAACCCTGGTCCCGGGCCGTTCTCTGCTCTCAGGTCTGCCGCCTCTAACCAGTGAGCCACACCCTTGCTCCACTATGCAAGAGTTCCTGGGTTGCAGGGATGATTGTTTTATGTGCAGGAAGGGACGCCTTCCTGCACATGAACAGTTAAAGAGTATATGTTCCTCCTATAGGTGTAGAACACATAAAAAGAAAAAAAGGGAGGAGAAATAAAAGTATGTCTCCTCATTGCGCCATTCCACGCCACCCCTGGGGAGGTGTAGGATTATGAAACAATCCCAGGTTTACAACACTTTGCAAATCTGGGATGTGTCAGGTTCCATGAATGTTGTGTGGGAACAGCCACACCAACTCCCATGGAATACCCTTTCAGGCATGGTAATGCATGAAAGGGGCACCTCTTTACAAGACCATGAAAATCCACGCAGAGTGACTTTGTGTCGTCTAAGAAATATGGGCAGGCACACTGCGTCACTGGTGCACTTAAAAAAGTGATGCACAGATGGCACAATGGGCTCGTAAATGAGGCCTACCTCCTCTAATATAGATGAGGAAGGGGTTGCTGAGATGTCAAACCCCTTAGTTCTTTAGGGAGAGGAGGGGGAGGGGCTCCACCAAGGATAAACCTCTGTACTTAGATTATCCTATGACCTAATCTCCCCTCTCCTGTGTTGCCCTCCCTTAAGTCAGCCTCTTCCTGGGATAGACCCTCCTTATCCACAAGAAAACCTTTAACCACAAAAGGAGAGAGAGAAGGTGAGGAGGAGAACTTTGGTTCAGGCACAAGCCTCCCCACAGTCTCTATGCCCAACTCTCTCCTTAGGATGTGGTCCGCCACGGACTCCAGTGAATTGAGTCCCTTATTACATTCCCCCACTCTCATCTATTTCTTCAGTGAGTAACTTTGGCGACAAAATAGACTGACAGTAGGTACTTGACTTCTTTTTAAAATACTTACCTACAAACTCCTTTATGGATTGTCCCAAGGGCATCACACCTACTTCCTCCGGTGGCTTCACAGTTTTACGCTGGGGTCTTCCTCCCCTGGAATGCTAATGATCGTGTTTACATCTGATGAACCAATAATGATACTCCCAGCAGTGTCACTATGACAGGGCTCCTGTGGCAGATGCCTTTTTACTGCATCACCTCAACTACCCCTCTTTTGGGCTTAGCCACCCCATGCTTTAGCTTTGGCTTGCAGCATTTTCTCATAGACTACATCTGTGAAATCCCTTCTGTGGTGCTTCTCAAGTCCCCCCTCTATCATATGCACAGGGCCTGCCAATGCTTGGGAGGCCTCATATCACACTACAAAGCTGCTTACCTCCTCCCTTCTTATGCTTGGGACTGATAGCCCACACAACTACTATCGCCGCTGCCTCCACTAAAACCAGTTATCAGAGCTTGCTTCACTGGTTCCAAAGACTCACTTCAAGTTTAAACAAGGAGTCGGTTCCAAGTCTCATGTCCAGGTGTCCCCAGCACTGCCACCACAATGCCCAACAAGGGCAAGTAACTATCATGAGGGCTGGGCTCAGCCCCTAGTCCAAAGATCGGACTCCTTGGCTACTAATGGATCCCAAACATGGGCCACCAGGGTCCCCCCCGGTAGAATCCAGGCCTGCTTTTGAAGATTTAGTGGAAAAGTGAGGCTTTCCTCAATGTCCCCAATCCGCTAAATATCATCAAGGCAATAAGGATGATACAACCACTATAAAACATTAAAAAAGCTCAGCAAAGGGAACATTACTTGTCTTTCCCTGGGTTGCTTGTCATGCTCGTCTTTCTGTCAAGCGACTGAGTGGGTGTGCAGTCATGTGCACAGCAGTGGTGGTCAAGGAAGCGCTAATTGCAGACCCCATCAGAGCGGCATCTGAGCTACACAAATGGGAGGACATGTATTTATACTTCAGTCCTTTGAAGAGGAGAACTCTCAGTGAACTGAGATGCGCACAGTGCCCTTAACACCAGGGGGAATACTTACAAACACCACAAGAGAGTCACTTTCCTTTACGCTCCGGTGTCGCTCTAAGCTAGTCTGTATTTACAAGGTCGTGCTAAGGCACTTTGTGTGGCTTAACAGAGTCTTGTAAATATGGCCGTCTGCAATGCAGTTTTCTGCTGCAAATGGGCAAGCAATGAGTGTTGCTCTGGGTGTTCCTAGCAACACCCATGGCTTTTTGAACCTGCTCCAGATTTACAAGGATCTGAAAATCTAAGGCAGCACCAAAAGCTAATGCCTTTCAAAAGAAGGCATTAATGTTGCGCAATGAGAATCAATAATTTTTTTAAAATCTTTCTACATATGATGCATTCTGCAGCACACATAGAAGGAGCAACACGGTATTGATTATTGTTTTTGTGGAGAAAGGTTTCCCTCTCTCTGCAAACCCAACCATCCCTGCAACAAAGTCACCCTTGCACCAGGGTGCTAGGGTGACTGCGTTGATGCTAAGCAGCTTTTTTAGCTCTGGTGCAGGGGTAATCACAGGGATGCACCATATTCTTGTGAGTATTTCACATCCCTGCATTTGTAAAATTATGCCACTCAGTGCACCAAAATTGCTTCCAGCACCAGGTTGCAGAATTTTCATGTAAATATGCCCCCAGTTTCCTGCAGTCACACAGAAGCGAAGGTAATGAGGAATTCATGCGCCTATGCCCAGTAACGAGGGAACCATTGATGGGATGGGTGGTGAACCGGTAAGTGCCACACAGTTTAAGGACAGCTTCAGAGTCCTCCTGGCCAGGAAGCATGGGCATAGAGTAAAGTGTGACCACTTGGAGGGATTGAATGCACATGTGGGCGTTCAGAAAAAATTAAAATAAAGAAAAAAATTAAGATTTATCAGCTGCATCGATGACCGATGGAGCGAAAATTCCCCGTCCCCCCTTCTGTTCTGTTTCAGATTAGAGTGTAAGATTCTGCAAGACTCTACCCTGTCATTTTAGCTCTTTAATATATATATTGGACTTCTGCATCAACCCATTGGCTCTTTTGATCATAAAGCTATAAGCTACCTCAATGACGATAAACTGATTGTCATTCTGGATCAAAAGACCACTTTTATGGAACCCTAGTTGCCTAACAGTTTGCTGGAAATAAAAAAAATGAAATTCAACCCAAACAAAACAGAACTAATGATTGTTGTTGTTAGAAATGGGGGTCTCTATTTGGCAGAGGTAGGTATCTTTGTTCAACTAGGGACACTTGCTTCTAGTAAAAGTAAGGGGATAAACTTTTAAAATAACCCCTGCTCACCTCCATGGTAGCTTGGCACGATCAGACAAGGTTATCTCAGAGGCAGTGTCTAAAGCATTTGTGAACACATACAGTAATACAGTGAAAACACTGCATATGGACACCAGTTTAAAAAAATAAGTAATCTTTATCTAAACCCAAAATAAGACCAAACAACAAAAATCCACAATAGAGTAATACAAATATTACTTGCAGATGGTAGAAATAGTTCAGTTCAAAGCAAAGTGCAGGTGCAACATTTTTCACACAAAGTACCTTGTATGTGTCACGCAAACAAACAAAACGGGCCGCTGGGATGGTGATGCGTTGGTTCCTTACACTCAGGGAAGGTGATGCATTGGTTCCATGCTCTGACGGAGGTGATGCGTCGCAATGTGATGATCCAGTACAATGCGTGGATTCTTGAAGCCGTACAGCAGGGCATGAGTTGGAATCAGTGCGGTGATCTCAGACTTCAGAGATTGTTGCACTCGATGCGGCATGCAGTGATTTCTTCGGCGATGCTTCAGAAACAGGTATAGATGCATCACGCTTTTCAGTATTGCATTGATTTTCCAGCTCAATGCCAAATACAGTCTCTAGAGGTCAAAAACAACAGCAGGCACCTCTTTGCAGGACGGAACTCCCAGTAAGGCAGTTCAGGGGAGCTTGTGGTGAAGTCTTTGTGTCCTGGGACTTCAGAACAGAAGGCAAGCTTAGTTTAAAACCCTTGGAGATCTTTTTCAAGCAGGGGACACAGCAAACAGCAAAGTACTTTCTCCTTTCCTTGGCAGCAAATAGCCACTGGAGGCCAACCCCAGACAGCAAACAGCACAGAGACAGTATTCCTCTTCAGCTTCTACGGCTCTTCTCCTTGGCAAAGGTTCCTCTTGATTTCCCAGAAGTGATCTAAAGTTCTGGGCCCCAATATTTATACTACAAAATCCTTTGTTCTCTGGTGGCAGAGAAGCCCTGTGCTTGGTCAAAAATCGTTCTGTCCTCTCCGGTACATCTTCCTGGCAGGAGATGAAGACAGCATTGTTGAAGGCAGAACAGGCCCATTCAGGTGACAAAAATCTCCCCCCCTGCTCTAAATGAAGCCCAGGTCTATTCAGCCCAGCCCAGACTCATCAAGCTCTCTGGAGCCATTGCTCCTCCCCAGCCCCTGTCATCCAAAAGTCAGACATGCAATCCACAAACTTAACAGAGGCACACTGGATGGCTAAAGAATAAAATACCCACTTTCTAAAAGTGGTATTTTTAACAACAGAATGTAAAAATCACCCTCAATAAAAGATGCATTATAACATTCTGAGTTCAAGCATACTAAACTGTATTTTCCTACCTTGTTCCCAAGGATAGTTATGTTTATAAGATGTTATAAATAAACTCCCTATTCTATCCTACGGGAATAGGTAGCCTTGCAATAGTAAAACACTGAATTGGCAGTTTTTCACTACCAGGACATGGCATACACCCCAGGACATGTTCTACCTTCCACGTACAATTCACCCTGCCAACAAGGCCTCCCTTAAGGGTAACTAACATGTAAGAAAATGGAAGGTTTGGGATTGCCAAGTGGGTACACTTGCCAAGTTGACAAGGAAATACTGGCCTGCACCCAAGCTCTGCAATGGCAGGTCATAGTTACATTCACAGACTGCTTAGGTGGGTGGCACAATCAGTGCTGCAGCCCACTAGCAGCATTTGATTCACAGGCTCTGGGCTCTCAAAATTCACTGTACTAGGGACCTGCTAGTAAATCAAATTAGACAATGATGGAAACACCAATCCATAACAATAATTTGCACAGGGAACACTTCCACTTTGACACTGAACAGCAGTGGCAAAGTGCCCAAAGCATCTAGACTATCAAAACGGAGTCCATCATACAGCAAAAACACAGGAGACAAAGGCAAAAAATGCAGGGGAGAGCCACGCCTATGGTGCCAGATCTAACAGTTGCCAACCAATAGAATCTCTGCTACAACTCTCTCCTAATTAATAGATATTTTTTGTTTTGGTGACAAATAATGTATTTTTTTTAACTTTATTTTTCAGTTTGTAGTGTACAACATACAACATCCCCCCTCAAATGGCATCCAAACTGCACGTGTTCACATCGTCTACCTCATTAAGGCACTTTTGTTGGCTAGAGGCTCCACTGAGCCACACGATCCCTCCAAAGGCATAGCAGAATAACATACAAGAGTTGCGTTACTGAGAGTACATAACCATTCCATACACTTCGCATTAGTCTATCTCCCCCCTAGGTGACTCCCTCAACCTCCTCTTCAGACTCCGATCCCCGCGGCATGAATAGCTCTGCACTCACCCCATTGGAATCGCTGTGGGAAGAGTGTCCCTGTCCCCCCGACCCTGTAGCACACATAACCCGCCAGGCCAGTAGATCCTCTTGTAAATTTTCATCCCTCTTGCTACTCTGCATATGTGTCTCTTCAGCTAGGGACCACTCCCTCACATCCCTGAGCCACGTGGATATCTTCGGGGCCCTCTGACCCATCTAGGTGATAGCCACCCTGTGTCTGGCCATACCATCATCAACTGCGGTAGTCTATAAGACAGCTTTTGTTTCTTTGGCCTAGGGACCAGTGCCAACAGGCAGTGCAAAGGCATCAGCGTGAGCCGTAGTCCCGTCGTGACCCCTATGTGTTCTACTACTCCCACCCAAAACCTCTGAATCATCGGATAGACCCAAGCCAAGTGCAGGAACCCTGCCCCTCTCACGCCACATCTAGGACAAGCATCACCCCTGTCCGGGGAACAGCGCTTCAGCAGGATCGGAGTGAGGTATGTGCGGTGCAGGAAATTAAAATCTAATCATTTAAAGCTTGCGTTACAGGATACCTTTCGTGTAAGGGCCCCTTTTTGCTTACGTTGCTCCTGGTCGATTGGTGTACCTATGTCCGCTTCCCGGGCCACCCACGTCGGTGGCACCGGCGGGGCCAAGTCCCGGTGCATCAAATCATATAGTAGGGAAATAAGGCTACGGCCCCTGCCACAAGACAGCAAAATGGTTAAGGTGTGAGTCATTGGGGGCGCCTCTGGATAATGAGTCCAAAGCGACCGCACTATGTCCCACAGCCCCTGATAATGCAGGTACTGCCCTCTCCGGAGACCAAAGGCCTCCTCTGCTTGATCGTAGGTCAGAAAGGTCTTGGTGGGGTACAGGTCGGCCAGTG
The DNA here is from genome assembly GCF_964263255.1 of Lissotriton vulgaris. NCBI lineage: Eukaryota > Metazoa > Chordata > Amphibia > Caudata > Salamandridae > Lissotriton > Lissotriton vulgaris. The sequence continues at coordinate 944,950,131 of NC_141691.1, read as the reverse complement.
TATCGCAGCCCCCCCTCTCGCCAGGCCCGGAAGGACATCTGTTGTTCCATGATCGCCATGGGTGCCAGGATCCAGATCGGTAAGTCCCTGTGGAATGGTGCTGTTTGCAACACCTTCTCTACATATCGGTGCCAAACGCTCGCAGTGTGCCTCACGACGTAAGGCAAAGTCTCACTCGCCCCCCTGCCTCGCAGCAAAGCCTCCCACAGTTCCCATACCGTTGCCCTACCTGCCAACAGTTGTGTCTCCCAGACCTCCATATCCACAAACCATCTAGCAGCCGGTAGCAGCTGCGCCGCGTAATAATACAAATCAAATTGCGTGGCCACTAGGCCTCCTTCCTCGTAGAGGCACACCACTGTATGCAGGGCAACTCTGCTCAGCCTGCCCGCCCAGAGTAGAGAAGTAAGGAGCATAATTAGAGTCCAAAAGACCCTCGGGGGAAGAGGACACAGCGTGTTCTGAAATATGTAAAGTGTCCTAGGCAACATCACCATCTTAGCGACGGCCAACCGCCCCATGAGTGATAACGGCAGGGTGTTCCAAAAAGACACCGAGCGCTTCAGGGACTTAAATACTCTATCGATATTACAGGCCTGTGATTGCACCACCGTGGAGGCCACATGAATACCCAAATATCTAAAGCTATCTCTTTCCCATCGCAGCCCTAGCTCTGGCAGATCCTCCCGGGGCACTGACACCAGTCCCGACAGCGGATAGATCAGGGACTTATGTCTATTGAGTCTTAGTCCCGACACAGCTCGGAACCTGTCTAGCTGGTGTAACAACACTGGAAGTGCCTCGCTCGGGCCCTCAGGTAAAACAAAGCATCATCTGCATACAGGGATATAACATTACAGGTGTCTCCCACTCATATGCCCCATTGCATCATCTCCGATCGGATCCGAACGGCTAAAGGCTCTATAGCCAGCCTGAAGAGTAGCGGTGAGAGGGGACACCCCTGTCGGGTACCTCATCCCAACTGCGACTCCTCTGAGCGGGCAGGCCCCAGTCGTACCCTTGCACGGGGGGCCTGATACAGGATTTGGATCCATCGGCAAAAATTGGGGCCCAGCCTCATCACTCACTGATTTAGTGCATCCTTGAACTCATCAGACAAAAGCTCCAGAAACTCTAACCAGCCCTTTAACGCCTGCTCTTCAACCCTAAGGTCCTCATTGTAAACTTTCACAAAATATTCGTGAAAAGCAGCCGCTATTCCTTTACTGTCCGTGATCGTCAAACCTGACTCCTCAACTCTTACTTCTCTAATCACATTTCGAACTTGATATTTTTTCGCCTTCCAGGCTAGCAGTTTACTGCTCTCCTCACCATATTCAAAGTGCGCAAGTTGACTGGCATCCCATTTCTCCTTAACCCTTTGACTCAGAATTCCCGCTAGATCTGATTTTAACTCTGTTAACTTTTGCAAGATCCTTTCATCCACCACAGACCCACCAAGATTTACCATATCAGCCTCACGCTGATGGATTTTCTCCTCCAGCTCCGTGACCTTGCTATAAAAAAAATCTCCTTTTCTTCACTCCCATGGCAAAAATGCCTTGTATGTGTCCCAAACAATCTCGATCCTAGCTGATCCCAAATTTTTATCAAGAAAAACATCAGTCTCCTCACTCAAAACCTCCAATGCTTCTTGGTCATAGAGGACCGTACGATCTAACCTCTATGTTGAACCCGATATACCGTCCTCTAATTCCAACGACAATGTGATGGCTGAATGGTCCAAAAGGGGCGCACCGACATGACCCACATGGGTCACACAATCAATCAGCCTGGAATCCAGCAAAAAATTATCGATGCGAGATTTATGGTTATATTTTTTTATTATAAAATATATATCCTAGTTGCTGGCAAGACCTAAATCTCCAAATATCACACAAGCCTAGCTGGGCGATCAACATCTTAACCTTATTCGACATTTTAGAGTTAACCATTGCTCTACTCTTTTCCGATTGATCTAACTTATGATCCAAAACAGTATTGAAATCGCCCGCCATAATTATACTACCAGAAAAACTCAATAGTTCCCTGGCCAGCTCATCTAAAGGACCTACATCGTCCTGATTCGTTCCATAATGACCAATGATAATAAACATTTGCCCTCCCATTTTTTATTTCACAATCAGCCATCTCCCTTTTACATCTGCAGCTTTACCCTTCACCGAGATATTTACCCCCTGCCTGATTAGAACTGCAACACCTTTCGTGACCGCTGTTTGAGGCGTATAAACTGCTTGGGCCACCCACCGCTGTGCCAAGAAAAGTTCCTTACTTTCAAGCCCCGAAAAATGACTCTCCTGCAATATTATAATTTGAGCCAGAGAATCCCTTAAATATTTCAAGATTAACTCTCTCCTCTGTTTCAGACACAGCCGATTTACATTCCAAGATAGGATTCTCAGCTCCTTTAAGTTAACTCCACTCATGATAGCCTAAACCAACTAGATCATAGAACCTGACAGCAAAAAAGCTTCTGATGAATTTCCCAGTTTTTCTCCCCTTACCCTTACCCTTCCCCTCTGCCCTTGCCCCTCTCTCCCCCTCCCCTGAAGTCCCAACCCCCCCCCACCCCGGAAAACCCATCCAAACTACCCATGGCTGAGTCCCTTTGGGTGCCTACAGCGGACGGTCTGCATAAACACTAAACTAAATTATTAGTATACCTGCACAGCATCTACAAATTGGTCCTAACAAAAGAAATCCATAAAATAGTGCTAGCTTACTTATAAACTCCCAGCTTGGCATTGTTCCAGAAAACTATCCTCCTCCTCAACAAATCGGAACAAATGCATTTTGCTTTTCCACATGACCTTTAGGAAAGCCGGAAACTTAAATTGGACTGAAGCTCCCAGTTTTCTCAACGGCTCAATCCACTTACCTAACTCCCATTGCCTGTTAGCAATTACCGGTGACAAATCAGATCTTACCTCTACCTTAGCACCATCTACCTCAATAATTTCTATTTTTAGAGCAGCACCCAGGATCTTTTCTTTCAGACCATAAGTCAAAAAATTAATCAGAATCCTTCTGGGCTTGGCACGGTTCGGGTTCAACCTGAAGGGATCGCGGTGCACTCTCTGGATATCCCTAAAAATCTCCTCCTCACCCTCCTCCAGGTGCAATTCAGTCTTAAGTAGCTGTACTACATATTTCTTGATATCAGCCCCTTCTTTGCCTTCTGGCAGCTTTAAAATCTTCAAGTAATTCCTCCTTTGCATCTTTTCCAATCTTTCTACCCTCTCTTCGTGTTCCCTGTCCTTAATCTTGATGGCATCTAGCTCTTTGCGGTTGACCATGACTTCCTCCCTTAGATCCTTAACTTCCGCCTCTAAAACAACTGTGCGGGAACTCAAATCATCAACTTTGTTCTCTAGCAGACTACAGGCAGCACGAATACTTTCCTGATTCAACTTGGAGACCTCAAACCTTTTATGCATGTCAATATTTAATTTCTTTAGGAGTGCAATACCGGTAAGATACCAGTGTACTGGTTGGGGATCTAACTCAAGCCCTTCCTCACTATGACAACTTAAGTGATTAGACTTCTCTTCCTCAACAACTGATAAGCTCGGGCTACTCATGTTCTCTGAATACCCTAATATCTCAACAGGCCCCTTGGTGTCATGCTTCATCATCGGGGTCTTCGCGAAGACCCCGATGATGAAGCATGACATCAAGGGGCCTGTTGGTGTGTGAGGGGTATTTTACACAACACTGAGTGTTCCCCTTCCCTGTGGTACACACTGGTAGTAGGATTCTTCTTGTTTATTTATCAGTGCCCGTGGAGTAGGAATCCTATTTTTGTACTCTACCTCCCTTCCTTGTTAATTGTACCCTAATATCTCCCCCGGAGTTGGACAACTACATTTGAGGAAAGGGCGAGCTGCTCTGTGCTGCCCTCTGCACTGCCAGTTGGATCCATCTGAACCTGCAGGCCATGACCTGCCTCCTCCATGTCTAAAGAAAGGACCTGAAAGCGATTGGGACTCAAATGCTTAGACTAGTCTAACAAATTTATATCCGCAGACACCTGCCCAGTAGTCCTGTCCCCCTCCAAAGTGCAATTGGTACTCAAACAAGCCTGGTTGGATTTAAGAGATGCTGATAAACATGTTAAATTCGGTGGAGACTCTCCCTTTAATATCAAAGTCCTTGACATGACTATAAAAAATGAGGTGAGAGAGGGTGTTGTCTTAATCTTACGCTCCAGTGAGCCTACCTTCCCCAGCTTATTACACCTGCTACCCTGCTTACTATTTTTTTTTACTATATTTTTTGACTTGGTTTCAGTAACACTTTTAGGGCCCGATGTAGGTAAACGCGATTTTCCGATTTCAAAATACCGAGGCGGGCCGAATCGGTATTGTGAAATCGGAAAACGATATGTAGGGAAAAAAAACCGAATGAATACCGATTCGGTCGGCATCGGTAATGAGATTCGGTACGTTCCGATTCTGCTCGGTCCGAATCGGAAAGTACCGAATCGGCCAACAACGAATCGGAAATCACCGAATCGGCTACCACCGAATCGGATATTCCAGAATCGGCGAATACCGAATCGGTAAAAGCCGAATCGGTAAAATCCGATTCGGCAATCATAGACCCATGGCGAAAAAGCCCATAGGAATGCATTGAATGAACCGATTCGGCCTTTACCGAATCGGATAATACCGAATCGGATTTTACCGATTCGGATATTACCGAATCGGTAAAAGCCGAATCGGCAATAGGCGATTCAGCCAATGAGGTGGCTCCCCCTCCCCCACCCAAACAGGGAGTGGCAACCCTGGCAGGTGCAGCTAATTAAGAAGTTTCTGGAAGTTTCTGGAAAGCCTGCCTGAGCCCAACACACACAGTTAGCAGCAGTGGGAGAAGGAGGTTGCAAACTGAACAGGAGAAAATGGCAGATCAGTCAGGAAGCCAGAAGTCCTCCCAGAAGAGGAAGCCCAAGTTCACCACCACCGAACTTCAGGTGCTGGTTGAGGAGGTGGTGAGGGTGCACCGCCAGCTGTTTGGCAAGCTGTCCCTCAACGTGCCAGACAGCACCAAGAGGAGAATCTGGGCCGACATCGCCCAGAAGGTGAACGCTGCGGGTGTCACCCCCAGGTCCATAGAGGAACTGAAAAAAAGGTTTTACGACATCCGCAGCCTCACGAAGAGGAAGCTGGCTGACATTCAAAGGCAGGCTGGACTCACTGGAGGAGGCAACAACCCGGCGCCACCCCTCACCGAGCTGGAGGAAATTGTCTCCAGCACCATCGAGAGGGAGAGTATCGTAGGAATCGGGACCCTGGACAGCTCTGCGAGAGCCACAGCTACAGGTAAGAAGCATGCGCATCATGACACACCCTACCAGACACCTCCCCATTAGACACAATGCATAGGCAAACACCAGCACTGTACTGTCACCAACATACAAGAGACAAGCATCATGGTACATGTAGTCAGCAGAAGTTAGCCAAATATGTCAGTGCAGAATCACAAGACAGGAAACAGTGTGACACGGTGTAAGGAGATGCAAGGACATGTGGAATGCCATAATTGTACTGACTGTAATACATCGGCACTCAGTTTACAAATGCTTCTTTGTACCTAGGGGCCCCATCAGGCGGAACAACTGCGACAGCAGAGGGAGCAGCAACATCCAACACTGCAGTCGCAGGGCCGAGCACCAGCCAGGCTGGCCAGGAGGAGGAGGAGGAGGAGGAGGAGGATGAGGAAGGAGACACCCCAGGGCTAGGAATGGAGGGAGTCCTGGTCATTGACTTCCAAGCAGTGCACTCACCAGTACTGCCCAGCACACCCCCCTTGCAATTCTCACCACAAAACTCCCCTACAAGGCAGACCATTCCGCCTACACCAGCTCCTGCCACAACCGTGGCCTTGCCACCTGTCCAACCTGTCCTGGGAGCAGGGGCTCCGGGACCGGCCAGCACCACACCCCCACCAGTGGCACCCCAGCCCACTCAGCAGGCCGGAAGCAGCAGTGCCCGACGCCGTGCCACCACCACCACTGCTGCACCAGCACGGGAGGGCAGTGTGTTCCTGGGCCTGGAGGGACAGATGGTTAAAATCCAGCGCCAACAGGCCAGATCCACCATGGCCTGCCAACGCCAGCTCCTGCAGCACAACATGCAGATGGGGGAGTTGGTGAAGGGTTTCCAGGCTGTTGTGGACAGCAACAAGGAGGTGGCAGCAGGGTTAGGCAGGCTGACCACTGCCATCACCCACTCATCTGCCAGACAGGAGGAGCATGAGGTTGCACGCAGGAGGGATGCCCGGGTGCTGAACCGGGCCATGGCCCGCCTTGCAGCGGCGACCGCACAACAGTGCCATCGCAGCTCCAACCAAGAATCTGTGCTCAGTCAGCATACGGCTGAGCTCACTAGGGGGATGGCCAGGATCACCACGGCCATGGAGGCCATGATAATATCAAACACCGCCTCCAATCCTGCCCTGGACCTGGGTGATGCTGGAGACAGCAGCAGCCGCAGCAGCCCGGCCAGCGCTGCATCTGAACCACGGAGGAGCACCAGGCGATCCGCTGATGCTGCTGGGCATTCGGAGGGGGCCGAGGGACACCCCAGTGGGTCTGGCAAGTGGGCCAAAAAATAGCCTGGCAAGGGGGGATGAGCAAACCAGTACCCTGGACTTTATTTGATTTTACATACTCCATTTTTTGATGCACATCAGTGCTGTAACTGTGGTGCATCACTATTAAAATTTGATTTTTTGCAAGCAACATTTAGCTGTCTTTGCATCTGTACTCAGTCAGAAATAGTTCTCAGTGATCTCCTCACGTCTGTATCTGCCATCACTTGGCGTACACACCCCAGCTGGCTGTGTCAGTGGCACAGCTTCGTCGTCGTCATAGTCCTCGTAGTCAGACAACTCCACCTCAGTGCCCTTCTTGACCGCAAGGTTGTGTAACATTGCACATACAGCTATGATCTTGCAGCAGGTGATGGGGGTATACTGCCTTGCACCTCCACTCTTGTGCAGGCATCTGAATCTACTTTTCAAGATGCCAAAGGTCCGTTTGACAACATTCCTTGTGCGTATGTGGGCCCGGTTATACCTCCTTTGGCTGGGTGTGGAGGGGTTGAGGTAGGGGGTGAGTATGAATGAGCGGAGGGCATATGCACTGTCGCCTGGAAGAGAAAGGGGTCACATTAGACACATGCATACATGTATTCCACCTACCTACTATGTGTTATGGGGGTCTGATGATGTGTCTCACCTAGGAGGTATCCTTCTCCAAATTCGCCAGCCATCAGCCGTGCATATATGCCGCTCTGTTGGAATATATAGGAGTCATGGGTACTCCCTGGAAATTTTGCTACCAGGTCTGTGATGGTGCACTTGGCATTGCAGATCACCTGCACGTTGATGATGTGTGTAGATTTCCGATTGCGGTATATGTATTCGGTGTCCGCTGGTGGGCAAATCGGAATGTGTGTGCCATCTATGCAACCGATGATTTGGGGAAATTGTGCCATCTGGTAGAAGTCAGCTTTAGTTTGTAGCAGTTCTGCGTGGGTTGCAGGGAAAGAGATGTATTGGTCCATCCTGTCTATCATGGCGTCAAGGAATATGTGGAAGAACCTTGACAGGCTGCTCTGGCTCACCCCTCCTGCTGCTGCTACTCCACTTGGATAGCTGCCAGACGCAAGCAGGTGTAGGCTGCATAGCACCTGGACGTGCGCTGGGATGGCGTGTGCCCTTGGGGTGTGGTGGTCCAAGAATGGCTTAAGGTCCCTGATGAGCTCGAGTATGGTGTCAGAGTCCAGCCTGTATCTCTGTAGGATCTCAGCCTCAGTGAGCATGAACAGGGTTACCCTCTGTCTGTAGACCTGTTCATTTCTTAGCCATTCCCTCTGTCCTTCCTGCTGTAGCCGTAGCCGCCTCGCAATGACATAGAAAGCTGCCATCCTGCAAGTTGCAATGCATTTTGGGACTGTTTATATGGGTTGGAGTTGGTTACCACCTGATTGCAATCCATGGTAAATACCGAGTGAATTCTACCGATTTTGAGCCGATTTCGGTGTTTCTGTGCCTCCCTGCATCTCCCCAACTGTCGGAATCGGGGAATTTCCCGATCGGAGAATCATACGAATCGGCATGTTTTCCGATTCGGATCATGTCCGATTCGGTATTTGTACCGAATCGGTAATTGGACCGAATCGGTGATTTTCCGATTCGGTGTCACTTACGAATCGGTAATTGGACCGATTCGGTGATTTTCCGATTCGGTGTCTCTAACGAATCGGTAATTGGACCGAATCGGTGATTTCCCGATTCGGTGTCACTAACGAATCGGTAATTGGACCGAATCGGTGATTTCCCGATTCGGTGTCACTAACGATTCGGTAATTGGACCGATTTGGTCTTTACATCCGATTCGGTGTTTTTCCGATTCGTTACATATCCGATTTTCGGTATGTACGTATCGGATTCTTTCCCATTCGGTACTCATTCCGATTCGGTTTTCTATCCGATTCTTTCTGTTTTTGGTTCCCTACATCTCGATGGCTGTTTACCGATCGGTAAGGGCCAAAAATCGGTATTTTCGGCCGTTACCGATCGGTAACGCCCTACCTACATCGGGCCCTTAATGCCTGCTTTAGGTGAACCACTGTGCTTAGATAGCAACTTCTCAAACCCCCCCCTCGCAGCACTCCTCAATGCGTATCTAGAAATCCCAATCCGAGCTACAGTCTGAGCTTCAGAGTTTAAAGCGCCCGCAATTTGCTCTATACCTCCAAAGTCCTGCAAATCGTCCGCTGCATTTAAAACAGGCGGCTGCTTTTCTTTTGTTTCTTTGCCTAAAGCAAATGCCTCCCTGCCTCTTCCACGAATGCCTCCTCCCCGGAACAGAATCCTGCTCTCCCCAGCAGAGCTCCATCTCCACTACTGGATCCGTCTCCACCTTCGTGTCCGAGAGCCCCTTGCAGCCGGAGCCGCCATACACCGCCGAACCGCAATTTCCCGGAACAAAACGACAGAAAAGAAACCATCAAGGTAACCGCTAATCATTGCACTGTCAGTCGCTCATTCCCGACTCGTGCAGGGCATTACATGATATCGCCGCACCACCGCCTTTACTGACACCCCGACCCACTCCTAGCCGGCTGCCATGTTTTCCCCCATGTTACTCCATGCTTTTCTCCGGTTTCTCTTTTGACTATGGCTCAGTAATATGAACGGCAGGAATTAGAAGCGAAGGATAATGAGGATAAGAAGACTAATGAGTTAAAAACAAAGGTTATGTTAGCTCAGGCTTATGGTCTGCCTTCTAGAGGTAGTGATAGGGTGGACATGTGTCTTATGGTCCGTCTTTTCCTCCTTATGCTCATCTGACTTTGTCTTCTGACCAGTGTACGTCCTGTAAGAAATTTGGACATTGGGCTGCTGATTGTCCTGCACTGTGTCCTCAGCAGTATCCGCGTGGACGGGTACAAACGAGAAATCGTTCAGGATATTCAGGACTGATATATATATATATATATATATATATATATATATATATATGAGAGCACAGGATTCCCTCTCTCCAGCTTTGCGTACGCGGTCACAGCCTCCACGCCAACCACAGGAAGGAAAAGACGAACCACCAATCTGGCAGGCAAATAGTGTTTATTTATTGCAGTTCACACAGCCATTTGTCAGCGACGCGTTTCGAGCACGGATGCCCTTGCTCACGCTGCGATGCAAGAATAAAACAATCACAAGCCATTTTTAAATGCATGTCACCTGTGTAAGTTACCACCCCCTGGTGGTAACCTCCCATATCACGTGATAAATATAAGTGAAAAAAGACTATCGCTGAATTGGAAATCTTTCTAAGCACACTTAAAACAAGAGGGCAAATGTCAGGTTAAATCCTGAATTATTTAACAGCGTTAATGAGTTGCACTTGATGACTGGTTAAATCCACATTTGTACAGAATTGTTCATAATTGTATTTGCATACATAACACCTTGAATGTACAAAAAATGTTACTGATGTAGGAATAGGGATCTAATCAGTGCAAAAACGTCAGAACCATAGTGTAAGTGTGCAAAATATAGCAATGTAATCTTAGCAGCAAATAGACCATAATAAAGTGCATATGTGACAAAAAAGTGCATAAATAGTGATTGCGACGAAAGATGAGCAACATCTATGGAAGTACATGTCAAGCCGCGAATACCACCAGAACAACGGAAGCCTAAGCAGCAAATATAACTGAATTCAGAGCCCTGAATTAAAATAGGTCATAAATACATAAAGGCAATCGATGTCGTGGAAGGTAAAAGAAGTATCAAAAGTGTAGAAAAGAGTGTTAAAATAGTGTTAAAAAGCAGGTATCAAAAAAAATTTTTCTTATAAATATAACAATATCTACAATCAATTTAGACAGATCGAATGATCATGAATACAGGGTTGGATTGTGCAAATATGTAAAAAGCAGTTATATACAGTACTATACACAGTGCAAGAATCAACACACCAATATCAGGATACAGAGTTAGAATACTGAAATGATGCGACATGGCAGGGAAATAGATTCAAATTAGATTGATACATAAATAGGGAACCTAACTTATGTAGAACTAGTGGTCTGAAGGACAAAGGTGTATATAACTGGGTAAGAAAAGGGCACACATATATTGGGACATCACAAATAGGGAACCTAACTTGAGATGTCTGAGAGCTTACAGGGATGTACTTATGGACTGGAAGTGAAATGCATGGGATGGATTATCATTCTAAAAAGTGGTGCATTTCTTCAATGTTGTTAAGCCTGTTGGGCCAACGGGTATCTAACTCTAGTATAAACCTCGATTCCAACTTCCTAAGTAACAGCTCTCTATTGCCACCTTTCCTGGACAAAGGTACAGAGCCAATTACAAAATAAGAAAGGCAAGACAGATCTCTTTTGTGAGTGTGGTTAAAATGCCTTGCGACCGGGTAAGCCGGATCGTTATGGAGGATGGCTCGTAGGTGTTGTAATATGCGCATGTGTACCTGGAGTTTGGTACTCCCCACGTATCGAAGTCCGCAGGTACATACCAAAACGTACACGGCATAGTCAGTTTTGCAGGAGTAGTTACCCAGTATAGGTTTGTCTTCAGAACTGAATGGGGTAGTGTAGTGAGTAGTGGACATGCCAAATTTGCATGCCCGACAGCTGGAGCATTTATAAAATCCTCTAGATGGACGTAGCCACGCTGCTTTGGTTTTTAGTTCAGGCGCAGCAGTATCTAAGTAGCTGCCCATGGTCTTAGCTCTCCTAAAAGACACTAAAGGAGTAGGAGGTAACACTGGATCGAGAATATGGTCACTTAAAACTATTGGCCAATTTTTGTTCAGGATGGCCCTGATTTTCTTCTCTTCTCTGCTGAAAGTAGTGACCATACGAGGGCCTATATCTGGAGGCCTGCTGCTGGTGGTGTTCTCAGTATCAGTGTTGTTCTCAGGGAACAGGCTTTCTCTAGTACGAGATAAAGATTTTTGGTAGGCTTTTTCTAGCAGTGCTTCCAAATATCCCCTAGCTTTAAGACGGGATTTGAGGTCTTTTAAGCTTGATTCAAAATCAGAATTGGAGCTGCATATTCTTTTAAGCCTTAACATTTCTCCGTAAGGAATGCCTGTGATGGTATGTCTAGGGTGCATACTGGTACAGTGTAATGTGGCATTGCCCGCTGTCTTTTTTCTGTGTAAGGTGGTGTTTACCTTATTGTTTTCGATATACACTTCCACATCTAGAAATTGAATACGTTGTTTTTCCACATGGGCGGTAAAATTGAGATTAAGATTGTTTTGATTGATGTCATCTATAAATTCAATAGCTTCCGCCTTAGTGCCCTGCCATGCTATGAAAATGTCGTCAATATAACGTAAAAAACTGATGACATGTGTATCCATCCAGGCCTTGTGGCATGTCATGAGGACCTGCTCCTCCCACCAGCCTACGTGTAAACACGCATAGCTGGGAGAGAAGCAGGCCCCCATCGCCACACCCCGAAGCTGTCTGAATATGTCTTTACCAAAGGAAAAGAAATTGTGATGGAGACACCAGTCCATTAAATTAATGATGACCTTATTATGTTCGTATAACTCAATGGGGCGCTTGGATAAAAAGTGTTGTACAGCTGAAAGTCCTTGCTTGTGATTTATGCTAGTATACAGCGCTTCCACATCGAGGGAAATGAGCCACATGTCTGTATTCCATGTGATGTTCTCAATCTTCTTAATAAAGTCACTGGTGTCCTTCACAAAACTAGGTAGTTCCTTGACAAAGTCCTGGAGAAAATAGTCGATGTATTCTCCCACCTTTTCTCCTGCACTTCCAATGGCAGACACAATGGGTCTCCCGGGCACTGGTGTGACAGCCTTATGGATTTTTGGTATGAGATACAGGGAGGGCAGTATAGGGTGATCGATGCACATAAATTTATACTCTTCAGAAGAGATAAGGCCCTCTCGCTTCCACTGGCCTAGCATTTTGTGCAGTTTCATTTTGGCATTTTCATAGTCCTTTTGTGAGCTTTTCTCGTAGCAGCTGGAATCATCTAGTTGACGTTTGGCTTCCAAGATATAGTCTGCTTTAGGCCAGATCACCAAGTTGCCTCCCTTGTCTGATTTTTTGACGACAATTTCATGGTTCTTGCTTAACTTTTTCATTAGTGCGTCAAATGCTTTTCTCCTGTGTATTTCTTTTTTACGAAACTTGTTATTAGATCTTACATACAGCTTTTTTATGTCATTAACAACGCAGTCATGGAATGTATCCACGGCGTCTCTTGGCATCATAGGTATAAACTTGGACTTGCTGCGGAATGGACTTAGGCCCGCCCCTATTTGTTCCATGGAAATTCTGCGTAGACGGTTTTGCGTAGCTATATCAGAATCAGTTTCCACTTGTTCAAGGTTGGTGGTTAGTTCGTATGCATCCAAGAAAGTATGAGTGTCTGCTGCGCTTAGACGAGCGGTGCCATCTGAGTTGTATGCAGGGTTAGCGATGTCGGATACGTCAGCGGTTTTAGTGGGTTTCAAAGCAAAATGTTTTTTTAGTTTCAATTTGCGTATAAAACAAAATAAGTCCACTCTTGTCATCGCATAATTGAAACTTTGTATAGGCGAGAAATTGAGGCCTAGGGAGAGTAGTTGCTCTTCTGCTTTGTTCAAGACGATGTTGGATAAATTTACGATGGTGTTGTCCGCTATCGCCGTTTCCCCCAGGTTTTCTTTTTCTTTTTCTGTGGCTGCCCTCCGGCGTTGCTTCCACTTGCGTTTTCTTGCCTTCCGGCGTTGGTTTCGCCTTTGTCTGCTTGCTGATTGGGCTGCCATGAGCGCAGAGTCTGAAGTCTCTCCTCCACCACAAAATCCAATTCTTGCTGTATGTTCAATCTCGCAAGTCCTTGTAAGTTTAAATCTGTTGTGGAGGAGCCCCTAGATGATGCATCACTACTGTAATCACTTTGTAGTGGTGTGGAGTCATTGCTCTCGTCGTTAGATATGGAGGTAGCTACATTGCCAGAGCTGGTTTGCTGAGTGGAGACAGGTATGCCTTTATTACCGGAACTTTCCCCAGATTTCTTGTTGGAATAGGCTTGTCGCTTAGCATTATTATACTTCCTGGAGAATGTAAAAATGCGACCTTGGCTGTAATCATCAGCGTCCCGTGCAAATTTAGAGGCTTTTCGCTCCTTTATTTTCTCTTCGTGTTTCCGAAGGCGCTCAGTCATTTTATCTGTCAGTTTCTGGACTTCTTGTTGGTCTGGGTGGGCGTTTATTTCAGATTCTAGAGCTTTTATTTGTTCTAAGAGTTTCAAGCGGTCACTTGCGGCGTATTTGATTAAGATACACACCAAGTTCATCGATGCCGCCAGGTTGCTCTCCCCCCACTCCTGTAACATGGCCGGGTCGGGTTTGTCGAAACTGGGCGCTAATAAAATGCGCAGCCCACGAGGGACTCGGCCCACCTCTTCATATTTACTCAGGGATTTGTGCTCCCACCACTTGGTGCATTCCGACTTGCGGAGTTTTTCAAGTTCTTTAAATAGCTGTTGTATATATATATGAAAACAAACTTTTTCTCCTTGAAGAAGGGAAACGAGCCGCTACCTCAGCAGTAAAAGGATTTTATTTCCGGATAATTTTAATTAGGCATTCCTGACGCGTTTCAGTCCGCATGGACTTTTCTCAAAGGATTGCGCCCATTAAAGACGTGCAGAAGGGTTCCACAAGCCTGCTGAATTACGAAAAGTTCCGCCCTTGGTTTTTCTGGGCTGCCTCCGTGGCTCAATGTGTCATCTCGGGTCACAGGACCGGCGTTGATTTAAATCCCATTCCTCCGATGGTGTAATATGGAATATATATATATATATATATATTCAAACAGAACTCCCAACACGCCACTTCCAACCTACAGATCGGCGAAGCGCAAAAGCAGGAGACGGACCACAAGATGGATGACAGGTCTTTAATCCAGAAAAGAAGTTAAATGCAGGAAATGCATATATATATATGATTTGCCAGTTTTAATGGTTGTAGCGCCAGTGTCCCACTTAGTGCAGTTCTGTCATCTGAGTCTTCCTGGAGGAAAAAGGGGAGTTTTGCTTTCTCCCGATGGGTTGTTCGTGGCGTCGCAGAAGAAGTCAAAATGATAAGCAAAAAGAAAAAGAAATACAAGAAAAACAAATATTAGGCAGCTGGCCTGTTATATAGAACAAATAAAAAATGGGGGGGTTGTGCACACCTTCACCCGTGTTCTGATTGTGTAGTGCCTAGGGTGAGAAGGAGTCAAGTGACTGCTCTAAGTGCTGCTTTTCAACCCCTTGCACCTGCCCTTAAATGAAAGGAAACGTGCTAATGGCACTTTCCTGTGATCACGATCCTACGAAGCCATGGTGAAGGGAGAACCAGGAAATGTCCTTTCGTATAGCCGTTGGTCTCTGCCTTCTCCCGCTCTCCTGTGGCCGATTGCTCCCCGACACGGCTGCTCCTCAGCTCGCTGTCTCCTTCACTCTCCGTCTCGTCGCCCTCCCTGTTCGTCACCTCGCCGCTTCTTTCTTCCTCTGACTCCTCTTGCCAAGCTCCCGATTCCATCACCGGCGTTTCTTTATCCGCCTGCTTGCTGGTCGCATCCTCGTTGGGGTGTGCGTCAGCAGCTAAAACGCTGCCCTGACTTCTGGTTTGGTTTAGCGCTGCCGCCATGTTGGAGGTCCCGGGTTTGGCGGTGGCGGTGACTTCCTCACATGCTCCATGCCCATTTTTGCTTTCTCCGAATACTCTGGACAATATTGTGGGTCTTGATATGCTCAAGTATTTCAGGGCTATGATACGATGATCTCCAGAAGGTGTACGTGTTATTTTGAATGACAATTACCACACGATTGAGAGATCTTGTCTCTTTAAAGAGGACATTGCATTAGCTTCACTTCCTAGTACTTTGTGGGCTTCTTCAGACACCGATGTAGGGCAGATGGTTATTCCGCCAGTACATATTAGTGTAAAGGAGGGCGCTTCATTTCCACGCTTGCCTCAATACAAAATTTCTCAAGAAGGCGAAGAAGCACTTGTACTCATTGTTCATGATTCAATTGAAGTAGGGGTTGTGGAAGAAGTTCCTTATAAGATTTGCAACAGTCCTATTCTTCCCATTTTGAAAGGAGACACTGATACTAAGATTTACAGATTCATCATTGATTTGCGAGAGGTTAATAAGATTGTAGTACCCCAATACCCCGTGGTTTCTGACATAACGACTCTTCTTACCTTAGTTCCTCTGACAGCAACTACATTTACTGTGATTGACCTCAAGAATGCTTTTGTTTTCATTCCTATTCATCCTGATAGCCGATAATTGTTTGGCTTCACTTTGAATAATTGATCGTACAGATTTTGTAGAATTCCTCAAGGGTATACTAAGAGTCCTAGTATTTACAGCCAAGCATTGAAAAAACAACTTAATTCTTTCCTTTTGCCTGAAGGAGTGGCTCTCATACAATATGTCGATGACATCTTGTAGGCAGCCGATACGCCTGAACAGTGTGCAAAATTTACTTTGTCTTTGCTTTCCTTTCTTGCCTCACACCACCACAAAGTGTCACGGAAGAAATTACAATATTGTAGACCGAAGGTTATCTATTTAGGCCACCTTCTATCTAAGGAGGGGCGTGCACTTACAGCAGATCGCATTTAAGCAATTTTAGATACACCAGTGTCTTCTACTCAGAAAGTTGTCTGTGCATTCATTGGTCTTATATCTTTTTGTAGGCAATGGATATTAGGTTTTTCACACATTGTTAAACCCTTGTTGGCACTCCTGACCAAAGATACTTCCATGGACGACTGAATGCCAGAATGCTTTTTGTCAGTTACTTCAAGCTCTTTGCTCTGCACCAGTGTTAGGCACTCCAGATTACACAAAGGCTTTTACACTTTATGTACACGAGAAAGGTGGGTGTGCATTGTCAGTCTTAGTGCAGACACACAGTGACAAGCAGTGTCCCTGTGCATATTTTTCAGCTGTTCTTGATTCTGTTGCTCGTGCATTACCTGGGTGCCGTTGCTCGTGCATTACCTGGTTGCTTCCGTTTAGTTGCAGCAGCAGCAGCAGCTGTGTCTATACATCAGAGTGAAGGGATAGTTTTGTCACATAAATTGTTGGTGCTAGTACCCCATGCAGTTGATGCCCTTTTGAACCAGACTAAGACGCAACACTTGACTAGTGCTCGCTTGACATGAAACCAATTGACACTGTTGGCCCCTCACATTACCCTGAAGAGATGTGTGACTTTGAACCCAGCAACTTTGTGCCATATCCAGTGACTGAGACTCAGTCACAGGAGTCTCATGATTGTATATTCCTTACTTAGGAACAGACAAAGGGTTGCGTCAATTTGCAAGATATGCCTCTTTCAGATGTAGATGGAGAACTCTGGGGTGATAAGTCTTGTTTGAAGTTACCAGATGGCACGACTGCAGATGCAATTACAAAACTTCACACTGCCTTGTGTGTGAATATATCTATACAGATAGCCGCTATGCTTTTGGAGTGGCACATGATTTTGGCCTACTTTGGAAGGAAAGAGGCTTTCTTACATCCCACTGGATGCAGATAATGCACGGAGAACTAGTGCATAATCTTTTGACTGCACTGACATATCTGAAGAAAATAGCTATTGTTAAGTGTAGCTCACACAAGAAAGTGACTGATAAGACAGGACAAGGCTTTTCCTTTGTAGATCGCACTGCCCATGAGATTGTGATGCAGCGAAGCACTACATCGATGTATGTAGTGAAGTCACAAGCTGAACGTGGGCATGATACTAGACAAGAAGTGCTACACATACAGAGATCTGCTTCTGTGGAAGAACTAGAGCAATAGTCTAAAGAGGGAATATTGGATGATGAGGGTTGTTGGCGCAATAAAGAGATGGATAAGTGGAAACTGCCAATAGCCTATTTACAGCTTATGGTTCAGATGGCACATGGGCCGGCACATGTTGGAGCTTCAGTAATAACGAAATTGCTTACGCAAGTTTAGGAGCATCCAGAAATTGCCCACACAGCTAAAAGGATGGGTCAGTTCTGTTTGATCTGTTGGCAGTACAATCCTGGTAAAGGGACACAGAGTCCTACAGGAGGGTTTGATACACCAACCGCACCTTTTAATGTTTTGCAAATGGATTACATCCAACTTGAACGCTGCCATAAGTATGTCCTAGTGGTGGTATGTACCTTCAGTAAATGGCTAGAGGCATACCCTACAAAGGATAATACGGCTCTCAATACAGCAAAAGTGCTTTTAAAGGAATTCTTCCCTAGATTTGGTGTTTGTAAACTTTTGTGGAGTGACAATGGACCTCATTTTATTGGTCAAGTTGTTGAGTATGTCCTGAAAGGATTAGGAATCAAACAGCATTTCCATGCAGTCTTCCACCCACAATCAGCAGGATTGATGGAGAGTTATAATGCTACTTTGAGATTGAAATTTGTGAAAATACTGGCCTTCACGTCTTTCAATTGGCCTGATGTGTTGCCCTTGGCATTGTTGTCTATTAGATCAGTGCGACATTCACGATCTGAGCTTACACATTATTAGGTGGTATTTGGAAGACTGATGAACATTTGGGGAGTTCCTAAGTCACGCCTGATACATGATGTACCATGTGTTCTGATGAGTGATTACTTAGCACAGTTGACTGACAGTTTTATTTCTATTCATCAACAGGTTCGAGAAGCTCTTCCTGACAGGTCCACAGGTGAGGCCCATGAACTGCAGCCCGGTGAGAACGTGATGGTCAAGGTCTTCGAGAGGTTGAACAGCTTGGAGCCCAGGTGGCGAGCACTGGAACAGGTGATCCTAGCCAGGAGGACAGCAGTTTGAGTGACGAACAGGAAGAACTGGGTTCACAGCACTCACTGTAAGCAAGTATCGCCTACTTTGGTGGAACCTGCTGTGCTGACTGACCATCACGAGATTCTGGATACGAAAAAAGGCCACGCCATATCACCTGACGAATCTGAGGAAGTCTTCCCGGACCACACGATCCCTGGAGTATCCCGATATCAACTCAGACCACATAAAGAGTCTACATTGTTGAAAAATACTGGTTGAGCTACCGTCCTGGGTTTGTGAAACAGCGCTGATGTGGCAAGGGGGGGGATCAGTCCTACATAGTGACACTCGTCTTGACCCTCAGTGAAGAAACCAAAGGCTGCCCAGGACTTTAGAGCTCCAACGATTGATTCAACAACGGAGTGATCATGTCTGCAGGGAGATCAACTGTCACTAAGATCTGTGCCATATTTGCTATAGGATTTGTTGTTGCTATGGTAGTTGTAGCAGTGACAACCTGGTTTGTCTAGAAAGTGGCTCCTGCTCGACAGCTTCTGATCCCCACTACTCCAGTACCAGCTGAGCATCATTACTATACACTTCCATACCATGAGCAAAAGCATTGACAATCCTACCTGAACAACACGTTTATTCAGATGTTACATCACACTCACAATGCCACAAATAATACTGACTGTTGGGTGTGTGGGATGATACCTGCTCACCAGAAGAAGGGAGGAACACCTTTTATTCCTCTTCCTTTCTCGCATAAAGGTTCTTAAGCAAACCTGGTTTGCGCTCTTGTTTGCCTCTGAAAAGGCTAGCATTTTAAGGATGACAGTAGGATGGGTCAATTATCATCTCAATAAAGTGTGTTATCCAGATGAAGAAGGTTATCTTCGAGCTGAAGGGACTAAATGGGAATGGGAGGAGTATCAACCTGAAAATGTTTCCACGCCGTATGTTTCCCAAAGATGAGAACTATTAAAAACAATGGACCATTTGTGATTTCTCTTACTAGAGCAAAAGCAGACTTGTGTATAGGCAGTGTTGGGAGAATTCCAGTAGGAAGAAGTGAGTGTACTGTAGTTCTGACTATTGAAGGTGCCAATAACAGTAGTTTCATATCCTCACATAATACCTACTTTGTCTGTGGTAACAAGGGATATTACCAACTACCTGCTGGATGGTCTGGAGTATGCTATGTGTCCTTTCCCCATGTGCACGCGCAGCGGACGCTCCTGAACTTGGTGGCAGTTGGTTCGCGGCTGCGGCGGTGCTTGTGGGCTCGCTTAGCATTTTAATTTACTTTCATCCCTTTACCTGGCTGCTGCTTCCTCACTCCTACCGCCGCTCCCCTAGCCCCGGTCCGGCACGGCTGAGTGCCGCTTGATCCAGGGGGCTGACGGGGTTGCGGCCGCCATCTTGGAGGGGCAGAGCATTCCCTAGGGTAGCGCTCTAGTTTACCGTGCACCTAGGACACAAAAGCGACGCCCCATGCGCACGCGCAGCGGACTTGCCTGAACTTGGTGGCAGCTGGTTCGGGGCTGCGGCGGTGCTTGTGGGCTCGCTTAGCATTTTAATTGTGTTGCTGATTTTAAAACTGTTACTTTCATCCCTTTACCTGGCTGCTGCTTTCTCACTCCTACCGCCACTCCCCTAGCCACGGTCCGGCACGGCTGAGTGCCGCTTGACCCGGAGGGCTGACGGGGTTGCGGCTGCCATCTTGGAGGGGCAGAGCATTCCCTAGGGTAGCGCTCTAGTTTACTGCGCACCTAGGACACAAAAGCGATGCCCCATGCGCACGCGCAGCGGACAAGCGCAGCGGGCGCACCGGCTGCGCGCCAAAGGCAAGCCCGTCTGCGCCCGTCCGCGGCTGGCCGGGGCAAGGGGCACCTTACTATGCCCAATTTTTAACTTACTCCTCAGACGACCCTCACTGCTATCAAAGCCACGGAACCCTTAGCGCTGCTTCAGCGTCCACTATTTCCTGCCTCGGCCCTGCTCTGCCCCAGTCTATCCCTCCCATTTCACCCACCCGGCCCTTCCCCTCACCTTCGCCCCCCCTTTCATTAGAACCTGGCCAGCCTTCAAGCCAAGTGACTGCTATTTTGGCTTTTCTTTTAAACACTAGATCAGCTGTGAAACACCAATTATAACTTTTTGATTTCCTGGATTTCCACAAACCGGATGTTTTATTTTTGACAGAAACTTGGTTCTGTCCAGATTCCCTTCCCAACATACTCGCATCACTACCCTCCACTTACTATGCCTTACGGGCCGATCGACCGCCGGGCAAAGCAGGCGGAGGCGTTGCTCTGATTGTCCGGTCGGATTTCCACTTCCAAATCCTTTCCTGTCCGGTCATCAAGGGAACTCCGGGCCCGATTCACAGAATGAACTTACTACTTTTGGCATTCACAGAATGCACTTACTACTTTTGGTATTCACAGAATGAACTTACTCATTTCGGTATTCACAGAAGTTAGGACTACTAACTTTAGGACTCCTAAATGCCTTCTGTGAATACCGAAAGTCTTAAAATTAGGATTTTTCTCAATTTAGGAGTAGTAAAGTTAGGACTACTAACTTTAGGACGCCTAAATGCCTTCTGTGAATACCGAAAGTCTTAAAATTACGATTTTTCTCAATTTAGTAGTAGTAAAGTTAGGAGTCCTAACTTTACTACTCCTAAATTGAGAAAAATCCTAATTTTAAGACTTTCGATATTCACAGAAGGCATTTAGGAGTCCTAAAGTTAGGAGTCCTAACTTTACTACTACTAAATTGAGAAAAATCGTAATTTTAAGACTTTCGGTATTCACAGAAGGCATTTAGGCGTCCTAAAGTTAGTAGTCTTAACTTTACTACTACTAAATTGAGAAAAATCCTAATTTTAAGACTTTCGGTATTCACAGAAGGCATTTAGGAGTCCTAAAGTTAGTAGTCCTAACTTCTGTGAATACCGAAATGAGTAAGTTCATTCTGTGAATACCAAAAGTAGTAAGTGCATTCTGTGAATGCCAAAAGTAGTAAGTTCATTCTGTGAATCGGGCCCTGAGTGCTTGATGATGCGTTCCGCCTCTTTTCAAACCCCCATCACTTGTGTCCTTGTTTACCGTCCACCAAACCCTGCCCCCCACTTTTTAACTGAGTTCCAGGAACTATTGGCCACTTTAACAGTCAACAATTCTTCTGTGTTAGTTCTTGGCGAATTTAACTTTTGGCCTTCTGACCCTGCGGAAGACGCAGCATCTAGGAATTTCACAGACTCCCTTCTTAGCCTAAATTTTACTCCCCACGTGTCCGCTCCCACTCACATCAAGGGTCACATCTTAGACCAAATCTGGTCATTGAACATTTCGGTCTCTCCCCCTACCATTACACCCTGTTTGTGGTCTGACCACTTTTTGATTTCGTTCACTTTAGACCTCCATCGGCCTACGCGCCCAATCCTCCCCAGGAATGTCTGGGCCCGTAATTGGAACAAGGCTGGCATTCCTGCCCTCTGTCTTTCTCTTCAAAACTCCTACCCGGCCCTGGAGGAAATCTCCCCGTCTTCTCAGGTCACTGCTACTAATGACTGGTTATCGAGGTCTTGTAATCAGGTAGCCCCTCTGAAATGCATTTCTGTGAAACGTGCTCAGAATGTTAACAAATGGTTCACCGATGAACTTAAGGGAAAGAAGTTAGCTGCCCGCCAGGCAGAACGTGCATGGAGGCGCACCTACTGCCGAATTTTTAAAGCCCACTACTCGCTCACGGTTAACGCATATTAAAGCGCTATCCTTTCAGCCAAGACTCATTATTTCTCTGATAAAATACTCACATCGGGAAATCAGTCTAGAGACATTTTCTCTACTGTTCATGAGCTGGCCCTGTCAGACAGAACCTCCCTAAAACCCTCCCCTTCCCAAGCCCTCTGCGACTCCCTAAGCAACTTTTTTGTGGAGAAAATCGAATCCATTAAGACCAACATACCCCCCCCCATTCCCCCCGGCCCCTGAACCCCCTCCCAACCGGTTTCATTTAGATTACATCCCTCTACTGACCAGAGAAACGCTATCTTCTCTGGTGGTGAGAGTCCAATCAGGCTCTCCTTCCGACGTCTGTCCAGCGCCAATCCTGAGAGAAATCTTTCGGGTTTGCCCTTCTCCTCCCTTGGCATTCCTGAACGACTCTCTCGGGAACGGTACAGTCCCTGACCTTCATAAATCAGCCATAATCATTCCCTTACTGAAAAAAACCGGCGCTGACCCTGCCTCCATCACTAACTACCGCCCTATTTCCCTTCTCCCTTACCTGGGAAAAATTCTGGAAAGTCATGTCGCCTCTGTCCTCAGTTCCTTTATGGAAGACAGTGGCTACTTGGCCTCCTGCCAGGTCGGATTTCGTCCTCGCCACTCTACCGAGAGGGTCGTGGTCTCGGTCCTGGACAGCCTCAGGGAGGGAATGGATGGGGGTCGCCCTCAGGCTTTGGTCCTCTTAGACTTGTCCGCTGCCTTTGACACGGTTGACCATTCCATCCTTCTCACCCGTGTCAAGGCAGCGGGCATCAGTGGGCCTCCCCTGGCTTGGCTTACCTCCTTCCTGAGGGACCGCACCCAGGCCATCCATCTAGAAGGGTTTTCTGTTCCCCCACGTAGGTGCAGTGTGGTGTCCCCCAAGGTTCCTCCCTCTCTCCTCTTTTGTTCAATCTTTATATCTTCCCTCTTATCTCTGCTCTACAACAACTGGAGGTCACTGTCTTCAATTACGCAGACGACCTCCAGTTGATCTTCAACCTCTCGCATTCTCCTGAATCTATTTTTAATTTCCAATCAATTATGATCTTTATCAGGGACGGGATGAATTTTAACCACCTCAAACTCAACCCAGACAAAACTGAGCTGGTCTTGACTGGTGGTGCATCCAGTCCCTGGACCCCTATGTTTTGGCCCCCTTCACTAGGTCCCCCCCCTCACCTTCTTATTCAGTCAAAACACTTGGGATCACGTTAAACCAAAACCTTACCCTGCACTCTCCGATCAGTATGGTTGTGTCTTCCTGCTTTTTAACTCTGCGCACGATTAGGAAAATCTCTAGATTTTTCTCCCCTCCTGCCCTTAAACTCATCATGATGGCAATGGTTTTATCACGGCTGGACTATGGTAACATCTTGTATAACGGCATTCCGGCTTATGCCCTCCGACGTTTACAGCTGGTTCAGAACCAAACGCCCCACCTCATTCATGGTCTCCCTAAACTCCATCATGCTACCCCTGTATTAAAGAACTTGCATTGGCTGCCCATTAGGGAGAGGGCCCTCTTCAAACTTGGCTGTTCTGCGTTTCAGGCCGGAGCTGGAACTGCCCCAGCATTCATCAACTCGGCAATCTCCAGCTATACACCAGTCAGAGAGCTCCGCTCCTCTTCCCAGTCCCTTCTCTCCGTTCCCCGTTTCAGGAAAAAGAGGATGGGGGGGGGTGAAATTTGCGGTCCTTGGTCCTACTTTCTGGAACTCCCTCCCCCTCAATATCCGATCCATCCCACTTTACCCTGAATTTCGCAAGGCCTTAAAAACCCATCTCTTTCTGCAAGCATTCCCAGTCTAGCTTTCTCAAAGCTACCACTCAGGTTCTAAGTCCGCCAGCGCCAAGAAACCGCTAGGTAAAAGCACGCTTTATAAGTGTTTTTAAATTCAAATTCTGTTGCCCCCTGTGTTTCTGGCTCTTGCATCGTATCACAAGGATTTTAAGCTATACAATGATATTTCTAAGAACAGATATAAGAGGACAACAAGCACTGATGAGGTGGACCAGACTGACACCACCTTGCAACAATATGTTGATTTCAATTTGGGCTTGTTTTTCTTTGTGGGTGCCGCATTAAACAGCAGAAAGATAAGTCAATTGACTTGTGTTGTGGAAGCTCTTATCAATCAGACAACTATGGCACTTGGAAACATTACAGAAGAGCTGCAAGTTGCGAGGATTGTAGCACTCCAAAATTGTATGGCTTTAGATGTTGTCTGGCTGATCGAGGTGGCGGATGTCGTATCACCGGTAGTAGTTGCTGCGTCTACATTCCAGATCACTCTTCCTCAGTGTTTGATGCAATCTCTAAGCTAAATAAGATTGCTGCTGACATTCACCCAGAGACTGGCCCCTGGAATTTTGCTAGCTGGGTTTGGACATTGATTGTTGCTTGGAGCTGAAGCTATTGACCATCCTATGTGTAATACTAGTGATATTATTTACTCCCTATGTATGTATACAATGTGGTCCAATGTTTTGCTCCATCTGCATTACTGACTGTACACCTGCCAAGCGAAAAGTTGCAGAAATAAAAGCCCAACACATGCTGAATAAAGAGATTTCTGAAATAATGAAAATAAATGTACAAGATGTGAATCCAGATTACCCTAAATGAACAAATGTCTTCAGGTAATGCTAAAAGGGTCGTCTGTTGTAATTTGGCAGCGATCAGGGTTAGCATTTAGTTGAAGCTATCTTGTTTTCGGCATCCAACTTGTCTGCCATGTGCTCACCATGTGCTCTGTCCTTCCTTGCTATCATTTACTCTTGTACTCTACTTATGGACAGACTATATTTAGACTCTGCTACTCTGCACTTGCGCAGAAGACACGGCAATTGTTAACATATGTCTTAGTCTGTATCTGTCAGGGTATTTTTACTGCAATTAGCAAACTGCTAATCTCCACCCTACTGTTGACTGTGCATTTCTGTAAGACCTTTTATGTATGTAAACCTTCTTTTCTGTACTTGTACCGCCTTCTTCTGAGCCCCTGTGTGGGTATAACAGGACCATGTTCCTTCTGTTCAGTGTGCTACTTCATACACTACCGAAGGGTGTTGTGTGAATGTAGTTCCACCTCTTGAGGTAAATAAAAGTACTTTGTTTTATATTTCAGTTTCCGTGGCAACTTCTATTCTATTGGTCTGAGGACTTGTGCGGAGAAGGGCGAACCCCTAGCACTGGTAGGCCTGGCTGAGGCTCACCACGACATGGGTTTTCAATGATGTTCAGTAGCGTAATTCCTTACCTCCTAGGTTGCATTGTGGGCATGGCAAGGGGCCATATTGAAGTTTGTATTTGTGGGCATTCGTTTGTGAAATAGGTGGTGAGGCATGCTGACAACAGGAAAAGAGGACTCCAACTGGGACTGCCTGAGACCACTGTCCAATTAAAATGGTTTGGAAAAGGTGGCATGAGGTGGCATGAGCTACTGCCAAAATTAAATTCCATTTCATGTGGTCTTCATTTCTGAGACATTTTGATACTGAACCTGGGAGAAAATGAATTGCTTCAATTCACACGTTTGGCCTTGTTAAAAAATGTAAAACAAGATTTGCTTGAGATTAAAGCATTTTGGTCAGGGACCACAGTGGTTTTCAATTATTTTCTGCCCAGGAGAACTTGTCGTGGGCTACTAAGCCAGGGGCGATTGTCAGGGCCAGGCATAAGGGGAACAGAGAGTTGTGAAAAGTTTGCAAAACAGATGTTTTCTTGTTCAAGGAACATCCAGACATTTGGTATGAGGCAGTAGATTTAGTTTGTGAGGATGGGTTCCATCTGTCTCACATTGGTGTATAATTATACCTGGCGCAGGTGCATAGCATGCTGGCTGGGCTGCTGCATTTACCAACAGGAATGTAACACCTATTTGTGGGAACAGAAGAACTCAGTGTTATTTCTGGTGGTGGGGGGGGGGGTTGCAGGAATGGAGCAAGATGGCAATAGTGGGTTAGGCACGAGGTTGAGATGTGGAGAGTTGAATGACAAGAGTTTGTGAATTTTGGTGGATGAAATTCTTAAGGGTTGTTTAGGGGAGAGGGGAGGTAGGGTTTATGGATAATTACAAAATGCATAGTGAGAACAGATTGTTTTAGTATGTAAAGCTTTAAAGCCAAGGATTGTGATCCTATGTGCACCTGTCTCATTAACCTGTTGCATACTCGTGACGGAACCGCTCCGTCACGAGCCTCGGGTGGGCTGTGCTGGTGACCGAACGGTTCAGTCACGGCCCAGTCACCGCGCCTGCGCGGAGCTGATTTCGCACCTGTGCGGTGCGTTCTATTAAGTGGGCGGGCCGTGATGCAACCGTTACGTCACAAGCACAGCCCACCCGAGGCTCCTTCCACCGCAGCTAAGGGGTTAAAGCGGCCTTTGTACACTATAAAGTAGTCAGTCATTCTTGAATGCTCTGTTTTGCCAGATTCTCCTACCTGAAAGTAGCGCCTGATTTAGTCAAGTTAAAAAAGCTCCATAGCTTTGCTCTCTGCAAAAATGTAAGACCATAATTAGTACGGTCCTGTTGTAGCACCAGAGTGCCGGTCAAGCAAGCAACAGCTGACCTCATAGGTTACGTAGATGCGAAAGTGTGCAAGCACAAGTAGGTTTATTCATATTAAACTGGAAAAATCGTTTGAATATAGGCATCTGGTATTTATTTTGCAAAAAGTGATTCTTAACCCCTTCCGTGCGGCCGCGATTTTTCCCGTGTGCGGCCGCCGGACGAACACGGGCGGGCCATGACGAACCCCAGCCGTCATCAGCACACGAGCACCGTAGTGCATGACGGCTGGGGTTCGTCACCAGCATGGAAGGGGTTAATGTGACAGAATCATGAGAGCCTAAACAATTATGAGGCAAAGCCAACACGTGTTTCGCCCCCTCTTGGCTTGCTAGCCTGGGGATTTTTCGAGGCTGATATGTAAATGCAAAGAAAACCACAGAAAAATGTGTGCAAAATAAAATAAATCCGTTAATGAAAAATCATATCAAAGTAAACACACATTGCCAAATTCGGTTATCCGTTTTTCCAAAAATGCTAAAATAATAAAGGACATAATCAGTTAGGGAATTCAAAACAGTTAAGAATCGAAAGGGAAGAGAAAGGAAGAAACTGTGATTCAATATCTAAGTTACACGCAATGCGCACCAGTTGTGGATGCATATAAAATGACAATGTATGTAAAATACATATCGAAATCATAAACATGCCCCATATTTGATATTATAACATCATACATGGTAAAGATGTCATATGATTAAAGTTATGTTTGAAAATATGAAGTCATCATGGTATTAGTGCGGTTATAGCAAATTTATATACACGTTTTATGTATATGTAGTAAACCCCAGTAAAGTATTGTAGCCACAGTAGTAACAGAGTTTAGGGTTCATTTTGAAAAGAGGGGTGATATGCATACGTTCATTCAAATGCTGAAGTCGAACAAGCCATCAGAAATGTAGAATCAAAATAGAAATAAACACGAAACTAGTGCAAGGTTAGTCATTAATCTTTAGGAAAGTATTATCAACGTGAAAGGGCAACGAATGCGTGGGGAGGGGGTGGCTTGCGGGGTTCCAGAGGTCGCGACACTGTCGTGTAGCGAGAGTGAAAGCTGTCTACTATGATGCCATTCATGGGCCATGTTCTCTGGCGCCGAATCTTCAGGTTAAAAATGTAGCAGCGCGGGTAATGCAGTCGCATTAAAGTGAAACCTGCGTTGGCCGTATGTAATTATTAAAGCAGCAAGTGTCCTTTATAACATTTGAGACTGCCTATTTTTTCTGCAATTGATATTTGCATGATCTTTTGTCCTCCTCTGTTCACAAAAATGTTGCTGAAACTGTTTACCTGATCTATGAATTAGCCTTGTCAACCTTTGTGTGTGTTACAAATCAACTAAATGATTAAGTTAGTGAATAAATAAATGAACACGTTATTGTTTAGAATCATGTTCTCTTCCTTTTCTATCTTTCCGCCTCTGTGATTAACGTAATTTGCAGTATTTTCCAAACTAGATAGTGCAGGTATCTATGATTTATTCATAATAGCAGACAAGGACGAATGAGTCATTTAAACACATTATGAACAGTTCTAATGTTTGGGTAGGCCTGTCAGAATCTTTAAGCTCCTTCAGAACATAGGCGTATTATCAGTTTGGACATATATGACTCCTTAGGCATTGTATGAGGTACATATGTTTTTATCATCAGAGGAAGATTAATGCATCCATATGAATGAGGTGATCTCTGATTTACTAAAACATTCAATTTCTTCTAAACTGGAAAAAATATCTTTAAAAACTCAGTTATGCACTTTTGGGAATTTGTGATAACAAATAAAAACAGACGTCCATTGAAAGAGTTAAAAACTGTGTTAGATATGATGAAAAATACCTAACACGTTTGTTTTACCAAAATTATATCTCTCATTATTTCTTTCATCCATAAAGTTGTCAAGTGTCTTTGGAGTTCAGAAATAAACAAGTATTGTAGAAGTTAAAGTAAGACTTTACGTCAATGTGCTCCTTTCATCATCCAAAATCAGGTTTGACTTTTATTGTAGAGACTGATTCATCCACGCCGCAGTGTTGCTTACTGTTCTGTCATAAAGCAGCCCAATATGAGAAGCGCTACTTCCAGTTGCTTAATATTGCAACCTTTGACAACACCAGCAGGTAAGAAAACCAAACATGGCAGAATTACTTCAAATCAAAGGTGTATTGACTGGATGGTTACATAAAATGGAAGAGGATATATACAGACCATAAGACCTTTGGGTTCCTGAAAACAATGAAAACATTTTGACCAACAAAAGCCTTGATTGATACTCTTCTATATAATTACATATTTTATGTCACATATTGACCTGGAATCAGTGATTTGTAAATTGTTGGTAGTCTCCCAATGAGAAGGATTTACCAACCACAAATAAAGTTTAAAGCATGTATTCGATATATGAAATGGCTACTCTACCTAGCTGGTAGAACAGCAGAAACAAGCTACCAATAATGCAAGTATTTGTTTCAACAAGAACCTTGGAAGAGGATGATGTCGGATCACAATCCATTGGTCCTAGATATTTTTATTGCAAATCATCAAAAAGAAAAATGTAATTGGACCTTTGAGAGAGCCTTGCTATACGATCCCAAGTATGTGGCCCAGATGGACTGCTGGCTAAAAGAATTTTTAAGAATAAATAGAGGCTCTGCTTCTCCCGCAATAGTTTGGGATACTATGAAGGCTGGCATAAGGGGGGAAACTATCAGCTTTTCGATAAAGAGAAACAAGACAGAGAAGGAGGAAATAGAGAGAAAGCAAAGGATAATAGCTGTCACTGAAGAAGAAGTAACGGATGCAATCAGGGCTAAGCGCGATGTAACAGAGATACTACAAAAGCTGGGTATAGCAAAGGCAGTTGTAGGTGAGGCACTCGCAGTTAAAGCAGCAGGAAAGTATATGGCATGGAAGCAGGACCAATATGAGTTTAGCGAAGAGATTTGTCTTATATTAGCTATCAGAACCCGTCAGGCGACTACTAAAGGGGAAATCTCACAAATTGTCTCTGAGGGAGGGCTTTCAGCCACAACACCAAGGGGGATTTGCTCAATCTTCCAAGATTTTTATCAGAATTTATATAATCCTGACAACAATGCCGATAGCGGGGAGATAGAAAGCTATTTAGAAAGGGCACAAGTTGAGAAGTTTACAGTGGCGGAAAAAGCAGGGCTGGAAATGGACTTCACGATAGAAGAAATACAAAAAGCAATCAAAGATCTACCTGCTGGAAAAGCTGTGGGCCCCGATCTCATCCCGCTGGAATTTTATAAAATTTTCTTACCCAGTTTTGCAGAGGATCTCTATCAGATTATGGTGTCGATACAGAAAGGAGCAGCACCTCCAGAGACTTGGGGGAAGGCCACTATGGTGGTATTCCTGAAAAAGAATAAACCTCCAACTGATCATGGGTCCTATAGGCCTATAAGTCTGATGAACAGTGATACGAAGATTTGTTCTAAGATTTTAGCCAATAGATTAAGCTCATTCATAGGTAAAATTATATCCCCCAAACAACATGGGTTCATTCCAGGCAGGGGCACGGCAGACCACATTAGAAGAGTGTGCACGCTGTTTGATGGGACGGCAGCCTCACGAGACATTATGGCTCTAATATTGCTAGATGCCGAAAAAGCATTTGATAGGGTCTCGTGAGGTTTCCTCTGGGCGGCATTAGCAAAGGTAAATATCGGCGATGTTTGCATCAAGGCTCTAAGTGCCTTATATAAGAACCCGACGATAAGACTCAGGATAATGGGGGAACAGAGTGGGACCATAAACATTGGACGAGGAACTAGGCAAGGGTGCCCCTGCTCCCCACTGCTCTTCCCCTTTTATATTGATGCCTTTATTAGAACGATAGAGCTAAATGAGAACATTATACCAATCGTTTTGAACGGATTTGAAACAAAAATCTTAGGCTATGCCGACGATCTAGCTGTAACATCTGCTGATCCGGCTACGGCGCTATCGGAAATAGAAAGAGAAGCAAACCTATATGGGGCGCTGTCGGGCTATAAATTAAACCAAAGTAAAACTCAAATTGTAATTAATAAAAAGATAACAATGGTAGATCAAAGAATAACGGATTCTGCAGTTTATTTAGGTGTAACGATAACCTCAGATCTCTCTAAGGTAGTCGAAATGAACCTGGGACCGTTGATTAAAAAGGCCAAAAAGGATCTAGACAGATTAAACAATTTGCACTTAACAATAATTGTTCGTTGCAACTTAATAAATATGACATTTCTGCCTAAGATACTATATCTGTTTTGAACCATTCCACTGAAATTTAATAATAATTGGTTTGGCGAAATAGAGGGAGTTACAAATCGCTTGATTTGGGCCAAGGGCAGAACACGGCGAGCATTAAAATTCCTGTCACTACCAAGGGAACGAGGAGGCCTTGCGGTTCCCGACTTCAAGGCCTATTACTGGGCGACTGTCTTGCAGTGTATCAGAGGGTTAGTGGGCGGGAGTATGGTGGACCATTGGAGGGGGGGGGGGAGTGTCCCTGACACATATGAGCTATTAATTAAGGGCTCTAACAAGTGGCTCCTCACATTTAATGAAGCCAGTTATTACAAAAAAGTCAAGTTCAAGAACCTCGGACCAGCAATATCAATCTGGTCCGCCCTCAGGAAGAAAATAAAAATGGGGAGAATGAATTATTATACGCCTTTATTTAAGAATCAACTCCTACCGGCGATATTTCATGACCAAGTAATGAAGAGATGGGACACATTGGGAGTAAAAATCATTGGGGACCTTACAGATACGACAGGCCTTATGACATTCGAGCATCTACAGCAGCTATTTAACTTAGATCGTAGAGACTTTTTCAAGTATCTACAAATAGGATCAGCATTGGCAAAAAAACAGGGAGGGGACATCAATTATAAGAGAGAGGAAATTATGGAATTTTTAAGAGATAGGAAGGGTTGTTCGATATCCCAGATTTACGGGGAATGGAGTCAGTTTAAGGAGGATGACTGTGGAAAGGCCGTACTAAAATGGAATACTAAGTTAAATTTATCTGGTAATGAGGTCGAAAAATCGTTCCAGCTATTAAATTAAGTGTTAAGAGGAACCAATCTACAAGCTCAGCAATACAAGACCCTGTTTGAGCTCTATTATACACCACACAGAATCGCTCAATGGGGCGGAACAACGGGGGTTGTCTGCCCTAGATCAAGCAACTCAGGCAGACACTATACATATGTTTGCGGCATGTCCAGCCCTGGACTCATTTAAAAACTCAATAGAGAAATTTCTTGATAGAGAATTAGGGATTAAAATTAGCATAACAAATTAAGTTATGGTTCTAGGGGTTACCAGGGACGATGTAGAAATACCTCAATATGAATTTGTATACTTAGCAATGACTCTAAGCCGGTTATGTGTCGCAACAATGTGGAAAGATCGAAATCCGCCAACATTTCAACAATGGCTATCACGGTTGCAAGCGATATATGTATTAGAAAATGCGATGTATGATAAAAAGGGTTGGAAGATAAAGTAACTGGGGAAAAGGATATGGGCACCTATAACTGATTGGAAACAAAGGCTAGAAAATGGTTAGAAGACTATATTCCTCCTTCGCTCTTTTTGTCTCTTATCTCCCTCTCACTCTCTTCTCTCTCTCTTCTTTTCTGTAGCCTAATTACAAATGGATAATTTGCTTAGTATGTTGTTTTATTATGTAGAGATATATTGTATAATTTTCTGATATGTATTCTTTTTTTTACTTATACAAGATTGAGATCTATAAATTGGCGGAAGCAATTGAATAATGAAATGTCTTATGTTTGATGATGATGAATAAAAAAATTAATAAAAAAAAAGGAAGAGGAATACAATACAACAATATCTATAAAGAGGAAAAAATATATATAATTACTCTAAAACTACAAAAAACAATATTGCAAAGGTGTTATGACCACTTTTGGCTGGACATCCAGAAATTCGCAGAACAATTGACATATTAGGTCATTTAGATCATCCCATTTACAACAAAATGTGCAAGACTATGGAGGTCATTTAGAGTTTGGCAGTAATTTATATCTGTCATAAAGTGACGGGTGTCCAATTCTATCAAACTTGATGTCATCTTGCCTCATTTAGTAGTGAGTTAACCACAGGGTTTCTGACATCAGATCACCAGTTGGCCCCATCATCTGAAACATTGGCCTTTTGTAAAATGTGCTTTCTGAAGTATATTTTGCATGAGTGTGACTGTCATGTAAACCATGGTGCGCGTAAACATGAAACATGTAAATAAAAGTCTTAGGTACTGGAAATAAAATAACAGAGAGTCATGGACATGTCTTTTTTCTCTCAGAAAAGTCCCTATTTTAGGGTTTGTTTATGCACAACAAAAATAAATGCAGACCAGCTTATCATGACATCATGCCACAGTTGCTTAGCTGTTGTTACATTTGACAAATGTGATACTCTCATCAAAAACGTCCCCCAAAGTGACGGGGATCTGCAAATACAGGCTGCCATTGGGTGACTGAAGGTCCACACCAGCAGTTTGTCAGATGCTTTACCAGAGTCTAAAGGACCCCCCCCTCAATTGTCAATTACTGTGTCATTTGTGTACAAAGAAACAGAGATCATGTCAAACTCATGGATCTCATATTGTTTTAGCTATACCAATGTGTCCTAGATAAAACATATCAATGGACTTCACTGTTGATATTCCAGCTTTCAAATGTGCAATACCCCATGAATGATTGTTCTTTATGTAACAAAACAAGGCTACTCTAGTCCACTGAGGAAATTCCATGAGACTCCTTAAGTTGCATCTACATTCTAGAATAGTAGTCTGTCTTTGTGGTCTTTGGGAGAATTCTGTACTCTCTTTAAAGACTTTGGTAGACCTTGTAACATATCCTGGGTGTCTCAAGACACAAATCAATAAGTTACCATCCTCAGTCAGATGATGAGTCTAAACAGGTATATCTAGCAATCAAATATTAAATGAATTATCCCTTCATTAACTGTATCAATGCATTCTCATTGTAGACATTATGCAGAAGAATTCTGATGATAGACATTTTTATCTATTTGCTGGGTTTTAATCTGCATAGACTACTTATTTTGCTTCCTCTGTACCATGGGTCAAGTCAAATGTCTGAAAGCTTCGAATCTGTATGGCATAATACAAAGCAGCAAACAAGGGCTTTCTGAATGTAAAGCTACCTCCTGCTTGAGCTCTCATTGATTGGTCCGCTAGTGTGACATGGTTGTCCAGCCTTTTTTGACTGTCGGATTGAAGGTTTTAGCATCTCGTTTAGGTTCTTCTGGGGATCCTACTGCCTGCACCTTCATGTTCAGTGTCCATGGGCCTGATTCACAGAACTAACTTAAGACAAAATCCTAAACTTACTACCATTATGGTATTCACAGAAGGCACTTACTCATTTTGGTATTCACAGAAGGCACTTACTCATTTTGGTATTCACAAAAGTTAGGAATCCTAACTTTAGGACTCATAAATTCCTTCTGTGAATACTGAAAGTCTTAAAGTTAGAATGTTTCTCAGTTTAGGAGTCCAAAAGTCAGGAGTTCTAACTTTATTGCTCCTAAACTACAAAAATCCTAACTTTAAGACTTTCGGTATTCACAGAAGGCATTTAGGAGTCCTAAAGTTAGCACTCCTAACTTCTGTGAATACCAAAATGAGTAAGTGCCTTCGGTGAATACCAAAATGAGTAAGTGTCTTCTGTGAATGACAAAATGGTAGTAAGTTTAGGATTTTGTCTTAAGTTACTTCTGTGAATCGGGCCCAGAGTATCTGCTTGGACAACCAGGATGGGTTCACTCTGTGCAATGGTAGGAAAAACAGAGGCAAAGACATTTTGAATACTCACATTTAGTTGGTGTCTCAATTAGGATGTTTATACAGAGCACTTCTGAGGCAGCAGAGCTTGAATAAAAATATTTAGTGGCTTACATGGTTGCTCACTGCTTGGCTACACCAGATTCTGTCTCGGTTTGCCCCGCTGCTGTCAATTCTACATGCAGCTGTACAATATCTGCATTTTTGTTATCTTTGCGCTTTCAGTTTAAATTGTGGTTTTCATAGTTTGGATTCTCCTAAATTCCACTTTTAGGATTCTGATTTGATTAATCCAGTTACGTCTTCTGTAACTCTACTTTGAGTTTTAGGGACCTCTGTGCTTTATTACCTTCTCTCGGATGTTCAGTAAAAAATGTACTACTCCAGACGAGGGAGGTGCATATATATTGAAGTTGATAAAATGTGTTGCTTGTTAGCTCTCTGACCTTTGCTTGTAGCAATTATCTTTTCTCCACCGACAGGGTCCCTAGACCCAGAATGTCTTTAACTAGTCTCCAAAATGGTCTAATATTTTGTGTAGGGGAGTTTTTATTGACTTTGTCAGTGCCAAGATGTAAGTAAGTCTTGGAAATGGGATAGTCTTTTACACCTGAATATGGCTACCTTCCAGAATATGTGTAAAGATACACAACAATCTGAGTCATCAGAACAAAACAACACTAATTTGGCTACCATGGTGGCTGATCATTGTGGTGGCAGCACTTTGAAACGCTGCTGGAGAAAGACGGGCAGACTGCGAGATTGACTCTTCTGCCCACTCGCTTTTCTGCACTGTAGCTGTAGCGCTATTTTAAAAAATTTAATTTGCTCTTTTACACTCAATTGAATTTACTAATTGTGTTGTATGTATTTTTAATTAAATTGCACCCGCTTTTAATTCCTGCACTGTTTTCCCGGTTCCCCTGTGCCCTGTTCCACCGCAGCTGCTCTGTGCCGATTGTAGTGGAGGGCCAGGTCGGGCGGCGCCATCTTGAGTGAGGCCCGGTCCCAGCTGGTCGGGAGGTAGCGGTCCAGCTCGGGGAGGGGCTTGGGTGTTAAATAGATCCTTTGCTCTCCTGACCCTCGTGGCTGATCATTGTGGTGGCAGCACTTTGAAACGCTGCTGGAGAAAGACGGGCAGACTGCAAGATTGACTCTTCTGCCCACTCGCTTTTCTGCACTGTAGCTGTAGCGCTATTTTAAAAAATTTAATTTGCTCTTTTACACTCAATTGAATTTACTAATTGCGTTGTATGTATTGCACCCGCTTTTAATTCCTGCACTGTTTTCCCGGTTCCCCTGTGCCCTGTTCCACCGCGGCTGCTCTGTGCTGATTGTAGTGGAGGGCCAGGTCGGGCAGCGCCATCTTGAGTGAGGCCCGGTCCCTGGCTGGTCGGGAGGTACCGGTCCAGATCGGGGAGGGGCTTGGGTGTTAAATAATGGTCCCCCACAGGGCGCGCAGCGGTCGCGCGCAGCGGGCGTGCCGTCTGCGCGCCGAAGGAGCGCCAAAGGAGGGCCGTCTGCCCGTCCGTGCCCCGGACGGGCCTAGGGCCAGCCACTCTGCTCGGCGACCTATGGGGATGGCCATGTTAGAGAAACGCAAGTACTCACGCAACGATCTTTGGAGACTTGCTCCCCCCGTCAAGGGTTTGCCTTGCCCACGTGCGGTTCCAGACTGTGTTCTGGCCAA
Organism: Lissotriton vulgaris; assembly: GCF_964263255.1. Lineage (NCBI taxonomy): Eukaryota > Metazoa > Chordata > Amphibia > Caudata > Salamandridae > Lissotriton > Lissotriton vulgaris. The sequence continues at coordinate 944,913,887 of NC_141691.1, read as the reverse complement.
ATGCCCCAACTGTGGTTTTCACCCCCAACCCTCCCTCCCCCCACCTTTAGTCAATAACGCCACTGTCACCAACATTAGGGCGGGATTGATTAATGCTAGATCTGCGGTGAGGCATGCCGCTGATGTTTATGAACTACTGGTGGACGGCCAGTTGGAGGTACTGTTCCTCACGGAGACGTGAATGACCAGTACTTCCGCTCCCAGTGTGGAACTTGCTGTCCCCAGGGGTTTTAAGATAGCTAGGGTAGATCGACCCCTGGGCAGAGGGGGTGGATTAGCAGTTGTTTTTAGGGATGGGTGGAGCTTCGCCTCTGAGCCTCCGATTGCGGATGTAGGGGGTGAGGTTCTTCACTTTTCTATAAAAACTTTCCCCATTTCACCTTAGGTGGATCTCTGATCTATAGGCCCCCGGGCCAGGCTAATCATTTTCTGGACTCCCTAGAAGAATATATAGTGCCGCGGGCCTTAGGCTTCCCCAAGTTTTTGCTGGTCGGCGACCTAAATATTCATATGGATGTTCCTGATTCCCCTGAAGCCCGCAGACTTGGTGAAATCCTCGAGCTTGCTCAGCTCAAACAATGGGTGACTGCCCCGACGCATGCGGGTGGTCATCTGCTCGATTTGGTTTGCTCCAACTTCCCCATTCAGTCCGTGATTGTTGAAAAAACAACCTGGTCCGACCACGATCTGGTCAGGTTTACGTGGGAAATGGCAGAACCCAGCCTCCCACCTCCCATCTGTCATCCTCAAAAGATTAACTTGCCCGCGTTTAGACAGGCTTTGTCCAGAACCCGCCCAAAACTTAAGACGCTTCTGGACGTTGCGGCTCGCGAGTTTAACGAGTGGGTTCGGTAGGCGGCTACTGCCTCCACTAAGCAAAGCACGCTGACTAGAGCCAGGCGCTCTCCCTCCCAACCCTGGTTCTCCCCTGAACTGAGAGAGATGAAACTGGGGTGCAAAAAACTAGAACGAGCGTGGAGATGTGGATATAGCTCTGAGGCTAAATCCGCTCTACGGCTCGCCCAGAAAGACTATTATGCAGCCATTAAGGTAGCTAAGGGGAACTACTATGCAGGGCGCATCGCCAGGGCGGATAACAATAGCAGAGAGATCTTTGCTATCGTTAAAAGCTTTGTGTCACCTGTTGCTGATGCTGTTTCCCTCCCGTCTTCTGCGCGATGGTGCGAGGAGTTGTCCACCTTTTTTATTACTAAAATAGCGAGGATTCAGCAGGACCTTCTAGCGGCTCTTCCCGCCGACTGCCTAACAGCTGACTTGGGTCCTTCACTATGTCCATGTCCGGGACAGCAGCTTACGAACTTCGCGCAAATTGCGGAGTGTACTGTTCTCCCTCTCCTCCAGTCTCTGAAGTCTGGCTCTCCAGCCGATCCGTGCCCGGCCTGGGTGCTTTCGGAAGTGGCGGAAACAGTCTGCGCTGAGATCACGCAGATAGTTAATCTTTCCCTGGCCGCCGGCGCGGTGCCCTCAGTTTGGAAACAGGCCAAACTGCTGCCACTTCTGAAAAAACCAGGACTGGATGCGTCGGTTCCCGGAAACTACCGGCCCATTTCCCTTTTACCGGCACTCATGAAAATTTGTGAGAAGGTAGTTCTTCAACAACTGGAGAGCTTTGTTGAAGCCTCCAATGCCCTCCACCCTGCTCAATCAGGCTTCAGGGCCGCATACAGCACTGAGACGGTGCTGGTGGAGATGACCGAGGCAATTCGGGACTGCCTAGACGGAGGCGGCAGAGCGGTCCTAATTTTATTGGACCTCTCTGCCGCGTTCGATACCGTCCCTTATGAGCTCCTCATCCGCCGGCTGTCGGCCATTGGCATTGGGGGGGTTGTTTTAGACTGGCTGTCCTCTTTTCTATCTGACAGGACCCAGCAGGTCTGGATGCCTCCTCACGCCTCTGAGCCTAAACTACTGCTTACAGGGGTCCCGCAGGGGTCCACTCTTAGCCCCCTACTGTTCAATGTCTATATTACCCCCCTGGTTTATTTGGCAGAACAGTTTGGGGCTAAGATCATAGGGTATGCAGATGATACCCAACCGCTGTTCACCTGGCCAGACTATAATTTGTATACGTCGGCAGTTCATCTGTGTTTGTCCTCTGTATTCCGCTGGCTAACGCAGGCCCAGTTGAAATGCAACGAGGAAAAATCTGAGGTGCTTTTCTATGGTTCCTTCCCCCCCTCGTTTAAAAACACACTGTGGCCTCCAAACATTCCCAGCCCGAAAGAGATGGGGAGACCTGCCAAAAACCTTGGCATCTGGTTTACAGAGGATCTCAGATTCGAGGACCATATTAAAAAACTTACAGGCACCTGCTTTGCCACTCTGAGAATGCTCCGCAAATTTTTCCCCTTGCTCCCTAGGGATGCTAAGGAGACGGTTGCTCGGGCACTTATACTGGCAAGGCTGGACTACGCGAATGCACTGTTCAGTGGCATTCCGGCCTATCTGGTGAAACGCCTGTAAATTATCCAGAATGCGGCTGTCCGTCTATTATTTAACATCCCTAGATGGAAGAGCGTCCGTGCAGAGATACGCACGCTCCATTGGCTTCCTGTTGCACAACGCATTTTGTTTAAATCCCTGGTGCTTGCGTTTCGTGCTACTCACGATCAGGGCCCCCTGTATCTGAGAAAGAGATTCACCAGCTATGTCCCTGCACGCACCCTCAGATCTTCCTCTCTGTTCAAATTGTACCTTCCCCGTTTCAAACAAGCAAGACTCGGTGGCCAATCGATCTCCGTGATCGGGGCTCGGGCCTGGAACGCTCTCCCTCTCCATCTGCGCTCTATGCCTTCAGTGGCTGGATTCAAAAAACACCTGAAAACACATTTGTTCAAGAGTGTAAGCTAAGATGCCTTCTTTTTGTTTTGCTGTCTGCCTCTCCTGTACCCGCGCCAGGATACTCTCAAGTAACGGAGCGCGTAATAAAATGGTTTATACATACATACATACATATACATACATCTGAAATTCTAAAAGTAGAAATGTTAGACATGTTAACTTAGGGTGGTCTTACCCCAAACTTTTTACCTGCCTACCTCCACTTTTGATATATCTTTTTGTTGGCCTTGGGACCCTGATCACTTTACCACTGCTGACCAATGCTAAAGTGCATGTGCTTCTTCCCAAACATGGTGACATTAGAGTATACATGATTGGCATATTTAGTTTACACTAGTTCCCTTGCAAAGTGGTATAACATATACCCATTGCATGTATTCTAACTGCTACTAGTCGGCCTGCAACAGTGGACGAGCCACTCACACAAGCAGCCTTTCTAACCTGCCTCAGGCCTGCCATTGGAAGGCCTGTGTCTGCAGTTTACTGCTACATTGAATTGACATTTTAAACCAATTACCAAGCCTTAAGCTCCCCTTTTATTACATATAAGACACCCTTAAGGTAAGCCCTAGGTATCCATAAAAGAAGGATGCAGCATAAGTTAAAGGTAGAACATGTACATTTAAGTTTTACATTGCCAGGTAGTGACAACAAATACATTCATTTTTCACCACTGTGAGGCCTCTTCTCCCATAGACTAACTTTGAAAATTCCTTAAAACCATTTTATGCTGTAATTCCTGATTAGAAAGAAGTAGCTGTTTCATGTGTCATATCATTGGAATGGTAATGGTAAATTGTCTTTGCTGGTAAAGTTGGAATTACCATTACTGTTTTAGAAATGACACTTTTTGAAAGGTTACATTTCTCAGCTCTTACTGCTCTGTGTGCCTTGCAGCCTATCTCCAATACACATCTTTGATCGATGACAGCTAACATTTCTGCTGTCCTTCTAGACAGCCACAAAGACAGGAAGGGTGGGTGTGACAGAGAATTCATCTGCATTCATCTACATACTAATAGCTCTTCCTGGACATGAAGTGGGAGGGAAGGCTGATGCTTACACCTAAATAGGCAGTGTCCTCTGTCCCACACAAACGGCTGATCACCCTTTCTACTGATAGTCTGGCAGACAGGGCTGGGAGGAAAGAGGACATGTGCACTTCAAGGGCCTGCTTTGTAGTCACCTCCACTACAAAGGCACATTTAGGTATAAGCACTAAGGCTCTGACCCTACCAAGACATTACCCTACTAGACCTGTGAAGAACTTTGCAAGGAGTAAGGACTTCTGTGTTACAAGATTTGCCAAGTTTTCTGACTGCTTCTCTGAAGGAACTGTTTTCTGATTTGCTGATCTGTCCTGCTGCCTGCTGATTTCTTCCCTGCTGGGAACAAGGGCTGGACCAATCTCACTTGAGCCCAGAGTGACTCCAGGGGTTTGCTGTTCAGGGCCATCAAAGTCTTCCTTCAACTTTGCAACAGCAAGTGAACTCTGCCATCTGTGAGTTCTGCCCTGCCGAAAGATGTCAATTCAACCCTGGGACCTTGAAAGGTGATTTCTACAGTCCAGAACCATCAGCATTGACACAGTGATGACTTTGTGCTGATGGGAACCAATGCATTGCCCTTCGACATTGGCGCAGGAGACAATTGTGACATCGCCTCGACGGACTGCGCGCCTCAACAACAATGGACAGTGCTGCTTGACATTGACTCAGCACCTGCTTTTAAAGGGGTTTGATGTCAAAACCTTACTCGACTGTGCGGATCAGTGCCACTGCTTCTCCTCCCTCAATGGGATCGATGATGATGCTGTGCCACCTCGACTCCTCTCACAAGTCCATCCAAGCTACTTTGTCAGCGAGACCAGTCTGCAAACAGTAGCTGACTTGCCCTCCATAGTAGTCAGCCTGAACTTTGGATTTACCACAATCTAGCACACCCTCAATTACCCTCTTAGCGCTTTTGACTTCTAAGCACTATTTTTGGATAACTCTCTACAAATTCATAACTCCAGCTGTACTTATTGGATTTTTGTCTTTTTGGTCTTGTTTTACTCATACAATTATTCTCTATTGTTCTAACCCTTTAGGGAGTATTTTCGTAGTGTTTTCATTATGTTACTGTGTGTTTCACAAATATTTTACACATTGCCTCCTTATATAAGCCTGACTGCTCGGTTCAAAGCTGCTGGAAAGTGAGCACAGGCTATCTTTTAGAGCGCATCTAGTTTACCCTGACTAGGATTGTGGTCCCTACTTGGACAGATTGCATACCTCTGCCAACTAAAGATCCAATTTCTATCCAGAACACTTTTAAATTATCACAATTGTCTCAAACCCAGAACTCCATAAGCCCATAATTAATTTCGGACAGTAGAGTACAAAGACCGTCAGTTCATGAAACTCCCCAAAAATGTATTGTACAGGGGCACTTTTCACCTAATTTGGATGACATCAGAGAGTTAATTGATAGAAGCAATACCACTTTCACTATATAAATATCAAACATGTATTCTCTGTATTGATTTAACTGACAAATTACTACTAGGAGTACAGACGATTGTGTTTCAACGTTTCAAAATGAAAACAGAATGCTAATTTCCAGAATGGAATTGGTACATACAGAAAGCATAGACAAAGAAAAATCATAAAGTTTGGAGGCAATAGTGTGTGAAAATGAGAGGACCACAAGTAATTATCAGTACGAGTAACCCAGTCTCCTGTACAATAGCCCTTTCCCCAAATTATGCAAAAAAATAAGAATTGAGTGAACTACTATTTTATGTTATGCTACGTTATTCTACATGTTAGGCTATGGTATGTCATTTTACTTGTCTCCTATTGCATGCACAACATTGACTCCCATCATTAAGGTGATAGAACAGGTGTCTCAAACTAGTTGATTGTGAGCTACCAGTGGCTTGCAGAAACCCTCAGAGTGGCTCCCAGCCTCAAGTTAATTTAAAAAGAACCACAATAAGTAAGTGCTGCATTTTCCTATTAAATCTAAAGGAAGGGCATGTTTATTTTACATTATTATCAGGCTTCAGATAGCAGAGCATGATAATGAGAAGCGCTTTGCTCAGATTTATGAGCCAGGTGGGTCAAAGAAGATCAGAGCAGAAGCACTGAGGTACTTAACTATTAAATAAAAGTCATTCTTGACTCAATATTGGAGCATGAGAACAACATGGTAATTCTGAAGGCTTTCAATGGAGAGAAAATTCTAATAAAACGTTTCTTTAATCATAAAGTTACATTTTCATGTCAACTTTCTCCTTTTCCAAAGTATGCAATAACATGCATCTTGCTCCCAGTGGCTGGTAGACACAGTTCAATATTTATAACTAAAAATATAGTAATTTTCCTTTATAAGGGGGGACAGTAAAGTGAAGACAAATGTATCTATGAAACATTGTTTAAATGTTTTTCTCCACTTTAAATTAAGCCAATTAAGTCCTAATATTATATGAAGCATATTTCTTCACTTTGGATTTCTCATATTGAAACAATGACTGTATTTTCCTCTTACAAATATGGCACTGTGTCTATAGACCACTGACAGTAATATGACTGCTGTTTGTAAACACACTCTGGCATGGGAGAAAATTTAAATTATGACTTTTGCCTAATGCATATAAACATAAAACTAACTCTTCAGTTCAATTTTATCCCATTTCAAAGTGTCACATTTACGCACAGCAGCCATCTTGCTCCCAGTGGCTGGTAGACGCACTGCCATATTTATAACTAAAAAATACAGACATTTATTTTTAAATGGGTGAAATTCAAAGTGCATCAAGTTCCATCAAGTAAAGAAAAATGTTCCTTATTCTGAACATTTTTGCTGAAATTTATTCTGCACTTTAAATGTCTCCCATTTAAAAATAAATGATTCAATGTTTGTGTTGCCACATATGGCAAAAGGTGACAATGTTTGTGATGCTGCATATGGCAAAAGGTATGTCCTGTGACATAAGTACCTATGACAGAGGCTCTCAGTGACCCATACACTTATATTCCATTTATACACACACATGTTCAGATATCCCCAAAGACCACAATCTCACTGACTCTCATGACAATCCTATACTAGAACCCCTAGTCCCTGTATTTTGTTCCAACCAAGGTATCGGGCTCAATGGACATTGGGTTTGAAGTCAATGAAGCTGGGCGAGGGGGTGTCTGGTAACATTGTACCTTAGTAACTGATGACAGTTTTCACAAGTTACTTGGCCTTCAGTAGCTCATGACAGTTTTCACTGATCAGAAGTAGCTCTCATTACAGGAAAGACTGAAGATACCTTTGCTTGAAGCAATTTCAACTAATTACTGATGCAATCCATTTATTTTTCAAGCAAATCAGTTATTAGTAGACAGAATACTAGATGACAGTGGACTTCGAGTTCAAAATCGAGTTCCACTGAGTAGGATGCCAGCATCGAATACATCAAGCTCCTATCCAAGATACACTAAATCATGTTACAGCTAATAATATGGCTATATTGCATCACAGAGGGTGCTGTAGATTATATGGCTGAAGTCCGAAGCCAATGAGATCAGGAGTTTTTCCATGAACAAATGTATGGGTGACTCAGATTGCTTTTAATTAAACGCAGGCTTGAATTGAGAAAAATATGCACATTGTGGAGACGAGGATCATCAATTGAAACGTTTAGGGCATGAGGAATCATATGGGCAGTGAGATTCCGAAGAATTTGTACTTCAGAACAAAATCCTGAACTGGGTTCAGATATTATGCATTAGAGTAATGTGTGAGATAATGCCATATTACCTACTAATAATCTTCATTACTCCTGGTCCCGATCTCTTAGTCCCATTCTTGACAAGGGAGATAATCCTGTATCACCAACAGAAAAAAGAATGAAGGAAAGCTGGACCCTCTACCCCACCCACTCCCACGGGAGTACATAGGAGTACTCACCAAGAATTTACTTCCAACTACCTAGACCCAGATGAAGGCCGGCAGAACAGGAGGAAGGGAATTAATTAAGAAGGAGGGGACACCAGGACCAGGAGTAATGAAGATTACTAGTAAGTAATAGGGCATTGCCCCCACGTCCCTCCTGTCTTGTCCCATTTAGGACAAGTGGGAATACCCAAGCAGCACATCAGTATTTATCAACAACAAACCACCAGGACGCAAGAAAACAGCAACACCCAGTGATTTATTAGAACACAGAAGCAAAAAGTCAGGAGCTCACAGCCTGCTGCACCCCAACTCAAAATTAGCATCATCACCCAGCAAATTCTGGATCCGATATTGCCTAACAAAAGTGTTAGAGGATGCCCATGTGCCAGCCTTACAGATCTCAGACAGGGAAACCCCCGCACCTCAGCCCATGAGGCTGCCATTCCACAATTAGAACGGCCCTGCACCCCAACCAGAGGAGGGGAACCGGAAAGGGAGTAAGCCATCTCCATGACCTGTCTCAACCAACGGCCAATGGACAAAGAAGAAGCCTTCCCACCCCAGAATGAAACCCTAAAAGAGGCAAACAGGAAGGCCAACTTCCAGAAAGGAGGCATCTGATCCAGATAGACAAGCAAGGCACAACTGAAATTCAGTAAAGACCAAGGAGGATCATCCCCAAGACAACGGACCCCAGATTAAGGCAAGTAAAATCAACTCCTGGGAATGATGGGACTATAAAGGCTCCTTCGTAAAAAAGAGGAATTCAAACGCAACACCACCTCATCATCTGAAAAAGACAGGAAGGGCTCCAGCTCCATCAGAGACCCCAACTTGCCAACCACCGGGCCATAATTATCGCTACCAAAAAAATACACCTTCAAGGTGACAAACTTTAAGTCCACCTAAGCCAAATGCTCAAACAGAGCTGCCACCAAACCATGCAACACAAGGGGAAGGTCCCATAAAGGGAATAAAGGCCTCATCAGAGTTTGGGACAACAAAAAAACTGTCAGCAATCTGGAGACTAAGTTGTCCACATCCAACAAATTTCCCCAAAAGAAATGAAACACCTTATTTGAGGTCCACTCAGCCAACATGTTGGAAACTGTCAAACATTTCTCGAATCAATCCCAGGGAAACTGCAGCACTTCCGGCAGAGAACACTCCAGAGGAGACAACCCTAGAACATGATAGCAGTGCTGGATACTTCCCCAGTGCCTTTCTGTAGGATTTCAGAGTTGAAGGCCGGCAAGACTGCTGAATAGCCCAAGCTAAATGCTCAAGGATACCCCTACACTGCAACACTTGCCCCTCAGCCTCCAAACCGGCAGCCGCAGGAGAGGTAACATGGGAGCCGACCACAGAGGACACGGAAAGCAGGGGAGCAACCACAGACCCTGAACAGCCAACAGTCTCAGATTGGGGAACCAAGATTGATGGGGCAAAACAGCATCCCCACAACCACCTCCTGAGACTCCTGCACCAGGTGAGTAAGGAATTGGAAGATCGGAGCAATGGGAGGGAAGGCATACAACAGGGAGGCTTCACACCCTGAGCCCCCACCCAAGGAACCCTGGAACAAAAATGAGCAAGCTGAGCATTGTGCCAGGAAGGAATTAAGTCGAGCAAGGCATGACCAAACCTCAACACCTCCAAAAAGACCTCTGGAGACAGAGAAAAATTCTGGGAGTGGGCAAAAAATTAGTGAGGGCATCTGCTACTCCATCGCCCACCCCCCTGATGTTAACCACTGTCAGAGACAATAGGTGCTCCTGCTCAACAATATAAGGGAACCACCACTGCATTCACAGACCGAAAGCAGATCCCCCTTGATGATTCATTTGGGCCCCAGTCACCATGTTATTGAACCGCACAACCACATTCTCCCCCACAACATATGCCGGAACCGGAGGGAGGATGGCTACAGAGTACCACGCCTCCGTGTAGCTTCCCTTGACCCGTGACCTGGGACCCCGCCCCTGGAATGGCGGCAGAGAAACGCTAGCTAACGGACTGGGACAGGGACTGCTGCTGCGTCTTTGATCCTGCTTCTCGGCGCTGTGCGGATTTTCACGGGGGCCGAGACACCGACTTCCCGCAAACTGAGTGAGAAAGCTGGGGTGCTTGAACTTATCCTTGAACCTGTCGCTGACTCAAATACACAGCTTCTACGGCTTGCTCGTGGCTTGTTGCTTGTGGCTTCTACGCGATTCCCAAGAAATTTTATTCTGCAAGGGCAGGAGTGTTTGAGGATGTGAAGAAACGGCTGGAGAAGCTGCTGACGGAGGGATACACTGTGAGTAACGGCTGGCTGGCAGAAATATAAAAACCGCGTGGAGGAAAAGTTGTTCTTCCTGTTAAATTAAAGGGCATAATAGGCAAGCCTCAGAAGGAGGGAGAAGAGTCTATAAAGCCTAGTAAAGCTGAATCGGCTGCACGCCAGAAAACAAAGACCCGATTTGCCTTAGCCAGGAAGGCTTCACGAAAAGCAGCCAAGGATAAGGATAAAAATAAAGATAAAAATAGGGAAGAGAACTCGACTGAGGATACCACGCTTGAGTCCTCTGATGATGACCTACCCCTCTCTTCTACCTCTCTGCAAGTTACAGAGCCAAAGGAGGCAGCTGTGGATCGGGAAAACATTTTAAATATAACTGTGCAGTCTGCCCTGTTCCCATGATGCACTGGGCCAGGGACAGACTGATTTGCATATAGCCAGGTTCTGAGCTGGGATGGGGCAGTGAGATAAATAACGGTGATGGATCAAGCCCTGATCTTTGGACTGGGTAAGAGTGGTCTGTTTAACTCAGACACTCTGTTCATCACCACCCCCCTTTTCTAAATCGTTTTTGGCCACTATAGGTGTGGCAGGGTATACTCAGACATGAGTCCCTTTCTCACTGCTCCATCAGGATTCAAGCAAGCCGGGCCGAAGAAGGCTGAAATGCCAGAAACCGGTCCCCGGTAGCTTGTCTCCTTTCTGGTGAAGAATTGGCTTGGTAGTTTAGTCTGCCCTGTTCCCATGATGCACTGGGCCAGGGACAGACTGATTTGCATATAGCCAGGTTCTGAGCTGGGATGGGGCAGTGAGATAAATAACGGTGATGGATCAAGCCCTGATCTTTGGACTGGGTAAGAGTGGTCTGTTTAACTCAGACACTCTGTTCATCACCACCCCCCTTTTCTAAATCGTTTTTGGCCACTATAGGTGTGGCAGGGTATACTCAGACATGAGTCCCTTTCTCACTGCTCCATCAGGATTCAAGCAAGCCGGGCCGAAGAAGGCTGAAATGCCAGAAACCGGTCCCCGGTAGCTTGTCTCCTTTCTGGTGAAGAATTGGCTTGGTAGTTTAGTCTGCCCTGTTCCCATGATGCACTGGGCCAGGGACAGACTGATTTGCATATAGCCAGGTTCTGAGCTGGGATGGGGCAGTGAGATAAATAACGGTGATGGATCAAGCCCTGATCTTTGGACTGGGTAAGAGTGGTCTGTTTAACTCAGACACTCTGTTCATCACCACCCCCATTTTCTAAATCGTTTTTGGCCACTATAGGTGTGGCAGGGTATACTCAGACATGAGTCCCTTTCTCACTGCTCCATCAGGATTCAAGCAAGCCGGGCCGAAGAAGGCTGAAATGCCAGAAACCGGTCCCCGGTAGCTTGTCTCCTTTCTGGTGAAGAATTGGCTTGGTAGTTTAGTCTGCCCTGTTCCCATGATGCACTGGGCCAGGGACAGACTGATTTGCATATAGCCAGGTTCTGAGCTGGGATGGGGCAGTGAGATAAATAACGGTGATGGATCAAGCCCTGATCTTTGGACTGGGTAAGAGATGTCTGTTTAACTCAGACACTCTGTTCATCACCACCCCCCTTTTCAAAATCGTTTTTGGCCACTATAGGTGTGGCAGGGTATACTCAGACATGAGTCCCTTTCTCACTGCTCCATCAGGATTCAAGCAAGCCGGGCCGAAGAAGGCTGAAATGCCAGAAACCGGTCCCCGGTAGCTTGTCTCTTTTCTGGTGAAGAATTGGCTTGGTAGTTTAGTCTGCCCTGTTCCCATGATGCACTGGGCCAGGGACAGACTGATTTGCATATAGCCAGGTTCTGAGCTGGGATGGGGCAGTGAGATAAATAACGGTGATGGATCAAGCCCTGATCTTTGGACTGGGTAAGAGTGGTCTGTTTAACTCAGACACTCTGTTCATCACCACCCCCCTTTTCTAAATCGTTTTTGGCCACTATAGGTGTGGCAGGGTATACTCAGACATGAGTCCCTTTCTCAATGCTCCATCAGGATTCAAGCAAGCCGGGCCGAAGAAGGCTGAAATGCCAGAAACCGGTCCCCGGTAGCTTGTCTCCTTTCTGGTGAAGAATTGGCTTGGTAGTTTAGTCTGCCCTGTTCCCATGATGCACTGGGCCAGGGACAGACTGATTTGCATATAGCCAGGTTCTGAGCTGGGATGGGGCAGTGAGATAAATGACGGTGATGGATCAAGCCCTGATCTTTGGACTGGGTAAGAGTGGTCTGTTTAACTCAGACACTCTGTTCATCACCACCCCCCTTTTCTAAATCGTTTTTGGCCACTATAGGTGTGGCAGGGTATACTCAGACATGAGTCCCTTTCTCACTGCTCCATCAGGATTCAAGCAAGCCGGGCCGAAGAAGGCTGAAATGCCAGAAACCAGTCCCCGGTAGCTTGTCTCCTTTCTGGTGAAGAATTGGCTTGGTAGTTTAGTCTGCCCTGTTCCCATGATGCACTGGGCCAGGGACAGACTGATTTGCATATAGCCAGGTTCTGAGCTGGGATGGGGCAGTGAGATAAATAACGGTGATGGATCAAGCCCTGATCTTTGGACTGGGTAAGAGTGGTCTGTTTAACTCAGACACTCTGTTCATCACCACCCCCCTTTTCTAAATCGTTTTTGGCCACTATAGGTGTGGCAGGGTATACTCAGACATGAGTCCCTTTCTCACTGCTCCATCAGGATTCAAGCAAGCCGGGCCGAAGAAGGCTGAAATGCCAGAAACCGGTCCCCGGTAGCTTGTCTCCTTTCTGGTGAAGAATTGGCTTGGTAGTTTAGTCTGCCCTGTTCCCATGATGCACTGGGCCAGGGACAGACTGATTTGCATATAGCCAGGTTCTGAGCTGGGATGGGGCAGTGAGATAAATAACGGTGATGGATCAAGCCCTGATCTTTGGACTGGGTAAGAGTGGTCTGTTTAACTCAGACACTCTGTTCATCACCACCCCCCTTTTCTAAATCGTTTTTGGCCACTATAGGTGTGGCAGGGTATACTCAGACATGAGTCCCTTTCTCACTGCTCCATCAGGATTCAAGCAAGCCGGGCCGAAGAAGGCTGAAATGCCAGAAACCGGTCCCCGGTAGCTTGTCTCCTTTCTGGTGAAGAATTGGCTTGGTAGTTTAGTCTGCCCTGTTCCCATGATGCACTGGGCCAGGGACAGACTGATTTGCATATAGCCAGGTTCTGAGCTGGGATGGGGCAGTGAGATAAATAACGGTGATGGATCAAGCCCTGATCTTTGGACTGGGTAAGAGTGGTCTGTTTAACTCAGACACTGTGTTCATCACCACCCCCCTTTTCTAAATCGTTTTTGGCAACTATAGGTGTGGCAGGGTATACTCAGACATGAGTCCCTTTCTCACTGCTCCATCAGGATTCAAGCAAGCCGGGCCGAAGAAGGCTGAAATGCCAGAAACCGGTCCCCGGTAGCTTGTCTCCTTTCTGGTGAAGAATTGGCTTGGTAGTTTAGTCTGCCCTGTTCCCATGATGCACTGGGCCAGGGACAGACTGATTTGCATATAGCCAGGTTCTGAGCTGGGATGGGGCAGTGAGATAAATAACGGTGATGGATCAAGCCCTGATCTTTGGACTGGGTAAGAGTGGTCTGTTTAACTCAGACACTCTGTTCATCACCACCCCCCTTTTCTAAATCGTTTTTGGCCACTATAGGTGTGGCAGGGTATACTCAGACATGAGTCCCTTTCTCACTGCTCCATCAGGATTCAAGCAAGCCGGGCCGAAGAAGGCTGAAATGCCAGAAACCGGTCCCCGGTAGCTTGTCTCCTTTCTGGTGAAGAATTGGCTTGGTAGTTTAGTCTGCCCTGTTCCCATGATGCACTGGGCCAGGGACAGACTGATTTGCATATAGCCATGTTCTGAGCTGGGATGGGGCAGTGAGATAAATAACGGTGATGGATCAAGCCCTGATCTTTGGACTGGGTAAGAGTGGTCTGTTTAACTCAGACACTCTGTTCATCACCACCCCCCTTTTCTAAATCGTTTTTGGCCACTATAGGTGTGGCAGGGTATACTCAGACATGAGTCCCTTTCTCACTGCTCCATCAGGATTCAAGCAAGCCGGGCCGAGAAGGCTGAAATGCCAGAAACCGGTCCCCGGTAGCTTGTCTCCTTTCTGGTGAAGAATTGGCTTGGTAGTTTAGTCTGCCCTGTTCCCATGATGCACTGGGCCAGGGACAGACTGATTTGCATATAGCCAGGTTCTGAGCTGGGATGGGGCAGTGAGATAAATAACGGTGATGGATCAAGCCCTGATCTTTGGACTGGGTAAGAGTGGTCTGTTTAACTCAGACACTCTGTTCATCACCACCCCCCTTTTCTAAATCGTTTTTGGCCACTATAGGTGTGGCAGGGTATACTCAGACATGAGTCCCTTTCTCACTGCTTCATCAGGATTCAAGCAAGCCGGGCCGAAGAAGGCTGAAATGCCAGAAACCGGTCCCCGGTAGCTTGTCTCCTTTCTGGTGAAGAATTGGCTTGGTAGTTTAGTCTGCCCTGTTCTCATGATGCACTGGGCCAGGGACAGACTGATTTGCATATAGCCAGGTTCTGAGCTGGGATGGGGCAGTGAGATAAATAACGGTGATGGATCAAGCCCTGATCTTTGGACTGGGTAAGAGTGGTCTGTTTAACTCAGACACTCTGTTCATCACCACCCCCCTTTTCTAAATCGTTTTTGGCCACTATAGGTGTGGCAGGGTATACTCAGACATGAGTCCCTTTCTCACTGCTCCATCAGGATTCAAGCAAGCCGGGCCGAAGAAGGCTGAAATGCCAGAAACCGGTCCCCGGTAGCTTGTCTCCTTTCTGGTGAAGAATTGGCTTGGTAGTTTAGTCTGCCCTGTTCCCATGATGCACTGGGCCAGGGACAGACTGATTTGCATATAGCCAGGTTCTGAGCTGGGATGGGGCAGTGAGATAAATAACGGTGATGGATCAAGCCCTGATCTTTGGACTGGGTAAGAGTGGTCTGTTTAACTCAGACACTCTGTTCATCACCACCCCCCTTTTCTAAATCAATCTGAATTAGAAGCAGAAGTGCCAGCTTCTACCTTGGTATCTGTGTCAGAAACACCATCTCAGGTTGAAGAGGGGAAAAATAAGAGTGGTATTGGAGGAAAGGAGATGAAGGATTACCCACTCTTTGCAAAGAAAACCACTCCGAAGTCTCTCCCCTCACAATCCCCTATAGCCCCAATTCCTGCTGCCACACCAGCTAACATTGCAATGTCCGAAGACTCAGGTCTGACAAAAATGACTAAGACGCATTGCCATGAACAGGGACCTGTTACAACGCAACTTTTACAACTACCTACCATTACAACGCAACTTTTACAACGCATACCATTACAACGCATTGCGCTGGGGGGCGCTCTAGGATAGGGAATACGTTTAATTTACTATCCAACACCTTCCCTAGTGTCCACGGGGACTGGAGTTGGAATAGTAAATTATACTTACCACTATCCAGCACCTCTAAGCGCTATGCGTTGTAATGGTATTCGTTGTAATGGTCGCGTTGTAATGGTAGGTAGTTGTAATGGTATGCGTTGTAACGTCATACATCCACCTGAACCTCTGCTCTAATCCCTACCGCAATCTCCCCTAATTTTCACAAATTAGATGGTAGACAATGGTGATTCTGTGCAAGATTCTTCTCAAATACCGAGTTTACAAAGCGGAGTATTTGGGGTAGAAGGAGTAGAGGGAGAAGACGTGCAGCTGAGTCCTAATGAGAGAAACATGAGTACCAATGTTGAATTATTGGCAGAAAAATTCAGCCTCCCAGGATCTGAGGCGAGATATCAGCTTGATATCTGTGAAATGCTGAATTTGATCCTTGATGAGATCCGGGAAATAAAGAATAATCAGCAAGTGGAGATAGCTGCCTTACATTCAAGGATGGACAAATTTGGTGCTCCCTAGTAGATTACAGGAGGCAGAGGCAAGGATCTCTGCCCTTGAAGATCAAATGAACCTGGTCACAGGGGAAGCTAGAGAGGCAGCCAAGAAGAAAAACTCTCTTGAAAACAAGCTTGAGGAGCTCGAAAACCACTCCAGAAGATCAAATTTAAGGATTGTAGGGGTTCCGGAAGGAACAGAAGGCTCGGACACTATTCAGTGGGTCAACTCTTTTATTCAGCAAACAGTTCTACCTGAAATTGAGGGGGATTTGACTATGACAAGGGCTCACCGGGTCCCGGTACAGCGCTTTGCAAATTCAACATTTTCAAGAACTATTTTATTAAATTTTGCTGATTATAGGATTAAGGAGAGGATTCTCTCTAGAGCCTATCAACAACGACCGTTTTCGGTGTCAGAAACAACAAAATGTAGGATCTTTTCTGACATGACAGCAGCAGCTGCAAGAAGGAGACAGGAATCTGTTAACATTTTACATCTATTTAAAGCAAATGGCGCACAAGCCTCGATTGCACAGCAATCTAAGTTGAAGGTCTTGGTCAAGGGAAAGTTTTTCTTGTTTACTGACTTAGAAGAGGCACAATCTCTTCTTAAGGAGATGTCTACAGGGTCCAGGGCCTAAAAACGTAAGCCATGGTTTGCAATGCTTTGATCTTCTGAGTTGTTCTTTTTCTTTTGTTCTCTTTCTTTCTTTCTTTCCCCTTTTGGGGGGGTAAAAGAGGAGCGTTGTCTAGCGTTAATCGTAAAATAATAGTAAGAATGGGGCGGCCCCAGATTAACGGGTCACTCAGGGTGTAGCAAGAGGACACCCAAAATAGAAGAAGTGGGAGGAATGTGGACAGCGTGGAAGGGAAGGGAGTTTCCACATTCCCGGGTAGGGTGGGGGAAGGGGGGAAGGGGGAGGGGGTAAATGCAGTAAAAAGGAACATGTGCAATAGGTATAGCATTTCTTCAATTTTTAATGGTAGGTACTTAACAAGAAAAGACCTTTTTTAGATGAAATTTAATACATGCAATATCCTGCCAATTAATGCTAATGGAATGTTAAATAAACAGAAGTATGGGGCTCTTTTGAAATGGGTAATATCTCTTAAATCCCAGGTGGTCTATTTTCAGGAGACACATTTAAAGTCTAATGCCCTTAAGTTGTTTATCCCAAGATACTTTTCTCATGTTTTTTTTAATCATCAGGGGTGGCCCAGAGAGGAGTCGCTATTTACTTTTCGAGGGTTCTGCCCTGGGAATTTTTACAGGTTCAAAAAGATTCCAAGGGGAGTTGGTTATGGGTTGTAGCAAAATTTCAAGGGAAAGTAGTAAATTTTGTGAACTATTACGGCCCCATCCTTGATGACATTTCTGGGTTGACAGAAATTTACGAAGTTTTAAGGGGAGCCCCAGTGCAGATTATTCTAGGAGGAGACTTCAACTATATTCAAGATTTGATAAGGGACACGTCTAATAAGAAAAAGAAGCAGTTAAAACCTAAAACAAAATGTTTTTTTGAAGCGCTCTTATTTGAATATCAATTACGTGAACCCTGGCGCTGCAGGAACGTAGAAAAAGAATCGTTTACATGCTATTCCCTCCGGTTCGGACTGCATCCAGAATAGATTTCTTTTTGATATCTAGATCTCTTCAGATCTCAAAAACTCAGATTGGGTGCAATACGTATTCTGACCACGGCAGAATCGAACTCGAGCTAGTATTTGGAGGGGTGGATGGGGAGCGTCCCAGGTGGCAGCTGGATCGTACCCTGCTCCAAAATCAAGACTGGGTTTCAGGATTCAGAGAGTGGATTACAGAATTCTTTGAAATGAATGATAATACTGCTGAACCCTTTTCAGTATGGGGCGGATTTAAAGCAGCAGCACACGGCCAGATTATCGCGTATACTAGTGCTCAGGCGAATGAAAGAAAGCTAAAAATATCTAAGCTACAGTTAGCCGTAGAGAAGGAATATGCCCTACAGTTCCAACAGCACTCAAATCGATTAGAGCAGGCCAAAGCACTTTTACAGGATTTTTTTATTGTGGAGGAGATAAATAGCTCGAAAGCCTTCCAGCAAAAGGTCTAAGAAGACAGCCAGTTGGTGGTGAAAATACTGGCTAACTCTGCGAGAAAGAGGAAGGAGTCATCAAAGATAGTGAAAATCCGAGACCCTCAGAGTGGACTGGAGGATGTTGATGGGGACAAGATCTCAAGGATCTTCCTGGACCATTTCGAAAAAATTTACTCTACGGAATACCAGGTAGAGGAAAAAATGATCCAGGAATATTTTGCAAATATAGAGATCCCCAGAATTTCAGAAAATCGGGTTAACCAAATCGGGCTCGATATAAGTACTTCTGAAATACAAGAATGTATAAAGGCATGCGGACAAGATGGGTACCCAATTGAATTCTACAAGTTTTTTTTTTTTAAAGAACTAGTAACACCGTTGAAAAAGTTATTTAGGTTTATTAGATTAGGTGGGCATGTCCCTGTGGATTTTAAAGAATCCACAATTATATGTTTTGTTAAAAAAGATAAAAACCAAGACGACGTGAATTCATACAGGCCAATTAGCTTATTAAATTCGGATTATAAAATACTCATGAAAATATGGGCGGAAAGATTTGTACTCGCAGCCCAGGAAGTAATCCACCAAGATCAGACTGGGTTCATTGCAGGACGCTATATGGCAGCAAACACCGAGTTCCTAATACAGGCATTGGACTAATTTAATATTAGTTCGATTCCAGCTTGTATTTTAATGGTCGACGCGGAAAAGGCGTTTGACTTGGTCAACTGGGCAGCACTGTTTTATTCTCTCGGCCAATTTGGATTCCCAGTCCTAAATATTGAGATGTTGCATAATATCTATGAGGGAGCATCGGCTCAAGTAATAATTTATGCAAAACAGGCCGGGAAGATTAAGGTGAATCGAGGAACAAGACAGGGTTGCCCGTTTTCCCCTTTGCTCTTCACTTTCTTTATTGAGCCTCTAGTGGTAAAGATCAGGGACAATATGGCTATTCTGCCCCCCATCATTGGTATGTCAAAGCTAAAGCTGTTTTCCGATGATATTATCCTTTATATAACACCTAAAAAGAAAATATTGAGAACCTAATGAGAGAGCTCAAGGACTATGAAAAGATAGAGGGCTATAAAATAAATTCCCAAAAAACCGAGGTCCTTGCTTTGAACACCGATTTACATTTTCTTCCTATTTATTTGCAGGCCCAAGCTGCAAGAAGCGACCCAATTAGATACCTGGGTATCTTAGTGACTTGTGAATACGATAAGCTTTTTGTCCTGAATTATACTAGAATGAAGAATACAATTGGGAACCTTCTAGATCAATGGCTTTTACTTCCTCTATCAGTTATAGGCAGGGTATCATTGATTAAAATGTCAGTGCTGCCCCTGCTTAGATTTCTGTTTATCAATGTTCCCATTAAAATTAATTTAGGTTTTTTTAAAGAGCTGGAAACAATGCTGAGAGGATTTATCTGGGACAATAAAGCTTCGAGAGTCAAACTGCCAGTGGTACAACTCTTAGTAGATCAAGAAGGTTTGGCTCTACCCCATTTAAAGACCTACTATGAAGCTGCATTTTTTGATATAGTGGCAGGATTGCTGAGGGTTAATCAGACAAGAGATCATTTCTTTCTTGAAAAGATGCTACAAGAGGCAGGTTCTCAAATCCCAATTTTTTTGAAGACTGCAAAGTTTCCAAAGAGGTTAAGATACAAGACACTAAGAGAATATGCGTCAAGACTGTCGCTCTTTTTTAAAAAACACGGTTCCGAAGGCTCCCATTATTTAAGTTTAATTTAATATACTCAAATAGGTCTCCAAGTAAGTTTGAACCACATAAAAAATTTGGAACTTTGCGGGTTCCGCGAGTTGAGACATCTGGTAGTCCAAAACAGGGTAATTAGCTGGCAGGAAGTGTTAGCTAGAACGAATAATCCCAGGCGACCGGCTTTTTTTGAATATATACAGATTGTCTATTTCATTACAAAAGAGATAAGTGGTCTGCTTAATTCTCCTAATGTCTTGTTAACAGCCCTTTACAGAGGAAAAAAATAAAGGTATAGGACATTGGTACAAGATGCTTCATTGCTCTGGACAAACCGCACTAGTAGACAGACATTTGGAGAAAATAAGCCTCTCAACTCAGTGTAATTTCTCTTCTAAGGATTGGGAGGTTCTGTGCCAGCTGGGAAATAAATCTCTACGCGCAGCCAATTATAAGAGGATGTCCTTTTTATCTCACTGGTTAACATATTATACACCAGAGGATCTGGAGAGTATGTACCCTGAAGCTGAGAACAAGTGTTTTAAATGTATGGCTAGTGGTCAGGGAGGATGGCACCATATTTTCTTTGCTTGTCCGCAGCTAGAATCTTTTTGGACTGGGATATTTGCGGATATCGAACAGGCCGTTGGGAAAACAGCTCTGCCAGTGGTAGAAGCGGCCCTGTTCGGTATATGCAAGGAGAGGAGTATGTTTAATAAAGCTGAAGAAGTATTTATTTTTATATCTTGTGTTGTTGCTCGATTTTTAATACGTCAAAACTGGATATCCAGGGAGATCCCATCACAATTAAAATGGTTTAACAAAATGAGGAGAACTTGTCTTTTTGAAAAAGCCTATGCTGGCAGAGTGGGAGCCATCGGGAGATTTGAAAACAATTGAAATATTTTGGGAATCTAGAACAATTGAAGGGAGGATGATTCCAAAAAAAAATCGAGGTTAGATAATACAAGTTTTTTCATTATTATCAGCCGTTTCATCTATGAATGCTACAGGTGTTCTTTTTTTTTTTAGGACACTTGCACTTTATTAATATCTTCTGCTTATTTGCACTAGCTTGCACTAGCACTTATAAGATTGCACTTTATTGTACCGTTTGCACTTTGCAGTAGCACTTTATTGCAGTTTTATAAATTGTGGTTTTCGCACATAATTTCTTGAAAGCTCTAATGATGATATTGGCTGTTTTTATTATCTTGAGGAATCTCGCTCCCTTTTATCTTCTTTTTATCTCTTGTTTTATATCCAAAGGTTTTTTAGAAATGTATTGTAATGTATTGATATTGAAATTTAAAGTGAAATATGTTTTGTACCATCGGCTACCTATTGCTCTGTTCAATAAAAATAAAAAATAAAACATATGCCGGAACCACTGGACCTCCCGGGAAACTGCAGACAACTCCCTCCAATCGGAGAAGCGCCTCCCCTCCTGGAGATAACAATGTCCCTGCAGTGCACACAACTCCAATGTCGCCCCCTGCCGAAAGCACTGGAATCCGTTGTCAGGACCACAGGAGGAGAGGGTTGCAATGTCAACCCCCCAAGAAATGTTGGCCAAAACTGTCCACCAATGCAGAGCCGGGAGAAGAGAAGGATACACTGGAGCCACAAACCAGAGAATCTGTGACAGGGAAATCAAATGAGCTAACAGATGCACACACAAAGACCTGAGATAAAATAGGGCCCAAGGGATCATGTACACAGTTGCTGCCATGAGCCCCAGAACACTCACCCAAAGCCTAAACAGAAAGGAGACCCCTCGCAAGAAGCACAGGACCAGGGAGCCCAAGATCAAAGCTCTGTAGTCTGGCAAGAACATCGTATTCACGCCCATGCAAAAGCAGGCATCAAAAATGTCGGGGCCTGAGAGGGTACCAGTTGACACTTGGGAAGGTTCAGCAGAAACCCATGAGCCTCCAATGCCAAACACACATACTCTGTTTGATCAGCAGCTAACCCCAGGATGGAGCATGGATCAGCTAATCATCAAGGTAAGGGTAATGCAGGATCCTCTGCAGATGCAAGGAAGCCACCAATAGAGCCACCACCTTGGTGAGCACCCTATGGGCAGACCAAAGGCCAATAAGCAGAAACTGAAAATGAAAATGACTGCTGCAGAGGCAAACTTGCAGAAACCTGCAGCAGCTGGGATGAATTGGGACATGAAAGTAAGTGTCCTGCAAATCCAGGGTGCACAGGAAATGCCCTGGGAGTACCAACATGATCCGTTGCTGAAGAGTCTCCATTTTGAAGGCATGCGAAGAGAAAACTTCAAATCCAGCACCAGACAGAACCCCCCGGTCAACTTGGGCTCAAGAACGATCCGAGAGTAAACCCTTTTTGCCCTCTCCAGAGGAGGTACCATCTAACCTGCCCCTTTGTGCAGGAGCGCAAATCCTCCTGGACTGAAAGGATGGCCAAGTAATTCGACAAACCTGGAATCTGGCAAGGGCTCCTCAAACACGATGCGGGACCCCTAGAGCACAATGTCCGGAACCCAACACTGTAACCAGGCTGGAAAAGTGTACTCAATCGGTCCTCCTACAACAATCCTGGGACGTTCATCATATAGTCAGGAGTGAGGTTTAGGCTGGGTAAACTTCACCTTCCTGTCCTGACCCCAACCAGAAGAAACCCTCTCATGACCTCAAGACAACTGCCTCCTTGAGGATTAACAAAGGGGCATTTAGGCTTCAAACAACCCTTATTAGCGGTGGACTGCTTAAAAAAAGAGGAGTTCATCTTCTCCTTAAAAGGTTTATGCAACTTGCCCTCCAAATCCTTCCCAAACATCATAGTCCCCAGAAAAGGCAAATGCATTTCAGAGGCTTTTTGAGCTGAATCAGTCTCCGAATCCTTCAAAAGCAAATTATGGCGAGCTGCCACACAGGCACCCCCTGAAAGAGCAAGGCCCTCACCACATCAACGGACACATCCAAAAGGAACTTCAACCCTCTCTCAATATAATCTCAAAGCCGCGCACAGTCTGTGGTATAATCCAGGAGCTGAAAAAGAGCTTTGACATCAGAAAGCAGGGACTGATCAACACACGTCTCATAAATCCCAGTACGTAGGACCAGATGTGACCCAGAGAAAACTTTTCTCAAGGACGCATCCACCTTCTTATCCACAGGATCTTTAATAACTGTCCTCAACCAACAAGGTCTGGCCCACCAGGCTGGCTACAAAGGAATCAATGGGAATAGAGTCTGGCAAGACCGCGGACATGTCCTGAAGAGGATATAACTTGGACATAAAACGGGGCATCATATTTCAATCTGGATCCTTCCACTCTCACTTTAACACCTCATGGATGTAGGGATGGACATACACATCCACCGGGGCCATACTCTGGAACTGGCGAAGTGAAGAACCCCCAAATGTGCTGGGCACTTCATCCTCAGGAAAGCCTGTGTTGGAGTTAACATGCTGCACCAACTCAGGCAACTTGTCTTTATCCACATATTTCCCTTAATGTTCCTCAGCCCCATCCATTCATCTTCGTCCAAACTGGAAATATTGAGAGGGCAGAAAATGAACAGCGCTCTTGGGCCGGACCCCCACCTATTTCCAGCAAAGTATCTCTGACAAGACGCTTGAAATGGGCATCGTCCCCCTTCCTGCAGCGTTTTGACTGTGCCAGAGGAGGAGAAGAAGAGGATCCAGAAGAGGTAGATAGAGAATCCTCCAAATACTTGCGTGTTCTGGAATGTTTGTCCAGCTTGATAAACACCAGCATCGGGAAACACACAGCCGAGGAAAGGTCACAGCATCAAGGACACCAAAAGAGGCCAAGGCACAGCCAAGGCGGATTGGTGTCAGTACAACGCGTTGTATTACAACGCGTTCCGTTACAACGCAGATTTTACAACGCGGGATCCATTACAACGGATGTCATTACAATGCATGGCATTACATCGCAAATACTATTACAACGCATGGCATTACATCGTAAGTATAGGTAAGTATACCTTTTTTAAAAAATGTTATTTAGTTTATTGTAATTAATTTATTTAAAATAATTTAATTAAAAGACATTTTAAAACTGTCATTAATTTAATTAAATAATATCTATTTAATAAATAATATCTATTTAATAAATGTAATTTTATTAAAAATAGTAATTAATTTAATTTTATAAAGAAAAGTAATTAGTTTAAAGTACATATTTTTTATAATGAAATTAAATTAAATTAATAATAATTATTTATTTAATTTAATTAATTTAATTTAAAAATTTAATTAGTGTAAAATAATTAATTTAATTTAATTAATTTAATTTAAAAATGTAATTAGTGTAAAATAATTAATATAATTTACTAAATATATTTCAATCAATTTTAAAATGGTAAATATAATTTAATTATCCCTAAACACAAACCCTACCCTAAAACCTAAAAACACCCCTGTACCCCAAAACCCAAACCCTGCCCTAAAACCTAAAAACACCCCTGTACCCCAAAACCCAAACCCTGCCCTAAAACCTAAAAACACCCCTGTACCCCAAAACCCAAACCATGCCCTAAAACCTAAAAACACCCCTGTACCCCAAAACCCAAACCCTGCCCTAAAACCTAAAAACACCCCTGTACCCCAAAACCCAAACCCTACCCTAAAACCTAAAAACACCCCTGTACCCCAAAACCCAAACCCTGCCCTAAAACCTAAAAACACCCCTGTACCCCAAAACCCAAACCCTGCCCTAAAACCTAAAAACACCCCTGTACCCCAAAACCCAAACCCTACCCTAAAACCTAAAAACACCCCTGTACCCCAAAACCCAAACCCTGCCCTAAAACCTAAAAACACCCCTGTACCCCAAAACCCAAACCCTGCCCTAAAACCTAAAAACACCCCTGTACCCCAAAACTCAAACCCTGCCCTAAAACCTAAAAACACCCCTGTACCCCAAAACCCAAACCATGCCCTAAAACCTAAAAACACCCCTGTACCCCAAAACCCAAACCATGCCCTAAAACCTAAAAACACCCCTGTACCCCAAAACCCAAACCATGCCCTAAAACCTAAAAACACCCCTGTACCCCAAAACCCAAACCCTGCCCTAAAACCTAAAAACACCCCTGTACCCCAAAACCCAAACCATGCCCTAAAACCTAAAAACACCCCTGTACCCCAAAACCCAAACCATGCCCTAAAACCTAAAAACACCCCTGTACCCCAAAACCCAAACCATGCCCTAAAACCTAAAAACACCCCTGTACCCCAAAACCCAAACACTGCCCTAAATCCTAAAAATACCCAAACACCCCAAAACATATACATCAGTACCCCAAAACATATACTCCTATACTCATACTTATTTAAAAAAATACTTAAATTAATATATTTAATTAATAATATTGAAAAACGAAATAAATATTTTTTTATAATTAATAATAATTAAATCAATTATAAAATATTAAATAAAATAAAAATAAAAAATAAATACTTACCAATACTTACGATGTAATGGTATGCGTTGTAATAGCATCTGCTATGTAATGCCATGCGTTGTAATGGCATGCATTGTAATGGTATTTGCGATGTAATAGCTGCGTTGTAACAGCATTACGTTGTAATAGATGCGTTGTAAGAGTAACACACCAGCCAAGGCACACCCCAGTCAAACTGACTCAGCACTCAACAAAACCGCTATGCGGTACTCACCAGCAGCCGCCAGATAAACCAAGTAATGGGACCTGGGAATCCAAATGTCCCGAGCTTCGGACTGGCATGAACGCTCCTGACTTCTTTGACTGCAACCACCACCAGAAACCAGGCAACAAGACTCGGAAGTGTTGCGCTCCCCAGGAGCACAGAGCTGCTTCACCAGGAAAGGACACTCTGCCAATGAGCCCAGCAACAAGGCAGGTGTGGATAGCAAACAAGAAGAAACCACAACAAAGACCCAAAGGTGAAGCCTGGCAGAGAGGTAGACAAGATACCAGCAATGCCCCTACCACCCAGAAGCGGAGACGCGAACCCGCCAGAATCTCAGAAGAACAGAGGGAATGCTGGGTAACTACGCTAATGGCTTCCCGGTGGGAGGGGGTGGGGTAGGAATCTAGCATTCCTTTGTATTTTTTCTGTTCGTGAGATAGGATTATCCCACTTGTTATGAATGGGGTGAGGACATGAGGGACCTGGGGGTAATCAACTATTGCACTTATTTCAGTTCATCTCTCATCAGCAGTTTAAAAGGGAAAACATACTTTAATTTTCAAACCGGAAAATAAAGATGAAAACTACTTTTAAATGCTCAGGAGCCAAGCTTAAATTAAAGTTGATAGCCATGCTTTCGTTTTTAACTTATTTATGGACCCAATTTACTGCTCATTAAAAATGTATATCTTATGTTCAGAAAAAGGTGCAATCAGAATCTTGGTTTACCTGGCATTACATTTGACACAGCAGTTTTCCATCCACTCCTTGAATTGACAATTGAGAAAGGAGTGTTTGTGAACCAATAGCCAGTGAGCCCTTGCACGAAAGGCAGATGATAAAGCTGGTATCAAACAAATCGATGGAATTAACCAGAAGCTCAACTTAGATATGAAAGAGACAGTGTTACAAAGCAGAACCTTGTGTAACACCATCATTTAAAGGTCGAGCCTCTGCAGTAAAAGATGAATGAGTAAGAGGTTTTGAGCAATCAGTGAGGAAGGAGCATATATCTAAGTGAAAGAAATGTCGATAACTCCTCTAGAGACTGAGGGCTAGATGTAGGTAAATCTTATTTACCGATTCATAAATACCGAATTTTACCGATTCGGTATTCATGAATCTGTAAATAAGAGGTAAAAATTTGGTAATATTTACCGAATCGGTAGGATTCGGTATTTACCGATTCGGTAATTACCGAATCGGTATTTGCCATTGATTCCTATGGGCCTTGAAGCCCATAGGAATCAATAGCAAATACTGATTCGGTAATTATCGAATCGGTAAAAATACCAAATTGGCAAGGGGGACAGGGTGTCACTTTGACACCCTGTTACACCCCTGTTTCTGGCTTGTGTGCCATGAGACACACATACATGCCCTTAGGGCATATATGTGTGCCACATGGCACAGGTGTGCATGCGCAGATGTACACAGGAATTCGTTATTTACCACCCAATGGTATTAGGTAGTAAATAACGAATTCTAAAGGCCCTGTAGCACTGTTTAAAGTGCTACCTACATAAGAAATTACAGATTCGGTAATTTTTCCGATCGGTAATTTTACCGAATCTGTAAAATTACCGATTCGATAAAATTACCGATTCTGTATGATTTTGCAACCCCTACATGCCAATGTCCAAATACCGGTCGGAAAATGCCGAAAATCGGTATTTTCGGCCGTTTCCGACCAGTATTTGGACACCTACATCTGGCCCTAGGTGTTCAAGGG
Organism: Lissotriton vulgaris; assembly: GCF_964263255.1. Lineage (NCBI taxonomy): Eukaryota > Metazoa > Chordata > Amphibia > Caudata > Salamandridae > Lissotriton > Lissotriton vulgaris. The sequence continues at coordinate 944,886,645 of NC_141691.1, read as the reverse complement.
GAGAAGGCGGTGTCAAGAGTTGCAGCAAGGTCTAATATCAAAGCTCCAATGCTGCCAGCATACACCTCTTTTCTCAAACTCCCCTGAGCTACTTGCTAGTACGGACTCCCAGTGCTATGGTTTGCACAGAATCCAGTTTACCATGCAGTGACGTTTTAAGGCATGGGCAAGGTGGGCTCTGGCCTAGGGCCCCAGCCTTTCACTGGGCCCCTGATAGAATCAGATATGCTATGCAGAGTCTAGCCTTGATGGCAGTGAATGATTCTTAAACAAATTGTTTTAAATACCACTTTCCTTTGCTTTATTTTCAATGCAGTGATATGTGTGTCTATTGTAATTGTAATTGTATGTGTACTTATATAGCGCGGTCCTGTCACCCCAAGGGCATCCTGGCGCTTGAAATCAACGTTAACACCACATACGCTGCTCAGACAACCCTGGGGAAAAGATGGGTTTTCAGGGCTTTTCTAAACGGGAAGAAGTCCCTTTGGCTTCTTAGGGACAGTGGCAGGGAGTTCCAGAGCTTGGCCGCTGCGACACTGAACGAACGGCCACCCATCCTCACTCTCTGGAATCTCGGTACCACAAGCAGCTGAGCCGAAGAAGAGCGTAAGGACTGCGAAGAGGAGTACCAAACAAATATATTCTGCAATGGAACCGGGCTTAGTCCATGCACCGCCCTAAACACTAAACATGCAGCCTTATAACAGACGCGTAGGTGCACAGGCAGCCAGTGTAGATCCCGTAGGGCTGCTGCTGAAGAGCTATGATTAGGGCGGGAAAGAGCCAGCTTGGCGGCCAAGTTCTGCACCTGTTGCAACTTCCCCAGCAGTGTTTTTGGAGCCTCCAGAAGTAGAGGATTACAATAGTCAAGACGACTCAAGATGGTACCGCGCACTACTTCAGGCCTGGCCTGCTCAGGGAGAAGGGGCAGAACTTTACCCAACATGCGAAGCAGCATCATGCACGTGGATGTGGTCTTGTTCACGTACATATCCAGCTGCAAGTTGGGGCCGAAAATCACCCCCAGGTTGCGTGCCGACTCAGCAGCTGACACAATCTCAGGGAAGGTCGAGGGCCAGAAGTTCTCCGGGAGATCACGAGGAATCCAGTCCATGGAACAATACAACACCTCAGTCTTTGTACTATTAAACTGCAAGGAGTTGGACCGGAGCCAATCCGCTGTGGCAGACATGCATCGGTGGAAAGCCTCCAGCGGGACCGCGTTCTTCCCTTCCAGCGAAAAGACCAACTGGGTGTCATCAGCATAATTAAATGCGGCGATGCCAAATGATTTAATTAGTTGGAACAGAGGGCCGAGGTAAAGGTTAAAGAGTATAGGGCTGATGGCCAAGCCCTGAGGTACCCCCTGCCCTACTCTCAGCACCTCCGAACTGAAAGGAGGCAACGCCACCACCTGCAGCTGATTGTTCAGATAAGAGACCAGCCAGTCCCTTGCACATGCCGTGACCCCGCACTCCTCCAGCCTCCTGATGAGGGTACGATGGCAGACCGTGTCGAACGCGGCCGACATGTCGAGCAGCACCAAAAAGGCTGCCCGCCCACTGTCGACCCGCAAACGTAAGTTGTCAAGCACGGTCACCAGCGCGGGTTCCGTCCCGTGTGCTGGGCGAAAACCAAACTGTGCCTCATCGAACCAGATGTTTTCTTCCAGGAAGCCAGACAATGAACGGGTCACTAACTTCTCCATGATCTTAACGGGGAAGGGGAGCAAGGAAATCGGTCTGTAATTAGACAAGCAGGCGGGGTCCAAGGTGGATTTCTTAAGGAGAGGAGACACAGCTGCCAGTTTCCAGCACTTTGGAACCGTTGCGGTGTCAAACGACTGGAGGCAGATGGAGTACAAAGGCTGGAAGAGTTCGTCCTGAAACACTTTCCAAAATTTAGGTGGGAGTGGATCAAGAGGGGAGGCAGATGATACCATTTGTGCCACACTACAAAACTCCTCAAAGGAGGGGGTAGGGAAACAGCTCAGCTGGGGTCGACTGGGCACAGCGTCCAGAGCTCCCAAGCTGAGTGCATGTCCACTCAGCTGGGGTCGACTGGGCGAAGTGTCCGGAGCTCCTAAGCTAGAGACAGGCCCGCTCCGCCGGGGTCGACTGGCTGAGACGTCCGGAGCTCCCAGACTGAAAGCATGACCACTCAGCTGGGGTCGACTGGATGAGATCGCCGGAGCTCCCGAGCTAAGAGCACGGCCATTCGGCTGGGGTCGACTAGGTGACATGTCCGGAGCTCCCAAACTGAGAGCAGCGCCGCTCAGCTGGGGTCGACTGGGCGAGCCGTCCGGAACTCCCAGACCAGGGGGGTTAGGTGCTGGACTCTGTAAACCTTCCAAGATTTTAGCAATCTTCTCTTCGAAGGCACTCGCCAGGGAGTCGCACAGAGCCTGCGACGCAGGGACATTATTGGCCGCGCATGAAGGATGGGTCAGGTCCCTGACAATTTTGAACAGTGCTTGCGACTTGTTGGAAGCCTGATTCAAGGTGGCTTCCAAATAGGACGCCTTAGCCACCATGATCTGTGCCTTGTATTCCTGCAATGACTGTCTAAAGATGGCCTTCAAAGAGTCAGAATACTGCTTCCTCTATGCCCTTTGGGCGCGTTTACAGCTCAGCTTTAACTGCTGCAGGTCATCCGTGTACCAGGGGCAAGCCCGATTCAGCCTACCCCTAGACCTGCGGAGTGGTGCCACCTTGTCCAAAGAGTTCAAAATGGATCTGCATAAGGCGGTATAGCTCTCCTCAGCCGAATCTCTCAGACTAAAATTGTCCGGTAGTAGGCTTGGCAAGGGCGCGGATTTTAACAGTCGGGACCAGGGCCTGCCCATCTTGGCCTGTCTGGACCCGGCCTCCACCGATGAGTAATCCTCCAAGTAGAGGGAAAAAGCAACCAGTGAGTGATCCGTCCAGTACTGACAGAAGATGTCATTCACCGTCACTAGTTGAGCATCTGCAAATACAAGATCCAAGGCATGACCCTTCCGATGTGTGTCAGAACGGACAAGCTGTAGCAGCTGGATGTCATTACAGGCTTGGCACAGAGTGGAGAAGGCACTGTCCAGTAGACCACCCGGCCACAGATTAAAGTCCCCTAGGACCACCAACTTAGAGTGGGTGTTCGAGAGGTCGTAGATCAGGTCAATGAAGTCGGGGTGGGAGGGTGCATTGCCCGGCGGACGATAGCACAAGACACCTGAGCAGAGTGACTTCTCATGACCTTTGAAAGCAAACCCCATCAGCTCAAAGCCCGATACCTCTCTAATCTTGAGCTGGGAGAGAGCTAGCGTGTCTCTAAAAATAAAACCAATCCCACCACCCCGGTTCTTCACACAAGGGGTATGGTTGATTTTGAAGCCTGGAGGGCAGGCCAAGCCCAGTTCGACCTCACAATCCTCCCGGGTCCAGGTTTCCATTAGGAATAGAACATCAAGCCCGCGGACTCAATGAGGAAGGCAAGCTCAGTGTGGTGCTTACAAAGGGACCGAACATTGAGCAGTCCACAGGTGATATAGCTAGGTTTGGGAATACTAGCCTGCTGACTAACGGGCGCCTGACTCGGCCTACATTCCAATAATTCAGACCGAGAGTAGACTATGCGTGATAGATGCGAGGGGCCAGAGGTGGCGGCACTAAGCGCGCCCGTTGCGCGAACGGGCGCAAACGGGCTTACCTCTGGCGCACCTCCGGCGCGCCTACGTCATGCCCGCTGTGCGCGGACGCTGCGCGCCTGTATGTCCATCCTTTTATGATATTACGCCGAGCGGAAGTCCGCCTCCTGAGCCCCTTCCCTACGCAAAATGGCGCCCGAAGTGCCTCTCGCCTCAGAACCCACCCAAGATGGCGGTCGGACCCGCTAATGCTGCCTATGTCCCGCCGAATGCGGGTGAGATACAATTATTGTGCCAGTGAGCCTAACTGTTCCCCGGCCTAAGGAGCGACGATGTCTAAGGTAGGCTAAAGATTTTAGAAGCTAGGTAAATTAATGCGAGCGCAATGCCAGCAGCGCCGAGTTAAAATCTCAGACCACACAAGTTAAAAAGCGCAGCAGCAGTATGCGCGATAGCGAGGAGATCTCACTGACCTCAGCAGGGTGGCTTATGTAAGCTCACCAAGTGCGGAAGTCCGCCTCCTGAGCCCCTTCCCTATGCAAGATGGCGCCCAAAGTGCCTCTCGCCTCAGAACCCACCCAAGATGGCGGTCGGACCCGCTAATGCTGCCTATGTCCCGCCGAATGCGGGTGAGATACAATTATTGTGCCAGTGAGCCAAACTTTTCCCCGGCCTAAGGAGCGACGATGTCTAAGGTAGGCTAAAGATTTTAGGAGCTAGGTAAATTAATGCGAGCGCAATGCCAGCAGCGCTGAGTTGAAATCTCAGACCACACAAGTTAAAAAGCGCAGCAGCAGTATGCGCGATAGCCATTTTGTAGAGAAATATGTTAGTTTCCTGCAACGTTCATAAAATAGTTTCTTTTAGATCAAATCAGGACCTCACATGTGAGAAATGGGAGAGTGTCACAGAGATAATTTGCACAAAAATTAGCGATCAGCTTCTGTGTTACAATATTGAAAACACATCACTATCCCCGAATATTGCCTGTAAACACAGTTAGAGTTTGTACACGTGTGTCATTGCACTATCAGTGACTCGGCCAAATAGAGCATGACAGAACTCAAATGGGATCATAAATTCACAATTATTACTCTAAGGGGTCCCCAAAGTATGCTTGGCCCATTGCCCCCAAAATCCTTAAAATGTCCCTGTTACCACGAGTTTTATTTTCCTGCTAATCTTTAACAGTTGTAGGATCTTCCAAAGTTTTGTAAAAAGAAAGGAGACAAAATACTGGACGAAATTCGGGAAGGTCTCCAGGTTAGGCATTTGGATTGCTTTTTAGAGTTGGAATGAAAAGAACATGTTTCAAATGTTCTAGAATCAGACAAGACCTCAAAGAATGGTTCCGAAATTATTTAACATACTGTAAAATAGCTAGGTTGAAGTGCTGTTATAGGATTGGCATTAGCTGAAACCCCAACATGTAAGATTGAAAGTGTTGAACGCAATGATTAATGATCACGTTCACCAAAGATCATAAGGACTTAGGGCCCGATGTAGGTAATCCTCATTTACCGACTCTAAAATACCAAATTTTACCGATTGGGTATTCTAGATTCGGTAAATGAGATCCAGCTAAAAATTCGGTATTTTTTACTGAATCAGTAGGATTCTGTAATTACCGAATCGGTATTTACCGATTCGGTAATTGCCATTGATTCCTATGGGCCTTGAGGCCCATAGGAATCAATGTCCATTACCGAATCGGTAAATACCGATTTGGTAAAAATACAGAATTGTCAAGGGGAACAGGGTGTCAATTTGACACCCTGTTGCACCTCTGATTTTGGCTTGTATGCCATGTGGCACACATACATGCCCTAAAGGCATGTATGTGTGTCATATGGCACAGGTGTACATGCACAGATGTGCATGTACACAGGTATTCGTTATTTACCACCAATTAGTATTTGGTGGTAAATAACTAATCGGAAATGGCCTGTGGCACTGTTTAAAGTGCCACCTACATCTGGATTTACCGAATCGGTAAAATTAAGGCCACCTACATGTCAAAACCCAAATACCGATCGGTAACGGCCAAAATCGTCTGTTACCGACTGGTATTTGCCGTCCTACATCTGGCCCTCAATGATTAGTAGCATTTCACTCAGAGATGTACTAACAGAGTTATTCGACAAAGCTTTGGTTTTATGTACAGGGTCTCAAATGGAAAGAATGTTCTTGGAGAAAACGTTTCTGATGTAATTGCAAAGATTTCTGGATGAAGTGAAAGGCGGGTGTACTGTAGGGTTGTCTGTTAATGTCTAATGACTTCAGAAATAGATGCATATGTACAAGGAAATGTCGGAGCATGGAGCTGCGCCAAATTTGGCAGAGCAGCGCTCCTACATTTTCAAAATGCAGGGATGTGCCTTGTTTGCAACAATACAATGCATCCCTGTGTTTTCCATTGCTCTGGTGCTCAGATTAGCTGCCTAGCGCCAACGCAGCAATGCTTGCACCATAGTGCAAGGGTGCCTGCATTGCAGGGAATTATTGTTTTTGTGCAGGAACGTGTCCCTTCCTGCGTATAAACATATATAATGGTGTTTTGTTACTTCTATGAGTGCTGTAGCAAATCATCCATATTTATCGATTGTTTCAGTGCAGAAAGATACACCTTCTGCACAAGAGCAAACATTAATGGCGTTTTGCTCTTTCTATGTGTGCTGCAGTATGCAGCACACATAAAAAAGCAAATATGAGGAGAAATACAATAATTTCTCCTCATTTCCCTATTGTAACGCCTGGTACTGCATGGGGTTAGTTTTTGGTGCTGCCTCAGATTTACACTTCCTTGTAAATCCGGGGCAGTGTCAAAAAGCAATAGGTGTTGCGGTGGAATGCCCACAGCAACACCCATTACACGCACCTTTCACGATAAGTGATACATGTAAAGGGCGCTAATTTACAAGGTGGCGTTAAGCCATAAAAAGTGGCTTGACACCGCTTTATAAATATGGAGAAGGGCGTAGTGCCACAAGCACGTCGCTAAAGTGACTTTATGGTGGAGCTATCCCCATGTAAATAAACCCCATAGTTTTAAAGAGAGTTATATGCTTTGGGATTCTTTTGTAGAATAAAATCATTGCCGAAGTTTGTAGCATATGTTCCTGTATCCGCGAAGAGACACAGCACTCAATAGAACAAGAGGTCGGTTTAGAATGAGTGATTTCAGTGTCACTTTCCTCTGGGTTGATTGACTCTGACGCTTTCGAATTTCAAGATGAGAAGGCCTTATATTACCCTGTCACAAAGAAGACAGAAAAGGACGGGAGGGATCATCTTAGGGCCTGGACTAAAGTAGGAATATCAATTTTGCAACAATTACGAGAAATGTACTGCTCTTCTAAGGCGATGGGAATGCTGATGAAAATATTGAACTAGATACAAACGTGGTCAGATTGTGAAATCTCTTTAATCGCCACGCTTTTATCCATGTCGTTCTAGGCACAGATTGCTTCCAAATTGTGACCTTTAAAAAGATGAAGGTCATGAAATGTTGAATAATACCAATGTAAAAAAATGCATATTCAGATTTTTGATTTTGGAAATTTGGGAGTACTCAAGCCAGTAATTAACATCATCTATCACAATCATTGTATCCGTGTTTGGTGGCAAATTGGTCATTAGCTCTAGAATACGAAGGGCAGCAAGTGACAGATGTAAAAAGGCATTTTCAGTCCTAAATCCTGTAATTATCAAAATCAAAGGCTTTACAAGTGCTAAATGTCATTTTTCAATGCGCGAAACCCCTTCTGTGTGTTGGAAAATCATTTCCAACTCACAAAATAGGTTTTCTGGTTTATTCGAACAGTAATTAGAAAAGGGATGTGAAACAGGTGTTCACTTCTAATTATGATTTGAAACAGTATTCATCAATGGTTTGCACCAGCAATGTTGGTTGCAAAACATGTAGAAGTTACATAGTCCTCATGGAAAGTTGTAACCCATTCCCAAAGGAGGAGTTGTCCCCGTTAGCCATCTTCCCATTTGGGAATGTTGTCTGTTTTCAATCCACCTCATGCCTCTTTAATCCAGTACCAAACACCCCTTCCTCTTTATCTCACTCTTGCAAGTTCCTGTTTTCTCCCTTTGTGGCGGTTTTTCTGTCGTTTTCTTTGTCCTTCTTTGCCCATTCTGTGTTTTTTTCTCTCTAGCTCTGGGGAAATGTACTGTCAAAAAATATAAGAGCTGATTCCTACAAATGAGTGCTGGTGGCCCCCGCCGGCAACCACTGGTTCAAATTAAGCACTACGAATTTAATGTACTAAACTGTGGAGATGACCCAATTTTTTAATCAAAGCTCTTACGTGGCCAAAATGCAATTAATAGCACATAGCGTGTGCCATTAGCGTGTATGTTTATCAGAATGGCAAGCTAAACCATATATTGTTTTTTATTATGGCAGTCCAAAGGCTGCCTTTGATTTCTGGATAATCTGCTTGTAGATGTGATTTTTTGTATGACATTAAATAGGATACAAGTTAACCCTGGAATTAAATTGGATGAAAGGTAACCCAGAGAAAAGGTAAGCAATGATCATGAGTTCAGACAGACTTATGAGCAATGTGAAATGTCCTTCTACAATAGTAAGGATTGTGCAACATTTCTATTTTGTTTACCTCTGGCATAATTTGCACAATTTAGTAATATATTAATTACACAAAAATGTAGAAATTATCTAAGCTCATACTTTTGTTTACTTTTTTCTGCAGGCACTGGCCCAAGACTACATAAGCGGACAGAAGTATGTCTGTAAAGCTATAATTTTCATATATTTCTATTACATACTCATTGAAATGCAGTTAATTTGACAAAGGGTGCAAATCTATGCAAATGATAGGTGGACATCTACCGCGTGTATTTGTATTCATTTTCTGGTACAGCTTTAGTTGAAGTATTTATATTTATGAATATTCTGAAACTCACACCCAAACCAAGGTATACTCTTTGACATCAATGTTAACTACACATTTTCAGGAGTGTTTCTACTACTCCATACTTACAGAAAGTGTATTTACATATTCACTGTTTTCAAAAACAGTAAAAATATGTTTCCCACTGAATAAACTCTTATACCCCCAAAGTATCCAAAATCATGTAGCTAACTAACTAAACTAAATACCTACATTTGTATAGTCCCCATACTCGAAGTTTTCAGTTTTCAATGCAGCACTCCCTGAAGGACAACAGTTGCAACATCAGCAAGGATTTTAGACTTTGACCTAAATTTCTTGAAGGACCACTCTACCTTCAAGTTCATGGAGAGGTTAGTCCAGGTTCTGAAGAAGAGAACAGGAAATCTCATGAGAGTTTGAATCTGACCATTAGAGCAACTCAAAGCTCAAAGATAAGGTAAGGCATGCCACAATTGGATAAGAAGAAATTACTCAGTGTAGCAATTTAATTACTAAGAAAAACTGTTCGATCAGATTACACTGTTTGACAGCATCGCCCCACTGCTCTGCTAGAAGTTTAAAAAGTAAGACTAAAATGATAATAACTAATGTTATTATCATTTAATTTTACATCCTGCTCAGGTGCAGGGTGGGACAGGTGCGGTTGGGCTCGCCAGAGCAGGGGCCAGGGGGAGGAGTGTTGAGATCACTCTAAAGTGCGCAGTATGGTTTGGCTGGCCCTCTTTGGCCAGCCAAAAAGTTGCGCACACTTTGCATGTTCCCCGCCAGGCTGTATTACACAGCCTGATGGGGAACATGCACAGCCTCCATGTCCTAGTCCGAGCACCTAACCACATTGCTCAGACCAATCAGAATGCTACTTCAAGGCAACCTTGTGATTGGCCAGGCGTTTCTGGAAGGCTGTGTGCTTCCTGTTGAAGCATGGAGAAGATGAGGTGGCGGCCAGCGGCATCCAGGTAAGTCCTTTTATTTTATTTTTAATCCCCCCCTTAGCTGCCCCACCCCACCACATCTGTTCAGTAGCAGTCGTTACTAGGCAAAGATATGTTGAGTTTCAGCATTTTGCACTAATTTGAGCCAGTGTATTAAAAGTGGATTCATGCTTCTACAAATGTCTTTATGAACTAGTTTTACATAAAAAATTTGGCAGAGAACTTTATTGGAAATGTTTGTGAATACACTAAAATGTATTACTTTTTACTTCAATACAAACATTTAATGACCCATAACAGCACGCAAGAAAGTGAGAAATCCACAGTGGTGCTTTCTTTTTACTATCATAAATGTAATCATTGAATAAGAGTCGGACCTGGCACTTTAAACACGGTCACCCTCCAAACATTTTGCCTTCTCCGACCTTCTTTTTGTTGGCCATAAGACTCGGGGCATTTTACCACTGCTAACCATTGCAAAAGTGCATGTGCTCACTACTTAATGCATGGTAACATTGGCTTATCCACACATGGCATATTTAATTGACTTCCATGTCCACATATAATAAGCACTACGTGCGCCAAGGGCCTGTAAATGAAATGCTATTAGTGGGCTTGCAGCACTGGTACCCTACGCACTAAGTACCCTTTAAAACATGTCTGAGGCCTCCCATTGCAGAGGCTATATGTGCAGTTTTAAACAGCCATGTCAACCTGGCATGGTAACCCTGTTGCCTGGCTTAAACCTTCCTTTTTAATACATGTGTCATCCCTAAGGTAGACCCTGGACTGCTGAAGGGCCGCGTGCAATGTATTTAAAAAGTCTGATCGATTCTTTTAAGTTTTATCTCTCCTAATAGTGAACAACTATTAAATGTGTTTATTTACTACTACAAGGCCTACCCCTCCTGAAGGTTAACACTGGGGTTACCTTATTACATCTTATAAGTGTGATTTCCAATTGGGAAGGCATTGGACTCCCACGTTTGATGTCTCTGGATCACAATTCAAAATCTCAACTTATAGTGAAGTTACATTTTACATTGTAATTCTGAAAATGGTTCTTTTAAAAAACTGGCAATTTCTTACTTTAGCCATGTGGTGCCTTCTGTCTCTCTCTGATTACACAGCTGGGCTTTTTTGCATTACCTCTTGACAGCTACACACAATGGGAGCTTAGGTGTGACTTGATGAGCCTTATTGAACCATTAACTGACTTGATGGGGAGGCGGAGAAGAGCACAGCCTCAAATACTCAGGAAAGGGCTGCATATCCCCTTGCATGAGTCTGAAGCCAGGACAGGAAGGGCGGGGACACTGTGCACTTCAAAAGCTTCTCTTTGAAGTCTACCCCACTTCAAAGACATAACTGGGTATAAGTACTGGATCCCTGATACCACTAACACAGTACACTTCTGGACCTGCGAAGATTCTGCTAGGAAAGACTGCTTTGCTCATAAAGGACTGCCACTCTGCTGGACTGTTGCTCTAGAATAACTGTGTTTCTGCTGTGCTGACCTGTCGCCTGCTGCCCTCCTTGCCTGGGTGAGAAAGACTGGACCTACATCACTCGAACCTGGGGTTGCTCAATGGGCTTGTCTGCTTGCCTCTGGTTGAATTCTCAGGGACATCATAGACTTTGCTCCACTCACTAACATCAACTGGACGCTTACATCTGTGAGTCCTGCCCTGCCATGTGGTGCCCATCCAGTCTTGGATCATTTGAAGTGAGCCTAAAGTGCTGTATCTGCCAAAATCCATTCATCAACAAATTGGCAGCTGTCTGAACACCCACATCGCTCTCGACACTGATGCATCGCCAAAACTACAAAAACCAAGGACATCCCATTGCTGCCTGTGCTGCTTTGATCTACTAGTTCGGCTCATCGCCTACAGCCTTCACAGCTCTATGACAATGCCTCCCTGAGTTACATTGCTCAAAGATGCTGCATCACCTATGAAACCCATAATTTGGTGCCAATGCATCGCCTCCTACTTCACACATCTCTGCTCCATCGACAGCCCAACCAAGGTACTTTTCAGCGGGACCTACTGGGCACATGTATCTGACCTGTACTCCATCATGTCTGAACTTTTGGATTTGATCCTGTCTAGTGCAATCAGATAGCCCTGGTTGATGCTTCATGATTTTAAACACTAGATTTAAAAATATGCTTTAAAATGAATAACTGTGGTTCTACTTATAGGACTTTTGTCGCTTTGGTCATGTTTTGCTCATAAAAATATGATATAATATTCTAACTTGATGTGGAGTATTTTTATGGTGTTTGCATTGTGTTATTGTTTGAATTGTTGAAAAATACTTTACACATTCACTCTTAACCCCTTTAGTGCTGCCGTCGGTCGTTGGACGTTGCGAGCACTACCTTCGTAGTGCTGCACATGTCCAACGACCGACACAGCCCCACCCGTTTCTTCGAACGCTCAGCACTGGCACAGAACGTTTGAAGCAAGAAACGGGTTAAGTTAAACTGCAGGGGCCTATGTTACGTCCCTGGGTGTAAGTGGTCATGAAGTGTGAAGCATGAGCAAAGTATAAACATTGCACTGTAGTCCATGCTTACTAGCTGTCCTTTCAAACCCCTGTTCTTCCCCTAGCCCCTCAACAGCAAAAAATGGACAAATAGTAATACACTAGGGACTAAGGGTGGGCCAAGGAGTCACCTATGATCTCACTAGTGGTAACAGGGTTCATATCGCCACTTTGACCAGTAGCGTTTTTATGAACAGATGTGCATTAAGACAGCCCCTGAGCAGCAGACAACGGTTTATAGGTAGGCTTGAAGGCTCACCCCAAAACAGTAGGTGGCCAGAGATACACATCTATGGAAACAACGTGCAAAATCATATTGTGTAATGAAAGGCCAGCACTGTTTTACAGCCCCGGTCCGTGCAGGTAACAGCAGTGACCCCACCGCTGTTACATTCACAGGACGCGGCTGCTGTTTGGTATGCCTAATGTAAATATAAACATAAACAGATATTATGAAGGACAAACACTTTGCTCTTGTGCTCCCATAATATTTTTATTACTGGTTGTGCGCTGAGATTTTAATAGTGAAACATGATTTTTGGCTAAAACTCGAAGTTTTATGAGAATCAATACAACTTAATTAACTGGTGCTCTAATCAATTAAAATATTGGACGTGCAGTTTATTAATTTTCAGAGGTAAGGTCGGAAGAAAAAATGCGCAGTGGAAGACCAGAGACCATAACAAACATCAACATATTGTGGAAGAAACTAAGATGAAATTGTTAAAGAAGCGGAACAGGCAGCTGGCTTGAGGACATTACTGTAATGGCAGATTTTATTGTCCTAGAAATAATTGAAAGGTTAGGCATGCGTCAAAGGCGCACATAATGAATTCATATTCTCGAGGACACCACCACAAGCCTAAGCGAATCTACAAACACGATAATACTGATTTTTATAGTGTTATGAATACTTGAAAATGACTAATGTTTGACATTGAGTCTGTGTGCAATTAAGGACATACTACGATAAAATTTGCAAATGCAATAAAACTTGAAGATTTAATTAGTGAAAAGAGCTCATTCAAACTCTGGTCAAGTGAATGCAAACAATTTTCCTACAATGGTAAACAGAACCAAGGTTCATGGGGAATAGGAAAGAAAGAAGGTGGCTTGAAATTCGTTTTTAAGGAGTTCTATAAAGTGCATTTTTAACCTCATATAATGGCAATGCGCACATGTTGAAACCTGAAGTAAGAAGAATACCAGTCTGTTTTGAAATAAAGAACTCAGGGGCATATTATCAAGGGATCTATCTCCGCTTTTTTGGCTTTAAAAGCCAAGAATGCGGAGATAAAATTATCTCCCTATTACCTAGCTGTCGCTAACACCAGTTTGCGACAGCTAGTAGGAGATAGCAACCATCTTGGGCCCCGCTTTGCATGTCAGAAAAATTTATCACTAATGACATGCAAAGTGGGCGTGCCAAGATGTTAGCGACTGGAAACAGTCGCTAACATCGCTATCTCCTATTACCAACTTTTGGAGATATTCGCACTAAGCGCGAATATCTCCAAAAGCTAACACCTGCCCAGGAGCAGTTCTTAGCCATGTTATCCAATGGGAGGTGGATAACATGGCAAAAAGCATTAGCTCGGTAATGCCTGAATATCGCTGATTTTTCAGCGATATTCATGCATTATTGCCGATTTTTATTGCATTTGCGATAAACCTTGGTAATACCAAGGTTTATCTGCGATAAAAATCGCTGCAGCTCGGCGAAAATTTTTTCTCGCTAACCAAGCAATAGCGATAATTATCCCTATTGCTTGGTAATATGCCCCTAAATTATTTTATGAATGTGGCTGAAAAGAGTAAGTTAACCAATGAAAATGGTATTTGGTTATTGATCAGCAATCTTAGCATTGTAGCTAACGTTGTCCATTTTCAGATATTGCTACAGAGTACAACCCATTGCATACAGCACTACACAGAGAGTGTTTTTTGAGTCAGCTTATTGATCATGATGGATGGTTTTCAGATCTTACTCATTTCCTGCACTTGGTTGGAGGACGTTCCTCCATATTCCTGTGATTTTCCCTCTTCTGGTGCATTTTTTTTTTCACCAAAGCTCTGGATTGGATGTATCCTTCCACTGCTGTTGTTATGGAACTATTTTCCCTTTTCGTTTTTCAGTCCTTTATTTGTGGTTTAACATTCTATGGAAGAGTTTATCCTGCGTTTCTGCTTGGTAAACAGAGCATGGTCTGCTGCTCTTTCCATGAAACTCCAGCCGTCCACCCCATCTATTTTTTCACACTGCAGGGCCGATTCCGATTCCAGTTGTAAACCGTACCGACCGACACAGACCAGGAATGGAGACCAACCGACACATACCAGTGCCTTACGACCCGCGTAGTACGGTGCAACGCGTGTGAATAACTGTTATGTTTATATCTAGTACCCTAATTCGATATTCCCGATTCATGCCCTTATGAGGTTATAATCAATAATATCCTGATAAAGGCATAAGAACCAGATCAATATTCAGTAATAGCCCATGCAGTCCAAAACACAGCACGGCTACTCCCATCGACTCCTAGAAAGCAGAACGCGTTCTTTAAACAAAGCAAGCCTCCAGCAGCCCGGGAAATCCCCCCTGCTTTTGTTTTGATTTGAGCAGGAACTCCTGGAGTCCAGAAAGAACTGTTAGTTCTTAGTGACGTCTTATGTTCAACATTACGTCAAACCCGGCCCCTTTCAGGTATAAATATACTAACGGTTGCCGTAAGCAAATACACAGTGGTTTGGAGCAGAGCGGCCATCTACTTGCCCGAGAGCCCAGCTGATGCGAGAGCCCACGGAAGCCGCCCCTCCCGTTTGACGCACTGAGAGAGACGCTGTCTTTTTCTCCAGCCGAGAAAATCCAGCTCCGGTGTTTCCAGCCTACTCTTGCAGGTGGCTGGGATATCGAGTCCTGAGGAAAGAGATACCAGGCCTCCCACATTCTATTATCAAGGTACGGAGCTGGCTAAACCCTTAAGAGAATTTTTGATGCAGATTCTTGGCAAAACTATCTTAACCAACTTAACTTAAACTGCTACTTACTTACTCCTTCCCAAGTATTAGGCTTAGGTCAGGTACACCGGGGTAGGCGTAGTTAGAAGCACCAGTTGAGTACGTTAGTCAATGTTTTATGTATGTATATATTTTATCCATTTTAAAGTACCATATGGCTAAGAAACCATATCAATGCTTTTACAGTATTATTTCGTAATACTACTTTTACTATACGCACTTTACTTTATGATAAGTATTGCAATTTTTGCAATTCATTTCTCTTGCATGAGAAAGAAGACTGCTCAATAAATAACACCTTTTTATTGAAATCGCCCGTCTCTCTATTTCTCTGCACTCTGGTGAAACTAAGGGGCATATTACCAAGGGCATTATCACTGCATTAGCGGGACTTTTTCCCGCTAATGCGGCGATAATTTTATCGCCCTATTACAAAGCTGTCGCTAACACCAGTTAGCGACAGCTTGTAGGCGATAGCGGGCATTTAGGCGCCCACTTTGCATGTCAGCGATAATTATCGCTAATGACATGCAAAGTGGGCGTGCCAAGATGTTAGCGACTGAAAACAGTCGCTAACATCTCTAACTCCTATTAACAACTTTTGGAAATATTTGCGCTAAGCGCAAATATCTCCAAAAGTTAACGCCTGCTAAAAGCAGTTCTTAGCCATGTTATCCAATGGAAGGTGGATAACATGGCTAAGAGCATTGTCACGATAATGCATGAATATCGCTGATTTTTCAGCGATATTCATGCATTTCGCAGGATTTTTACCGCTTTTGAGATAAACCTTGATAATATCAAGGTATCTCAGCGGTAAAAATCCTCGGTGCTCAGCGATATTTTATTCCCGCTAACCAAGCAATAGCGATAATTATCGCTATTGCTTGGTAATATGCCCCCTAGTATGCACGATTGACTGAGTGAAATAGCTGCCTATTGTTTTCACACGACTCTAGAGATACACTCTTATTCTGAAGGAACAAAGTTGTCATGTTTATACGGTTGTCAGAAACTGAATCCCTTCTTGTCTGAGTCAGGGAAGTTCACCCCTCCCTCTTCATTCAAGAAAGTTTCTAGTGACCTCTGAGCTAGCTGGCGCAAACCTGAATTAAGTTTAACATAGTCAGTAGAGACCTAGATGACCTCAGTCCTACGTCTACACTGCTGTTTATGTTATTCCAATGCGCAGAGCCTATTGGGAAAATAGGAACTACACTACATAACAACTCACCCGTACGGAACACAAGCCGCATGACCGAACCATACGGTATTCTGTGAGTCGCCCGTAAACGAACCGGGAATCGAACTGACCAATACGCATCAGGAATAGAACCGACCGACACGTACCCGCGCAGTACGACACATGAAGTATGATGCAACGCGTGTGAAACAAGATTAACTCGTACAGAGCACAATCCGGAAGACCAAGACATACAGAAAACAGTGACTAGCAAACAATAGACTCCCTTGCGACTGAAGCATATGCCAATGTAGAAAAACTGCAGAATGTCAGTGTGACAGACTCAGATTACCCCGCAAGAGCCACTGGCAGCGTGTGTCCTGGTCAAATGAACGTCTCCATCATGTCCAACAAAACCAAAGGAAAAAAGACAAAAAGGGACCAAACAAGCAATGACAAAGCCAATAAATACATTTCAAAAAAAGGAACAAAGACACACCCACCACTCCACCTACATAAAGGCCAAACAGCCCTACCACGATCCTTTGCAAACTACAGACATAGGACAGCAGACAAAAGCACCACACTGCGGAGACACCACAACTCACACACCACATAACATCTACACCAATTGCACCTCACAAAAAATCAATCACACATTCACAGAAAAAACTCACACAAACACACTCACTTACACCCTCACACACATCATCCCCACACCCACTCAGCACTATGCCCACAAGAAGAATCCAAAGTTCACAGATAGTGAGTTGGAAGTCATGACTGATGAAATCCGCAGAGTAAAGCCACAGTTGTTTGGCAAATTGGTCCAACAGACCCACATGTCCCCATGTCGGAGAAAATCGGCGAAAAGATCAACGCACAAACACCTTGTTTGCGCACAAAGGATCATATTTAGAAGAGGTACTCTGATGTGCACAGGAGGGTCAAGAAGCTCAGCAACAGGGAGCACACCTTGAGCTAGCAGACGGGCGGTGGCCCTCCTGCCAAACCAACAAACTTCAGGTCCTGGGAGGAGAAGGTGTGGGCCATCCTACCACCAGAGAGCATCCAGTGATTAACAGGAGTACCAGAGCCTGGTGAGTACACAGCTAATATACTCAATATTGTGCGGCAATACACATGTATCACTGTCAAGGGGAAAGTGAAACCAAGTACTGTTAGCAACGATATACTAACAGAAAGGCAAGTATCCTGTGACATATATGCCAGTTACACAGACGCAAGTCCTGCCATAACATAGTAATATGGAACTATGTCATGGCATATACAAACCTAACAACAATTACTGCAAGGCAGTGGCATAAATCACCAACGAACACTGTCATCTGTTCTGCCACCACTGTCACACAACCTCACAGGGAAGCGGAGTCAAAAGCAAGGTAAGTTGGCTCTGCTGGGAATGTGCTTGTACCAGAAAGCCTGATGAAAGTTGCAGTCAGATCTAACAGCCTCCCTCACACATGGTTCAACAAGCTCCACCCCAAGCACGGCACATCTCACAGGGAGTTCAAAAGAAATGACATGGTGGCTGAGAATGGGCTCGGCTGTGGGGAGCAAAAGGCCCTGGAGAGACTTGTGCACAAACAAACAAGAGTACACCACAGCCTCGCATCCTGAGTCTTAACTTCCACTCCTTGCAATGGAAGCATGCTGCATGGTGGGATATCTGGCCTACAGGGGGAGATGGCCCGCCAGCTCTGACTGCATCTACCAGCAGTCCATGTCACACACACCCCTCCCACCAACACCAAAATACACATCTGGGATCATGCTCCACAAGCGTGTGAGTGAAAAGCCACTTCCAAGATCTCTGACAATGGCCTCTGCTGTGGGTAGTGGAAGGCCCTGCTGGTAATTGTACTCAAACAAACAAGAGGACACCACTGTCAGTCATCTTGTTCTTGCTGTCTCATTCACTCACAGGGAAGCAGAGTCAAAAGGAAGGCAGGTTGGGTATGCTGGGAAGGTGGTTGTAGCCAAAAGCATGATGGTAGTTGCAATTACAGCTAACAGCCCCCCACCCAAATGTCCCAGCAAGCTCAAACTGAACCATGCTCACCTCACAGGGAGTGGCAAAGTACTGACAGGATGGCTGACATCAGGCCCTGCTGTGGGGTGCACAAGGCCCTCCTGGGAATTGTGCTCAAACAAACGACAGGACCCTAATGCCTGACAGCCTGAAAGGTAACTTCCACTCCCTGTGATGGAAGCATGCCTCATGGTGGGATATCTGGCCTAGTGGGAAGGAATACTGCCATCTCTAACTACATCTACCAGCAGGCTCTGACACACACACACCTCCCAACAACATCAAACAACACACCTGGGAATATGCTCCCCAAGATAGTGAGTCAAAACCTACTTACAAGATGTCTGTCGCTGGGCTCTGCTGTGGGCCGCACACAGCTTTGCTGGGAACTCTGCACAAACAAACACCAGGCCACCACTGTCAGTCATCCTGCCAGCACAGTTACACAACCTCACAGGTAAGCTGATTCACAGGAAGGAAGCTTGGGTATGCAGGGAAGGTGGGTGTAGTCAAAAGCATGATGGGAGTCATTGTCACAGCCAACAGTCCTACTCCCACATGGCCCATCAAGCCCACCCTGAACCATGCTCACCTCATATGGAGTGGCAAAGTACTGACAATATGGCCAACACCAGGCCCTGCTGTGGGGAGCACAAGGCCCTATTGGGACTTGGGCTCAAAGAAACCACAGGACCCCAATGCCTGACAGCCTGAAAGGTAACTTCCACTCCCTGCAATGGAAGCATGTCTCATGGTGGGATATCTGGTCTAGTGGGAAGGAGTACTGCCAGCTCTGACTACATCTACCAGCAGGCCCTGACACAGACACCATCTCCCACCAACACCAAACAACACACCTGGGATCATGCTTCAAAAGAGAGTGAATGAAAAGCCACTTCCAAGATCTCTGACAATGAGCTCTGCTGTGTGAGGCACAAGGGCTTGCTGGGACTCGTGTTCAAACAAACACCAGGACACCACTGTCTGTCATCTTGTCAGCACAGGCACACCACCACACAGGGAAAATTAATCACAGGTAGGAAGGTTAGGTATTGTGGAGGGTGGGTGTAGCCAACAGCATAATGGGAGTTGCAGTCACAGCCAACAGTCCCCCACCCACATGTTCCAGCAAGCTCACAGTGAACCATGCTCACCTCACAGGGAGTGCTAAAGTACTGACAAGATGGCTGACACCAGGCCCTGCTGTGGGGAGCACAAGGCCCTGGTGGGACTTGGGCTCAAACAAACAACAGGACACTACGTCCTGACACCCTGAACGTAAACTGTGACTCCCTGCAATGTAATCATGCCACATGGGGGATTACCTGGCCTCTGTGGGTGAAAGGAGGTCCTGCAATGATTCCAAATTATATCAAGGCCGGCTCAAAACACACCTTCTCAGCCAGAACAAATAGCACCCTTGGAACCAGTCACTCCGAAAGTAAATGTCTTGGCATGATGGCTGACACATGCTCCTGATGTATGAATTGACTGCAAGTCATACCTACGCACTGGCAAACTCCAACACATTTACTCTCACAGCCATTGGAACTGTAGGTATTCTCTCACGGTCTGGGGATGCAGTGTCCCTGTGGTGTCCCCAGACCTGGCTGTGAAGATGTGTCTCGTATATGACAATTGGGGAGATGCAGACATAGTACCTAGCACCAAGCACACACAATGTCACCTAGACATTATTGACAGGGAACACCTGACAGTGACTAGAATGTGCACACCAACATAGCTGACACAGTAGCATGATGTCATTCCCAAAAGGTGCAGTTGTGAGCTGTATCTCAATCCCACATTGTTCTGCATTGTATGCATCATTCGCACAACACAACACTCACTTTCATAGACAATCGAAACACAATGACTGACCTGGAATGCATTGGAGGAGGCATGCAACTCACAGCAGCAGAACTGCAACACACACACACCTCTGCCCATCACTGCCATGAGCATGGAAAAGCAAGAAAGTTGCTGTGCTCACTCCCTTTCTCCATGGAGGAACGTGACGAGATAAATGACATCAGCATGGACAAAACTCAGCTGCAGTTTCATTAGCTACGGTAACCACATGACTTTCATGAAATGAGATGTGAACTAGGAACACAGACAACCAAATAGTATCTCCCATTAGATCTCAGGCATACCAGACATAACCATGTTGTTCAGACAGACCAATGTGACGCACAAAGACAAGCACAAACTGCCACCACACATGCCCCAAGCTTGCAACATACCCTAAGTGGAATTGTACGTATGTCATTGTTAAAGCACAAATGTGGACAGGGATGATACAGCTGTGTCAGGCATGTGATGGCACTTGTGTAGCATTGGCCATCTACACACAATTGATCAATACTTGAGCTGGTCAAGCACACAGCTTGATGTGCGCATTGAAATGCTTCAGCTTGCCAGGATAAAGTGCTTTAACAATATCAACCTCTGTCTGTCACAACTTAGGGCAATGCAATGTACAGACTCTCATAATGATGTCCAGTGGCAACTGTCATGTGTGTGAAACGTTGATGTCAGTAGAACCATAACATACAATGTGTGTCTCTTCCAACCACAGGGGATGCTGGGGACACAGCAAGAGCTGAAGAAGAGTTCCAGACGATGGCGGACCAGGAGCTCCCCAGTGTGGATCAGTCTCTGTCCTCTTCAGATGACAACCACAAACGACCGGGCACCTCGGTGTGAGTTGTCATGCAGCACCAGCAGTAGGAACATCAGCACCCCCTGCAATCACTCCTGCAGCATCTGACAACAGAGAGAGTACCCCTGCCCACACGGACAGACCAAGGCCACAGACCACTGATGGCACAGGTACACAGGGAACCCTGAAAGCGACAGACAACACCACCAGTGCCACCACCCAAGGGGGCCCAGTATAACCTGTGACTGCCATGGCAGGTCCTGCCTGTGTGGCTAGTGGCAGTGGGAGGGGGGGCAGGCAGAGGTCACAGCCTGCAGAGCGGGCTGGACTGCATGATGACCCACACCTGGGACGCATCATAGATGGGTATCGTGAAAGCACTGGAGGTTTTAGCCAGGTAGTGGGGATCTTCAAGGACCTCAAACAACAGCAGGCTTGCCATTATGCATGCTTGGACTCCCACATGTCCCGGGTGGAGATACACATGTCCAGCATGGAATCCAAGTGGGACAAATTGGACGATCTAACAGTGGTATATAGGGACATACTGACATGTCTCCGCCAGATCAGCACCAACATGATGACACCTCCCTGTGCGCCCATGACATCTGTTGCCACAACATCCGCAACTGCCACAGGGAGGGAGGAGGACTCTGGCCACCACAGCAGCCTGCACTTGAGGGTCCCCCGAGAAAGAAGAGGAGTCATCCGAAGAAGGGCAAGTGAGATGCTGATGGCCATGGACATCCCCCAGGAACTCAACACCTGTTCTTGATATCGTCCTTTGTGGGCAAACCATTTGAACTTATTGATTGACACCTAACTCACCCACTTGACATGAAGGGTCTAAGTTGTGACAATGCATCAAATTACTGTTGTCTTAATATGGACATTTCATCTTCCAACACTACCAACTCACCTGTGAACTTTGGATTACCATCACACTGTACAGCACTTCAATTTTGTTTACTATCCTCATGCATGTTTGTAATTAAAATCATAAGCACACAATACTTGTCTCAGTTGTGATTTAAACTTGGTTGGTGCCATGGAGATGATGATTTGCTGAAGAACACTGTGCATGCAAACTACTACAGCAATGTGAACACCGTTATGTGAGTCATGGTAATGTGACACATATAAGGGAGACACACAACTAGGGCAACACAACACATACTCACCACGGCCATCTAACTCATTGCCTACATTGATGTTGACAGGAAATACAGTGGAATGCACATACACAACACCCATCCGTATTAAGTGGCAATCAGCCCACAGGTACAGCATACATAGGATTGTTGGATGTGTGTATACAGATGAAGCACATCCCAAAGTGAAGCACACGTTTATTGAGTATTCACAACCTGAGAATCTCACAACGGATCCAAGGTAACCTCACGTGACAGTGATCTAAAAGTAACCAAGTGGTTAAAGTGAAAGTGAACGTCTAGGGGTGTGTGGCACATCATTGGTTGGGAAACGACTACTTGCACTCTGGAACAGGAATCTGGGTGTCAGGGTTCAGACCTCACCATAGAGCAGCCAAAGTACCCTGTGAAGGACATACAGAAAACATAGTCAAATACACAGATTTACAGCATAAAACTACAATGTACATGCCCAAAACAAATCCCAAACTATGTAAACACAACCTAGTAATCAGGTAAACACAGTCTGGGAGTACATACTAAAGGACAAACCCCAGCAATCATCCTGTCAAGTAGCACACAGCCACACTCAAGCAGCACCACTGCACCACCAACATATATCAGGCAAACACAATACTTTGAAAATACATCACTGTATACTGACATTCATGAGAAGAAGTTGTGGATCAGCTGGGCCCGGACTTCACCCTTTCCATCACTGGTATCATGCCCCTGGGCAGGATCCTCCACGGCTGGCGGATGTTGGTCATCGTCATCTTGGCTGAGAGGAGATTTCTTCCTCACTGTCAGGTTGTGTAGCATGCAGCACACTATGAAGATTTTGCACACTATAGCTGGTGCATATGGGAGGGCCCCTCCGGTCTAGTCCAGGCAGCGGAATCTGCTTTTCAGGAGACCAAATGTCTGCTCGATCACTCTCCTAGTCCGACCATGTGCCTCATTGTAACGCATCTTCGCCAGTGTCACAGGGTTCCTGAGGGGTGTCAGCAACCACGGCATGTTGGGGTATCCAGAGTCACCTACATACACACAATTAGACATTAGATAAATCTGAAAAGAGGGTGGGGAACAACTTCAATAAAACACACACAATGGTTAACAGTCAGTACACATCAAGAAGCCAGGAACGCTGGGACTGCATCTGTGACATAATCGTCGGGATGCGACTACTCCACAGTCTGTTTGCGTTGTGCGCTTAACCTGGGAAACGTGCACACACATGTGAAATGGTCATGTCCACCAGACATACCACCAGAGTATTGATTGAGTGGAAATGTTTCCTGTTTCGGTATGTCAGCTCATGTGCCTGTGGTGGTACCAAAGCCAAAGCCACATGTATCCCATCAATGGAGCCAATTACATTTGGCATCCTTTCCAGTGCATAGAAGTCACTCTTGATGTCAGAAAGTTGAAGTGGTGTTGGGAAATGGATGTGGTGGTTGTGGAAATGCAACATTGCCTTCAACACATCTCAAAGCACACGGCTGAACATGGTTTGTGACATCTCACTAGCAGTAGCCACAGTGTGTTGGAAGGTACCGGGGCAAAAAAGTGTAGGGTTGCCATCACCTTCACCTTAGGGGTTAGCGCTGTAGGGTATGGCCGGCTAGATTGCAAGTTTAGGGTCAACTGCTCCGCCAAATCATCAATCAGTGGCCCTAGTGAAGTGGTACCTTCGGATGCAGTCACGTTCAACCATGGTTGCAAGGCCAGGGAACGATTTGTGGACAGCTGGTCTCCTGCAGTTCATAGATGAGTAACAAATGGGTTGTCAGTTCCCTTATCTATGTTTGTGTCCATGCAAAATAGCATATGAAACAACATTACAGGACACAAGTATCTGATGTTGTGCTTTTGGGTATGAGCACATATGCCAGATACATGCCCATCATCTGACATCTCAGCTCTACATGTCTACACAACATTGTCAATTTTGTGGTGTGACAAATCTATGGGCTCTGTCACAGCACATCAGTACCAGTGTCACATACCAAACACACACCACAGTGACTAGTGAGGACAGATATCTCTCCCACGTCACAGGTTTCTGACAGACACACACACAGGGACCATGTATTGCCAAAAGGCCACTATCATGATGTAGCGTCTCATGTACACGCCGCAATGTACACATGACACCCACATGAAGTGCCACCTGATTTGTTTGCAGGTCATACCTGGATGTCTGTGATACACAGATGCAAGTACAAGTACAAAGTAGTTTATTGTGGTGATTATTTAAAATCTTACAATATTACACAGATGCAACATCAACTTACATTGACAACACTCATGGATGTGGTGACCGTTTGACATTGAGCACATGAAATCAGAGTCATCTGCATTGCTAAATGCACACATGTTGTGGATGAACATCACATTTGTGGCACTGTGACACCTGTGACACACATGCCATTCCACCTAAGAGTCAGGGTGTATGTCACATGTCATACACAATGTACCCCTGCAACTGTGTTCATGCCTCGTGCTCTGAAATGTACAGGTGGCAATCACAGTGGTAATGTGTACAACACACAAAGGTATGGGTCCCCATGACACCTCGCACAGCCTGGGAGTGGGTGCCACTATCTCGGGGATTATGCTCCTACACAGAACTGTGCACAAAGACCCAGGACCTCAGTGAATGGTGGTGTACCAAAAAACTCACCTTAGTGCCTAGAAACCCTAACCAGCTAGCATCAGTGTCACATTAGCTCTTCATCCTATAGCAAAGGTACCAATGATTAGACAACCCAGAACATGCGACTTAGGTTATACTCATGAATGGTGGGAAGCAAGAACGCTCTTTCGTTATACTCTCATACCAGTCCACAACAGGAGTAAAAAAGAGATACAGGAAGGGTTAAAATATTTATTTTAATGACGTTCTCTAAGATGCAGTATCTTTGCTAACAAAAGCAGACATATGATTAGAAATAATATGATCAGCATTGTTACAATTCCATAAAACACAAAGGGAGAAATCATATTACAATGATGGTGAAAATAGGTTCTATAGCACCTAGTGAATCACACTCCCTAGCTAGGAACTATGTTTTATAAAATATAGAAGGTCTCTTAGGCTTGTACGAGGGACTCCATACCTCTAAAATCAGCAGGAATGGATCACATCATGATCTGCAAAAGATCTCTGTCTCTCTGGAAAAACAGGCTTCTTCCAAGTGTTTGAAATCATGCTTACAGTGTGATATTAAAGGTGCCAGAATCACGTTGGTTGCAGCTGCATTTATGTTATGTCTAAAAACGTTAGCAGATGAGCCAGAATAACAGCTACCTGGTTATAATGATTTTCTACAGAGGGGAGGTGGTCCACAGAGGAATCCAAGTCCACATTAGTTTTCACGAGGTTTTAATAATGGTAACACACTCAAGAAAACTCTGGACCTCTTGAGTTTTCAGACAATGAAGTGTTTAAGGGGGATGATGAGCTTTTTCAAGGTTATTTACAGTGTCATTGGTTCTGTACACTTCCTCATTTTATACATAGTATTTTTCAACATCAAATCCGGTTTAAATTTATTAGGGGTTGAATCCCTGGCGTGCTCTTGGAAGTCTCTTGTTTCTTCTACCGCTATCACGAAAAAGGATTTTCATGATAGCGGTAGAAGAAACGAGAGACTTCCAAGAGCACGCCAATGACACTGTAAATAGCCTTGAAAAAGCCCTGGCGCAATTCGCCATAGGGGCGAAACACGTGTCGGCTGTCCACGCTTTTATCTACACAAATAAAGAGCAACTTTTCTACAAAGCAAGGACTCTTTTGATTTTGTTTATACAAAAAAGGATTGAACCTAAGGATACTAAAGACGTAACACCTAACACGCTCATCATCCCCCTTAAACACCTGGTTATAATGACCTTGGAGGCTTTAGAACTCAGTGTGCAGACTAGAGTCACGATGTAAGTCTAGGGATGCTGAAAACAAGCCATTCTCTTTTTTTTAATTAAAATTGAAATCATGTGAACAAACCAAAATCTTTCCATTAAATACATCCAATTAATTCTTTTTACACAGTCGGGTTCGTTTCATCTTAAATAACTCATATAGATTACAAAAAGCATCATGTTGTAAAGTGAATCCGTGCATATCATGAAAAAGATATAGATACAAAGAGATACAAAGATTGGGCGAGATCTAAAATTTTCTAAAAACTAAAAGAACTTTCTAGCAGTTCTCCGACTATTTATGGCCGATTCGTTTTAAATAGCTTAAAGCAATAATACACATAATGAATTAGGACAATTCGGTGCAAATAATATTTAAAACAATTAAGAAGGCATGAAATACATAACTGATCTGCCCCTAGGGCTTACTGGCGTCTCTACAGCTTTTAAGTGGGGCCCAGATATTCTGCCCTAGCACCCTCATCTTCCTGCCCCTACGGGAATATAAGGTGGCTTCAATATTGTGAATACCGAGTAATCTGGATAGCCACATCTGGAATAAGGGTGCAGTGGAGTCCTTCTACCGTGCCGCCACCAATATTTTAAGGACTGCAACACCGATAAATACAAAAGCTTCTGCCTCTTTTTTCAGTTTTAGCTTAGAATCTAATCCAAATATCGTCAGGACGGGAGATAGGGTGATCTTGATCCCTAGCAGCGCCTCCCAAAATGTTTCCATTTCCCACTTAAGCTGTTTCAAGGTGCTGCAATCATAAAACATATGGACTAAATTAGCCGGCCCCCCCAAACATCTAGGGCACTTGTAATCCTCTCTTTTCCCCCATTCAAAAAGCTTGGCTGGGGTGTAGTACAGTTTAAATAAGGTTTTATAATGGTTTGCCTTGAGGTTTGTGGATCGGAATAAGCTATCTGCCATCAGCAGCGCTCTGTCCAAATCCACATCCGGATCCCCTTAGTTTAACAGCGCACGAGGCCTCGACCTTTTCCATATCATCTTAACATGTCTCGGAGAGGGCCTCATAGAGTGTTCCGATCCTAGTCCTCCCACCCAAGAGAAAGTCAAGGATGTTAATTCTTCCACCTGGGTTAAGTCTAGGTCTAATGCCCATCAGTGTTTGATGTAGTTGCATAAACTTAAAGCTATGTTTTGTTTCCAATCCATATTTCAGTTGGAGAGCTGGAAAACCCATTAGGGAGGAGCCGTCCCATACATCCCCAATTCTGTTAATAACCAGGGATTCACATTCAGACCACCCTCCATCCCTGCTAAGGTAGGGAAAAAGTTTGGAATTCCATAAAGGTGTATAATAATTAAATTTCGGAATTCCTAAAGATTTTATGACTTCTTTCCAGACCCACCATGCCGTATCCAATACTTTATATATTTTTTTGTTGTAATATCGCCAATCAGTATTGCATAGAAGTGAACCCACAGCCTCCTTCCCCAGCAGTACTTCATAAATAGTGGGTAGGGAGATGCTCCCTGGACACCTGTGACTAACTATATTGGCATTGCCCAGAAGAATCGCCATTTGGCTAAACAGGGAAGCAAGAAGATAGCTCCTAACGCTGGGGGCACCTAGGCCACCTTTTTCCTGCGGAAGCGCTAGATATTTTAGTGCGCGTCTTGTCTTACCATACTGCCACAGGAAGTTGGTGAATGTGCTCTCGATGGATTTGAGAACTCTCTCCGCCAGCATTAACAGTATAGCTCGGAAAAGATACAGAAATCTCAGCATCATAGTCATCTTTAAAACATTAATTCTGCCTATTAATGAGAGATGGATAGTATCAATCCGTTTTAGCTCCACTGTAACTGCCATGATCAACGGGTCATAGTTTTCTTTGAGTAAAAAATCCATCGACGGGCTAATTTTGACCCCCAGATAAGTTGCTGAGTCTGTGTATCTAATATCCTGTTTGAAGATGTTACTTGTACATATTATCTGGGCTTTGTTTACATTAAGTAGGTAACCTGAGCAGTGACCAACCTCTGTAGTTATTGCCTCCAAGTCCAACATCGCAGTGGCGGGCTCAGGAGTTAAAACTGCCAGGTCATCCGCATAAGCCAACAACTTGGTCTCATAACCACCCACTACCAATGGATTAAAGACCCTGCTGCCCAAAATCCTTCTTACTAACGGGGAACGGGGAACAGGGGCATCCTTGCCTGGTCCCACGGGAAATCAAGATTTTATCCGACGCCCCTCCCATTAGCTGTATACTTGCACTGGCTCACTGGTTAGAGGCGGCAGACCCGAGAGCAGAGAACGGCCCGGGACCAGGGTTCGATTCCCGGCGCGGCAGGTTTCTGGACCAGGGTCAGCGGACTCGATAATTCTCTCGCCTCGGTGCCCACTCTGATCAGCAATCACACTCGGCAACTCTGGGCATTAGCTTGCCTCATCTTCACTAACGGCCCCACCAGACTGCCGGGGATGCCTGGTCTCACCCTGGAGATACCCATTAAGGGACCATCTCTCAGGGAAGCCAGGAAGGGTTTCGCAGCGGTCGAAGCGCCTTGGGACCCTACGGGTAAGTAGTGCGCTATATAAATGCCAATACATACATACATACATACATACATAGCCCTTATAGCCTTAATTATTTTAGGGCCAAAGCCCCTCTGTTCCAATATTCCCCATAAATATAGCCAGGTTACACGGTCAAAGGCTTTTTAGGCCTCGAGAAGGATCATGGCGCCGCGTCCCCCCGAGGCAGCTAGGGCATCAAACCAAGCAATGACGCGTCTAGTATGGTCTGTTGTGCCCCTACCCGGCACGAACTCATGCTGCCAAGGGGAGACCAGTCCGCCGATGACCCCTGCCAGCCTATTAGCCATGACCATGGCATATACTTTCGTGTCAGAATTTACGACCCCGGATCCTCCCTCTTTTTGCCCTTTTTATGGAAGACAATGATGTTGGTTTCCTTCCATGAGTCCGGGGTAGTACCCGACCAGATAATGCTTGTAAATAAATCCAATAGTATTGGAGCAAGTATATCTTGCAGGCACTTATATACTTCAACAGGAATATTATCGGGTCCTGAGGCTTTACCGGATGGTGCATTCTGGAGAGCTAACAGGACTTCATCCAGTTCGATATCCCTATCTTACATGTTCCTCTCGTACGCCGAAAGTGGATGCCCTAGGTCATCAAAAGCCAAACTTGTGCGATCTGCCCTGGCCTCTTGGTACAGATTTTGATAAAACTCCTTAAACACCCGTCTGATATCCTCAGGGTCTGTATAAACCTGGTTGCCTGACTGAATATTAGCGATATGGATTTTGCTTACTCCTTGCCTTATCCTCAAGGCCAATAGCTTACTGGCTTGTTCTCCTGTCTCATACATTTTACCCCTGGAAATCTGATAGTTGTCGGCACATCTCTGAGCATCTGCCTTATAGATTCCCGCCTTCAATGCTAGAATCTTACTCAGGCTTTCGCTAGTATCCCTCATCTGCACAATGTCTCTCAGATGTTGTTCTTCACACTGAGCCAGCTGATCCATGAGAGATTGATGAATCTCCCATGCTTTTTTTCTTTGAGAGCTGCTAAGCTAATAGTCTCCCCTCTTAATGCCGCATTAAACGCATCCCAAACTGTGTTGCGAGAGGCACCATACCTGTTTATATCGAGATAACCCTGAGCCCAGCTTTTACGATGGTTCACATAGTCTGGGTTAGCTAATAATCTCTTCTCGAACATCCATTTAAAAGGTGGAGGGGATAGATTATCATTATCATATAATAAAACCAAAGGACTATGATCAGAGATTATTTTAGGCAATTTACGTGTGTCTATCTTTCCTACCTCTGTTTGTGAAATGAACACATAATCAAGCTTGGTATATTTTTTAAAGGGATAGGAAAAGTAGGTAAATCCCGGGTTTTGCGGTTCCTTGTAACCCCCGACATCCAGCAGGTAATGAGTGTTGACTAATGCTGACACCTCTCTAAATACCTTGGGTTTATGACCAACATAATTGATGTAGTTTAGTCCTGACGTGAAATCCGCCAAGATATTGAGGTCCCCACAGACTACCATCGGATGTGGCCAGTTAAGTAGTTCCACTTCCAAGCTATCAAACATGTCAGCATCATCTTGGTTTGACCAATAGATTGTACATATGGTGACACCTATATTTAATTCCACAATGGCCCATATACCCCACACATCTGATAGGTACCGTTTACATCCTCCGAGATAGCTTTTGATTAAAATGGCAACCCCCCTTATCATGGATGTTTGCTAGACTGCGGGCGGTCATGCTCACAAAGAGACTCGGGATCAATACCATCCGTGCCATTTTCAAACAGAAAACCACTTTGTGACTGTCTAAGCTTATAATCGTTCCCCAAAGCATCCGCACCGTCAGGTAAAATGCCTTATGCTTCGTACTTATGATATTATGTCTGATAGGTCTTAGACATATGTTGGTAACATAGGGAACGGGAAAGACGCTTATTAGTCATACGTTTCTCTCCCTTTTATGTTCCTAGATCACGGGCGGTTCTGGCTGCCTTCGAGATTTATGATCTATATACCCTGCCGTGCTAGTAACACAATTGGTAGACAAGAAATTTCCTGTGGGCTGATGCTCCCAATATATATTGGCACTATCAAGTAAAATAATATGGATATTAGCAGTATGATGGTATTTTCGACTCTGATAAAATGTTGATAGTAGTCTTCTTTCTTCCCAACATATGTAATAGGGTTGCTGATGGGAATGACGACCCTTTCAGATTATGTTCTATATATCATTTTTGTCTCAGAATAAATGATAGGAACATCGTATGTAGCCTAAGAAGCTGTTCGATTCAGCTAAATGCAGTAAATGCATTTATCTTGAGGAGATAGGAATATATCTGGTGACAATTCTCACTTAGAAGGAAGGGGTGATACATCCTCATATTTTCTTATTATATTTTTCTAAATAAAATACTGACATCCTTCTGAATATACTGCTGTAATTCTGGGATCATCATGAACATTATACACTAACCACAATCTTGCTTAAGGTGCGTGTTGATAGGTCCTGATTCTAAATTCTTTTTTATCGCGTTGTTGCCTAATAGAAATGGCTATTTACTTTATGCAACATTATTGTGTTATCATTAATATTAATTCGTACCTTCCCTTACTCCTATATTTAGATAACCATTTTATGGTATGGCTGTCTAATATGGGGGAGTTTGAAGTACCATTTGGCGAACTATATGAGGTAAATTATGTATAAATTTTGATTTGGATGCCTAGGCCATGCAACATGTAGCAGTGATTGACCACGTTTATAATCCTAACAGTGGTAAATCAATTCCAACTATTAGTGGAATGATGATGAAGGCTTAGAGTATTGTATTAACTAATAGAAACATCACAGAAAGAGCGTTTAGTATTATATGCAAGACTATGTGCAGCAATTATGATAATGCTGTATGTATATAAAAAACTGTTTCACTGTATATATATTTGAGAAGATACTGGTATGGAGCATTTAGTGAAGTGTAGTGATCTAACTATGAAGTGTTGTTAATTATAATTTTATGAATTATTTATCTTATATTGTGTATTTTTTTTATATTGCAGATACTTTATCTTTGTGTGGGATCTTTGTATTTTAATCCCGAAGAAGGTGTTGGCTCTCTATTTTCATGGAAAGTAGAAAGGAGGCCCCCTTGTCTGTCAGCTTTGGGACAGGGGAGATATATTGTAAACAAAAATTGTCCCACAAATTTACCACTAAATTGGTAAGGAGTGGAATAATGGTACCAAGTTAATTTTTGATGTTTAGCAATACCAATCACACAATTGTATAAGATGCACAGGGCTGAATTACAGAACATAAACCAACTAATATAGTCATTAAACCACCAAGAGTTGCAGGCTTAAACCACTATGGCACACATTGCATAATATCAAAACAAGATAAAAAATGGAAAACCAGAAAGTCGTTTTTTGGAAAAATATATATATATACTTTGTGTATTTATTCAGATGTAAACATTTTATCACAGTGATAACAAATCATTAAAAAATATACATATAGTACATTAAACATTTCATTAAAAACATTAAAAATCACATGAAATAAACATTGGTTAAAAGTTCAAAAGAACAAGGGTCGACGCGGCATTTCGGTTACGGGCTAACAATAGACAACCTTCTTCAGGACCAAGTTCTAAAAGGAAACAGAAAATTACTTTTTTGCATTTCCAATTTTTCAAACAAAGCATTTTTCCAAAACAACACTATTGATTGGCTACATTATTTGGTGGTTGGCGCTAATCAAAAATAGGTGGTGGTTGACACTATTGGTATTGCTAAAGCACATAACATTTTATTAGTAGTACCCTTTCGTGAGTTCCAGTTTATAGTTATCGGGAACAATTTCATTAGTGTAGACATTTTAATATTATTGTCTTGTCCTCGAAGTTACCTGTATTATGTTAATGGCTTCCAGATAGATCCTGGAATGCCGTGAGCCGGTTCTAGAATCCGGTCAGGAACTGTTATAAGTTCGCGATGTTTAAACATACGCTGTAACGGTATCTATAAATAATAATAAAGTTTAGATCAATACTTTGTGTGCTCTATTTTTACTTAGGAGTGATACATTAATATAGCACGTCACTACCTTGTATTTGTATAAGAATGGATTTCGCTCTGGTAGTAGGAGCCACCGATATTGGACTTCAGTTATGCTGTAGATAAATACACCTATTACTATATTGTAATCAAAGGAGTGATTATCAAGTGTCAAATCGGTTTTTAATTAGTTATTCTCACACAGATTTCAATGACTGGCAGCTATATATAGTCACGAGCTTTTGAATGGGCTTGTGTATCGGATTTGGCGTTCATACCATGGTGGGGGTTATCCTGCCACTGTTTAGTTCAAAAAATGGAACGTTTGTTAAAATCCCAGTTTATTTAATAGCACATTTAAAGTTTTTTAGCATGGGGTTTCTGGTAAACAACCTCCCTATTAATTTGATATTTTCTACCATGCTATTAAAAATTTTCCTTTACACAAGTATTATGGCTGACTAAATTGTTATTAGGCTTATTGTCATGGTGTTACTGTAACTGGTATTTCTGTACCTTTTTGTAGGGACATTTTCTACTCAAAAATAACATCGGCATTATTATCGTGCCCAAAAGGTTAAACAACACGTCGGACTTGTAATTATGCTCATGACGCGTGTAGACCGTAATTAATTCTCCGGCACCATAGAGGTCACGCATGCTATCGTGAATGGCTCCAGCGCGTTATGATTATTTTCCCGCTAAGTGTTTATACAGCTCATTTCAAGAATCTCGCCGTTCTAATTAGGCGAAGGTATGCAGGAAACACAGATTATCAAAGCGCAAAACAGCCAGCATGACGAGCAGATTCTGTTTAGCGTAAGGGCGAATGTGCCGGTAATAGGAACGAAAGCGCTCTGCTTACCTCGGGCTTTAAATTCGGCCTCCCTGCTCCTACTCCGTCAGCGTGTTCTCGGGTCGGGTCAGAATAAAAGTATCAAGGGAGCGATGTGTTTGCTTTACTTATAGTACAAGGCGGCTAATTGGGCGGTTAATCACACCCTACCTTATTGGTTAACATGATGTCACCTGACCTTCCATGTTTGTTTGTAAACGCTCACAAGTGGTTTATTGTCTATCGCGGTTATATCATTATAGTATAGATGATTTACACAATAATGTATAAATTCCTCATACCAACAGATGATTATTAAGTGAGGAAGAATACGATTAACTATAAACTCACCGGTATTTTCTAAGTGATGTAGTGCAGTACTGTTTGGAAACCGGAATCCCTGGTTGTTATTGGTCGACACAGTGTCACCTGACCTGTCAAGTTTATATACAGACATGTACCAGTGATGTTTTATCTAGCGCGATTCTCGCGTTGTGATCAGATGCATGTGTGGAATAATATATGATATTACAGAAATAGCGGGAATTTTTCAATAAAGTTAAATTCGATGTTCTGTCAGATTGCCAGTAATTTATAAGTAGTGCAGTGCTGTATTGTTTAAAAATCGGATGAGGATTCCCTGATTGTAGGAACCACTCTCGACTCTAATCTATAGATCAGGGAGTCTCCATATTTAATATGTATCGGTAAATTGGAAGTATTGGCGATAAGGATTGCATAAGCACTCGGACTGACCATTATATTTTTTTATTTTGTGCCAGATGTATGGCATAAATGATTGTGTTATACAGTTTATAAATTTAGCTGCATCTTGCATAGACCTTGTTTTTACACAACTTGGCACATATGTGTTAAATAAAATGTTTGGGAGTATGGGATATTGTTATCCAGCACAGCATTGTACCTAAGAGTAGGTGAGAATTTATGATGTTAAACCCTAGGTGTGGCTGTAGGGGATATCTCCTGCCTAGTGTTATATTAATCACATGTAATTACGGTCTACACGCGTCATGAGCATAATTACAAGTCCGACGTGTTGTTTAACCTTTTGGGCACGATAATAATGCCGATGTTATTTTTGAGTAGAAAATGTCCCTACAAAAAGGTACAGAAATACCAGTTACAGTAACACCATGACAATAAGCCTAATAACAATTTAGTCAGCCATAATACTTGTGTAAAGGAAAATTTTTAATAGCATGGTAGAAAATATCAAATTAATAGGGAGGTTGTTTACCAGAAACCCCATGCTAAAAAACTTTAAATGTGCTATTAAATAAACTGGGATTTTAACAAACGTTCCATTTTTTTAACTAAACAGTGGCAGGATAACCCCCACCATGGTATGAACGCCAAATCCGATACACAAGCCCATTGAAAAGCTTGTGACTATATATAGCTGCCAGTCATTGAAATCTGGGTGAGTATAACTAATTAAAAACCGAATTGACACTTGATAATCACTCCTTTGATTACAATATAGTAATAGGTGTATTTATCTACAGCATAACTGAAGTCCAATATCGGTGGCTCCTACTACCAGAGCAAAATCCATTCTTATACAAATACAAGGTAGTGACGTGCTATATTAATGTATCACTCCTAAGTAAAAATAGAGCACACAAAGTATTGATCTAAACTTTATTATTATTTATAGATACCGTTACAGCGTATGTTTAAACATCGCGAACTTATAACAGTTCCTGACCGGATTCTAGAACCGGCTCACGGCATTCCAGGATCTATCTGGAAGCCATTAACATAATACAGGTAACTTCGAGGACAAGACAATAATATTAAAATGTCTACACTAATGAAATTGTTCCCGATAACTATAAACTGGAACTCACGAAAGGGTACTACTAATAAAATGTTATGTGCTTTAGCAATACCAATAGTGTCAACCACCACCTATTTTTGATTAGCGCCAACCACCAAATAATGTAGCCAATCAATAGTGTTGTTTTGGAAAAATGCTTTGTTTGAAAAATTGGAAATGCAAAAAAGTAATTTTTTGTTTCCTTTTAGAACTTGGTCCTGAGAAGGTTATCTATTGTTAGCCCGTAACCGAAACGCTGCGTCGACCCTTGTTCTTTTGAACTTTTAACCAATGTTTATTTCATGTGATTTTTAATGTTTTTAATGAAATGTTTAATGTACTATATGTATATTTTTTAATGATTTGTTATCACTGTGATAAAATGTTTACATCTGAATAAATACACAAAGTATATATATATATTTTTCCA
This sequence comes from Lissotriton vulgaris, assembly GCF_964263255.1. NCBI lineage: Eukaryota > Metazoa > Chordata > Amphibia > Caudata > Salamandridae > Lissotriton > Lissotriton vulgaris. The sequence goes on along the minus strand of NC_141691.1, from coordinate 944,850,888 downwards.
AAAAACTACTTTCAGGTTTTCCATTTTTTATCTTGTTTTGATATTATGCAATGTGTGCCATAGTGGTTTAAGCCTGCAACTCTTGGTGGTTTAATGACTATATTACCAGGTCTCTATTTTCATGCCCACCGAAACGCGTCGATGCAACTTTTGAGTTATACTACATTAAGTCTTTATTACAACCGCTCCAACTATGATACTATACGAATTGTGTAGTGTGATTGTGTTTCTTGACTAGTGTAGCTCTGTCTTAACAATAGGAAATATTTTCCTTATTATTTTTGTTCCCACTGTATGTTTGTAACTAATTAATGGTGACTATTGTCTTTTTAACAATGTATAATGTTTCTTATTGAAATAAATTGTATACCTTTTTATGCACTTTTCATTGTTATTATCTTTATATGTTCACTTTTTGCTCCTTTTTTTAATGCTGTGTTGGTAAACATCTATGCTTTTAGGCTGTGCTTATAAGTAAATGATGCAAGTGTGAATATTAACTAAAGGGGATTTTCTGCTTTGACTAATATACTATGAACAGCCCACAAGGTCAAAACCTTTTAGATTTAACAAATTTTTCTTTGACCATGGCAGATGCGTTTCCTGAATACAGATAACATGTAAGCTATTCAATGTTGCAAAATGCCCCAGTTTCTGCCTTTTGAGCCCATCATTCATCATTCATCCCCCCAATGTTCAGCGTACAGATCCTAAGCTTTTTCATGATGCCTTATTGCAGAGAACTGACCCTTCAACCTTAGAATTATATCTACTTTGCACATGATTCCAATAATTTCCTCTTTTCTCACCTCCGACCCCTCCCCCACCCCCCAAAAGTGCCCAAACCCTGCACCCTACCACCTTCAACCCTGTGAACTCCAGCCCCCAACCCCCCACCCCTCTGGAAGCTACCTGCCGCTCGCAGGGAGCGCTCAGACCTTAGTCTGTGCATGTGATGAACGCGAGCCTAGAAGGCAGTGGGTCCTAATAGAACACCCATACAATTCTAACCATTGTGCCCGGTGTGTATCTTCCCAGAAAAAGATAATACCCTGCTCCGTTCCCCAGCCCCCAGCATTTTCAAAACTTCACTCTTCTTATCCACTGTCTTCTACCCACATTTTTTTTTTAAGAAAAAGATAGATACCCCCAAACAGCTTTAACCCAGAGAGTCCAGATACTCCTTGGCCTTGATCTCCGATGAGAAGTATCGGGTAACCCCCTGATTAATAATTTTCAGTTGCGCCGGATTAATCATAAAAGCCTGAATCTTTTTGTCCTGAAATGGTTTTAGCATCTGCCTGAGTCTCCAACGTCTCTCCACCGTAATATGGCAGAAATCCACCCTAACAAAAAAATATATCTCCCCACATGTCCTCCTGGCGTCCGGTCTTGTCTTATCCGATATGGATTGTCTCAATTAAAAATTTCCAAAAAAGACCAGGATGGCCCTTGGTTTGTCTCCTTCCTTCGTCGGTAGATGCAGTTTAAAAGGGATACGATGAACCTTTGTATTTCAGAAGCCCAGTCCCAGCTTGATAGTTCAGGGAAAGCGGATGAAAACAGAGTGATGATATAGCTCCTGACATCGAACCCCTCCACTCCTTCCTGCACTCCGAGAACTCTTAAGCTGTTCCTTCTCTGTCAATCAAACAGTCAATCAATCAAAGCATTTATATAGCGTGCTACTCACCCGGAGGGTCCCAAGGCGGTTCTGTGGTCCTCTTCTGCTTGAATAGCCAGGTCTTGAGTTGCTTCCTGAAGGAGAGGTGGTCTTGGGTCAGTTGGAGGTAGATGGGGAGGGAGTTCCATGTCTTGGCTGCCAGGTAGGAGAAGGATCTTCCCCCCGTTGTGGCTCTTCGGATGCGAGGAACGGCGTCGAGGGCGTGGGTGGTCGATCGGAGTTGGCGGGTGGGAGTGTAGAAGGTCAGGCGGTCGTTGAGGTAACTTGGGCCTTGGTTGTGGAGAGCTTTGTGAGCGTGGGTGAGGAGTCGGAACGTGATTCTCTTGCTGACGGGGAGCCAGTGCAGGTCTCTCAGGTGTCCGGAGATGTGGCTGTGTCGGGGGATGTCCATGATGAGTCGTGCTGAGGCGTTTTGAATGCGCTGGAGTCTTATCTGGAGTTTGGCTGTGGTTCCGGCGTAAAGGGTGTTCCTGTAGTCCAGTTGGCTGGTGACGAGGGCCTGGGTGACCGTCTTTCTGGTTTCGGTGGGGATCCACCGGAAGATCTTCCCGAGCATGCGTAGGATGTTGAAGCATGACGCGGAGACGGTGTTGACTTGTCTGGTCATCGAGAGGGAGGAGTCCAGGATGAAGCCCAGGTTTCGTGCATTGTCCGTTGGTTTGGGTGCACTGCCGAGGGCAGGGGCCACCGGGAGTCGTCCCAGGCGGAGGGTGATGATCCCAGGATGAGAACTTCCGTCTTATCAGAGTTCAGTTTCAGGCGGCTGTTCGTCATCCACTCGGCTACGTCTTTCATCCCTTCGTGTAGGTTGGTTCTGGCGGTGTCAGGGTCGTTGGTGAGGGAGAGGATCAGCTGGGTGTCGTCGGCGTCGGAGATGATGTTGAGGTTGTGTTGGTGTGCGATGGCCGCAAGGGGGCTCATGTAGATGTTGAACAGTGTGGGGCTGAGTGAAGATCCTTGTGGTACGCCGCAGATGACTTCGGTGGCCTCTGATCTGAACGGGGGAGGCGGACTCTCTGGGTTCTTCCTGTGAGGAAGGAGATGATCCACTCCAGTGCCTTCTCCTGGATTCCGATGTTGTGCAGGTGCTGAACTAGGGTGCGGTGGCAGACCGTGTCGAACGCCGCGGAGAGGTCCAGAAGGATGAGGGCCGCCATTTCCCCGTTGTCGAGCAGGGCTCGGATGTCGTCGGTGGCTGCGATGAGGGCGGTCTCGGTGCTGTGGTTGGCCCGGAAGCCGGACTGTGAGTGGTCGAGGGATCCATTCGTCTCGAGGAAGGCGGCCAGCTGTGTGTTGACTGTCTTCTCGATGACTGTCTTCTCGATGACTGTCGGTTCTCTGATTCCTCCAGCTTCCAGTGTATGTCTTTGATATGGGCCTCATGTGCCTCCACCATTGTAATTGCCTTTAACGTTTCCTTGTCAGCGCCCATTACCCTGTCCTCCAGGTGAGTAACTCTCTCACCCATAGTAGAAAAAGCTTTGGATAGTTTGCGGACTACTCCCTGCATTTTCCGCAGCCCTGCCTGGGTTTTCCTCCTCTCTATGGGCCAAAATGGCTTGATAAATAGTCTCCAAAGTAGAGGGTCCTTCAGGTTTTGTGGGGGCAACAGAGTTTTCGCTGGTTCATGACAGTGGGGTGTTAGCAGAATAGTCCCAAGAGAGGTCTTTTTTATGCTTACTCGCATTGCCCGGGCGGCCTAAAGCCTTTTTTGCTGTAGATGGTAGGTCCACATCGCTCTTTTCAGAATCCAAATCTGATTCCAAGCTGCTAGCCCCCTCTGACATGCTTAAGGTGTCTTCTGACCACTCTGCTTCCTCAGTCAGTGAGAAGAAGCAATCACTCTGTTCTTTCTCGTCTTCCCCACCGTCCTTCGGTACCATAGTAACCGCGCCTTGCCCCTTTTGACATACTGTCTCTTGAAACATTGTTGGGGGTCTATCCAGTTCCTTTGCTAACTTATTAGTGAGTGGTGCTCCTTCTTCCAACGGGGGGATATCATCTAGGTTAGGGGACACAATACTTATTGAAAGCGGCATGTTCTCATCAGTTTGCCCCTGCAATAGCTCCTGTTGATGACCCCCCTTATTTTCAGCATTGAGAGAGGCTTCCGGGCATATAGTTTTTTCAGGTATTACAGTGGCTGGATGAACCGTTATTACTGCTCTTCCACCGGCTGCAGCCCGGCCACCCACCGCTGCCCCAAGCGCATCCCTTGAGCGAATTCACAGGAGCAGTACTCACAGTCAATCCTGGCTCTTTGCTCCGTTGCAGCAGCTCGACCACCGAGGGTCCTCCTAGTTTCTGCCTACTGTTGCCGGCAATTGTACCACCCTTCGCTCTCCTCAGCTCCACTGGACGTTGTTTAGAGGGTTGTCCCGGTTAGTTGTCCGTGCTTGCCGTGGCGTACTCATTTGCTGTAGGAGCTGCCTCGCTCCGCGCTCTTCTTACGGCAGCCGCCGCGGATGCCTTCGATGAAACATTGGCCGCAATCTTCGGAGCTATCACGGGGGCGCTGGTGAGCTGAAGCAGCAGGTGCCGCAGTCACACAGAGACGAAACGCCACACAAGGAAACCCGTTCCAAGGAGGTGAGAGCGCCTCCCGCCTGCCGCATGCCGTCGAACCTCAACCTCAGCAGGGGGGTGAGTACAGCATCCTACGCTGTTAAGACGGGAGGGGGGCAGGAAGCCAAACCGGGAGACGAGCAAGCCTGCTCACAATGGGCACATTACGCTCCGGACCACTGCCAACTAGCTTCGCTGAATCCACTTAGGTGGGCGCCATCTTGCTCCAACGAGACCTACTGCCGACAATTTTCAAAGTTAACAAGCCATTTTCATGTGAAGCATTTCAAGCAGCCTAAATTGCAACAACAGTTATATGCAGTGTTGTGTGCAAAAGCGGCAAAAAAGGTAAAATAGTGTTTAAACTTCTAATAAGCCTATGCTAACCTAACAATGTGGGCAACAAGGTCTAGCACTTACTACATCCTCCATTGATCGGAGAATGCACAATAGCGGGGGCAATATTTAGAATGCAGAGTTCAAGTTCGAATGAGACCGAACCAAGTTCAAAATTTCACCAAACTGAATAATTGGGAGTAATATCTGAATTAGTAAATCATAAACATGGCAAAATTCAACATTGGTGTATAGTGTCAAAACATATGCAACATGAAGGGAAAAATAATTTCCTCACTCCATTACACTTCTATGAAGCTGACAGTTTTTTTTTTTCGTGGAGCTTCAATCCAACAGCTTATAGGCACAGTACGTTGCAACCGCTTCCAACAGGAAGTTGTTGTTATTGTCATTGAACATTTCAACCATCCAATTATTCAAAGGAAAAAGTGTTGGATAGTGGAGGGGAATTTTTTTTAATCCCACTCCAGGGACATCAACAGTAGGGAAAGTGTTTTATAGCAGAGGGGAATAATTTACTATTCCCACTCCAGGAAGCGCAACAGTAGAGAAAATGTTGGATAGCGGAGGAATAAAAATTACTATTCCCCCTCCAGAGAGTGCAACGGTAGAGAAAGTGTTGGTTAGCAGAGGTGAAAAAATTACTATTCCCACTCCACCAAGTGCAACAGTAGGGAAAGTGTTGGATATTGTACGGGAATACATTACTATTTCCATTCCACTAAGTGCAACAGTAGGGAAAGTGTTGGATAGCGGAGGGGTAAAAATTTCTGTTCTCACTCAAGTGAGTGCAACAGTAGGGAAAGTGTTGGATAGCGTAGGGGTAAAAATTACTATTCCCACTCACACGAGCGCAACAGTAGGGAAAGTGTTGGATAGCAGAGAGGAATAATTTACTATTCCCACTCCAGCAAGTGTTAACATAGGGAAGGTTTTGGATAGCGTAGGGATTAAAATTACTATTCACACTACAGGGAGTGCAACAATAGGAAAAGTGGAGGGGAATAAATTACTATTCCCACTCCAATAAGTGCAATAGTAGGGAAAGTGTTGAATAGAGTAGGGGATACAATTACTATTCCCACTCCAGAGAGTGCAACAGTAAGAAAAGTGTTGGATAGTGGAGAGGAATACATTACTATTCCCCCTCCAATGAGTGCAACATTAGGGAAAGTGTTAGATAACAAAGGGGACAAAATTACTATTCCCCCTCCAGGGAGTGCAACAGTAGGGAAAGTGTTTGACAGTGGAGGGGAATTAATTACTATTCTCACTCCACCAAGTGCAAAAGTAGGGAAAGTGTTGGATAGCGGAGTGGTAAAACTTAATATTCCCACTCCAATGGGTGCAACAGTAGGGAAAATGTTGGATAGCGGAGGGGTTAAAATTACTACTCCCACTCCACCAAGTGCAACAGTATGGAAAGTGTTGGATAGCGTAGTGGTAAAAATTACTATTCCTACTCCAAACAAGCGCAACAGTAGGGAAAGTGTATGATAGCGCAGAGGAATAATTTACTATTCACACTCCAGCAAGTATAACAGTAGGGAAAGTGTTGGATAGTGAAGGAGAATAATTTACTATTCCCACTTCAGCGAGTGCAACAGTAAGAAAAGTGTTGGATAGCGGAAGGATCAAAATTACTATTCCCACTCCAATGAGTGCAACAGTAGGGAAAGTGTTGGATAGCAGAGGGGAATACATTACTATTCCCAATCCAATGAGTGCAACAGTAGGGAAAGTGTTGGATAGTGGAGGGGATACAACCAAAGATTACATCTATAGAACATAAATCCCCAAACTAAATAAAAAGAGGACAATTACCAAAATATTTTTCAATTAATAAATAAATATTAATGATTAACTAATGATTAATTTATTTAAACCAAAATACTTTCCACCCTCTACCCCAATAAATACCAAAACACACACCTAAAGATATGTACACAATTCATATAACTAATTTTAAATTATTAAATTAATAACAATTAACAACAAATCATTAAATAGTTTAAAAAAAATCTTTGCAACATTTACAGCTATAGACCCCACAACGCACACATTAACGTTATTCCACAGTTAGCATATGTTATATTTTTTTTATAAATTAGCATGCATTTACAAATAATCAATTAATTATAAATAATGTATCTCCCACCATATTCCCCTATAAGTGATGCCACCAATACTGTAAAACTTTACCCAAATAACTTAATTAATTAACAATTTTTTTAATAAGAATCAACAAGCAAAATAAAAACAATTAATAATACCTTAATTCACACAAAGAACACTATAAAATACCATTAAATAAATATTATATAAAAATATAAAAAATGTATTAAAATTAAATTTCCACCCAACTCCCTTATCAACCCACAACCCGCTCCTAAAAAAATTACACTATTAACATCATTACCAATTAATTGATTATAATGAACAACACATTCATAAAAAAATAATAAAGTAATCACCACAATTAGCATTAATAAATATCAAATATAAAAATATTAATTAATAAAGAGTAATCATTAAATAATTATAATTTAATTACTTCCCACACCACTCCCCTTTCAACCCACAAACTGCTCCTAAAAAAATGACAACATTAACATAATTACCAATTAATTAATAATAAACAGCCAATTAATAAACAATTAATAATAAATTAATTAGCAAAATTAATAATAAAATAATAAACACATAGGTAATAATGAATAAAAACATTAAATAATTCATTATAATTAAATTAATTCCCACCCTATTTCTCTCTAAACCTGCAACCTGCTACAGAACTAAAACGCAATATTTAATTAAAATAAAATTAATAACCTCTAAAAATTATTAATGCATTTATTATAATAAAGTTACTTCCCACCCTATTCCCCTATAAACCCACAACCCGCTATGGAACTAAAATACAAAATTTACTTAGAATAAAATAATAACTTCTGAAAATGTAATACATATATTAAAAAACAAATACAATACTTAAACAAAAAAAATAGAACACATACACTGAAAACACATACTAAAATACATAACACTAACTAAAAAACAATATTTTTAACAACTATATTTTTGCAATTATAGTAATGACTTTGATATTTTTTTAAACAATATTAATTACATAAATATTGTTAAAAACGTTATTACTTACCTAAGACTCGATATTCTGTACCACAATATTCTGACAGTTGATATTTTGGTATCCCGATATTTTGCAATCAATAATAGTGCAAGTCGACAATAAAAACTCGATATTCAACTATTTACCATATGAATATGTCTCCTCTAAAGAGGATGTTCTCTTTCGCAAAGTCAACTCATCTGTAATTTTAAAAAAAATGGTTGCATATCACCTGGCAAAAAAAAATTTTTCACCACCCTTTAACCACCTATTTACGGACGATCTGCAGCACTTTTTCCAAACTGGTTAACCATTCATCTTGATCAAAAGTCCCTTTAGCATTCACATCAACAGCAGCTATTATACTCTCTTCATCATCTTCTTTCACATCACCACTAAAAGATGTTAAAGGTGACCAAAAACTTACTTCCCAAAATAAAGCTCTGAAACCTTTCAACCACCCAACAACATGCCATCTTTTTCAATGACACAAAACATTTTTTTCATTGTCTTTCATCACCATGGAAGCAAACCCTACCACTTGCTCGATCTGATGAACCACTTGAGATTAGTTTGCTCCCAGTCCACTGTTATTGGCATCAACTGTGGGAACCCCTCCTTCAAATGGCCATCACATTAGCCTTTAGATCATTTGCCTCCAATCACTGTGGAACACCCAGTAGCCGCAGGTTATTCTCCTTCAAATGATTTTCCCAACCTTTCTAGGTCATCCATTAATGTCCTATTTTGCAACTTTATTCCTTCAATCCCCTGAGAATAAGAACATGCAACAAGACTAATTTTTCCTAGATTCTACTCCAGAGTAGCAGTTTATGCTGCCAAGTCATCAAATTTTCTCTCTAAGGTACCACATCGCCCATTGGTTTCTTTCTGATTAGCTTCAGAGAGTTCAAATTTTGTCATTATGACTTTTTGTAGGATTGAAAGGATTTCCTCCACAGTGCTGCTTGTTCTGTCCTGGTTATCCTGTGAAACCCCTTCCAGTGGTGCCTCCTTCACAGCCTCCATAGCACTGCTTCACTCTTTGCCTGAGCCGTCGGTGAGGGTGCTTGCAGAATCATTGTAAGTACTCATAGTTCTCTCTGTCCAGCATTAGAAGAGGTTCAAACCGCTTCAATAGCGAAATCAACACTGTTTTCCCAATCCTAACCTACAGCCGTGTTCTGAGGGAGATTACTCTCAGTTAGGGAGTTTACATTTGTCTTGAGCAGCCGTTCTTGCTCCCTTGTTTATCCATTGATGGAGCAGGGGTTCGAAAAAAGAAACCTGCTCAGATTAATACCCCTATAATACATACTAACAGTAAGTAGAAATAGAAGCCTAACGTACACCATACATAAACACAAGGGAATTGCATTGCGCATGCCTGAACTAACACGAAAATAAATTAAAGAATTAAAACTGTAACAACATTGTGTAATCGAGAAGTATTGCACAACTAGGCCATATGTGCATCAGTAGTTGCATGTTGCATCTTGTTTTGAAGTACTAATTAATTTTGTTTTTGCCTCAAGCTATGCTGGGAAACATGCTAACAGGGAATAGTGCAAATGTGGGTAGTAAACAGTGAAGGTTTCATTATCACATAATGTGTGTTCATATTTCATTTGTTTCAGTGTGCTGGAAATGTGCTCTCTACATTAAGTTGACTGAAGTGGGAGGAGAAGCTGAGGAGTGACTTTGATCTGTCAGAAGCGCAGCAGAAGCACTGTACACCACAGATCAAATTGTAGGAGTTGAAGGATAAAATACTGATCGACTGCCAAATGATGATCAAGTCGTGAGACCGAGAGACATTCTGCGGATGATGTTAAAATTATGAATAAAAGACTGTCTAAATGTAACATGTCTAAGAAATCATGAGAACAAGCTAAGAACCAAACCCTGGGAAAGAATGTGGAATAATAAATTAGCTAAATCGTAGGTGACGTCATAGTGGTGTGATAACGCCACCCTCTAAGCCCACCACTCCACTTGCGAGTTCTGTGAAAGTTTGCAACACATGTGGGATGGACATGGCAATTTTAGGTTATAATTCGGGTGCCTTTAGGGGTGTGGTTTACCCTTAGGCTGGCAAGAGAGAGAGAGAGGGGAGATGAATCGCTGTCCGTCTGTTTGCAGAGAGGCCTAGCTGTTCCTGACCTGTCCCGTTTCTGTCCTCTTAAACCTTTGTTCCCTGATCCTATTTTGGGGAAACTCCATCATCTCCTAGGCCCAGGAGGTGGTTTTACTACAGACAAATTGGTTTGCATTCTGTCTCTGACCCACACATGCTAATTTATTTGCAAATTTATTGATTTCTGAATGTTTTGTATCTCCACCTATCCACTCCATTTTGACACATTGAACTTATTATTTTAGATGAAACTATTGTCTCTTCATCTATCCCCTCCGTTAGGTGTATCCAGTTATTGCATATGAATTCGCTGAAACTTCTGTCTCTTAATCTATCCACTCCTTCATGCATAATATCATTGGTTTAAGAGATGAGTTTGAAATTCATTTATGTTGCTGATGTGTATCTCTCCCTTTGAGGGCGTCATTATTTACATTTATGACTTTATGACTTTATGCATTGAGCAATCTGCATATATAATTAAGATAACGTTTCATAATTTTACCAAGCGTCTGTGGTTATTTAGTTATTTAGGGTTAATTTAGGGAGGGTAATCATTATCATCAACTATTCAACTAATTGGTCCATCGACCAAGTAGAAGGAAAGTTGATTAATTAAATTGATAGGTATTCCAATGACGTTTCACATGGTTCGCAGAAAAACATTAAACGTAACAATATGACCCCAGCGCATCTGGGATTCTGGGTGAATGTGTATGGGCCATTGTAAATGTACGATTTGAATAGGGATCACTGATCAGGTATTGACCTTGCGCTGGATCAGTTTATTGATAGCAGAGAATAGTTTAGTTATTGATTAGTTTAGTAATGATTATTGATTATTTATTATATGTTATACCGTGAAAAGTTAGTGGTCTGTTTTTATGTTCTCTGGAAGTTCAGGAACGGAGTAACCTGAGGAATCCCGGGAAAGGATTTCAGCCTGATGTAGGCTGAAGAAGAGTGTGGTAACAAAGCCAAACTGCAGAAGTCATTTGTCTGTTGCAATAATACCTAAAAGCTACAGAAGGCTGTAGGGAGAAACTATCCAAGTTGTAGGAGTCTTGAATAAGCATTTTAAAATGCCAGTCACAAATCCAATTGAAGTTCACATTGGTAGACATGCATCGGTTTTTGGTATGTGACTCGAGTCCAGTAAATCTAGAAGGTTCTTTTACCCCAGAGGATATAAACCTTCCCACTTTAGTGCTGTAATCATAGGACACCAGAAAAAAAAGGCAAGAAGAAAAGAGGCATCTCATCGAGGCTTTCCACACTTCCCTTACTCGCGGTAAGTTGCCATTTGGTATTGTTTTACATATCCACCTGACCCCTGCCAACCAACCATTGGGGTGAGGTGGTGCGATATCGTTGCATTATTTGCATATCTCTCGTCGAGCCAACAATATCAAATAGAAAAGCAACTCTCTTGAAGTCTTATCAAGCGTTGTATCCAGATCACAGTGTACCCCAAAGAGCACAAGAGTCACTGACAATGTTAATGGTGTTCTCAGCATGTCACAGAGAGTAGATTCTACCACCTTCCAATACTGTTCTATTTCAGGACATGTATATCAAATAGGAATATCATTGGCTTTTGATGATTTACATCTATTACAGCTGTGAATTGGTTGAAGTACAAATTTGGCTAATTTATACAGTGACCAATACAATCTATTTATTGTGAAGATATGATGTCTTTTAAGATTTGCTGGTGTGACCAGAGAATATAGCACTTTTAAACAACTCTTCTAGGTTGTCATGATATCCTCTTCCTGAAGTATGTCTTGCCAGATAGTATATGGGGGGTCTAGTTTCCTACCTTCCGCTTCCCCCAATCGCATATACCACTTATAGACTTCTTTATTTTTTGCCCTTGTATTTTGGATATCATTCTCGAAATCCCATATTGATCCTATCTCTTGGGAATTTGTGGAAAGCCATGAGCTCAGCTGAATAAATTTGAATTTTGAGTTTATTTTTGGTTCGAAATTTCAAATCTTCCCAGGAAACCAGTTTACCTTTGAATACTAGTTAGCCCCACTTTATCAAACCATCTTTTAAGTATTCTGGAGTACCGGACGAGTCCCAGATAGGGGCAAACTCCGAGAAGTATCCTATATTTAGCATCTTTCTCATTGTGAACCAAAGATTTAGAGATGCCATCCAAACTTTTAATCTTACCTTTTTCAAAATTTTCTGGGCCCCAAATTTATACAAAAAACCTGCTCCGTACTTCTTCGTCATTTCCCGCAGTATTACTCTCCATGTAGTTAAATCGGGTTCCCCTATAAGCATTTGAAAGTTTTTAAATTGGAATGCCATGCAATAAATCTTAAGATCTGGTAACGCTAACCCACCCCCATGGAGCCGTCTTCTTAGCTTCTTCCATGTAAAGCGTACTCCTCGAGGGGCCCAGATAAAACTAGTTACCTTCCCCTGAATTTTTTCTCATCATTTTCTTGGGGAATTTTAGCGGGATACAGTTTAATATATTCGTTGATTTAGGGGAGGATAGACATTTTTATTAAATTCACCCTCCCATAGATGGTAAGAGGGAGGTTTTTCCATCTAGCCAAAGTTCTGTCTCTCTCTTTTCCCACTCTAGTTAGGTTCCTGGCCGGAATATCCTTGATATGTTTCATTATATTGATCCTCAAATATTTCACCTCCATACAGCTTCTATCTTCCCATCTGTCCCATCACCTCAGTTTTAGTGGTGTTTACTACATATCCTGATATTCCCACGAATTCTTTAATTAGCTGTTCCATCCTTGGTATTGTTTTATCTGGGTCGGAGGTATATATTATAGGATCATCTGCAAATAGGGCAATTTTTCTGCAAAAACCTAGTGAGTGAATAGGGACTATCTGATCATCCTTCCGCAGAAGCTGAGCTAGCGGTTCAATGTAAAAATCACAAAGGAGGGAGGATAATGGACAGCCCTGCCTCGCACCTCTAGAATTCTTAACAAGTTCAGTCAGCATTCCATTTACCAGTATCTTGGCTGTAGGGCTTTGATATAAATTTTTTATGGCCTTAATAAATACCATACTGATGCCCATTGATTCCAACACCGCCCATAAGCATGTCCAACATACACGATCGTATGACTTGGCAGCATCTACAGTGATTACTGCCAAGGGAAGCGATTGTACAATTGCTAAATCAATGATCCCTATCACGGACAGAGTCAATTCTTGAATCTGTCTCCTAGGAACAAATCCCTTTTAATCTATATGGATTAGCTTAGGAGCTACCTTGGCCAATCTCCCCGCCAAAATGTAGGCATAGATTTTGTAGTCGACATTTAGCAGGGAGATAGGTCGGTAAGAATCCGCACTCTTTGGATCTTTTGTGGGCTTAAGGATCAACATAATTATGGTGTCTTTTCATGAGGCTGGGACTTCTTCCTCCCCCTTATAGATTGAACTGAACAATACTGCCATTTCTAGGGCTATTTCTTCCGCAATTAGTTTATCTACTTTCTCCTGGCAAGGAGTCCGGACCTGCTGCTTTCCCTCTTTTTAGCTGTTTAATTTGTTCTCTAATTTTGCCTTCAGTTATTTCTGCTTCCATTATCTCTTTACCGTCTCTTGAAAGGACTGGTAGATCTAGTTTATCCAAACAGTTTTTTACCATAGCTTCTTCTTGTCTAATTTCCTCAGTATATAATTCCGAGAAGACAGAGACCAGAAAGGCCTTGATCTCGTCTTGATTATTTGAAATGTCTCCCTAGCAATTGATAACTAGTTCTCGGATTTGAATATTGATCACTGATCAGGTATTGACCTTGCGCTGGATCAGTTTATTGATAGCAGAGAATGGTTTAGTTATTGATTAGTTTAGTAATGATTATTGATTAAATATTATATATCATAATGTGAAAAGTTAGTGTCCAGTTTTTATGTTGTCTGGAAGTTCAGGAACGGAGTAACCTGAGGAATCCGGGAAATTATTTCAGCCTGAAGTAGGCTGAAGAAGAGTGTGGTAACAAAGCCACACTGCCGAAGTAATTTGTCTGTTGCAATAATACCTAAAAGCTACAGAAGGCTGTAGGGAGAAACTATCCAAGTTGTAGGAGTCTTGAATAAGCATTTTAGAACGCCAGTCACAAATCCAATTGAAGTTCACATTGATAGACATGCATCGGTTTTTGGTATGTGACTCAAGTCCAGTAAATCTAGAATGTTCTTTTAGCCCAGAGGATAGAAACCTTCCCACTTTAGTGCTGTAATCATAGGACACCAGAAAAAAAAGGCAAGAAGAAAAGAGGCATCCCATTGAGGCTTTCCACACTTCCCTTATTCACGGTAAGTTGCCATTTGGTATTGTTTTACATATCCACCTGACCGCTGCCAACCAACCATTGGGGTGAGGATGGTGTGATATTGTTGCATTATTTGCATATCTCTCGTCGAGCCAACAATATCAAATAGAAAAGCAACTCTCTTGAAGTCTTATCAAGCGTTGTATCCAGATCACAGTGTACCCCAAGGAGCACAAGAGTCACTGACCATGTTAATGGTGTCCTCAGCATGTCACAGAGAGTAGATTCTACCACCTTCCAATACTGTTCTATTTCAGGACATGTATAACAAATAGGAATATCGTTGGCTTTTGGTGATTTACATCTATTACAGCTGGGAATTGGTTGAAGTACAAAATTGGCAAATTTACACGGTGTCCAATACAATCTATTTATTGTGAAGATATGATGTCTTTTAAGATTTGCTGGTGTGACCAGAGAATATAGCATTTTTAAAGAACTCTTCTAGGTTGTCAGGATATCCTCTTCCTGAAGTATGTCTTGCCAGATAGTATATGAGGGGTCTAGTTTCCTACCTTCCGCTTCCCCCAATCGCATATACCACTTGGAGACTTCTTTTTTTTTTGCCCTTGTATTTTGGATATCATTCTCGAAATCCCATATTGATCCTATCTCGAAGGAATTTGTGAAAAGCCATGAGCTCAGCTGAATAAATTTGAATTTCGATTTTATTTTTGGTTCGAAATTTCAAATCTTCCCAGGAAATCAGTTTACCTTCGAATACTAGTTAGCCCCACTTTATCAACCATCTTTTAAGCATTCCGGAGTACCGGACGAGTCCCAGATAGGGGCAAACTCCAAGAAGTATCCTATATTTAGCATCTTTCTCATTATGAACCAAAGATTTAGAGATGCCATCCAAACTTTTAATCTTACCTTTTTCAAAATGTTCTGGGCCCCAAATTTATACAAAAAAGCTGTTCCGTACTTCTTCGTCATTTCCCGCAGTATTAGTCTCCATGTAGTTAAATCGGGTTCCCCTATAAGCATTCAAAAGTTTTTAAATTGGAATGCCCTGCAATAAATCTTAAGATCTGGTAATGCTAGGCCATCCCCATGGAGTCGTCTTCTTAGCTTCTTCCATGTAAAGCGTACTCCTCGAGGGGCCCAAATAAAACTAGTTACCTTCCCCTGAATTTTACTGATCATTTTCTTGGGGAATTTTAGCGGGATACAGTTTAATATATATGTTGATTTGGGGATGATAGACATTTTTATTAAATTCACCCTCCCATAGATGGTAGGAGGGAGGTTTTTCCATCTAGCCAAAGTTCTGTCTCTCTATTTTCCCACTCTAGTTAGGTTCCTGGCCGGAATATCCTTGATATGTTTCATTATATTGATCCTCAAATGTTTCACCTCCATACAGCTTCTATCTTCCCATCTGTCCCAGCACCTCTGTTTTAGTGGTGTTTACTACATATCCTGACATTCCCCCGAATTCTTTAGTCAGCTGTTCCATCCTTGGTATTGATTTATCTGGGTCGGAGGCATATATTATAGGATCATCTGCAAATAGGGCTATTTTTCAGCAAAAACCTGGTGAGTGAATTGGAACAATCTGATCATCCTTCCGTAGAAGATGAGCTAGCGGTTCAATGTAAAAATCAAAAAGGAGGGAGAATAATGGACAGCCCTGCCTCGTACCTCTAGTATTCTTAACAAGTTCAGTCAGCATTCCATTTACCAGTATCTTGGCTGTAGGGCTTTGATATACATTTGTTATGGCCTTAATAAATACCATACTGATGCCATTGATTCCAACACCGCCCAAAAGCATGTCCAACATACACCATCGTATGCCTTGGCAGCATCTACAGTGATTACTGCCAGGGGAAACAATCGTACAATTGCTAAATCAATGATCCCTATCATGAACAGAGTCAATTCTTGAATCTGTCTCCTAGGAACAAATCCCTTTTAATCTATATGGATTAGCTGAGGAGCTACCTTGGCCAATCTCCCCGCCAAAATGCAGGCATAGATTTTGTAGTCGACATTTAGCAGGGAGATAGGCCAGAAAATCCGCACTCTTTGGATCTTTTGTGGGTTTAAGGATCAATATAATTATGGCGTCCTTTCATGAGGCTGGGACTTCTTCCTCCCCCTTATAGATTGAATTGAACAATACTGACATTTCTGGGGCTATTTATTCCGCAATTAGTTTATATACTTTCTCCTGGCAAGAAGTCCGGGCCTGCTGCTTTCCCTCTTTTTAGCTGTTTAATTTGTTCTCTAATTTTGCCTTCAGTTATTTCTGCTTCCATTAGTCTCTCTACCGTCTCTTGAGAGGACTGGTAGATCTAGTTTATCCAAACAGTTTTTTACTATAGCTTCTTCTGGTCTAATTTCCTCAGTATGTAATTCCGAGGAGAGGGAGACCAGACAGGCCTTCATCTCGTCTTGATTATTTGAAATGTCTCCTTAGCAATTGATAACTAGTTCTCGGATGGAGTTCTGGGACCTATCAGCCCTAGCCTTTCAGGCTAGCAATACATCAGCTTTCTCCCGATACTCAAATAGATCCATATTACCGGTCACCCACTTCTCACTGCACTTAGCCTCTAAGGCCATTCTATAATCTAATCTTGCCTCTTCCAGTTGTTTAATTAGGGACTCAACATGATGAGAGGGATCACAAGATTGCATCATTAATTCCAATTCCCCAACTCTTTCTTTCTGATGCTTCAATTTAACGTTGTCGCATTTATTTAGGTATGATGCTGGATTTTGTAATAACCCTCGCATATATGCCTTAAAGACGTCCCATATTATGTTTAAGGAAGCGGAGCGGGCATTCTCCCTAAAGAACTCCTTAGTCCTTTCCCTCACAGTCCTGGAGACCTCAGCCTTTAGTAGAATTGATCTTTTTAAAGTCCATCTTGTACTTAAGCCTGTTCTCACCCCAACTAATGTAGTGCTAACCGGGGCATGATCTGAGATATGGATTGGAAGAATACTTATGTATTTTACTTTCCCCACCCATACTCGATCTACTAATGAGTAATCTAGCCTAGAAAAGTGGGAGTACTTTTTGCTACGGAAGGTATACCCTTGTTTTTGCCCTTTTACCTGTCTCCATACATCCACCAACTCCATCTCATAAATCATGTGCTTCAGGGCTTGCCTTGTTTTAGGTGCCTGAGTCTGTCCGCTACCCCTATAATTGTATCTATCTAATAATGGATCTAGTAGAGGTTTGAAATCTCCTCCAATATTATTAGGAGTAGAAACGCCAGCTAATAGCAAGTGTGAGGGGATTATGTTCTGGAGGTCGTCTATATTTGGCCCGTAATAAGCCACAGAAGTAAATACCATGCTGGCACATCTTAAAGTTGCTATAACCCACCTTCCTATGTTGTCCGTTTTATGGGCTATTAGGCTGATTCCAGAGCCCCCCTAATCAATATAGCCACCCCCTTACAGTACTCAGCTTGATCTGAAACTTCAAACCCCTCGATCCATTTTATCCTAGCATATAGTTCTCTTGCCTTTATTTGGGTTTCTTTCAGCATAATAACTTGTGCTTTAGACTCCTCCAGATCATTCAAGACTAATCTCTGCCTAGCATTAGATCTAGAACCATTTACATTCCAGGTTAACACCTGTAGGGTGGTCTCCTACCCGCTCCTCTCTACATGGATTTATGGATATGTCCTTGTTTAAACCTAACAAACCTAACAAACTGTCATGAGAATCTATTTTTTTCCCAAATGCTCCCCACCCTGTGCCCCCCACCACCCCTCTCCCCCCCTCTACCGTTGGGAACCAGCCACCATGATCCCCCACACCTTGCTTTGGCTGACAGTTCTCATCTCAGTGAAAATTATTTTGTTTTTTAGGTAGTGCTCACAAATTTTCCATTTTATCTACAGCACCTATAATACATTTTACAAAAAAACTCACAAACACCCAAAAAAGATGCAACTTGTTCCCTTCTGCTAGGGATGAAAGCAATATTAATGTTTCCAACCAGACCTTGTTGTGGTTCTACCCTAACTTTAATTACAAGACCTAGATACTCAATAATTGGCTTGGCAAACTCAAATTTCGTTATATTAGCAACAATTCCTGCCTAATCTAATCTTTTCAGAACCATGGACATATTTTAATTGTGCTCCTGAATGTTTTTTCCCTGCCATAAGTATTTCATCTTTAAAAAGCAACAACTCCACTGATGCCCTTCAATACAGACTCCATGATGCGCTGGAAAAGTAAGCCAGCGAATGCAAGCCCAGAAAGCAGCCTTTCAAACTGAAATGTGCATACAGGAGAAGTGAAGGCAGTGAAATGTCTACAAGATTGTTCCAATACCACCTGGTGGTAAACGTATGCTTGCTCCTGCAAAACATGTGAGAATATTGTAAATCTGTGGCAAAGGATGTGAATACACCGAAATTGATTTATTCAAACTGTGTAGATCAATATAAACACTCAAATCTCAATTTTGGCAATAACTAAAAGGAACAGTCACAAAGATGGTTTGACTGGCTCAATAATCTCTTCAATTCACATCTGCTAGGTCTTCTCTGATACTAAACAGCACACCCCTCAACTTATGTTTAATGGGTACCACATTTTCCTGAACTTTAATTTTGCTCTGAAAAACTCTGATATTTACCAATCTTCCTTCAAACATGTTGGGAAATGTGTCCATCCATATATTGTTTACATCTCTAATATTCTCTCTTACTAGAGAAACTTGAACTTCTTTACCAGGCCTTAAAGTCATCCCAAACAATCCCTGGTGATACCAGCCCAAGATATTGAGTCCTTTCTTAGTAACATAACTCTTCCCATGAATGACTTTCCTCTTAAATTGCACAGAAGCTTATAAATATCTCAGTAAATCAAGTCTCTTGCCATCATAAAACACAGGGCATTTATCAGGTGCAATTAACTCTTTTTTTGTACTAGTGTTCCTTAATAGTTGTCATTTTAGCGCCCGAGTTGACTAAAAGCTTCATAGGCTTACCATCAATGTCTATGTCAATGTATGGGTCTCTACACTCCGAATCTTCCTCATCCCTTATCACTAAAATTAAATCTTGGTGGCGTGGTCAGGCAACATGGCCGATCGGACGTGCCTCTGATCGGCTCCGTCCCAGTCCCTGTTGTAATGAAGAATTAAGGTATTGCCATGCTGATCCCGACCACCCCCATACACAGCCTGGTGTGGGGGAACCGCCTTGGAAGGTTCTGGTGTCCGGTTCAGCCCTCGGGACGGGCAGAGAGGAGTCGGCGGATTGTGGCTGCCCCACGGCGTTTGGTGCAAAATGGCAGCCCCTCTTGCAAAGGGCTCCCAGGGGTGATGCTCCTGAGAACCGGATCGTGGGAGCAGTGAGCAGAGCACTGGCGGTCCCCGGCACATGCCCTACAGTGCTGCTGTAGCAGTGTGGCAAGTGTCCAATGGAGCTGGCTGAGCAGTTGTCTGTCACCCGCAAAATAGCCGCGACCCTATCTGAGAGTGGAGAGCAACTCTAGCAGTGGGGGCCCACCTACAGCACAATACTCAGAAACAGGCACTAATTGTCCCCAAACTGTGGTGAGCCCCTACTGCCTCATGCATGGGGCCCAGAACACTGGTGTTTGCCCTGAGCCCAGCTCTCTTGAAATGGTGGCTTTCCCACTGCAGCGGTAACTCGTGAGCTAGCGAGGTGAGCGTTGTGCCTGGGGCTTCTCCTGTGAGTGGGTGAATGGAACATGGCAGCAGGCAGAGTTACTAGAAGGCAGCGCTGAGCAAAAGGAATATGTGGTCCACAGACTCTGACCCACGAGGAAATACGATCCAAGCTGGATTGAGAGGGATAGGCCAGCCAACCCTCACTAGACTATCTGCCCACATGATTGCCTTGAAATGCTTACAAATAGATTTGAGGCGCAGTCACATTTACAATAACTTGTAATAACGCACCTAGGGGGCTCTTAATGTTTCAAAAGGCACACATGGGGCAAAGGATGACTCAGTGAAACAACATGGGCTGTCTGGTACCTGACCTTAAGATCGCCGCCATGGCGCGTTGGAGCTGAAAGAAGAGCTCAGACAGCGGAGGAGATACAGGAGTGCTGGCTTTTTCTCCTGCTACATCCTAAAGTGTCCTGGTGGCCTCAAGAACAACCAGCCTGCCTGCAAGGTCTCTGGGACAGCTGGCTAGGACTTTTTGAAGAATTCTGATGAAACGGGGGCATGAGTGGCAGTGGGGGTCTGGAATGTTCCAGCGTAGGGTCACCCATGGTCTTGAAGCATTTGGGAGTGGAGGGGGTCTAAAGTCAACTCTTCTGCGAGGTGCTGTCCCCTTGTTGCCTGACCCCAACGTGGCCACCACACTCTGAGGACCATCACTGGCAGAACACTGGCAGCAATATTAGAGCTACTTTGCAAGACCCACTTCCTTGTGACCAGTGAAAGGCGCTAGAGACGGGTGGAAGATGGCCGCCTTCTTTTTTTGAAGCGTCCCATACTTAGTATGCATGCTGCCATCACCAAGAGGGCCCTTTGACCAGCTTTTAGAGCCCTAACAAGCAGCACCGGGGTTACAACGGCAGAGGCCCGGCATCAGACCCTCAGTTGGTCGAAGAGCTCACTGCCTGGGTCCGCGCGGCACCTGGGGCAGCCAAGAGCTGACCAAGCAAAGCCTCCACCTATGCCACTGAAAAAGGCCCCTAACAGTAAGGTCTCCAACTACTTTGCCGCTTTGGGTGTTACTATGTTACTATGTTAGTTGGGATTTGTTAAGCGCTCGTACGCCCGGAGGCTTCATGGCGCTGTAGAAGGAACCAAACAGGACAGTCGAAGGACAGGCAGTGCTATCGGTAGTAAGCTTGAGAAAACAGCTGGGTCATTCGGAGAAGAAATGTTGCAATCTACAGGAGCAATGGTGCTCACCAGGGAGGACCTCCTGGCTTCCCTCCGAGAGTTCAAAAAGTAGCTCCGAGCAGACATCAAAGATGAAATGGACGTCTCCTTTGATTAGTTTAGGGTGGAAATGTGGGAGAAATTGATGACCTTACAGGCCGACATGGACTCGGTGGGCACCAGAACCCTTGATCTTGAGGCAAAAGTGTAAGAATTGACATTGCATTCAACCCATGGAGAAAGGCTCTGCGGACTTAAGTGGACAGCTATGAGTCACCTTGCTTAAAGGCGACTACTTAGAAAATAGATCTTGCTGAGATAATATATGAGTCCATGGCCTGGTGGAAGACTGCGAGGGTCCTGATCTGGAGGCTTTCATGGTGGGCCTTTTCTCAACAGTCTTGGGAGAGGATGGCCCCGAGATCCACCTGGAGAGAGTTCACAGAGTGGTGCCTTGGTTCCCTGGGGAGGGCAGTAGGCCCGAGACATTATGGCAAAATTAAGGTCATTTAAAGTCAAAGAACTGGTCCTACAAAAAACTAGAAACACCAAAATAGTCTCTTTCCAGAATGCAATGTGTACTCTACCAGGACGTGGCTCAAGCCACTCTTATGCGCCAGCAGCAATTCCACCCAATCACCGATTGCTTGAGAGAGAAGAAGGTCAAGTACAGGAAGACCTATCCATTTTGGATCGCCTTCCAATGGGAAAATAAACACTTGCATTGTACCGAGTTGGCTGAGGCGGCAGATATCTTGGGAGCCAAGATCCCTGTGCCCAACGGCGCAGCAACTACAAGGGGAAAGGCCGTGAGAGTGAAAGGGGAAAGGCTAGTAGCGGGGGGTAGGGCAAGGGAGCAACAAATATCTCGACTGAATCTCAAGAATGAAGGGTCCCACAACCAGACTATTTACAGTTGACAAAATACTCTATCCCCCCACCCCATGGGGGGCAGCCAGTTGTTGTTGTGGAGAGTTGGATGAAGAGGAGGAATTGGCCTTCGCATAACTTTGGTGAAACCATTAGTCTGGTCACATCTATGTAGACTTAGGACTGATGCTTGTGGCCCCTGGGCCATATGCACGAGCTGCACTTGAGGTGAACGAAGTGAAAAGCTGCATGTCACTATTGTGGTAAAGAGATTACATTGGGAGAGTGGCTGGAGCAGAGGACTTGCAATCTTCCGGACCGTTATGGAGCAGCCAGAGCTGACAGACTTGAGTAACTAATGCAGGGGTGCTCGGGAATGTGTTAGCCATTGGGTGACTGTATAATTTCACTATGCATATACCTTAACAGCTAATGTTTTACGGGCTGGGGGAATGGGAATGGGTCATTTTCTTGAGTCAGTTCTGGTAAGGAGGTTCCCCTCTACGAGGGGGACTCTCTGGACTCAATTTTACTGTTTATTTGGTTTCATTACGTTAGTTAGATTTCATGGTGCCTTTTTTTACACTTTTCACTTGCAGGGATGGGGAGTGGAGGGGGCACCAGGGCCAAAGCAAGAGCAGGGGTCCTGCCTGGGGAGGTAGGGGAGCATCCAGACAATATGGCTATCTGGACTTTAACATAGAATATCCAGGTCCTAAACTCCCTTAACAAAAGACAATGCCTTTGAAAATATGTAATCGACCATAATATCCAAGTGGCCTCTCTCCAAGAAACCCACCTCCAAAAATATGAGGAACACTGTCTGAAACATAAATGTAAAATGTAAATGTATTGCGATTTATATAGCGCACGTATCACCCGAAGGCATCAAGGCACTTGTCTTGGGAACCCGTCCTGGTATTCCCCTGTGAGATTACCCCAGCAGGGTATCCACAAGTTGAAAGCCAGGCATCCCGCCGCGAGGGGCTATAGTGGAGATTAAGCAAGCTATTGCCCAGAGTCGTAGAGTGTGAACCCGTGAGTCGAGTAGGCACCGGAACGAGAATTATCGAGTCCGTGGAATTTTTGAGCCCAAGACCCGCCGAGGCGGGGAATTGAACCCTGGTCCAGGACCGATCTCAGCTTCCGGGTCTGCCTCCTCTAACCCCTGAGCCACACTTCTCCACATAAAGCTTACCCTCCTATATTCAGATCCTCTCGAGCCTCAAAACAGAATGGGGTAGCACTGCTTTTCCATAAGGGGTTCTGTTTCAAGCCAATGATACCAAAACTGACAAAGCAGGGAGGTACATCATGGTTCGGGTGGACCTGAAGGGTTGGCAGTGCACCAAATACGGGACAGCAGGACTTTATACTCTCCTTCCTTATGGCCTTGGAGAACTTTGCACAAGGGGACATACTCCTGATGGAAGATTTCAATCTTGTCTGGGACCAGGGGCTAGGCATGACCCATCCACATAGGGAGGGAGGGGGGTTTTTGGGAAGGTACTTAGGTCAAAACTCCAGCATACGGGGCTGGTGGACGTGTGGAGGAATAATAATCCAACCGTACGTGACTTTTCCTTCTTTTCCCGCTCCCACAGAACATACTCCCGCATTGATCACATATTTGCAAGCCAATCTCTGCTCCCCTCGGTACTACAGACACACTTCCACCCGATATGCCTAGCTGACCATGCCCCCCTCGAGCTGACCCTCACCTGTCTGAACCCACGCCCATAACAAGTACGTTGGTACTACCCCCACCTCCCTTGTAGGGATAGACTTCTGCGAAATAAACTTAGGCAAACCATTAAAGAGTTCTTTGAGCAGAATTATCCCAAACTTACCTCTCATGCCAACACCTGGGACACATTCAAAGCGATAGTCCGTGGTAAGTGCATCGAGTTGGCCACCTCCCTGAAAACACAGCAGCGAGAGGAGCGCCTCATGTTGGAAAGGGAACTACAGACCTGCCTCACACACAAAGCCTTGCACACCGGCAAACCTGAATATTTGGCTGCCAAACTCAAAAAATCCACTGTGAAATATGCACAAAACAATCAATGTCACAGTGGATCTTTTCCCTACCAAGTTCTGTTGGCACACAACACATCTGTGACATAACACTTCCACCATCAACCTGAGTTTTGTATTGATACATGTTTTGTGAAACAATCTGAACATGGCATCCCTCTCTACATAAGTCTGACCATTTTAATGTCCAGCCATTAGCTGCAACAAACTATTTGGCAACACAGGTCTGCCATCTCTTAAAACCCATATATCATCTATATCTCTTTTAACACAACCTGCTTTTACACAACTCTGCTCTTCTGCTTCTGACACTTCTTGCTGTAATACCGTACCTACCTCCCGAGTATCAGCTGCTGTGAGCAAACGGTTGTAATTGGTTTAATCTGTTACTTCATCTGCATACTCACCATTAAAAATGCAAGCATTGTAAGGGCAGTACCTTGCAACCTCTTTGGCATATCTTTTGCTAACTGTCACATAGTCATCTTCCTTGCAATATGCAGATCATTTTGCAACCACAACTTGTGCATCCAATTTCAAAGCCTATAACAGTTTTCTTACCCACTCACTATTACAGCTAGAGGTTACTGATGATGTCATAAATCCCCTCTGGGACCATAGCTGTCCGATGTCATGGCACCACACCAAAGCCGTACTGACTATCGGTAAATATAGTCATTTGTTATTGATCTGAAACTTAGCATACTCATGTAAAAGCAATCAATTCAGCCATTTGGCCAGAAACTGCTCATTGTAGCTAAGCATCTTGCGCTACTCCTGAAACAGTACAGACTCCATAAAAAGCTCAGAAATTTTCTTTGTAATCTCGTAAACATGAGTCATCCACAAATAGTACATAATCAGATTCAGATAGTGGCTCAACTTGTATATATGAACTAGACCTGTTACATAGTTCAGTGACATCAAGACAATCAAGCTCCACCTCACCATCATCATTGTCATTCTCAAGAAGAGGTAGCAAAGTTGCTGGATTCAAATGGAACACTGTTTTGAAATACGTTCTCGGCCGCCAGCATAGTTTGCTCAGGCCAGATCAGGCGGCTGTTTGTAAGGTCCTGTGTCCTCGTTCTAGTTAACAAAGGTTTAACAGAATGAGGAGCGTATACAGTTAAAAGATGAGCCATTACTATACTTTCACACCTTTTGAAGCTGACTCCTGGCACTGCCACTGCGTTAAAGCAGCCAGTCAGCCACTAAATCTAACACTCCTGAGAAGTAATCAACTGGTCTTTGGGCACCTCCATGATTCAGTGTTAACACTGTAAGAGTGCAGCGCTCTCCCTCACTGCAGAAAAGCAAAAATGATTCATTGTATTCAGGCATTCCTAGTGCCGCAGTGCAGCAGAACATTTCTCTCAACTGTAAAAAGGCAACCAAACAGTTATTCTCCCAAGGCACTGGATCCGACACATCCTTGTGTGCCAGCCTCTGTAAAGGCTTAGCCATCAGTAAAAGTTGGGTATCCACTGACGACCGTAGCCCAGCACTCCCAAAAACATCCTGACTTCTTTCTGTGTTGTTGGAGGGTTCATTTGCATGATCACCAAAATTCTCTCTTGTGACACCCTTCTCACACCCTTCTTGATATAATGACCAAGATAGAAGACTTCTTTCAAACAGTAGTACAACTTTTTCGGGGACACCTTATTTCAATTCTCAGTCAAGTGGTTTAGCAATGCATTAGAGGAGTTTAGATGCTCTATCACCCCCCTGATAGTCACTAACTGAGACATTGCAATTCAGAATCACACTTTCCTCCGCATGCTCTTTCTCCGGAATTCTAATGTTCAGGCCTCCAAGGCCGTGTAGCAAGTTTTTAGATACTCTCCCTGATCTCCTAGCCAGTACTTTGTAAGGAGAGAAAGGAGGTGTCACCATGCTAGGTGACTTCAATATTCACATTGATGAAATTAACATCCCATCCACCAGCAGACTCCTATTAGACCTGGAAGCCATGCTACTTATCTAGCTTGTGGGTTCTGCCACACATGAGAAATGGCATATTCTCAATCCTATCTTTTCCTATGACCCTAAAATACTGATGTTCAAACCCTTAACAGTCCCTTGGTCCGACCACTGCTTTATACCCTTTCTAAATTCAAAAACACCCACACAATCACCTTTACTGGTGAAACAAATTGAGGCAGAAAATGGCCCAGTGTCATATCAGAAAGATGGGTGAAGTTAACACCTTAGAGTCCTCCACCCCACCAACAGAAGTCCTTAGCGAGGCTGACATGCTCTGGCCAGACTGAATCAATAAGACAGTGGACCAATGCTTTCAGAAACTCAGACCAAGGTTGCAATGCAAGTCCAAAAGAGCCTCCTTAAAAAAATAATTGCAAGAAACTTGAAAGGAACTGAAGAAAGACCTACACCCAAGGACTTAAGATTCTTTTTAAAAGATCCATCAGACAATACCATGATGAAATAAAGCAAGCCCAGGCCACACACTTCAAGAAGAGAATTAACATGGCCTATAACTCCCCCAAGGAATTATTTAAAATCGTGAAGTCACTTACTTCAATAGAGCAAGGTATCTCTCCGCATCAATTCTCGAAGGAGAGATATAAGGAGCTAGCCACTTTCTTTAAAAACAAAGTTGATAACATATATAACTTGCTGCAAGGTAGCTCCACGGGTGGACCTGAAGTGGAGCAAGGTAACCCTTGTAGATGAGGCCAGTACTTAGGCACTGACCTATCAGGTCTGCCAGTAGCCCCAGTCCTAAATAAGTTCATAGCCTCGAACAAAGAACACCCAGGTCTCCTCTTAAGGAACATTGAATCTGGCCCACCACTAGATCCTGCAGCCCTGCATGTTCTACTCTAGGGTGGGACTCCATCCTTTCTACGATGCTCTTAGTACCAGAATAGTTCTCGTAGTAATTTGTTATGGGCTTGACTTGCTCTTCGAGTAACAACCTTACAACTCACAAAAAAGTTTACACTGCTGTTAAGTTTGTATTTGATCTTATGCAAGACAATTGTTTATCATTTCATTCAATTCCAACTTGCATTTTCCCATATTAGCCAAGTTTATTTTCAAAGTGGACTGAAGAGTTCCCTGACTCACTTCTATACTCCCACTCTCATTCGATGTAGCATTAAGAACCTTTAAGAAGTCTTCAGGTTCCTGGACATTAAGGCCAAGATGTATCACAGGGTCCTTAGAAACTACCTTTACTTGAGGTGTGCTACTCTGCTTATGTAAAGGCAGTTCCCAAGCAAGTGTACCCAGATCTGGTAAACCAGGGAATTACCTTGAAGGTCCAAATGCAGTTGTCCAATGGTAACAGGAACTGTAAGTGCATCAGCAACTGTACAGGCAGTGGAGGACTCAGGAATGCCAGACCCGAATGTCATCCTATCATGTATGGATTCACTGTAATAGTCACCATCACACTCTGATCCTTCTGCATAAGGGAATTACCTATTATACCAAAGCTCATGCTCACTGGTGCATTAGGCAATCCGGCATTCCCACTTGCAGCCTCATTCCCACCTCCCTCTGTTTGAATCTCATTATATGGAGGTGGTCGCTCAGACATTATTACAACTAAAAGGCTGTTACAAGCGTCACTATCACTGTTTTCATCTTTCCCTCTGAATTATCTTGGTTTATCCTTCATTCTCTTTTTGGTCCCTTTTGCCCCTACTCCACTTTCTAATAATGGATATAATTCCTCTCCTATCATATCTTTTCTCCACCTTTTCTGCTCTGCATCTCACCTTGCATCTGCATAAGTTTGCACTGTCTTTTCACTCGTCCCAGATATTCCTCTTTTTCTTTCACATGAAACAGGAGACGCATGCTCCCAAGCGTTCAGCAATTCAAATTGTGTGGGTCTATACTGTAGTTTTATCTCAAATAGAATTTCCCTCAAATTTTCAATGATTCTCAGATTGAATATAGCATAACGTGGAAAAGCTAGTGCACTTCCTTTCTCAGTAAACTTGTGTCTTTGTACGTAACCCTAAATGAATCACCATATAATGACCTGCTGTGTCTTCGGACAGGGTTTCTTCCCTCCTCTAAGATGTATCAGATCTTCTCCTCTAAACAAATCTTGTACAAAATTAAAACATTTAATTTTCATAAAAATGTGTTCGTTTTGACCAAAAAATCAATATTTTGCTTAAAATCTCATTTCAAATCATCAACCAATAACAATGCGGCACCCTAGGACATATACTGCCAAGAACAGTGCAGCTTCGCACCAACTGACCTATCCCAGCATGGCACACTGTGATAACAATATCCCTCCTCGCAGCAGCTCACCCTCTTTACAATTTCCACAAGCGCACTCTTCAGCAATACACTTGAATCAAAATACAATGCGATAGCAACAATTAATAATTGTCGGCTTACTAAAGAATCAACAGAAATCAATCATGAGAAAGTAACACAAACACACATTTAAATCAAACCTCCTCCTGCAGGGAATCATTCTTATCAGTACAGTTTTCCTCTGTGCAAAAGGTCAGCCACAATAATCATATCTCACTTTTACACGTAGATAAATGTCCCTATCTTGTTTTGGTTCGCAACAATATCTCACAACAAACCCCACAAAACCTCAGCAGACAATTACAATACAGTGTCTTCTATACTTTCGAAATGTCATCCGGGAATCTTAGGTCACATCAGACCTTGGGTAGAAATTCTTTATTTAGATATAACACAGATATCTTTAAAAGAGGATTACATAGTTCACGTTGTATACAACTTATTAAAAATAAAAACAACAAGACAGTCAATTAGCCAGGCATGATAAAAATTCCGCATCCTCAGCCTCCTAGGTCCATAAAAAAACTTTTTTTTTTTTTTTTATAAAGGATAAAAACCAGAAGAAAAAATAATACAAAAGTTAAAATCTAATATACAGGGAACTTCACCCCATTTTCTTTACTCTCACTGAATTGGATATCAAACAACTAAAAAACGACCCAATTCTCCTAGGGGTACTACTCATATTCTTTTCGTTTCATCCCCCTAGAAATTTGGGATGTATCGTAAGGATCATTAAGTAATAAAAAGGAAAAAGGAAATAAGAGGGAGGATTTAGCAGGACCTCTTTAAGTTAAAATTACGATATGCTTGCTGGATGAACTTTGTAAGTCTGATATTCAAGTCAGTGTTTTCAGGGTTCAGAGCCACAATGATGGCTTGCCTGCAGGTTCGGGCGCCCAACCTATTCCATTCGGCTTTTAGTTTGCACCTGCGTTGGAGGTTAAAGGCTGGGCAAAGGCAAACCACGTGTAGCAATGTTTCGGCTGTTTTACCGCACCCTCTGCAGGTTAGATCTTCCACTGTCCGTCTCCAAGGAGGTAAATCTTGCAGAAAACGCCAATCACCCATTCTAATGGCTATAAGGGTGCGTTTTAGATACAGTGGATATGTGCAGGAAAAGTAAGCGGCGGGGAGTAGCCGACTGTAAGAATTTACAAGGGCCCAAGAATGGCTGCGTTTTGAGAAGAGTGCTTTGTCTGTGATGAGTGATCTCATTCTTACACATTTTTTGATGGCGATTTTAAACGCTGTCTGACTGGGGTTAAGAGCCCATAGGTCACCTGCTGACATTTGTTGAATGTAGTCCTTAAAAAGGCGACCAAACGTTCCACCTGGATTTTTCTGGGAGATTTCCAGCCAGACTAGAGATTCTAGTGAGCCTGGGTTAGCCTGCCTCAGCTTGTGACACAAGTTTAGGTATGCACCAATATTGAAAACCTCATAGTTTGGTAGCCCCATCTCCAGTCTTATCTGTGCAGCAGATGCAGAAGTTGGCAACTGGTGGACCTTTTTATAGATTTTGGTGGTATGTTGGTTTAGGGCCGTATTCAATTTACCCTTGAATGACTCTATCCCGTATGATAGGGTGGGGCCGATTTTCGCTCTCAGGACTTCCAGGAGGGGCGAAAGGGTTGGACCTGAGAGGTTTTTCGAAAGCTTGGTTAAAGATACTGCAAGAGTCGTGGCTTTAACTGCAATCTCATGGCGCTGTTTTAAAAGGTTGCCCCTTGAATCCAGGTGGACGCCTAGATATTTATACGATTAACCAATCGCGAGGCTTATGTTGTTGAAAGTCCACCCACCGCAGACATGTCGTTTCTTCCCAAAGGGGACTACTTGGGTTTTCTTTAGATTGACTTCTAATTGATTCGCTATTGTGTAGCGAAGCAGTGTGTCAAGGAGCCTTTGCAGCCCGACCTTGGTGAGGCTGAAAAGAACTAGGTCATCGGCATATAACAGATTACTGAGTGCCGTGCCGCCCACCTTTGGAGGATGACTATTAGTTTCATCCAGGGTCTGTGACAGATCTGCTATAAACAGATTAAAGAGAAGGGGGGCCAGCACGCATCCCTGTTTTACACCTCTCGTTGTCATAATTTTCCGGGAGAGATGCGTGCCGGACCCTAACTTCACTCGTACCCAGGTACGAGAGTGAAGTTGAATCATGGCCTCCAGTAGTTTGTCAGGGATCCCCCACTTCCTTAGCTTTTCCCATAGAGCCGCCCTAGAAACCCTATCAAATGCTGCTTTGAAATCGACAAAGCAGCATAGCACTGTCCTGGATGTTAAGAGTGCTTTGTCGACGATGGTTGACACTGCTAGGAGATTGGTCATAGTCCCTGAGTTGGCAACGAACCCGGTTTGATTCATCGGATTCCGGTTGTGTTCCGTTGCCCAATGCTTCAGGTCCTCCAAGAGGAGGCCTGCATAGTGCTTAGCCTCAATGTCCAAAAGAGCTATGAGTCTATAGTTGTTAGGGGCAGCGCGAGATCCTGATTTATAAATTGGATGTATTATTGCACCCCGCCATGAGTCTGGGATGGTTGCGGTTCTCAGGGCGTAGTTGAAAAGGTTTGTTAGAGTTCCTGACCAAAAAGCTACATCAGATTTGAAAAGGTTCTGTGGCAGGCCATTTGGGCCCGGTGCTCCATCTGATCTTGCTTTAGTCACAACCGTCGCTACTCTGTCTTGGGACACCTGAAGATCCATATTGAGTGAGCTTGATGGCTCAATGGGTGTGTTCCGCTGGGTGCTGGCCCCGATCACGGTCTCTCTCAACGGACCACATCCTATGGGTCCTAGATGTTCTGGGGAACTGAAATGGTCTGTGAGGAATGATGCCCATTCAGACTCTTGGATATTTGCTGATCCGAAGCTGCTGGTGCTCGGATTGGTGTGGTTTATTAGGGCCCAGAACTTTCTTGGGTTTTTGCTCTTACTCTCCCACACCAGTTTGCACCAAAATTGATTTTCGTGGTTCTGTTTGTCTTTGAAGGTCGCCAACCTAAATGACTTTTGGGCAGCTTGATAGAGATTTAAACATTCGCTGTTCCCAGGATTTTTTGCAAGTGACCGCAGGGCCTTGTTCCTGGCTTTCTTAAGTATCTTTGACTGTAATGAAAGTTTGAAATTGTGAGGCTGAGTTGTCCTTCGGGCCTGCTGTATTACTGGAAAACAGTTGGTCAGATGGGAGCACAGCGTTGTCCATATTACGATAGGGGAGATATCTTGATCGTTTCCACCTTTTATACGTTCCATGCATACCTGTAGGATAATTGGGCTGATATCATCGCTCCACTTAGGGCGCTTAAGATTTTCCGTATATGTTCCCAGACACGCTGAGGGTGCGGGTTTGTGCTTCACTGTGTTTGTGTTAAGGGATATGACCTGGGGTCTGTGGTCACTTTCAGAACGTGGAAGGATACAGAAGCTGGTCAGACAATGAAGCAGGTCCGCGTTACAGATGGTGTAATCCAGATAAGAGTGTTTGCTACCGTTAGACCAGGACCAATTCGGGGGGATATCCCCCGAAGACCTGCCATTCATTACCAGGTAGCCGGCGCTGTAGAGTTTCATCACACAGATCTCACCCAGACCGCAATAGGCTTGATTGGTTGGTTTGATTTGTGTCAAGGCCTCAGTAATGGGGAATAAGAAGGGCCCGTCGGTGTCTGCTAAGTCCCCCTGGAATAAGTTGGTGTTAAAATCCCCCGTGACAATGCAGTCTGAGTCGGGGTGTTCCGCAGCTATGTCGCTCATTATTTCCGTTAGGCGCGCCAGGTGATCTTTTTTTGTACGTGTATTGGGGTTGATATATACATTAAAAAGAAGAAGTGGGCGCTGTTTTCGCCACGAGTTAATTTTAACCCCGAGTAGCCAGTCTTCCTTGATACTTAGTCGTGAGATTGGGCCTTTAGGTTATTTGATATGTATATTGAAAGGCCACCTTTGGCATGGCCGTAGCGGCTGTCCCTGAGTGCGGGTTTCCATAATTCAATATAGCCAATGACAGGAAATCCTTCTGTAGCCCAGGTTTCCTGTAGGGCTATTACGGCATGTTCGCATAGGAAAGAAAAAGTGTCAGGGTGCGTAATTTTCTGGTGGAGGCCGCTAATGTTCCAAGAACATATAAGAAAAATTGGATCAGCTTCTGGAATTGGAGCGGTTGTAGATGTAACTACTGGTGGAATTGGCATTGCTTGGGGTTTGTAGTTATCGGCAGAAAGCTCTACTTCAGAGGGTCAATGTGAGCTTTTGGTTGACAGGATTGCTGGAAGCCATTCCCAGCCTAGACTTGTGTCGACGTTGGAGACCACCGTTGGGGGAATATTATATAGTTCCTCGGATCCTGCCGCGTTTTTTAAGATCGAATACGGTCTGAGATCAGACCTGATAACAACTTGTTCGCAATAAGCGCTACACTCACTCGATCATTTAAAACATTATCACATCATATCATGCAATCTCTTAAAAACATCGGAAGATTGACACAGACACTGCAAGGTACGCATCAGCTGCCTATACACAACCCTATGAATGCTCACTCCTACGTTGTTACAACCACCATGCCATCATTAACACCAAGGGCATTTTTACGAGTAGGGTAGTCTATGGACTGCCAAACTCTTGGGGGACCGCCCTATTATGACCACCCTGGGACCACTGCAACCGTCAGGGACCAGAGATCCCTGGCAGTATTGTAGCAGTTAAGAGGCCACAATATGACCCCACCAAGCATATTACAAGTGTGACCACCATAAAAGTGTGGCGGTGAGGCAACAGAGGGGGCTTATGCCTCTGCACCATGGTACCTCAGTACTTGCAGGACATGGAATGCAGCAGTCCATGCTGTGCAGGGACTGTTTTTGATGTTCCCATTGCAGTGCCTGTTTCATAGGCGCCAGCGTGAAAATGACAAAGAATCGCCTGCCAGACAGGAGAAAACTCCCAATCTGACAGGTGGTTCCACCACGTGTTTGGCAGTGCGGGAGTAGGGCGGTCCTGCTCCCGCACCACCAAACTTGTAATGTTGTCCCAATTTCAAATCTCCCAGTCTAAACATGGCACTGGGAACTAAGGAGCTTATTTAAAAGGAATCAGTGTAGCGTAGATCTGCAAGTCATTTTTCTGCTGTGCCCTACGCCAATTAGAAAGAGCAAGAATGCACCGCATTAACAGAATATCATGCATTCCTGTGCTTTCAGCTGCTGCACAATTAGCAGCCATGCACCAATGCAGGCATCCTTGCACCATGGTGAAAAGGTGTCTGTGTTGTTGACATGATTGTTTTTATGAAGGAAGGGACACCGTCCTTCAGAAAAACAATCATTAGAGGTGTTTTCCTCTTTCTCTGTGTGCTGCATATGCAGCTCACATGGAAAGTGAAATAACAAGAAGAAATAATATTATTTCTCTTCAGTATGCCACCCCTGGGAAGGCATACTGGAAGGCACACGGTTTTCACACGCTCGTAGAATGACGAAATACACATGGCTTGTAAATAAGCCACTGAGATTGGATCCAGAATATAGTAAAGTAGTAGTTTATTAACCTGTTAGACCTGGCACCATTGACACAGGTCTCCCTTCCATGTTTTGCTGTTGCTTCATGTGTTTTTTCTGGTGTTAGATGCTTTGGGCACTGTGCCACTGCTGTCCAGTGCCACAGTGCAAGTGCCCCCTATTGTAAATTGATGTATGAATTTGTGATTCCATGATTGGCTGGTTTGTTTTAACTGTTAGACCCTAGTACAGTGCACCAGGAGTGCACGGGGCTTGTAAACCAAATGCTGCTAGTGGGCTTGCAGCACTGGTTGTGCCACCCACAGCAGCAGCCTATAAAAGTATGTCTAAGGCCTGCCATTGCAGACCCTGTGTGCAGTCTGGTACTGCCATGCTGCCTGGGCAATTGCACCCACCTCCCAGTCCCTAAAGCTTCCCTTTTATTCATATCAGACACCCCTACGGTCAGCCCAAGGGCAGGGTGCATTGCAAGTATAAGGTAGGACATGCCCTGGTGTGTGTGGCATGCCCTAATAGTGAATTACAGGCATTTTCATTGTTTCACTATTGCAAGGCTATCTCTTCTCCATAGGCCAGAATGGGCAGTTAGATTATTACATTTTATAATCCTAACTGACTCAGAGAACGTGGTAGAAATTAGAGTAGTATGGCTGAAGTCAGAATGATAAAATACATCTTTTAGTGAAGTTGATTTTAACATTCTGTGTTTAAAAAAAAACACTTTTAGAAAGTAGGTTTTTTCTTGTCTAACTACCCAAGCCTGCCTTTGCTAGGTTGTGTATTCCTTGTCTGGAGTTTGAGTGACATGGCTGGGGTTCCAGGAGACAGAATGAGTCACCC
Organism: Lissotriton vulgaris; assembly: GCF_964263255.1. NCBI lineage: Eukaryota > Metazoa > Chordata > Amphibia > Caudata > Salamandridae > Lissotriton > Lissotriton vulgaris. Next base: position 944,816,245 of record NC_141691.1, on the reverse strand, counting down.
AGTGGTGAATAGAGAGATCTGCATCTAGATGGGTGGGAGCAGATGCACCTGGGACCTGAATTGGGCTGTGCCTTTCCTCCACAATGCTGGCTCCACCTCCTGTGGTGTGGCTGATGTCTCTGCCCTGCAATGTGAAAGGAAAGAAGGAGTCTTGACAACAGAGTGCTCCAGAAATGATTTGGACTGGGCAAAGGCCTGTCTGCCCTTATATGACAAAGGATTTTGGGTTATAAATATTGGGACCCGGTTCCCATGAAATTAGGTCACTTTTGGACAAACAAGAAGAAACCTTTACTGAGGAGAGGTACCTGAAGAAACTGAGGAGAGACTATTCCTTAGCTGAAGTGCTGCTTGTGGGATTGGCCTGCAGTGGTTGCCTGACTGCCAAAGGAAGGAGAAAGGAACTTTGTGTACTTTATTTCAACTTGTAAGGATCTCCAAGGGCTTGAGAGAAGAGCTTGCCTAAGGCTGAAGTCTCAGGGACAACAGACTTCAACCCTCAGCTCCCCAAGAGTTCTTTCAAAGGGCTTGCTGCTGTTTTGGGCCTTCTGAGGGACTGCATGTCGCAAGGAGTTGGAAGAGCGTCTCAAGAGGAAGAAGCGGGTCACTGTTGCAGGCGCTGCCATTGCATCTCTGAACAAGGGTGTCGCCATTGTAGCTGATGCATTGCATCGCATCAAGAGAAGCGTCTTGCACCAAAGAAAAAGCGTGTCGCCGTCGCCGCCACTGCTGTCGCATTTCAGAACAAGGGTACTGCTGCTGTAGCTGACACATTGCACCGCATCAAGAAAAGCGCCTCGCATCCACAGAGAAGCGTGCCGCCGTCGGAGCCGCTGTCGTTGCATCCCTGAACAAGGGTGTTGGCACTGCAGCTGTTGCATCGAGGCAGAAGAATGTCGAGCCAAGACTTCTCGTAACATCGGAGAAGCGTGCCTCATCTAGAGGATCTTCACGTCTTTATTTCTTTGCACTAGAACTTTGCCGCATTTCCATCGCTGCAACACTTTTGTTGTGGAAGCGTCACGCATGGTAGGTACATTGACTTAAAGTGTTACATTTTGAGAACTGAACAGAACTAAGCTAAAACTATCATTTTTAATTACAGTATTGTGGATTTTTTTCATTTATGGTCTTGTGATAAGTGTATATATTGAATACTTCTTTTTGATATAAAACCTCTGTGGTGTCCATCTGTAGTGTTGTCACTTAAATACTGTATGTGGTCACAAATGCTTCACACACTGCCTCTAAGATAAGCCTGTCTACTCAGCCAAGCTTCCAAGGGGGTGAGCAGGGGGTATTTTAGAAGTGTACCCCCTTACCCTGACTAGAGGCAAGGGTCCCTATTTGTCACAATTACCTACCTGTGCCACTAGATACCCCCAAATTTAACATAACCCATCTACTTCAGGTACTATCCATCCTTGGTATGCTTATCTGATAACTCTCTGAGCTATATCTTCCAATGTAATTCTGGTCAAAATACCTTTGTAGTATCCCGAGAGGAAAAGGAGGTAATAACAATTCTCATTTTAAAATACAGGGTGTTCATTAGGACCACACAATAAAAGTCTGAGTGTGGACATCAGAAACCTGCGAGAGCAACGAAGACTCACCGCATCACTTGCTGCCACACTTGCTCCTGGGGACCTGACACTGTGTGTTTCCCCCGCCGCCATTGCTCGTGACACCACACGGCCGCTGTGGGGGGAGACTACAGCTCCCAGCCTGCACAGCGACCAGCACCGCCCACTTCTGCCTTACCGCGCCCGGAGGCGCTTAAACAGCGACAGCTCCCTCGGTGGAGCGGGGACATCAGAAACCTGCGAGGAGCAACGAAGACTCACCGCATCACTTGCTGCCACACTTGCTCCTGGGGCCCTGACGCTGTGTGTTTCCCCCGCCGCCATTGCTCGTGACAACGCACGGCCGCTGTGGGGGGAGACTACAGCTCCCAGCCTGCACAGCGACCAGCACCGCCCACTTCCGCCTTAGTGCGCCCGGAGGTGCTTAAACAGCGACAGCTTCCTCCGTGTCGCGGGCGGCGCCGGGCTAAGCCTGGCTGGGCCACCCCACTGATATTTCATCATGGGTAAGAGGAAACAGCAATCTCGGGGCGATCACGAGAGCAAAAAAGCTAAGATTTCCAGGAAATCTGATTCCATTATATCCTACCTGACATCTGCGGTGGGGGTCTTAACGAAAGAAATTGCCAGTGCTGAGAAAGAACTTGGGTTGGCTCCTGCTGAGACCGAGCCTGCACCAGTAAGAGAACACTGCCCCAGGGTCCCGCTTGAACCCTCAATCATGATATCGAACCCTTCCTCCACGGATGCCACGGAAGCGCAGTCAAGTGCTTCACACTTGCCTCCGCCCCACACGGATATACCCCCCTCGGCTACACCCCTGAATTCCACACGCACTCGTAGGTACACGAGAAAACCACCCAGAAGGAACAAGCCCAAGGACAAGTCCGCGTATTCGGATGTCAGCTTAAGGCACCATGTTAGCAAAATGGTTGAGGACCTATTTGTCTCTAGATTGGAGCCAGCACTGGTAGCCATTGCAAAAGACATTGTGTACAAAGTAAACACTTGTGCGGCAGGGATATTGTCCAAATGTGAGAAAATCAATGCCTTCTTGAAACAACATTCAGGAACTAATGGGTCACCGGTTCATTCCAATACAATCCTCACCAAAGAGGCCACGGGCAACATGAGGTATAAGGTGTTAGAACCCCCAAGGGATAGAAGCCCGGTTAAAGAAGACGCTCATAGTGGGCGCGGGGCTACGAGGGCTGGTTCTGCTCATTGCAACTCTGGCTCTAGCAATAGGAATAATATCAACTTTGAGGAGCATAGCCCGGCTCCTTTTAGGGACAGTTTTTTGGAGCTGCCCCTCTTGTGGCTGTCTTTACAGGAGTCCCCCCTCTAAGGGTAGGTTCAAAAGAAATAACCCATGATCTCATGTTGTTGGCCAGGGAAAGGTGTTCTCACTTTAGTAGCGGAGGTAAAGATATTATGAGCTCCGTCATTATGGCAAGAAGGGTTAGCTGGGTGGGGCGCTGCTCAAAATCTATCCCTTGGGGTTCTTTTAACCCCCAACCAGGCCATATAGGGCTCTTGGCATTCCTCAGAAGCAACATCGGGAACATGTCCCCCGCAACAGTCAACAACCTCCAGGGCACCAGTCCAACATTATCCTACATTTTAGCACCACTCAAGAATCAGTAAGGGGGGCGGTTGGGGGTCTTGCGGGTAACTCCCCAGTTTCTCACCACAGCCGGACACCTATCCTGGACTTAGGTTTGTCTAATCGTTTATCCCCCCTGTCTCCGATGGAGTTGAATAATTGACTACCTTGTGGACCGGGTAAAGAGAGGGTTTAGGCAGGCACGCACCCACCCGTATGTAAACATCTAAGATGGAATGTGGTGGGTATTAAATCCAAAGGCACAGACCCTATTTGGTTGGGTTTTATTAGGCAGCACGATATTCTTGCCTTCCAAGAAACTTGGGACACTTCAAACAGTTTTTTGTTGGATGGCTACCTTAGCTTTGCTATCCCCGCTATTTCTGGACCAGTGGGCAGACCTAAAGGGGGCTTGCTCGTCCTGCTTTCACTCAATTTGGTAGGGGTTTTCAAACACCTAGAGGCTGATTTAAATAATTTTCTAATAATTGAGTGGATAGTCCCAGATCAGCAGAAATTTTTACTTATCAGTTTTTATAACTCCAGGGATGGTTCAACTCAAAATGAGCACCTTAAGGCCCTGGAGCATTATTTGTTAGTCTACAATCAGGAGCAGTCTTCCACCCCTGAGGTGATACTTCTGGGAGATTTTAATATACACCCCTGCCTGTGGGACTGTTATAGTGGAGAGTACGGATGGTCACCCGGGGAGGGAGTTCCCTATTTTGAGCATAGTAAAGAGGGTGAGGCCCTTGAGGCCCTCCTCTCCTACATGAACTTATCTGAACCAGGTATTGGTGCGAGTGAGGACAGAACCGCCACTTTCATAGGGCGAGGTGCAAACTCTGTTATCAATTATATTTTCTTATCTCCTGCCATCCTAGCCAAACCCTTGACTTATACAGTAGTCACCTCGACTTTTAGCGACCACAACCCTGTTGAGCTTGAGGTTGATCTTGGCGTCTTTAGGGTGCAAAGTGATTTAAGAAGGAGGGCACCGAGGCTCCTGTTCACCACTGATCAGGGGAGACAAATCAAATGGAATAGGGTCGCCCCTGAAGCTTTTTTTGAGGTCCTTGCCACTAAATGTGAGGCTAATCTGGCCATCTGCTTGGATGATACTGCTGCAGAGGCCCAAGTTGTGGAAGCCTATGTTGCGGTATGCAAGCAGATTGCCAACGATTTAGAAATGGGCGATATTACACATCCGAGCAAGGCCTTTAAATGGTTTGACACCAAACTGCTCAAAGGCCCACAGCGCCTTACTTAAGGAGCTTAAGAATAAGCCAAGGACAAAGCTTTAATAGCTCAACTTCGTAAGGACTACAAAATTGCTATTTGCTCTCGCAAACGCAACATTAAGGAGGAGTATTGGGAAAACCTTCTATCCATTGATGTCCTAAGAGACAGCAGGAAATTCTGGGCCATCATTAATCAGCCTTTTTTCTCAGAACAAGAGAACCCAGACACGGATTGCATGATCCCCGACGATAGTTGGCTCCAACATTTTGAGAGCATTTATGACCCTGATCAGAGGGAATTATCACCGGACCTCACATCTGTTGTGCAGCATGCCTTACCGCTGAGGTTTGATTCTACTGAAGTAGAAAAGGCTATTAGATAGACAACTAGACACAAGGTCCCAGGCCCAGATGGGGTTCCCGCTTACTTGTATATCACATATCCTCAGTTTTGGGCTAAGATCTTGACCAACGTGTTTAATGCGGTTTCTACAGCTGGCTTCCCTCCCTCTTGGTCCTCCTCTGTGATCGTACCGATTTTTAAGAAGTGGAATAGAGGGGACCCCTCCTGCTATAGGCCAATCTCATTGCTGGACTCTGCCGTTAAAATCTTGGGAAGGGTCATTCTTCAGAGAGTGGGGGATTGGCTTATGGGCAGGGGGGGTGCTCTCCAACCTTCAGTACGGTTTCAGAGAACATAGGGACACTATGGATCAATACCTTAATTTACACCTCCTCATTAGCAAAAATACTTTGGCTAGTGAGGTCTTTTTATATTTAGGTTTTATGGACCTTTCTTCAGCTTTCGATTTAGTTAACCACTCAAAATGATGGTCAGCGCAGGGTGGTAGAAGGAGGCCGACTCAGGCGGATTTTATTAAGAATCCACCTACCTACCCTGGCGTTCTGGATATGCTCATGAGGCAGGACACAACAGTCACTATGAGACATGCAACTGCATGACCCCAAAGAAACCGCTGTGGGCACATAGTAGCCTTTTTTTCACTGTAAATAAATTCACTTTTTTCTAATTTAAGAGAAATAAATTTTTTCTTAAAAACACGTGAGTAGGGTTGGGAAGTTGTGCCCCCGTCCTGAAGAAGGAACACCGAGTTCCGAAACATGTCGACGCACACCAGAGGTAGTGTCCATAATAAAGACAACTGACCTCACTTTGCACTTCTTTTTAATAGCACCAGCTAGGGGTCTCGAATAAAGTTTTTTCACAGAACCGACTAGCCAGGTACTTTTTAATCCTCACCACACCCTTCACTCACATTTCAAATACCCCATAACTTGCACCTAACACACACCACACATAGTCAACCTCTACAGTGCTCCCGCGTAGTCGCTGGTCGTAGCACGCCGCATCCCTCTAGCGGGATGCGAAGACCCCAATGATGAAGCATGACACCAAGGGGCCTGTTGGTGTGTGAGGGGTATTTTTCACAACACTGAGTGTCCCCCATCACTGAGGTGTGCACTCTGAGTAGGATTCTTCTTGTTTAATTACCAGTGCCCGTGGAGTGAGAATCCTATCTCTATACTCTACCTCCCCCCATTGTTATCTTTTTTTTTTTTTTTTCAGCTTTCTGACGGCCGCAGCTCGGCTAAACAAAAGAAGACCCCTCTAAATGTAATCATTCAGTGGGACTAAAAGGGGTTCATGGCTTTAACTTGAATTACCCAAAGATGCACTTTATACTAGATCTAATAGCCGTTGGTTACTGGTCTTTTTACATTCTATTCCCTGTATTTATTGATTTTAGATTTTGTATCTATGAAATGTAAATAATGAATGCTTGTTTTTACTGTCTTTTTCTTAAATATTTTTAAACTGTGGAGGTTTACGCTGCTTGTATTGCTTTTTATGATTTTAATTAATCGAAATAAAGATCCTTGACTGACTGACTGAAAAGTCTGAGTCAATAACTTGAAGTTAAGAGGTTTATCACTGATTCAAAGCCAGTCTAATATAAATCAATCTCAAGAACATACTGTATAGGTACAAAATCACTAAAGGAAGACCAACGTGGCATTAAATGTTGGTCCTCAACAGCACCGAGCATATAAGAATTTCAGTGGCAGCAATATGAAAAATAAGGAAAAGAATTTGATGACTAGACTAATGATTTCGATCCTTCTCAATATAAATCGAAAATATTTTTAGCATCTCCTAAACCATACACTAACCTAAGGATAGGGAAAACACTATTTAAGCAAGGAAGCAAGAAAGGTGTCAGCATCAGAACCTCTGTAGAAGTTCTATAAGTAAGGAGTAATGTATAGCATGAAACCACACAATCGGAGATGAGAAGAGAGGTCTGTACCTTTCTAAGTCTAAAGGGGATCTCACTGAGCCCAAGGAGGGTTCAGTAATTAAAATGCACAAAGAACATTTGAGAAACATGACCTCATACATATCACAGTACTTTTCCAGTTCCCAATAAAGAACTTGGCACTTTTAACGCTACTCTCATATTCGTCTCCGCTTCCATTGTGTCCCAGGATTCTTCCCTTCATCTGATAGTGCCAACTGGCAACACTCACTTTTTTATTTATTAAAATCATTCCTCCTTGCCAATTTTTTTTCGCCTCAATATCTCTGAAATAAACTGTGCTTTTCACTAAGTAATGAAGGGCTTCAACATGCTGAAAAACAACTTTTACGTTAGTACTGTATGTCTCGACTTTAATCTTAAGGCCAACAATCAGGCTACCTTAACAGTTTTCTTTAAATGTATAGGAATTCTACGCCCTACATAAAATCCAATAAATGAAGGGGCAGATTTACAAGCCCCTTGCACCACGTTTACGCCGCCTTGCATGATGCGACAGCGGCATAAACGTGGCGCATCCCTGCGAGGCATTTACAACTTGATGCATCTATGGAGATGTGTCACGTTGTAAAGCCCTGCGCCACAATGGGGGCGTTCCCACGCAGGGTGGGCATTCCGGCGCCTGTGCACCTCGCAAAAGTGCCTGCGTTAAATCTACAAGATTTCACGCAGGCACTTCCGCGAAGATGCTACGTCAATTCCTTATGCCTGCTTGAAGCAGGCGTAAGGACTGACGCAGCATGTTAAGTATGGGGCGACCCTGAGCATTGCTGGAGTTGCGTCGCGCTTGCGACGCAACTCCAGCCATGCGCCGCCCTTACGTCACGAGATGCGTCACGCATCTACTTACCCTTGCGCCACGGCGTGTCGCATTGTAAATTGTAAATGCGGAGCATCTGCCGAGGCACAAGGGCAGTTTTGCATGACGCATTTGTTCTGGCGCATCTCTGATGATATGCAGAGATGCGCCAGAACTCGTAAATATGCCCCGAAATCTTTAATGAAAATATCAAATATATTATACTGTACTCTTGTATGCAGCACAATAAGTTAATACATGTATACTATTAACTAAAAACGACAACTGCTTAAAATTTATAAACAAAGAAGTGAACACATGTGATTAATTTTTACTAATCCCTGGCAGATGCACTGCATAAAATGCATTTTAGCGCATCACCTTACAATCTTAACCTATAGAACGTTAAGGACAACAATCCAGGTATCTCTGAAAAAGAAAATGCTAATATGCACACCAGCCGCGGTCCATGCAGATAACTGAGGTGAGGCGGATGGGGCTGGGTAAGGGGGATTCCGAGGGATGATGTGTCGGGGAATATGTGATGCTTATTTAATTTTCCCTCTACATCATCCTTCAAAATTCCCCCTTATCCCCCCCACTGCAGTTACCTGCACCGGCCTCGGCTGATGCACACACAAACATATATGTCAGAGCACACAAAAGATGCACTCTCTATGACTTTGGTGCGCCCCATCTCATTGCTAATATTGGAACACATGGGTGCATAAGTCCAAAAGTAAAGAGACATAAGTGCTGGCTAAATGTGAAAAGGATGGATCCAAAATGATGCTACTCCAGTTCTGACCTTCTTCAATATTCTCCCTTTTGGCCTCTTTTTGCCATTAATCATTCTTAAAGTTCTTCAGTTTGAAATCATCTGTTTCACACACAGGGACAGTTATTTAAACTGTGAATGAGTTAAAGTATATCACCAAGGTACTTTCCATAATGCTGAAAATTAACATTGACAATCCCGCGCACGCTCTGTGGGCTTATTTGGAACATATTTCAAACACAATAGCTCCGCGGAGCCCGGGCGAAGAACTCCCTTTCTAATGCAAACTCCCAAAAGTGATTATGCTAATCTTCAATTATCTGAGTTATTAATTTACTTAATGTGTTTGCAACTACATTCTTGTGTCAACACATTATTTTGTCTTCCTGGAAATCATGTCAGGGTAATGTTTTCGTTTCATGCAAGCCATTAATCAGAAGCTGCGTACGGTACGGTACATCCGCCAGAGATTTCAGTCCCTCACTGCTGTACCCGTCAATGCAATACCTGTGTATTCACTTCATCAGCCAAAAGGCGGCCTCTGCGAATGACGAACGTTATCAAAACTAGGCATGAATTCCATTTCCGTATATTCCGGAGTATTGATAGAAGGTTGAACAAATTACGCAACAGCTGCTCGTGCTCGCGAGTCGTTATCAAGACACGTCACAGGAAGTGCTTCTGCAAAATTGATACGTGTAGTCGTAAAACCAGAATAATGCACTGCCTGGGGACAACATGATCTTTCTTGGAAGAGCCTCTGACCACTGATAAGGAATTTACTGCTCATTATCAATCATAACTTGTCGCAAACCATCAGAATTCGACGGCATTTTGAAGGTTAGAAGATCTTGGGCATAGCAAGAAAAGCGGCAGCAATCAGGCGGGGCAGCAGGTGCATTTACACCAGGGTCCAGGGTGGTGTGTTGCCCGCCCTTCTAGTCACCAGCTGCATTTTATTTAAAGTCAACTCACTTAGTAGGTATAATAATTTCTTGTGCTAGTGCCTCTGGCCTATCTCGTGCTGCGGAAGTCGCTGTCACAAAGAGTGAAAGAGGGGGGAGATTTGAGAGTAAAGTAATGGAGTGCGGATTGTAATTAGGGTGACCAGAAATTATAAAGCAAAAAAACGGGACATTTCCCAAACATAGAAAGGACTACAATTTGACTTCAACACAGTGCACATACAGAATGACATTGCCCCTTAGACGAAAATTAAGGAAAAGACGGTAAGAAAATACATAAAAGGTCATTTGTTTGTTAATAAATTGCTTTTTTTATAACAGCTCCTAACTATTCCTGCTTTGTGAAACATTAACAAATACCTCCCACCCTTTTCAGCCGACCCTCTAAAAAAACCGGGACATGAGCTTAATTTCCTGAAATCTGCGAGGACAGCTGCCGAAAAACTGGGACTGTCCGAGCAAATCCGGGACGTCTGGTCACCCTAAGTAGTAGAGAGAAAGGCCAGGGAGAAAGAACATATGATGCGGCGGAGAGAAATACATGAGAATACAAAAATATGAGGAGACACTAAAGAGACATGATGAAGAGAGTAAAGGTACGGGGGAGCAAGGAAAGAAGTGGGTTAATCGTATGCAAGAGAGGAAATAGGGAAAATGAGAAGTAGAAAATGGTGTGAGAGATAGAAAGGGGGATAGAAGTCTAAGACACAGATAGAAGAGAGGGGAAAGAGGATGGGGAGACGCGCAGTGGAAGTAAGAGGGAAGTAAAGGAGGTGGTAAAGGAGAAGAAGAGGTAAAAGCTATAAAAGCAGGAAGTAGATGACATGTTAGACAGAGGGGGGAGATTGGAAGTAGATATGGGGGATAACTGAAAGGAGTGGCGGAAGGAGACTGGGGCGAGAGGGAAGGGAGAGGAGCAAGGGCAGTGCTATCAATAGGACTGCAGGTGAAGTGGCAAGGGACCAATGTTCGTGAGGTCCCAACTGCACCCCGATAATAAATATCTTTTGATATCGATCGAGAAAGAAAAGTGAAAACTTCTTCTTCCTTTTATTAAAGACCACAAAACACTTGTTTCTACTCAATGGAAGAATTAGCACTATGGGGTCTGATAGCTACACATGTGAACCAGCCTATCATCTCAAAAACATGGATATTCCATTACTTTGAAATAATTTTTAACTTACACTTAAATCTCATTACCAGGATGTCTTTGTATGGATCATTCTTCATCAGGCATATACCACTGTCAATGCTTTCAAGACTTTAAACTGCTTCTGTTTATAAGAGTTACACACCTTTTGAGGATTCTAAAATGCAGATATAAACACTGTGGGTTTGAGTACAATCTATGGGGGTCATTAGGATGACGGGCGGACAAAGTCCACCCGCCATCCTGTCGGTCTGCGGGACCGTAGGGGTTATTAGGATGTGCCGGCCACTGTGGCGGGCACATCCTGTATTTTTAGCATTGCGGCGGGCGGTGCTCTCTGCACCACCCGCCACAATGCTAAAAATGCATTTCAGCATTTGCATTTACAAAGCAGCAGGCACCGCGCAGTGCCTGCTGCTTTGTAAATGTAAATGAAGGGGGGTACCACAGGTACCCCCCGTGTGCACCCCCACCTCTCCTTCACTTTGGGGGCCGCAGGGGGCCCTCAGAGTGAAGACCACATGTTTTTCCGTGGCGGCATCGCCGCCGCGGAAAGGCACCTGTAAACAACCATCATAATATGGCTGGCGGTGTCTAATAGACACCGCCTCCATATTTTCCTTTTCCACCCTGGCCGCAAGGCGACCGGGCGGAAAAGCAGCGGACGGTCTTTCCATCCGCCGAGGTCCCCCCGCCATACTAATATGGCGGGGGGGAAAATGAGTATGGATGTCGGGCGGATTGCCCCCGCCACGCTGGCGGTGGCTACCACTAGCCTGGCGGGGGGAATCCGCCCGACATCCTAATGGGCCCCTAAATCTCTTGTAGTACTACAAAACATACTACAAAATGTATGTTTTACCTATACTTATGTGTGTAGAGTTGTCCACCCAGACTGTGGAATCTCCGCACAAGTAGGTCAAGATTTCAGTAGTAAATGTAGGAGGGACACAAAGGAGTTGGGCGGGAAAAGGGGCAGACTTGCTCCTAAGGGGGATGGAATTAGGTATGAGTATGAACGGTTTAGGGAGGATCAGGGAGGGGCATAGGGAGGCATGTCACATCCACGCAGGGGTAAGCCAATTGCTTTACTCTGGGAATTAAGCCATGTAACATACACTTTATAGTCAGCTTAAACTCGGAGTTTGTGAATTCAGAAAATAGTAAACTTACACCAAAGTGTAAACTTACCCAACAGCAGCAGCAGCCTAACATTAAGGGCGGAACCCCTCACCTTCCTCCCAACATAAAGAGTGTCTGCCAGGCTGTTCAAAGGCCAGCCTGGCAGATAATCGTGTTGAGGACATGCAACCGTGTGCTATACCTGACACCTCATCATAGAGAGGGATGGGATTAGCACTTTCCCTGACCCCTCCCCCCTCTCTTACATGTACGGAACTGCTGGCTCCTCTCATTGGCTTCCCTTAGGTCAGCCAATGAGAGGAGGGAGCAGCAGCTGTCCCAACCTTTCTGGAACCACTGAGGCTTCCCTCCCTGAGACACTACAGCAGGTACGTTTTGTTTTTTAATGTTTGGTGCATACATGCGTGTGTGTATGTATGAACGTATGTGTATGTGCGATGTGAATGCATTAGTGTGAGTGAGTGCACATGTGTCCGTGTGTGGCCCCTCAAATTCCTTGCTCTAATTTTCTTCACCACGGCTCAAAAGTGTACGCTACCTTAGTGAGTCAGTCCCACTCTTTAGAATTTGGAACACCCTGCTTCTCCTCTTTTCAACTTATCACACTACATGTCAGCTTCTCATTCACCTTATGATTTAAACTGGTTTACAATATCTGAGTTGACTTCACTCAGAATTGAAATGCTCTCTTTTGTTTATTCTGTAGTTGTTTATTTTCAAAGTTCTGTCAAAACAGTAATGTTAATTTATAAGCGTATGACTATTAACCTAACATTTTCCAGTTCTTATACAATTCAAAATTATGTTAGTTTTTAGTCCAAAAATATTAAAAGGTTTCCACTGTCTTTTATTCTTCTTAAAGTTTGTCTTATCTACACAGCAAGACAAACCTGTCTGTTGTGTTGACATAATCCACTATAATCGACAATTTAATACGTAAGTAGAAACCTATTACGGACATTAATACAATTTTACAATCCCTTACTTCGCTATCTTCTTTGTTGGCTCTTGTTTTCTTGTGCTGATACCAGTTGATCAGTTGTAAATGAACCTGAAAGATGAACTGTATTACAAACTTCTGAAATCAGATAGGTTTCAGCAAAGCTAGACTGAAAACGCAATCTGCAAAGCTAGGCTGGTAATGCAGTCCTCTCTTGACAAAACTTCTCAATAACTAGACTTTTCAGCCACAGTCTGCATATTCAACGAAGCTCAAGATTGCCACCATAATCACGTGATTCCTAGATGTCTTGTGAGATAAAAAATGGTATACACTCAAAATATTGAGTTTTAAATTTCGAGTTACATTAATATCGGATTAAAAATATAGAATGAACACAATATCGAATGGACAGAATATAAACTACTAAAATATCGAATAGAATAGCATTAATATCAAATCCAAAATATAGAATGGACAAAATATCGAATGGACTGAATATACACAACAAAAATATAGAATGTAGACAACAAAAATATTGAATTTGAGGTAAGTAAGTTAATATGAATTTTTTAAAGTGTTTTTTATGTTACTATATGTGTGAAAAGTGTAGATTTATTTTATAATTTATTTTAATTAATTAATGTTATGGTATTTAATTTTTGCGTAATATAATTCTGTAGCGGGATGTGGGTTTATAGGGAAATAGGGTGGGAAGTAATTTAATTATAATTAATTAAATATGTTAATTTATTTATTGGTATTTATTTTGAACTAATTGCTAATTAATTATTAATTGCTAATTAATTAAAATATAATTGGTAATTAATTTTAATTAATTGATTAATTGATAATTATGTTAATTGTTTTAATTTACTTTCTGTAGCGGGTTGTGGGTTAATAGGGGTATAGGGTGGGAAGTAATTTAATTATCATTAAATAAATATGTTAATTTATTTCTTGGTATTTATTTTGAATTAATTGTTAATTAAATATTAATTGGTAATTAATTAACATATATTTGGTAATTAATTGTATTTAATTGATTAATTGATACATATGTTAATTTTATTAATTTCTTTTCATTAGTGGGTTTTGGGTTTATAGGGAATAGGGTGGGAAGTAATTGAATTGTAAATAATTACGTTTGTAAAGTTATTTATTGGTTATTTTTGTTGTAATTTTTAATTATTTTTTATTTGTTAAATAATTTATTGTTAATTTGTAAATAATTTGTGTTAGTAGGTAATTTTTTTTATAATTAATTTTCATTTGTATTGTTAATTAATAATTAATATATTATATAAAATTGTTAATTATTTTAAATTATTTGTTAATGGTATTAATATTTAATTGAATTTATTTGTATTCATATATGAAGTATTTACTTTTCCTACTGTTGCACTCTCTGGAGTGGGAATAGTAATTTATACCCCTACGCTATCCAACGCTTTCCCTACTGTAGCACTCACTGGAGTGGGAATAGTAATTTTTACCCCTACGCTATCCAACACTTTCCCTACTGTTGCACTCACTGGAGTGCGAATAGTAATTTTTACCTCTTCGCTATCCAATGCTTTCCCTACTGTTGCACTCTCTGGAGTGGGAATAGTAATTTTTACCCCTACGCTATCCAACGTTTTCTCTACTGTTGCACTCAATGGAGTTGGAATAGTAATTTTTACCCCTACGCTATCCAATGATTTCCCTACTGTTGCACTCTCTGGAGTGGGAATAGTAATTTTTACTCTCTGCTATCCAACGCTTTCCCTACTGTTGCACTCATTGGAGTGGGAATAGTATGTTTTACCCCTATGCTATCCAACGCTTTCCCTACTGTTGTACTCACTGGAGTGGGAATAGTAATTTTTACCTCTTCGCTATCCAATGCTTTCCCTACTGTTGCACTCTCTGGAGTTGGAATAGTAATTTTTACCCCTACGCTATCCAATGCTTTCCCTACTGTTGCACTCTCTGGAGTGGGAATAGTAATTTTTACTCTCTGCTATCCAACGCTTTCCCTACTGTTGCACTCATTGGAGTGGGAATAGTATGTTTACCCCTACGCTATCCAACGCTTTCCCTACTGTTGCACTCACTGGAGTGGGAATAGTAATTTTTACTCTTCCGCTATCCAACGTTTTCCCTATTGTTGCACTCTCTGGAGTATGAATATTCATTTTTACCCCTACGCTATCCAACGTTTTCTCTACTGTTGCACTCACTGGAGTGGGAATAGTAATTTTTACCCCTACGCTATCCAATGCTTTCCCTACTGTTGCACTCTCTGGAGTGGGAATGGTAATTTTTACTCTCCGGCTATCCAATGCTTTCCCTACTGTTGCACTCTCTGGAGTGGGAATAGTAATTTTTACCCCTACGCTATACAATGTTTTCCCTACTGTTGCACTCACTGGAGTGGAATTAGTCATTTTGACCATTACGCTTTCCAATGCTTTCCCTACTGTTGCACTCTCTGGAGTGGGAATAGTAATTTTTACTCTCCCGCTATCCAACGCTTTCCGTACTGTTGCACTTTTTGGAATGGGAATAGTAATTTCTACCCCTACGCTATCCAATGCTTTCCCTACTGTTGCACTCACTGGAGTGGGAATAGTAATTTGTACCTCTGTGCTATCCAACGCTTTCCCTACTGTTGCACTCTCTGGAGTGGGAATAGTAATTTTTACCCTCCTGCTATCCAACGCTTTCCCTACTGTTTCACTCTCTGGAGTGGACATAGTAATTTTTACTGTCCCACTATCCAACGCTTTCCCTACTGTTGCACTCACTGGAGTGGGAATAGTCATTTTCACCCCTACGCTATCCAATGCTTTCCCTACTGTTGCACTCTCTGAAGTGGGAATAGTAATTTTGACCTTTTAGCTATCCAATGTTTTCTCTACTGTTGCACTCACTGGAGTGGTAATAGTAAATTTAACCCTCTCGCTATCCTACGGTAAAAATATTGTATATTTTCTGTTAATGTTATGTGTATATATATATATATACATATATATATATATATATATATATATATATACATATATATATATATATATATATATATTCACTGAAAAAACCATAGGTTATAGACTATATATAGTTAGGGATTAGCATTTACAAAACCTTAATTTACTCGCACAAAACCATAGAAATTCACATATATAGTTAGTTGCAATAACTATATATCGCGCACCCGCAATCCACTGCTGATGATGTCACATATTACATCATTCATGACATGGTCCGTGACATCACTGATGACATCACTGATGACAACACCCAGTGACCTGATGTTTCTGTAAAGTTAAAATATGTCTTACATATTGAAGAATGAGTGGATGTATAAGTATCTTGATGAAGGATTTAGTAGGTGCGTGACAAACACCAGATTGAGTTGAACCCCACAGTAAGCCTTATTTCTTCAGGGCCTCAGAATTTCTTTAGCTTTGCTCATGGAAATTGTGGGATATAGGAGAGATAAGGTGTCACCATTAAGAAAGGGTAGTATTTAAATTTGCATATCAATTATGTCACACCTTTTAGACATATGATATGCTAGCTTGAACTTATGCTTTACATTTGAAGCCGAATTCAACAGCTTAAGTAAGTAGGTTTTCGTAGTTGTAACTTTAAAGGGTGATCTAGCAAGTTGTAAAGATTTTCTAAAACCGTGGAGCATATTTAGTTTTTTAATGTATATGTTTATGAAACGATTACACAAATGAAACATTTGTGAGTATTAAATTTCCGGAGAAGTATAATTCACCAATAGCTTTCTCTGTAGATGTTTTTCCATTAACAATCCCAGTTTCATCACCCGCCCAGGATATCACTACTGTTAGTTGTCATTGTTGCTTCTGTTTTAATAAAAAATGTTTTAAGGTGTTTACTGTTTTTGTTGCGATGTATATATTTATAAGTTATGAAAGTGTTATAATCCTACTCATTTTTTATCGATTATTGCTCTTTGAGATATTCCCTGTCTAAAAAAAGAGAAGAATAGGAATATTCTGTCTCACTTTGCAGATAGTGAAGGATAGGTAATGCGGACTTTTGTCCCCCATTGTAATCCGTCATGCCTGTTTTTCTCCCCACTGATTGATTGATTGGCTGGACATTTATTGTTCAAGGAATAGTTCTTTCGAGGTATTCTCTGTTTGCAAATAACGTGGAATAGAAATATTCTGTCTAGTCTTTGCAAGTAGTGAAGGGTGGGTAATGCGGACCTTTGCACCCCGTTGTAATCTGTGATGCCCATCTACTCCCCACTGATTGATAAACTAGTTCCACCCGGACCATTTATTAGAGGTACATCATCTGGCTCAACCGGAGGGTACCCCTAATAAAGAAGACATATGTCAAATACGAAGTAATCACTATATCCTGTTAAACAGAAACTTTAGCATGAAACACACTTGAAAAGGAAGGGAAAGAAATCGAACAAAATCAGTAGGCCACTGATGAGTTTTTGACTTCGCTAGAAATAAGAAACATGAAAGTGGTGAGAGAAGCCAAGCTTGACGTTACGGCAGCCACGAGGTAGCTAGGCTCCGCCACCCCCCCACTGCTCCAAGCATATCTGTTCCACCGCCCGCCACGCCCAATAACGGTAACATGAAATAGATACAAATCAGCAGATACCTACCCCCATTCCGGAAACTCCCGAAGTGCAACAGGTTCGCAGCTACGCCCATCCGGAAGACGAGGCCTTCGGCACGTGTAGGGCGAGTCCTGCTGGCAGCCGTCGGCCGGGGAGGTCGTCGTGTAAGGTGGGCCAGGAGAGGAGCCGAGGCCGACGGGATCCCTTGTCCCATCCTCTTCTTTTTTCAATAATGGCTGCAACAACAGGGGGGGGATGTCTTGCACATGCCACCGACCCCCCCCCTGGGCCAGGAGAGGAGCCGAGGCCGACGGGATCCCTCTTCTTTCTTCAATAATGGCTGCGACAACGGGGGGGGGATGTCTTGCACATGCCCCCTCCTATCTCCTGGTCTGGCCCCGGCTTGGTATGAGCTCCCCGTTCGGTCCTGAAGCGGCGCCCTGCAGGCCACGGGGGGGATGTCTTCCCTCTACCTCCGACCCCCCCTCTTATCGCCTGGTCCGGACATCACGGATATCAACGCCAGGTGTCGGCGTGGGGTGCGCTGGGAGGGAGAGGCAGCACGAACGAGCCTCTCCCACCCCCCCAGGTGGGGGCCCCTCAGCTGTACCCCTAACGCTCCACTCACCCAACAAAAGGTCTCGTCCACTATTGCAAGGCAATGATGCTCCGCTCACCCAGCGGGGGTCTCGCCACTGTTGCAACGGCGTTTCTAGTTTCCTGCGTCCAGAAACGTTCTCCTCAATTTTGAAGATTCTATAAGAGCCACGGGGGCCCCCGACCCCCGCAGACACCCCCAATGGGGAATGACTGCCATGATCACCCACGGAACGACCACGACGTAGCCGCGGGACGTCGGCGCGCTCATGACGGCTCCGGCCTCAGTCTTGAAATGACCAAAATCCTGCAAGACTACCAACTTGATCAGTTCCGGTGGGACACCAGTATGACCCGGTAGGAGAGATTGTTGCCTCCCACCCCACTTTGACTGATGGTTCATGTCGCCAGTCCCCTCTGCTACCCTTCAACGAAAACTTTTGGACTGCCGAAAGAGGTCCCGGTCCAACCACGAGTTGGTGGAGACATTTAAACTATACTTGGACCTTCCTGACCTCACCCAAAATGGCGCCGGTACAAATGAAACTCTCAACTCCTTGTTGTGCCCCGATTGCTCAGCCTTGATATCATGAGATATGTATGCAGTTTTTAGCACATGAATTGATATGGGATAAGACTGATTATATGTTCCGACAATGAATTGATCCGGGATGGGTATTGATTATACGTTCGAACAATGAATTGACATGGGACGGGTACTGATTACACGTTCGGACAATGAATTGAAATTAAGTTCTAATGCATCATTGATTACTGTATTTATTGAAGGTTCGAATTGTCGACACTTTTGGTACTTGCTCACAATGAATTATCGATATGATTTTGTTGCACTTGTCGCACTTTTTACTATGAAATCAACGACCACTGACTCTGTTATGTTTTCCACAAATAAATACCCTCCCATTTACAGTTCCAGCATGCTCCGTGGCCGGCCCACGGGGTTGTAGGCCCGTATTTGTGCACCAACATTTTTATTAAAGGTTTTTGAAAAAGCAAACGTAGTTGTAACGCGTAGATTGGTAAGTTTCGAATAAATGGCCACTGTTTCGGATTTAAAAAAAAAAAAAAAAAGCAGGTGAAATGAAGCAGCTCGATTAGTTAAGGGTTAAAAAGTATAGTACGCAGAAACATTGCAAATATGAATGGTCCAGGTTTGTTGTATGTGTTTTTCATTTTTGTACAGCATAAAGCAATCGATAAAGGTCCTGGTATTTAGCCTCTACTTTATATGCTACCTGTATCAGGGAAGTTGTTTTAAATGCCCCTAAGCCACCCCGAAGGAATGTCACCTGGCCCCCCTAGTACGAACGAAAACGACCCCGTACCACTGTAGGTTATCTCTCTTCCTCAAAGGAGAGCACGAGCTCGCCCCCACTTTACACCGACTGCCCTTTGTTTTGACCCTCCCCTGCACACGATCCGTAATGCCACACTTGGGCGACCTATGCTATCCACAGGCCTCCGATAATTATCTCTCCCACATTACCGGTCCCCCCTGGGCTTAAACGCCGAGATGGTAGGGACTGCATCCCGTGGAGATAGACCGAGTATGTAGTAAGTAAAAGCCTTTTCGGGTTTATGCGCGCTGATGTGTTTTAAACGTTGCCCCCGCCCCTTCTTTTTCCCTCTTTTCTGCAGGTCACTTCGGAACGTCGATTATAGTACGGAAAAATGGTGACTTAACGGCCGATGGGATGAGAAAAAGGGTTTGAATATGGTGCCTATACACGACGAGCAAACAATGACTATGTCTCTCTCTGAACCCAGCGCTTGGGAGGGCAGCCTGAAGCAGAAACTTGACGGGTTATTACAGGATGACAAAATATGACTTCGCTTGGCACCCCGAATAATACAACCAAGAATGACGTGCACCAATGAATAAATTCCTACGTTTAAATAAATAGGGAAAGTTTAAGGAATATTCCGAGGTTAGGTTTACCCAAGTACCCTCCGTCTGGAGGACTAGGAATGTTGCCAATGTTTAAGATTTACCACCTCCTTCTCGCACCCTCATAGACATGAAACTCAAAGCTGCCCCATTGTTCTCCCGACTGACACCTACCGTTGCCTCAGCCTGGAAACCCATTCGCTAAAAATGATTCGAAGATCCCCCCTATTAGCCCGACCAGGTTAGTTCCCGACCAATTGGCAAAGGTGTAAGTATTTGCAACCAAAGCCACCAGCGAAGGCAGCCGACGATAAGAGAGAAGAAAAAGGTAAAAAGAGCTCAGCCCCCAGATGAATTAAGTAGGATGCTAAGGATGCGCAGCATGCAGGAAGAGATCTTTTTGGCCAGCAACTGTTCTATGTTTTGTCTTGGATTTTGTATATAATACATGTACTGTCTCCCCCCGCCCGAGTTTGTGTGTATGTATGTATGTTTTGAAATGACAGGCTCTCCTCATGAGAAATAAAACTCTGTTCTTGTGTTCCTGCTTCCAGCGCCCGTCTCTTTATTTGGGAACTAAGTGGCGTCTCGTGCCAGCAGCCTGGGCATCGGTTGTAATCTGGGCTGAATTTTCCTCAGCACGGGGTGTGATTCTCAGGGAAGAGCAGCGCATATGGGAGGAGGTTTATGGCCCATGCATGAGAGAGTGAGCGTGTGTGACCAGTGCGTGGGGAGATGCTTGCGAAGGTGGGGAGCCATGCTGAGGATCGGCTGCGTGCAGAGAGTGGGTCTGGTCAAGGCATCTAAAATGGCTGCCGTACACGACAAAAGTGTGGCATTGTTAAAAAAGCAAGATGGCGCAGACAATGTTTATCAATACGGATTATTTTATAACAATTATTTTTAACAATATATTTACTCGCACTGACAAAATGGCGGTCAACACTTCCTGATTTCCTTCGAATCGAACGTTAACAGACGTCACGATCGGCGGCATACAGAGAGTGGGTCTGGTCAAGGAATCTAAAATGGCTGCCGTGCACGACAAAAGTGTGGCATTGGAAAAAAAGCAAGATGGCGCAGACAATGTTTATCAATACGGATTAATTTATAACAATTATTTTTAACAATATATTTACTCGCAGTGTCAAAATGGCGGTCAACACTTCCTGATTTCCTTCGAATCGAACGTTAACAGACGTCACGCAGCAAAAAAAAAAAAAAAAATGCTCACGCGCAGCCGCTGGAAGACAAGTATCAACATATATGAGCCTCCTCAACCACCCTCAGAAAACATAGGGGGTCAGGATACGTCTCCTGTACCCCCTTATACCCATTTCTCACATTGTTTTTCCTCCATCTTCTAATTTAATTAAATCGAAACACAAAATGGCGAATTCCCGTTTCGCTACCAGTTAGCAACCCGGTTCGCGAACAGGGAAGCGCTGCTACCGCGAAATATCATTTTTTTTTATTTGCCCCACTGGACCCTTTAATAACCCCAACATCATTCCTAGGGGGTCAAGAGGGGTCTACCTTGCCCCCTTTCATTAAATTCCCCCTTCGTTTTTCTCCTCTTGTCTCTCGATCCTACCGAGAGACAAGATGGCGGCCGCACCGGACTGTTTAGAATGTTGACAGACACCGGAGAGCCAATCAGCTTCGCTTCGCAAAGCTCCGTTACGCGAAAAGTACGTGATCTGGAGCACTATCCGGGACGCTGTCACAGATATATCTGTTTTTTTAAAGTTAATTTCTCAAAATCCACTGGAGCACATATATTGAGACCCAGCAAAGGCACATAGGGCTAACAGTCCCTACAATTTTGCCAAGTTTCGTGTAAATCCATTCAGCCGTTCGAGCTAAAAGTGAGGCCAAACGCCGTATGGAAAAATGAATGGGAAAAATGCGTTTTGGGACCCCCCTTTTTTCTCGGCCCCCCCTTGATGAAACCCCCCAAATTTTTTGGGGCTGCTCATAAACAAAATGTGCCATTTTCCTGAAAATTTCAGCCGATTCCGTCCACAAACGCCAAAGTTATTAGACATAGAATTTTCAAAAGTTCCATGGAGAAAAAATCCTAACTATATATACCTACTGGCGACCGCCAGTAGGTAATATATATATATATATATTACCTACTGGCCGTCGCCAGTAGGTAGTTATAGTTAGGATTTTTTTCAATGTTAAATCTCAAAATTCTATTTGGAATAACTTTGGCGCCGGTTGACGAATCTGCCTGAGATTTCCTGAAAATAGCCTCGTGGCGCCCTGGTCCTTCCCTGAAAGTTCGGGGGGATATGTCAAGCGGGGGCCGAGATAAAAGGGGGGTCCCAAAACACGTTTTCCCCATGTTAATTTCCATAAGGCGGTCGATTTCACTTTTAGCCCGAACGGCTGAATGGATTTACACCAAACTTGGCAAAATTGTAGGGACTGGTAGCCCGATGTGCCTTTGCTATGTCTCAAGATATGTGGTCCAGTGGATTTTGAGTAATTTAGGTTCAAAAAAATATATATATCTATAGCCGTGCCCCGTACGCGCACCGGTACGCGCTCCGGGCGCGCCACGCGACTTGCGCACGGAAAGCTGATTGGCTGTCGGTTGTCTGTAAATATTCTAAACAGTCCGGAGCGGCCGCCATCTTGTGTCTCGGTAGGATCGAGACATGAGAGGTGGCCAAAACAAAGGGGTAAAAGACCATAAGGGGGCAGAGTAGACACCCCCTGTCCCCCTAGGTTTGATGTGGGGGCCATTAAAGGGCCCGCGGGGTCTCAACATTTTTTTTTTTTCGATTTTCGCGGGGGGAGCGCCCGGTACGCGCACCGGGAAGCGCACCGGGGAGCGAAGCACGGGGAAAATTCAGGACCATATTTATGAAGGCCTTGTGCTGCCAGTTTTGCGCAGCCTGTGCGTCACTTTTTGGGGCGCACCAGCGGTGTAAAAAAATGCGCCTTGTTACGCTATATTTAAAAAGTGACGCATCTACCTAGATGCGTCACTTTTTAAATATAGCACAACAAGGCGCATTTTTTTACACCGCTGGTGCGATGCGTCACTTTTCTGTGCGCACTCCTTACGACATTCCAGATGTGACATATTTAATGTATGACGAATCATGTCGCAAGGAGTTACAGATACGTCAGTATTTCTGACATATCTGTAAACATAAAAGTGACGCATTGCTGGAGTGCGTCACAAAAGTGGCGCAACTCCAGTAATGCGTCCTTTCACAAGGGGAAAGCACCATCGCACCAGCAGTGTAAACGTATCTGTAACTCCTTGCGACATGATTCGTCATACATTAAATATGACACATCTGGAATGTCGTAAGGAGTGCGCACAGAAAAGTGACGCATCGCACAAGCGGTGTATGAGTCATATAGTCAAGACTGGGTTTGGGATTTAAAACAAAACAACACAGCCAGGCGAGCATTAATGAACTAGCAGTGTCTACTACTGCGAGTGGCTCCCAGCCTAGAGCCCTTTCGTCCCGCTGGAGCACTCACCTCTAGTCTCCTGCGCCCCGGCTGCTTGACCTACCCTTCTCCGCCGAGCTCGAGTAGATGTGAGAGCTCGGCGGGAAGGGTTATTTACATTACTTACAGCAAATCGCCTTTGGTCACGCCAACTAATCTTTCCCTCAGTCACGTTTAGGAACAGTCCAGTAACCCCCTTGTTGCAACATCTGGAATGTCGTAAGGAAGGCGCACAGAAAAGTGACGCATCGCACCGGCGGTGTAAAAAAATGCGCCTCGTTGCGTTATATTTAAAAAGTGACGCATCTAGGTAGATGGGTCACTTTTTAAAACCCTGCGCCACATTATATCTGCGTCAGGTATAATGTATGCAGAGGGGGCGTTCCCCCGCAAAAAGCTTGGTAATAGCGACGCAGTGAAATATATGAGATTTCACTGCGTCACTTTTAGGATGCTGTTGCGTCAAAATCTTGCGCCTGCCTCACAGCAGGTGAAAGACTGACGCAAGACCTTTCACATGGTGCTTTCCCCATGTGAAAGGACGCATTACTGGAGTTGCGTCACTTTTGTGACGCACTCCAGCAATGCGTCACTTTTGTGTTTACAGATACGTCAGAAATACTGACGTATCAGTAACTCCTTGCGACATGATTCGTCATACATTAAATATGACACATCTGGAATGTCGTAAGGAGTGCGCACAGAAAAGTGACGCATCGCACCAGCGGTGTAAAAAAATGCGCCTCGTTGCGCTATATTTGAAAAGTGACGCATCTAGGTAGATGGGTCACTCTTTAAAATCCTGCGCCACATTATATCTGCGTCAGGTATAATGTATGCAGAGGGGGCGTTCCCCCGCAAAAAGCTTGGTAATAGCGACGCAGTGAAATATATGAGATTTCACTGCGTCACTTTTAGGATGCTGTTGCGTCAAAATCTTGCGCCTGCCTCACAGCAGGTGTAAGACTGACGCAAGACCTTTCACATGGTGCTTTCCCCATGTGAAAGGATGCATTACTGGAGTTGCGTCACTTTTGTGACGCACTCCAGCAATGCGTCACTTTTGTGTTTACAGATACGTCAGAAATACTGACGTATCTGTAACTCCTTGCGACATGATTCGTCACACATTAAATATGACACATCTGGAATGTCGTAAGGAGTGCGCACAGAAAAGTGACGCATCGCACCAGCGGTGTAAAAAAATGCGCCTCGTTGCGCTATATTTAAAAAGTGACGCATCTAGGTAGATGGGTCACTTTTTAAAACCCTGCCCCACATTATATCTGCGTCAGGTATAACGCATGCAGAGGGGGCGTTCCCCCGCAAAAAGCTTGGTAATAGCGACGCAGTGAAATATATGAGATTTCACTGCGTCACTTGTAGGATGCTGTTGCGTCAAAATCTTGCGCCTGCCTCACAGCAGGTGAAAGACTGACGCAAGACCTTTCACATGGTGCTTTCCCCATGTGAAAGGACGCATTACTGGAGTTGCGTCACTTTTGTGACGCACTCCAGCAATGCGTCACTTTTGTGTTTACAGATACGTCAGACGTACTGACGTATCTGTAACTCCTTGCGACATGATTCGTCATACATTAAATATGACACATCTGGAATGTCGTAAGGAGTGCGCACAGAAAAGTGACGCATCGCACCAGCGGTGTAAAAAAATGCGCCTTGTTGCGCTATATTTAAAAAGTGACGCATCTAGGTAGATGGGTCACTTTTTAAAATCCTGCGCCACATTATATCTGCGTCAGGTATAATGTATGCAGAGGGGGCGTTCCCCCGCAAAAAGCTTGGTAATAGCGACGCAGTGAAATATATGAGATTTCACTGCGTCACTTTTAGGATGCTGTTGCATCAAAATCTTGCGCCTGCCTCACAGCAGGTGTAAGACTGACGCAAGACCTTTCACATGGTGCTTTCCCCATGTGAAAGGACGCATTACTGGAGTTGCGTCACTTTTGTGACGCACTCCAGCAATGCGTCACTTTTGTGTTTACAGATACGTCAGAAATACTGACGTATCTGTAACTCCTTGCGACATGATTCGTCATACATTAAATATGACACATCTGGAATGTCGTACGGAGTGCGCACAGAAAAGTGACGCATCGAACCAGCGGTGTAAAAAAATGCGCCTCGTTGCGCTATATTTAAAAAGTGACGCATCTAGGTAGATGGGTCACTTTTTAAAACCCTGCGCCACATTATATCTGCGTCAGGTATAATGTATGCAGAGGGGGCGTTCCCCCGCAAAAAGCTTGGTAATAGCGATGTAGTGAAATATATGAGATTTCACTGCGTCACTTTTAGGATGCTGTTGCGTCAAAATCTTGCGCCTGCCTCACAGCAGGTGAAAGACTGACGCAAGACCTTTCACATGGTGCTTTCCCCATGTGAAAGGATGCATTACTGGAGTTGCGTCACTTTTGTGACACACTCCAGCAATGCGTCACTTTTGTGTTTACAGATACGTCAGAAATACTGACGTATCTGTAACTCCTTGCGACATGATTCGTCATAGATTAAATATGACACATCTGGAATGTCGTAAGGAGTGCGCACAGAAAAGTGACTCATCGCACCAGCGGTGTAAAAAAATGTGCCTCGTTGCGCTATATTTAAAAAGTGACGCATCTAGGTAGATGGGTCACTTTTTAAAACCCTGCGCCACATTATATCTGCGTCAGGTATAATGTATGCAGAGGGGGCGTTCCCCCGCAAAAAGCTTGGTAATAGCGACGCAGTGAAATATATGAGATTTCACTGCGTCACTTTTAGGATGCTGCTGCATCAAAATCTTGCGCCTGCCTCACAGCAGGTGTAATACTGACGCAAGACCTTTCACATGGTGCTTTCCCCATGTGAAAGGACGCATTACTGGAGTTGCGTCACTTTTGTGACGCACTCCAGCAATGCGTCACTTTTGTGTTTACAGATACGTCAGAAATACTGACGTATCTGTAACTCCTTGCGACATGATTCGTCACACATTAAATATGACACATCTGGAATGTCGTAAGGAGTGCGCACAGAAAAGTGACGCATCGCACCAGCGGTGTAAAAAAATGCGCCTCGTTGCGCTATATTTAAAAAGTGACGCATCTAGGTAGATGGGTCACTTTTTAAAACCCTGCCCCGCATTATATCTGCGTCAGGTGTAATGTATGCAGAGGGGGCGTTCCCCCGCAAAAAGCTTGGTAATAGCGATGCAGTGAAATATATGAGATTTCACTGCGTCACTTGTAGGATGCTGTTGCGTCAAAATCTTGTGCCTGCCTCACAGCAGGTGAAAGACTGACGCAAGACCTTTCACATGGTGCTTTCCCCATGTGAAAGGACGCATTACTGGAGTTGCGTCACTTTTGTGACGCACTCCAGCAATGCGTCACTTTTGTGTTTACAGATACGTCAGAAATACTGACGTATCTGTAACTCCTTGCGAGATGATTCGTCATACATTAAATATGACACATCTGGAATGTCGTAAGGAGTGCGCACAGAAAAGTGACGCATCGCACCAGCGGTGTAAAAAAATTCGCCTCGTTGCGCTATATTTAAAAAGTGACGCATCTAGGTAGATGGGTCACTTTTTAAAATCCTGCGCCACATTATATCTGCGTCAGGTATAATGTATGCAGAGGGGGCGTTCCCCCGCAAAAAGCTTGGTAATAGCGATGCAGTGAAATATATGAGATTTCACTGCGTCACTTTTAGGATGCTGTTGCGTCAAAATCTTGTGCCTGCCTCACAGCAGGTGTAAGACTGACGCAAGACCTTTCACATGGTGCTTTCCCCATGTGAAAGGACGCATTACTGGAGTTGCGTCACTTTTGTGACGCACTCCATCAATGCGTCACTTTTGTGTTTACAGATACGTCAGAAATACTGACGTATCTGTAACTCCTTGCGACATGATTCGTCATACATTAAATATGACACATCTGGAATGTCGTAAGGAGTGCGCACAGAAAAGTGACGCATCGCACCAGCGGTGTAAAAAAATGCGCCTCGTTGCGCTATATTTAAAAAGTGGCGCATCTAGGTAGATGGGTAACTTTTTAAAATCCTGCGCCACATTATATCTGCGTCAGGTATAATGTATGCAGAGTGGGCGTTCCCCCGCAAAAAGCTTGGTAATAGCGACGCAGTGAAATATATGAGATTTCACTGCGTCACTTTTAGGATGCTGTTGCGTCAAAATCTTGTGCCTGCCTCACAGCAGGTGTAAGACTGACGCAAGACCTTTCACATGGTGCTTTCCCCATGTGAAAGGACGCATTACTGGAGTTGCATCACTTTTGTGACGCACTCCAGCAATGCGTCACTTTTGTGTTTACAGATACGTCAGAAATACTGACGTATCTGTAACTCCTTGCGACATGATTCGTCATACATTAAATATGACACATTTGGAATGTAGTAAGGAGTGCGCCCTGAAAAGTGACGCATCGCACCAGTGGTGTAAAAAATGCACCTCGTTGCGCTATATTTAAAAAGTGACGCATCTAGGTAGATGGGTCACTTTTTAAAACCCTGCGCCACATTATATCTGCGTCAGGTATAATGTATGCAGAGGGGGCGTTCCCCCGCAAAAAGCTTGGTAATAGCGACGCAGTGAAATATATGAGATTTCACTGCGTCACTTTTAAGATGCTGTTGCGTCAAAATCTTGCGCCTGCCTCACAGCAGGTGTAAGACTGACGCAAGACCTTTTACATGGTGCTTTCCCCATGTGAAAGGACGCATTACTGGAGTTGCGTCACTTTTGTGACGCACTCCAGCAATGCGTCACTTTTGTGTTTACAGATACGTCAGAAATACTGACGTATCTGTAACTCCTTGCGAATTGATTAGTCATAAATTAAATATGACATATCTGGAATGTCGTAAGGAGTGCGCCCAGAAAAGTGATGCATTACTGTTTTCACGTAGCGATGCGTCACTTTTCAGAAATGAGGCCTCCAGTTTATTCACTGTGTCACCTCTATGACCCTTTCTTGCGTCAATACGTCCCTTTTGCATACATTACACCTGACGTAGGAATAATGTGGCACAGGGGTTTACAAAGTGATGTATTTACCAAGAAACGCCACTTTGTAAATATGAATAAATAAGGTGCATTTTTTATTGGAATGTTGTGTCACAAAAAGTGATGCTTTGGTGGCGTTAAAATGACGCATGGCTTCATAAATGAGGCCTTCTACCTTCAACTCCAGCAATGCATCTTTTCTTATCCTTCAACACTCCTGTTCTTTTTCAACATTTTCATTGAATTACAATATTCCCCATATTCACTCTTCTTCTTATAACTTTCTTTCCTAACACTCACCTTCTTTCAGTCCTCCTACTTCACTTCTTTTTTCCTCTCATACCTTTCTGTTCTTTCTTACTCATTCTCCTTTCAATTATCAATGCACTCTATTTCACTTACTCTTTTTCATTTTTTTAAGAATATAGCTCTTTAATGAGAATTGGAGGTAGTTCTGAAAAGAACTTTTGGTTTTCTTCTTTTTTCAAAACAGGAACAAAAACAGGGAATGGAAACTGCTCAACAGGAGCAAAATAAAACAAAAAAAATTAGGGGTGGGAAGGGCAGCGATGGTTCTCCAATGCTCGAACCATGAGCTGGACAATTTGCTCCACATAGGTGAGGAGTTGATTGCAGTATCTGCATCTGAGGACACCATGGTTAAATGCAGGTTGAATGTTTGGCACCTGCTCCTGTGATTGCCCCCTCCCAGAAGAAGTTGCTCCTCCGGTGGATGTAGAGGCCCCATCACTGGGAACCTCTTGTGCCAGAGCCCTGACACTTTCTCGGGCAAAATTCTGGGGGTGCTTCCTCTCCACATGCCGGATCATTGTGAAGTTCCCAAAAGAGTACTTTTTCAAAGGGTTTCCTCGTGACAGCTTTTCTTTGCAGATCTTGCACTGCACTTTTGGAGCATTTACCTCTTTGAGTCCAGGTGGGATTATAAAAAATTTCCAAATGAAATGTTCCTTAACTTTTCGTTGAGGAGGCTCTTCATTGATGAATTCTGGTTCATCCTCACTGCTGGATTGTCTGGCAGCCATTGAAAAACCAAGAAATATCCTGGAGCAAAAAGGCAGGTCTTTCAGTCACAAAAGTGAAACAAGAAGTGAAGGAAATGGGTGGGGATTTCATTCTTTGTAAAAAAAACTGTTAGCAACCAATGAAAAGTGTTATTTTAAGGTCACATGACCCGATGCGCTTACGCTGCGCGCTCCGGAGCGCTTCCGGGTGCGTTTACGCGGCGCGAAGGTAGGCGCTTCCGGTGCGCAAACGTGGCGCGAACGTAGGCGCTTCCGGGTGCGTTTACGCGGCGCGAACGTAGGCACTTCCGAGGGCACTTACGTTGCGCGCCGAAGTGACATCATTAAACTTTTACGGAAAAGCATAATCATTTTCCTTTTTAAAAAAAACTGATTTTATTTGTATGGTACGTAATGTTTTGCATTATTATTAACTTTTCATTCATGTTTTTTTTTCACGAACGAAAGTAGCGCTCTGGGTGCGCTTTCAGGTGAGCTCACCGGTTAGCTTACCGGAAAGCTTACCGGAGAGCTTACCGGAGCGCGCACCAAGAGCGCAAAAGAAAAAAATTATATATAAAAAAAAAAATGAATACTCACACAAAACAGCAAATTGTAAAAAAAAAAAAAAGGATAGAAACTTGATATAGAAAGGAATTAGTATTTAAAAAACCTATAAAATTCACTAAAAAAAACAGAGGTTTCACACCAGTTATAGTTAGGAATTAGCATTTAAAAAAACCTAAGAAATTCACTGAAAAAACCATAGGTTTCACACCAGTTATAGTTAGCAGGAAATTTTACTGACATAAAACCATTGAAATTCCCACGTTATAGTTAGTTGGACTCACTATAACTTGCGCGTGTAATGCACTGCTGATGACATCACATATTACATCACTCATGACATGGTCAGTGACATCACTCATGACATCACTGATGACACCATCCTTGTGACACAGTGACTGATCTCCTTTCACTGTAAAGTAACCCTTGAAACACATATTCAAAAATAGAAACTAACATTTTTAAAAAAGTGGATATACCCATACCAGTTACAACAACCAATTCAGTAATTTCACCATCTATGTACACATTCACATTCACCAACAGTTTTATATAGTCATTCATACATATACTCACTCATCATATGTAGTGATACACCTATTCATCCTGTTACACACCGACAGTCATCAAAAAGTTACTCACACATATACTCACATATGCAAATAAACTAATAAACATCCATTTATTTGCATATACAGATATACACACACTACCACCTTACTTCTAAGGAAACTTACACATATGTACTCTTTTAAACAATCACTTATAAAAACACATACTTATTTAAACAGGAACTCTTACAATCTCTCACTTTCACATATACTGACTTATATACATCAATACTCACATATACTAGATTAAAATATATCGTGTTACTGATAAACACACTAGTGAGATAGGCATTCAATCACTAACACACACATATACACACTCATCCACTCATACAGTCCTGCACATATGCTGTTTTCAAAAAACATACAAACAGTGAGTCAGTCATTGATACATCTATGTGCTAAGTAACACCCCCACCAAACCATACAGACACTCATACTGATACAAAAAAAACATCTAATAACCCATATACACACACGTAGCTACTCAGCAACCCATGCAGCCACTTATACACTAAACGAAACACTGATACATATATTTAAATTTTTAAACATTATTCGCTAATATATGTATTCACTGAGATACACCTAATAAGCCAGTTAACCAATCAATTTAAAAAAAAAATCCATTTAGACACTTATTTAAACATTTATTCTTCAATCAACTTTTACATATACATATATAAAACATATTTATTTTTCAGAAAGACACACATTCACAAGGATGGTGTCATCAGTGATGTCATGAGTGATGTCACTGACCATGTCATGAGTGATGTAATATGTGATGTCATCAGCAGTGCATTACACGCGCAAGTTATAGTGAGTCCAACTAACTATAACGTGGGAATTTCAATGGTTTTATGTCAGTAAAATTTCCAGCTAACTATAACTGGTGTGAAACCTATGGTTTTTTCAGTGAATTTCTTAGGTTTTTTAAATGCTAATTCCTAACTATAACTGGTGTGAAACCTCTGTTTTTTTAGTGAATATATATATATATTAATTATTAATATTTCTTTTTTAAGCTACATTAATTATTTATTAGTTGTAAGGTTATTTAAGTATATTAAGTATGTTTAAGTTAATTATATGTATTATTATATTAATTTAAAATGACTTTTAAGACATTTAAAAAATTTGATATTTTGACTAGCTATATTTTTTACAACGATATTTTTGATTCAATATTTTTGTAGTTCTATATTTTTGACATCGATATTATGTCAGTGATCCAACAAAAATGCCATGGTCACCAGTCCACAGATCCTTTTAGCACTGTTGCCAAAGAGCCACTGCCACCTTAATTTCTCCTATTCTTGTGGTGAATAAGGGAGAAATTAGGCAATTGATTAGGCCGAAGTCTAACGGATGCAGTGGATTCTGGTTTTTTTTCACTGGGAGAGTAGACATTCAGATGAAGTTGGCTATGACAATTTGGTAGATTTCCCAATTTATTTTTACATTATTTTGAATGCAACATTATCCGCCAAAATGTGTTTTACCCCTTTGGCTTATTGGCATTAGCTCTTTCAATGCAGATAGGCTGTAAAGAATGGACGTAGGTCCTTCTGTATTCTAAAATGGCCCACATAAAATAAAACCATAAGTGGATCCGTTACCTTGGATGCAATGATGCATTCTGCATACATCAGGCAGACATGAGCACAGCACTAATTAGCAAAAGAGATGTACAGAAAAAAACGAAAATGAGGGGCTTGTGGCATATGTGAGTTCTACATAAAAGTGTTACTGAGTCCAACAGATTTGGTCAAAATCGCGGTACGTGCAGTAACTATTTTGTGCTGTATTCTTGTACTTATGCATGTTACTACTAAATACCATACTATGCTACGAAAAGTTATCTGTAAGACCTTTTTAACAGTTTATTCGCATGCCAGGAAAAGAAGGAGCACAGTCAAGGCAGAAGGACCAGTATTTGGAGAGGTCTGCAATATTAAGCTAAAGCAGTTACTCCATTAATGTATCTAAAAAGTCAATTGGGCACTTGAGAGCTTCAATTGACACTTGGCCCAGCAAATGTTGGTATTCATTTCTCAAACAGGTATCTCACATGTTGATGAGGCATTTCTTGAAGAGTAGATTGTTTTGGGATTTCCTGAAATCCACAGGGTTGGGAGCCCCAGGTATTTCTATAGGAATGGTATTTCTGATCCTAAGGCTTGGAATGAAGAGGCTATGGGCCTTATTACGATTTCGGTTTGAGTCTTCTTCAATTAACACCATTGCGGAAACGGGACGGACTGACCTCTGATCTGTGGTCCTGACCTCCTAAATATGATGAGACGGCACATGGTGCAGTTGCATTCCCACATTTCCCTATGCAAGCATGTGTTACAGCCTTAAACCAGCCATAACACTAGCTCCCATGGGGAAATGGGAGATTGTGTTAATCTCTGCACCCCGTGGCAAGCACCTCAAGGTGCCTGCCCCAAGGTGTTTGTAATAACAGGGGGGTGCGCCAGGATGCTCCTTCGCTGGAGCAGCTGCGCGCAAAATAAATGTAGCTAACATAACATAACATAACATACCATTGGGGCCTACTCGGCCCCCAACCGGAGGCCGCAAGGGAAAGGGGGCCCTACTAGGGGCCTCAAAACATGCTTTCAAACAGGGTTTCTGTTGGAAATGGGCCTTTTGGCAGGGTTATCCCCAAACATTTTACTTCTTACTCCTATTTTTTTCTGACCTGTTTTTTTTTGTTCTCATTAGCCTCAGATTGGCATTCACGCACGTCCGTCCGTTGCCACTGCACATCAAGGTGTCATGGGCAACTCACACCAGGACTAATGTAGAATATGTTTTTCGGTATGGCGGGTGAGAGCTGCTTAGCTCAGAGAACAGCAGGACCGCAGGGGACAGCGGGAGAGAGCTGCTTAGCTCAGTGAACAGGGAGTGAAACGCTTTCAGCTTCTTAGAGTGTTTTAGTGGTCCAGGAGCAGAGAGCAGCGGAGTGCAGCAGTGAAAGTGAGCAGAGAGCAGTGGCAGAGGCAGAACAAGCAAGAAGGACGCTAAGGACGCTAAGCAGGACGTCGTTGCAACTGTGGGAGGGCGATCATCTCGGCGGTCTTGGAGGATGGTCGCTGCAGATTACAGAGCACGGACTGCAACATCTTACGGCGAGCACCGGTGAGTGGGGTACGAGACTATTTTCACTATTTTCACCCCATATCCACCCCACATTGTTCGGAACAGTCCCTCGCTGGCGCCTGAATGCTGTTGGCTGATTTAGGGAAAAAACAATTGTTTGATGCTAGTGCTAGTGCCAATGCCATGCCTGTGCTAGTGGCCAGTAGAGCAGCTAGTAGAGTAGAGTGCAGCAGAGGGCAGCAGCAACAGTGAAAGAGTGACACAGCAGTAGCGTGTAGCCGTGCAGCCACAATCCAACAGACTCTGCAGATTAGGCTACGGCCTACAGTTTCAGCTAAAGTTCAGCAACAGCTGTCGGGGTCTATAACAGGCCATACGGTAACTAAGGAACTGCCCACCTGACAAGCTATTTAACAGCAGTGACAGGTATCAGCAGACCAACAGCTTATTAAAACATCTCACGCAAGACAGAGCTCCATCGGGCTCCATTTGGGCTCCACCATATCCTGACTTCCCAAGTGCTTTTTCAACGCCAGCAATCACCCCAACCCATATGTTACACACCGTAATCACACCTCACTATCCTCCCTGACGGCAGCTGTTCCTACTCATAGGGGCAGACAGGCTTGGGAGGGGGAGTGGAGGTGGAGTAGGAAGTGGATCAGAGGTGGCATAGGTAGCCGGACGGACCTTATTAAAAATGGAAAGAATTAGATCTGGGAAAGTGCGGCTGAATATAAGTGTAAGGTAAAAAAAAACGAGGCAGATACGTACCAGGGCATACAAAAGGCAAGTAGAGAAAGGAAGAGGATAGCACAACAAAGAGAGAGACTAGTGTCTGCACCTGAGCTAGCAGTTCCAAGCCCAAAACAAAGTAACATTGGGATCAAAAAATTATTTTCCAATCCAATCCAAAAATTCTTTATTTCAGCCTTTCAGACCATAAAAGATACAATAAAAACATTCAATATTTAAAAAACATCCACATACAATAAAAACATGCCAATGTACATTTCATAAGAATTCATTTCCTTGGAGAATCTGGACATGAGTAGGAGTTAACATTACAATTCATATCAGTGTTCAGTCTTTTGCTAATTTTCTCCTTATCTGCCACATAGCCATTATAAACTTGGCAACTGCAAAGACTATGCGGGGCAGGGTACTTGTTTTCAGTATTCTGTATGAGTGTAAATGGTTCCTTATGCCCAAGTTCCTGCATAATGGAGCTAGCCAGTATTTCCTTGGTCTATTGTAAGCTGGGCAAAAAACAGAACGTGAATTTCCTCCTCATCATGATTAACCCTGGGCGAAGAACTATGCTCCGTTTGCGGAGTTTGCGGAGTTTTGGCAACTCCGCGTTCCGCGGAGTTCGCGTAGCTGCCGATAACTCCGCTATCCGGTGCGGAGCGTAGTTGTCGCGCGCTAAATAACATTGTCGCGCGCTAAATAACATTATCGCGTGCGCGGCAATGGCTTACCTTGGTTCTGCGTTCGCTTTTTCCCGGTCGCGTCGGCCACCATGTTTGTAAACCCTTCCGTGCAGCTGTGCGAACGCGACCACGTTAATTGTGACCCGGAACAGGAAATAAGGGAACGCAAGCAGGCGGGACAAACCTCTGTGGTAATTTAGCGCGCTAGCCATCCCGAGCATGCAGGCAACGCCCCGAACACGCGCACCGCACTCCCGAAGACGAAAAACGGCGCGCGAACGGGCCCAGCAAGCAACTCCGCATGCTTGCGGAGCTACGCGTAGTTCGTGGAGTGCAACTACGTCTTCGCGTAGCTCCGCGGAGTCCGACTCCGCGAACTACGCCCAGGGTTAATCATGATTACTGCACCCTGGACAGATTTTATCATCCCTCATTGTCCATTTACAAGTAAAGGTTTTAAAGGGCAGGGTGCTTAACCTCCATTGAATAAACAATTTTCTTGCTAAAATGGGGAAAATGATGTCCATAAAACCTTCAAATAGATAAGAATTTTTGGAATCCAAGAATTGTTCAGTTAAAGTGCCATTCTTTTACCTAAAGGACCCCATGGCGGCCATCTATGGACAAACGCAGGAACAACCTAGCCAATTATACCGGCACCAAGCGTGAAAGAGAACGCGCAGGAGCAATCTACCACCAAGAAGGTGGAAAAAAAAGAATCACAAGGTACTCATAGTGAGAATAGTCCAACAAACAATCCAATAGACCAGCTACAAATCTCTCGGTCCCCTGCCAAGCAAAACATCAACATTGGCCCTTGTAAGCCCCTTGTAGTAACAGCCCAAATAAACAGGAATGACTCCCAAATTCACGAAAGAGTCGAGGAAATAAAGATCGAGGATAAGGGAAAGGTGAAAGAAACAATAACGGGGAATAAATTGGGGGCTGAGCATAATGCCTCACAGGACAACTCATGACTAACCTCCCTCTCCCTACCTGATGACATAAGCTTGGACAGACACACAGGAAGAGAAAATAACAACCAATCTCAGTTAGAAGCATACTCAAAGATCAGCCAAGGTCTACAAACCAGTCATAGACGACAAGGAGACCAGGAAAACGGTCCTAGTAGTAACTGAAGGCTGGAATCCACCCCATTGCAGGAGCGCAGGATAAAGACAATTCTCAAGATGAGGTTGACGAAAGGGTTTTAGTTCAAGAGCCCTGTGTAAATCGGATAGTAACGATTCACCAGACAGATGAAATGCAAATACCTGAGGTAAAATCATTAAATCAAGAAATGAGACATCAAAATGCCGCAATCAATGCGGACAACATACAAAATGTAATAGACAAACACAACCAAAGGCAATCCATAAAAAGTGTAGAGGAAAAAGAAAACTTAACACCAATAAAAATTAATTCAAATGAAGATGGACGAACCTGCAGTATTCATCAAACAAACAAACAAACCATGTGCACTCAGATACTCCAAAATAGAAATATCGACAAAATCATGGATAAAATAAATAACAAGGATTATAAACTGAACACGGACAGGATTAACGAACCCATAACCCACCCTAGAAGAACAGCCGATTTCAATGAAAAAATAACAATAAATACTCTGAGCCAAGGGAGAAGAATAATCGTAAACGGTGAAATAACACAAGATTCAAATTTGGAAGAAGCAAAATGGAATTCACAAATACTAACAGATACAAACGACAAACTGGTATTTACACCAGATTACCAGACAACAGGGGGTCAAGACTTTTTGAACAGAGGTAATATAATGCGGCTGCTGAGAGAAATACCAGAACTGGACGACATTACATCCCAAAACCTTCTGTCTGTAGAATTTAAACACACAAAAAACAAAACAAAAGTAGAAGAGTCTTTAACCACCTGGTCGTCTAAGGACATAGTTGATAGAATACTTGCTACAAGCACGTCTTTGGAAGCGTGGGGGAATAGGACTAAGGCGCGAAGAACGGAAAAAATACACATTCCCACTTTTAAAAAGCATAACCACAAGCAAAAAGAAAATGGAAGAGGGGAATACCCAAAAATCATGTCTAAAGGGAGCATGCTCAGTAACCCCGCAAAAAAGTATCACAAAACACAAGAAGTCAAGAAATGGCAGTGGTGAAAGGAGGAGCTTAGGGACAGATTACTGACTGGTCCTGGGTGGCATCGGTTTTGAGCAATAAGTGTACCTAGCAAGCCTAAACATTTAAAAGAAAATAGAAAATTAGATCTACAGATAACAGTTTGTAACCGAAAGGATTTAATTGATACAAACCCACATACAATTAGCCTCTGCTCCTGGAATGTTCATGGTTTTAATAGTATGGGGCACGACCATGAAACCGCAAACTTCTTGGAACAGCACAACCTAATATTGTCACAAGAAACTTGGAACCTGCATCAAACTTCCATCCCGGGTTATATTGAGTTTCACGTCCTCGCTGAGAAATTATCAAAATTTGGTCACCCGAAAGGAGGCTTATGAACATACATCGCCCAACAATACAGATGGCAAGCAGAAGAAGTTGACACTGGGGTGAACTGGATACGAGCAATAAAACTTACGGAGAAGCTGGACCAGGGTCCATGTATTCGTAACCTATTAGTGATTAATGTTTATGTACACCCGGAAAAGAAAGAGAAAAATGAAAAATTGATAACATTACTAACTTTGATCAGGGCATTGCAAAACACCCATGAGTCATATTCCATGATTATCTCAGGGGATTTTAAAAGCAATCTAACAAAAGATGACAAAATAATCCAAGCTCTCTGTAAACTGGGCCTTTTTATCCTGAACAAGAATGACAATGGGGACAATGGCATACCTATAACCGTTGTAAGCGGCAACCGGAAGTCAACAATAGACTTCACAATAATGAGCAAAAATTTGATATCGAAGGTGAGCTCATTTTCGGTGGGGCAACGCGTGGAAAGTGACCACCTTCCATTAATTACCAAAATAAAAAAGCTGGTAAGTAAGACGGAAAAACAAAACACCAGCAGTCAGTATACTGAAAAATTCAATCTGCGTAAACTGAAATGGGGAGGAAAGGACATAAAACCAACAATGGATAAACTCAAAAACGAACTGCTCAGACTAACACTGGAAGAAAAAGAAAACCCAATAAAAACATGGGAATACCTATGTGAAGTAGTAACAAGATGCCCCCCAATCACAAATCATAATGCGAGAAGAATCAGTACTGGGAAAAAGCCTTGGTATAATATTACCTTGAGAGAGGAAAAAAGGAAAATCGCACGAGAAGTCCAGAAGCAGGTATTAATGATAAAAAGTGGAATAACACCAGACAAGTTGAAATTGAAAGCCATGCGGAAAAGATACAAGACCATGCTGAGTAGCACAAAAACATCACACCAAGATGAAATCTGGACTAAATTACTAATTGCCGGGAAACACAAAAACGCCCGAAAATTTTGGGGTATCATCAACAAATTGGTAAAGGGTTACACCCTAAGACAGGAGGCAGGCATTGGAGAATGTAAGTGGATCCAACATGTCAAAAACATGTTTATCGATAGGGCAGATGGTCAAAACCGGCAATGTATATCAGATTGTAAAACTTGCACTAGAAATTCCGAACATGCGGGTACTATCTTAAGAACAGGAAACAGACCACCAGAAGAAACTCCGAAGATAACTGCGGGTTGTGAAAATTGGAACATAAGGAAATCTGAAAACACTCTCACTAGTAAATCAGAAAAATTAGTAGACACAGTGCCCGACACCCTAGTAACAACAGACCAGCTAAAAACAATAATAAATCGCCTGAAAAAAGAGGGGGCAGCGGGTCCCAACGGGCTTCCATACTCCATCTTTAAACACTCGCCTGAATTCTGGGCAGAATATTTATCACCACTTTTTAACGCAATTTACAACCAGAAAAAACTTCCCAGATCCTGGAACAGGAGCATAATTCACCCCATTTTCAAACAAGGTGTTCACAATGAGCCTGAGAACTACAGGCTGATTTAACTGACGGATGTGGAGGCAAAACTATATGGGTCATGCTTATTATCACACCTTCATGACTTGATGGAAAACACGAATATAATACCAATGTTCCAAACGGGTTTCCGGCCAAGAACCGGTACACTAACAAACCTGATAACCCTGTCTCTGTTGAAAGAAAAAGCAGAAAAAAGGAAGACAAGACGGTACGCTTGTTTTATAGACCTGCGAGCAGCCTTCGACAGGGTGAACAGAACCCGACTATGAGGAAAACTAAGATCATGGGGCTTCCCGAAGAAATTACTGGAGGCAATTATAAGCTTGTATAGTAACACCTGGGCTCGAGTTAAATTGGAGACGGTTGCAGCGTCACGGCCGAAATTACAATACAACAGGGCCTGAAACAAGGCTGTGTACTGGCACCAAGATTATTCAACCTATATATGGCAGACATTGTCAGTCACATGGAGGTCGGGGAAGGTCATCCACCCTACCTGTCAAAAATCCTAATCCCCTTCCTGTAGTATGCAGATGACAATGTCGCTCTGAGTCAAACGCCAATATGCCTGCAAAGGATGATTAACAACTTGGTAACTTATTTGGAACACGAATGCTTGGAACTAAATAAAGACGAAACCAAAGTGGTCCGCATCGTGGGTCCAAAACAGACAACATTCAAATGGTACGCAAATAGTACCCCAATAAAGGAGGAAACATCATATAAGTACCTAGGTCTGAAACTGGGGCGAGGCCAAACGAACAAAGAACACAAAACAGATCTAAAAGCAAAAACACAGTCTTTGATCTACGCATACCGACAATTGCAAAAAAAACTAAGCTGCCCAAACTACAGACATCTGCTGGAAGTGATGAAAGCTCAATCCCTACCCACCTTGTCATATGCATTGGTCACCTGGTGTGGCAAAGAAGCGGGGCTGTTAAACAGCTTACAAACAAAGATATACAAAGCAGCCCTAAACCTCCCAAAATCGGCAGCACCGGCGTAGGTTCATCTAGAATTTGGCCTGCTGAACCAGAAGTTTTGCAGCATGGAAACTCTGCCATAAAATACGAACATCAGAAAAAGGTTCACTGGACAACCTGTGTTGGAAAGAAATCGCTACCCAGCAGAAACAACACATGCCAAACAGTTGGGGAGATTTTTTTGTCCCAATCCTTGATCTGTATAGGAATTGAAGAAACTTGGGACTCAATGCCAGATAGAAATGCCTTTGACAAAATTGCAAACAACACGGTCAAATGGGAATCCTATCTGGAACATAAAACAAGAACCTCAAAACGACGACACGGGTGGACCGTGATAAATTCATAATCCGGGATAAAGCCACAGACGTATCTGGAAAGTCACTTCAATAGGTTCCTAAAACAAAGATATATAAAACATCGATTAGGCCTACAGTTTTCAAAGGACTTATTACCATCCTGGCAAAATTGTTACATTGACTCTCATTGTCATCTATG
This sequence comes from Lissotriton vulgaris, assembly GCF_964263255.1. Taxonomy (NCBI): domain Eukaryota; kingdom Metazoa; phylum Chordata; class Amphibia; order Caudata; family Salamandridae; genus Lissotriton; species Lissotriton vulgaris. The sequence goes on along the minus strand of NC_141691.1, from coordinate 944,775,833 downwards.
TGGATATCAAAATGAATCATTAACTCACTTATTATGTGCTTGCCCAGCGCTTAAGGATTTGAGGAGACGGCTTTTAAAGGACATTTTTAACAAATTGAACATTCGGACATGTAGGCAAGCAGTAATTCGATGGCTAGATGTGTGGTATCGGGTTCTCCAGGCCTACATACTCTGCAGAATACCCTCTACACCATAAGAACTGTTGGCACGGAAACTAGAAAATGTAAAATACAAGTTTATTAAGACCCCATGGGGTGGTGGTACATTCCTACAGCACCCTTCGGTAATGCAAGAAGTATCACCCCGAACATCGGTGTAAGTCCTTCTTTTATACAATTTTACAGATATTAAAAGGTAGGCGGTACATGGTTACAGAGTTTTAGGTACATATATGGTCATTTCTGGAACACAGCCAACTCATAGGAGGGGTTACAACACCACTGGTCAGTTTGGCGAAAAATTCCTAAGTTCTGACTGGTCAGTCAGAACTGCGCATGTGCGAGCTTGACCGTTACTAAAAATAGCTTGTTGCTGGGCAAACTCAAATGGTCAGTGGTACGGACAAAGGACTAAAGGGCACGATGAGCACGAGGCGACTCGTTCTCCAAAATGGCTGCCGTAACATACAAAATGGCGTTTACAAGTAAGGCCAAGATAAGGGAAATAACGTGTAGTAAAGCTTAACGCTAACCCAGTCATTGTCAAATTACGACAGACGACCATTTTAGCGTTTAGCTGAAGCTACCTCATAGTGGACATAATCGGGATACTCATCTTCTATATCGATAGACATAATTTGGGCCACTTCTTTACGAATTATTTGTTCATTTTGGGCAAAAGCTCGTCTGGATGGAATGCAAGCAGATAGACACATAGAACATAATGCAGGGCCACATTGGATACATAGGCATAAGAAGAATAATATCCCAATTATTATACATAAGATTGTCAGTAACTTCCAGCCCCATGTACTAAGCATTGACCAGAACCACCCCGAAAAGGTCCATGTACCATTGTCCGTATGTATCTCAGCAGCAATTTTATGTAATTTAGATATGGCATCATATACAGATGGTGAATTATCGGGGACGTACACACAGCAACTACTTCCGATAATGCGGCATGCCCCCCCACGATCAGCTAGAACTACATCTAGAACCATCCAGTTCTGAAGCGTTACAATTCTAGATATTTGAAGTTCCTCAGTTATATTCCCCAATGCAAAAGCAGTATCATTGGCAACAGCTTCAACAACACGAGTTAGTCGTCGTATTTTCCGACTGTTCAGAGCAGCTCCCACAAAAGAGAACAAACCCAAATTGAAGTCTACATATTGTTGCAGTGCGGTATCTGTCTGCTCTATGTCTTCAAGGACTACTGCTCTTTTGACTCTGTTCAGTACAAAGTCGTGGTACAAAACATAATCATTATGATACATTGGCGGGGCAATGAATACAGGGGGCAATACAAAAGAGATGTAACATGTTCCTAACCCTCCTAACGGGAGACGATGATAACCTTTATTGCCACATATGAAGTACGTATTTCGGGAGGCTACAAATGAAATGCCATTCCGGCTATTAAAGGTAAGTGTGGTGTTACATTCACTTCTACCAACTGGAATTGTACCTTTATTACGTATACAGAGATCAGCCTTTGTATCAATGGCATTAATAACATGAGAATTGGACATGTTAATATTTCGTTGATTGCTGTAAATTCGTGGTGCAGATACATTGTCGGGCGGTACTCTTCCCATTCGACCCTAGTACCCTCAGCTTGTGGATAGCCGTCCCGATCATTGAAACATATTTTATTTAAACGGAAGAGTCGCCCCCCTTTTGTTGGCCAGCGCAAAGTGAACAGGAGAGTGTACCAGGCATTGCAAGATCCATTTTGGGAAAACAGGAGTCGGATAAGCGGTGTGCCTCCTTTCTTTTGATGCCCAGGCAACATCCCACATACCCAACAGTTAGAAGTATTCGTCATATTGTGGGTGTGATGCAAAATTTGAATGAAGCTATTGTTCAAGTAAGTCTGTTGGTGCCGTTCTTCATGGTATGGTAAGGTGAAATGAAAATGTTCAGATGGAGCCGAAGTAGTCGGCAGCAAATGTTCTCGTACGGGTACCACAAGTTCCACTACCCAGGCTATCACAGCTATTACTACAATTGTCAACACAAATAGTACAGCACCAAGGATTCTTTTGTCTCGTGCTGTAGAAGACGCCATAGTTCAAAAGTTCACAATATCTCAAATGTACAACTAAAAAAATAAAAATGTGAGTGCTGAGCTCCGAGGTAGCCGTTGTTTTCTTCTCCAGGGTCAAGACGGGTGTCGCTACTCTTGGCAGAACTGATCCCCCCCCTTGAGATTCCCGGCTTCCGTTTCACAAACCCCAGAGCGGTAACTCAACCAGTCTCGCACCAAAAAAATTCTTCTTATCGTGGTCGCAGATCGTATCTTTGTCGTCCAGAAACAGTGTGGTCCGGGAAGGCTCCCTCCGATTCGGCAGACGTTACAGCTGGGCTCTTCTCCTCGTCCAAAATGTCTCGGTAGTCAGTCAACGCTGTCGGGCTCACCAGATCCGGAGAGACACGACGGCAGTGAGTAGCGTGCACCCACCGCTTCCTGTTTGTAACTCGCACAGCTGTTCGAGTTGCGAGCAATACCTGCTCAGGGCCACGCCACCTCGGTTCCAAGCTGTTCGTCCTCTCAAACGAGCGGACCATAACGTAGTCACCAGGACGAAGATTGTGAGACTCTCCAATGGAGTTGTCAGGGAGCGCTTCTCGAACCTGTTGATGAATAGAAAGTAAATCATTTGTTAATCGTGCCAAATAATCGTTCATCATTATACAAGGCACATCATGTAACAATCGAGGCTTAGGAACTCCCCATACATTCATCGGCCTTCCAAACACCACTTCATAAGGTGTGAGGCCAGTTCGAGAATGGGGCACTGATCTGATAGAGAGTAATGCTAAAGGCAAGACATCCGGCCACTTCAAAGACGTGGATGCCACAATCTTAGCCAACTTGAGTTTCAAAGTAGCATTGTACCGTTCAACAAGACCTGCTGACTGAGGATGGAACACAGCATGAAACTTTTGCTGTATTCCTAGTCCTTTCAACACGTACTCCACAATTTTCCCAACAAAATGGGGACCATTGTCGCTCCACAAAAATTTGCAAACGCCATAGCGAGGAAAGTACTCCTTGAGCAAAACCTTAGCCGTTGTCAAAGCTGTATTATCCTTCGTGGGGAAGGCCTCAACCCATTTACTGAAAGCACACACCACCACTAAGACATACTTAAGGTTATTGCAACGCTCGAGCTGGATGTAATCCATTTGAAGTACCTCGAATGGTGCAGAAGGTGGAACGAACCCTCCTTTTGGAGAATGCGTCCCTTTTGCAGGATTGTGCTGTAAACATATCAAACAGGTCTGCACTACTCTCTTGGTCGTGTTAGCAATCTCAGGATGCTCCCAAACTCGTGTTAGCAATCGAGTAATTGCAAGAGCTCCAACATGTGCCAACCCATGTGTCATCTGAACCATCGCTTGCAAGTAAGCTGCAGGCAATTTCCATCGTTCCATATCTTTACTTCTCCAACAACCCTCATCATCCAGTACTCCCTCTGTTGCCCAAGTTGCAAGTTCTGCCTCAGTCGCTGATTTCTGAATGTCTAATATCTCTGCTCTAGCATCATGCCATCGCTCGGCCTGCGACTTCACTACATACATTGGGGAGTCATTTCGTGACATAGCCGTTTGTCTTGCTATACTGTCTGCAAAGGCATTACCTTGTCCCACTTTGTCAGTGACCTTTTTATGTGCACTGCATTTAATTATCGCCACTTTCTTTGGACAAAGTAACGCGTTTAGGAGATCGCGCACTAGCTCTCCGTGCATAATGTGTACTCCATGCGAGGTCAAAAACCCACGTTCTCTCCAGAGTCATGCGCTACTCCAAAGGCGTACCGGCTGTCTGTGTAGATATTCACATATAAGCCAGCACTCAGTTCGCAGGCTCTTGTCAAAGCTATCAGCTCCGCCGCTTGGGCCGATTTCTGTGGTATTCGTGCTGTTTCTACCACCGTCTTAAGTGTCGTGATCGCATATGCTGCAGAAGTTGTGCCATCTGGCAGCCTCAAACACGATCCATCAACCCACAGTTCCCCATCCACATCTGGAAGTGGCGTATCCTGTAAGTCGTCACGACCCTTTGTTTGTTCTTCGGTCAGGAAAACACAATCATGGTGTTCTTCCTCCTGGCCCTCAGCAACCGGATACGGCAATAAAGTCGCTGGGTTCGGGGTAGCGCATCTTTTTAGTGTGATATGTGGCGCCAGAAGTGTAAGCTCATATCCTGTCAAACGTGCGCTTGTAAGATACTGTGTTTTCGTTTGATTTAACAGGGCATCCACTGCATGGGGAACTAGCACCAACAGTTTGTGCGACAAAACTATTCCCTCACTCTGCCGTATAGCTACTGCTGTTGCTGCAACTGCTCGAAAACACCCAGGTAACCCTCGTGCTACAGGATCAAGAATGGCTGAGAAGTACGCACATGGCCTCTGCTTATCCCCGTGTGTCTGCACTAACACTGATAATGCGCACCCATCTTTCTCGTGCACGTACAACGTGAAAATCTTTGTGTAATCTGGTGTACCAAACACGGGTGCAGAGCAAAGGGCCTGTCTCAGTTGTTCAAAAGCATTTTGACATTCATCTGTCCATTCAAGGGGCATTGGTGTAGTTTTGGACAATAACGCTAACAAAGGTTTTATAATGTGCGAAAACCACATTATCCACTGTCTACAAAAAGACGTTAATCCTATAAAGGCGCGTACATCTCTCTGAGTGCAGGGGACTGGTGTATCTAAAATTGCTTGAATTCGATCAGATGTTAATGCACGCCCCTCCTTAGACAAAAGATGACCGAGGTAGGTCACCTTTGGTCTACAATATTGTAACTTTTTCTTAGAAACTTTGTGATTATTCTGAGCCAAAAAGGAGAGCAAGGCAAGAGTACTCTCCTCACATTGTGCATAGGTGTCTGCAGCCAATAGAAGGTCATCAACGTATGGGATAAGAGCTACTCCAGACCGCAATGCAAATGAATCGAGTTGTCTTTTTAAAGCCTGACTATAAATGCTAGGGCTCTCTGTGTAACCTTGAGGAACACGACAAAATCTATACGATTTAATATTTAACGTGAAGCCAAATAGGAATCTGCTGTCGGGGTTGATGGGAATGGAAAAGAACGCATTTTTAAGGTCAATAACAGAGAAAGTCGTGGCAGTGGGGGGGACCAAAGTAAGTAAGGTAGTGATGTCAGACACCACCGGGTACTGGGGAATGACAATTTTATTTATTTCTCTCAAATCAATAATAAATCGATAGACTTTGTTGTCAGTGTCTGTCTTAAGGATCGGAAGAATAGGACTATTACAAACATTGTAAGTAACTTCCTCTACTACTCCTGCAATAATCAGATCCTGAACGATGTGCATCAGGGCAATTTCACCTTCTCTGGATATCTTGTACTGCAGTACAGGTGGCAAAGATACTCCCTCCTTAACAGTAATTCGAATAGGCGGGATAAGCATCTGTCCCACATCCGTATCTGATGTCGCCCATAACGTGTGTGGGAGAGAGGCTAATGCTTCAATTTCCTGCATGGTACAAAGTCTGCCTGAATCTGGGTAGTTGTCATTCAAAATAACCCGCACTCCTTCAGGAGCGCAGAGTATCGTTGCTCGAAAATATTTGAGCAAATCTATGCCCATAATATTGTCTGGGGTATGGGGTGACAACAAAAATGGACAAAAACCAAAAAATGTATCAATGCAAAATGCAAGAGGTCGTGATAATGGGCTTGGAGAGGGTGTGCCATCGAACCCTATACATGTTATCATTTCGCCAGACAGGGGAGCCCTTGGAACCAAGTTTTTAGACAAAGCACTACGAGTACCTCCTGTGTCAACTAAAAACTGATCAGTAGAACCCAAAACGCCCGCTGATACATATGGACCTCTTTGATCTACTGGCACTTCAACCGATTCCACACCCCATCCTACGCAATCCTATGCATGCACATAAACCTGACTTTCCACGTTCTCACCCTCCGATATCTGATACTGATTTCGCCGATCAAAAGTGTTTCGTTCGTCCTGACCACGACCCCTCGCCTCAAACCTACTACGATCACTTCCACCACCTCTCGCTCCCGAATAACTATTCCGTGACCTTCCACCACCTCGACCACGCTGACTACGTTGCTCACGAAGCACTGGACAATCTTCGGCCCAATGCCCAAACTCTTTACAATACGCACATTGATCCTCAGCAATATCGGTACGGCCATACGACGCGTTGCCCCCTCCTCGTCTGCCTCTGTCATTCCCTCTAGGTTGCATACCGTGAACCTGTGCCAACATCACTTTCGTCTTCAACTCCTTCGCTTTCTTATCTACACTTTCTTTAGCCTCTAATTCCTGCCGCTCATAATACTGAGCCATAGTTAACAAAGACGCAGGGGTCGCCGTGGTTCGGGAACTTTCACTTGTTTTTAACCGCTTCGCAATCTCCGGTAGGAGATTAGCCACATACTTATCAACAAACAAATGCCTACCCGTATCATCTGTTAACGATTGTCCACTGTAATCATGAAACGCTTCTTCAAAACGTGTGAAGAAGTCAGAAACCGACTTATCTTGTTTCTGTTTACACGATGCTAACATAGTCCAATCAATCTTTTTAGGGGGAACAAGCGTTTTTAATTTATTCAAAATAGCTGTTGGAAGATCTAAAATCAACTGACAAGGTTTGCATGCAGGCTCCCTGTCTTAATCAGCTTGGCTTATATCTTTTCAAGTTCCTCCGAACATTGTTTGATCACCGAACTTACGAATCGCTCTCCACATATCGGGGGGGAGTATTAACCCAAAGAAAAGATCTATATCAACGAGCGTCATAACACAAGAAGAAATAGCCCCCTCCACACCTTCATAGAAGGCTGCCGGATTTTTACGGGGATCGGGCAAAGCATTTTTCAACGCCATAACATCCGCTCTATTCCAAGGCGTATACACCCAGTTATATATAAAATACCCCTTCGCATCCCCAGACAATTTATCATCACTGGTGTCTTGCCCTTTAGGGGGAACATACAAAGGTGCAGCCTCACGCATATGCATAACATGCACTTTAGAACTCTTATCTGCTCCAAAGATAGAACACTCTTTGGTTAACTCCGTCGACCCCGGCATGGACTGCTCTGCTGCTTTTCGTGCTTCCCACAATCTGGACGCCTCATCTCTAGCTGGACCAACCGTAGGAAAAAGGTATTCGCATCTGAAATATCAAATAGACCTTTACGCATATGCTCATGATGAACTGAAATATCCTTAGATTCTAATTCCTATGAATTCTTGCGAAATCGATCAACAACTTCATCTGCAAAAGTACTTGAAAAACACATCTGTTCTCGTTCTGACCATTTATTCCGTTCAGCATTAGGTTCTGACATAGTAATTTTATTCAGATTCAGTTTCCTAGCGAAACTACGCAATTCCGCGGCTCTATTAGCAGTTAACCTGGTACTCGTACTATCCCGATCGTCATCACCAAAGTCCTTGTCTGGGGCCGTAGGCTGAACATACGGAGGCGGAGATCGATCTAATAACGAAAAATCATCAACTTCATTAGTAAAGACAGGATAAAGTGGACGTCGAATAGGAAATTGCCCGGCCGTTTGCAAATTACGTTCCCGTGCCTCCCTCTCTTTCTTCTCCTGCAACTCCTTCTCCTCCAGCTGTAAAGCTTTATCTCGAGCAGCTTTGCGCTGCTCTTTTTCCGCCAAGGCAATCTCACGCTTCATACGTTCACGCACTGCTTTCTCCCACATTCGCACACAATCAAACATATCCTGTCTAGACCTGCGCTGAAAAAAACATTGCTCCACAAACTGAACCTTTCGTAAATCAAACGACCCATGTAGTGGCCATTGCAACTCGGGATCAGACTTAATGTATTTATTCCATAATTTACTGTACAATAGAGGGGGAAGGCCAAATTTTATGTACATTTCGCGGTTAGGGGTCCCCTCTGGGGGAGCTGGCTGAGATTCGTTTAATCTGTAGGTGGTACCATTTCCAAGACAGCACATCCCTCGGAGTGTGCTTAAAACAGGCATGTTCAAAAAGTACCACGGAAACGTGATACCGTAAAAATGGCACTTACTATACTTCACACAAATGTGCCGCTCAAAGTACAAACGAAGTTAGAGAAACATCTCTACATGCCTGCCTATGTGAAGTGCACTACACATATAGAATCAAATTCACAAACTCAAATGTTAGCTAACTCAAATCATAGTCATATTCATAGAACCACAATAAAAGTCCACAGACTACCTTACCAATCACAATTCTTACCCAAGTCTCAAATATCCAGGTTCCAACTGCCAAGGTCTTTGATCAAATCAGCCAAACAGGCACTGCACAGCAAAGCAGACGAGCAAGATCTCAGTCGGGGACCGGCGCCACCTGGAAGGTCAGATCACAAGGAAGGGAAGAAAACACCGTGGGTGCCAAGACTCGGGTCACTGCAGTGGCAGCATACGCGTCCATGGCGAGTTTCCAATCCTTCGTCACGACCTCTCCTTCGGGCATCTGAGTTGCCGATGAGTCCCTTCATGGTTGCCAATTTGTGGTATCAGGTTCTCCAGGCCTACATACTCTGCAGAATACCCTCTACACCATAAGAACTGTTGGCACGGAAACTAGAAAATGTAAAAGACAAGTTTATTAAGACCCCATGGGGTGGTGGTACATTCCTACAGCACCCTTCGGTAATGCAAGAAGTATCACCCCGAACATCGGTGTAAGTCCTTCTTTTATACAATTTTACAGACATTAAAAGGTAGGCGGTACATGGTTACAGAGTTTTAGGTACATATATGGTCATTTTTGGAACACAGCCAACTCATGGGAGGGGTATCAACACCACTGGTCAGTTTGGCGAAACATTCCTAAGTTCTGACTGGTCAGTCAGAACTGCGCATGTGCGAGCTTGACCGTTACTAAAAATAGCTTGTTGCTGGGCAAACTCAAATGGTCAGTGGTACGGACAAAGGACTAAAGGGAACGATGAGCACGAGGCGACTCGTTCTCCAAAATGTCCGCCGTAACATACAAAATGGCGTTTACAAGTAAGGCCAAGATAAGGGAAATAACGTGTAGTAAAGCTTAACGCTAATCCAGTCATTGTCAAATTACGACAGCCGACCCTTTTAACGTTTAGCTGAAGCTACCTCATAGTGGACATAATCGGGATACTCATCTTCTATATCGATAGACATAATTTGGGCCACTTCTTTACAAATTATTTGTTCATTTTGGGCAAAAGCTCGTCTGGATGGAATGCAAGCAGATAGACACATAGAACATAATGCAGGCCCACATTGGATACATAGGCATAAGAAGAATAATATCCCAATTATTATACATAAGATTGTCAGTAACTTCCAGCCCCATGTACTAAGCATTGACCAGAACCACCCCGAAAAGTTCCATGTACCATTGTCCGGATGTATCTCAGCAGCAATTTTATGTAATTTAGATATGGCATCATATACAGATGGTGAATTATCGGGGACGTACAGACAGCAACTACTTCCGATAATGCGGCATGCCCCCCCTCGATCAGCTAGAACTACATCTAGAACCATCCAGTTCTGAAGCATTACAATTCTAGATATTTGAAGTTCCTCAGTTATATTCCCCAATGCAAAAGCAGTATCATTGGCAACAGCTTCAACAACACGAGTTAGTCGTCGTATTTTCCGACTGTTCAGAGCAGCTCCCACAAAAGAGAACAAACCCAAATTGAAGTCTACATATTGTTGTAGTGCGGTATCTGTCTGGTCTATGTCTTCAAGGACTACTGCTCTTTTGACTCTATTCAGTACAAAGTTGTGGTACAAAACATAATCATTATGATACATTGGCGGGGCAATGAATACAGGGGGCAATACAAAAGAGATGTAACATGTTCCTAACCATCCTAACGGGAGACGATGATAACCTTTATTGCCACATATGAAGTACGTATTTCGGGAGGCTACAAATGAAATGCCATTCGGGCTATCAAAGGTAAGTGTGGTGTTACATTCACTTCTACCAACTGGAATTGTACCTTTATTACGTATACAGAGATCAGCCTTTGTATCAATGACATTAATAACATGAGAATTGGACATGTTAATATTTCGTTGATTGCTGTAAATTCGTGGTGCAGATACATTGTCGGGCGGTACTCTTCCCATTCGACCCTAGTACCCTCAGCTTGTGGATAGCCGTCCCGATCATTGAAACATATTTTATTTAAACGGAAGAGTAGCCCCCCTTTTGTTGGCCAGCGCAAAGTGAACAGGAGAGGGTACCAGGCATTGCAAGATCCATTTTGGGAAAACAGGAGTCGGATAAGCGGTGTGCCTCCTTTCTTTTGATGCCCAGGCAACATCCCACATACCCAACAGTTAGAAGTATTTGTCATATTGTGGGTGTGATGCAAAATTTGAATGAAGCTATTGTTCAAGTAAGTCTGTCGGTGCCGTTCTTCATGGTATGGTAAGGTGAAATGAAAATGTTCAGATGGAGCCGGGGTAGTCGGCAGCAAATGTTCTCGTACGGGTACCACAAGTTCCACTACCCAGGCTATCACAGCTATTACTACAATTGTCAACACAAATAGTACAGCACCAAGGATTCTTTTGTCTCGTGCTGTAGAAGACGCCATAATTCAAAAGTTCACAATATCTCAAATGTACAACTAAAAAAATAAAAATGTGAGTGCTGAGCTCCGAGGTAGCCGTTGTTTTCTTCTCCGGGGTCAAGACGGGTGTCGCTACTCTTGGCAGAACTGATCCCCCCCCTTGAGATTCCCGGCTTCCGTTTCACAAACCCCAGAGCGGTAACTCAACCAGTCTTGCACCAAAAAAAATTCTTCTTATCGTGGTCGCAGATCGTATCTTCGTCGTCCAGAAACAGTGTGGTCCAGGAAGGCTCCCTCTGATTCGGCAGACGTTACAGCTGGGCTCTTCTCCTCGTCCAAAATGTCTCGGTAGTCAGTCAACGCTGTCGGGCTCACCAGATCCGGAGAGACACGACGGCAGTGAGTAGAGTGCACCCACCGCTTCCTGTTGGTAACTCGCACAGCTGAACGAGTTGCGAGCAATACCTGCTCAGGGCCACGCCACCTCGGTTCCAAGCTGTTCGTCCTCTCAAACGAGCGGACAATAACGTAGTCACCAGGACGAAGATTGTGAGACTCTCCAATGGAGTTGTCAGGGAGCGCTTCTCGAACCTGTTGATGAATAGAAAGTAAATCATTTGTTAATCGTGCCAAATAATCGTTCATCATTATACAAGGCACATCATGTAACAATCGAGGCTTAGGAACTCCCCATATATTCATCGGCCTTCCAAACACCACTTCATAAGGTGTGAGGCCAGTTCGAGAATGGGGCACTGATCTGATAGAGAGTAATGCTAAAGGCAAGGCATCCGGCCACTTCAAAAACGTGGATGCCACAATCTTAGCCAACTTGAGTTTCAAAGTAGCATTGTACCGTTCAACAAGACCTGCTGACTGAGGATGGAACACAGCATGAAACTTTTGCTGTATTCCCAGTCCTTTCAACACGTACTCCACAATTTTCCCAACAAAATGGGGACCATTGTCGTTCCACAAAAATTTGCAAACGCCATAGCGAGGAAAGTACTCCTTGAGCAAAACCTTAGCCGTTGTCAAAGCTGTATTATCCTTCGTGGGGAAGGCCTCAACCCATTTACTGAAAGCACACACCACCACTAAGACCACTAAGACATACGTAAGGTTATTGCAACGCTCAAGCTGGATGTAATCCATTTGAAGTACCTCGAATGGTGCAGAAGGTGGAACGAACCCTCCTTTTGGAGTATGCGTCCCTTTTGCAGGATTGTGCTGTAAACATATCAAACAAGTCTGCACTACTCTCTTGGCCGTGTTAGCAATCTCAGGATGCTCCCAAACTCGTGTTAGCAATCGAGTAATTGCAAGAGCTCCAACATGTGCCAACCCATGTGTCATCTGAACCATCGCTTGCAAGTAAGCTGCAGGCAATTTCCATTGTTCCATATCTTTACTTCTCCAACAACCCTCATCATCCAGTACTCCCTCTGTTGCCCAAGTTGCAAGTTCTGACTCAGTCGCTGATTTCTGAATGTCTAATATCTCTGCTCTAGCATCATGCCATCGCTCGGCCTGTGACTTCACTACATACATTGGGGAGTCATTTCGTGACATAGCCGTTTGTCTTGCTATACTGTCTGCAAAGGCATTACCTTGTCCCACTTTGTCAGTGACCTTTTTATGTGCACTGCATTTAATTATCGCCACTTTCTTTGGACAAAGTAACGCATTTAGGAGATCGCGCACTAGCTCTCCGTGCATAATGTGTACTCCATGCGAGGTCAAAAACCCACGTTCTCTCCAGAGTAGGCCAAAGTCATGCGCTACTCCAAAGGCGTACCGGCTGTCTGTGTAGATATTCACATATAAGCCAGCACTCAGTTCGCAGGCTCTTGTCAAAGCTATCAGCTCCGCCGCTTGGGCCGATTTCTGTGGTATTCGTGCTGTTTCTACCACCGTCTTAAGTGTCGTGATCGCATATGCTGCAGAAGTTGTGCCATCTGGCAGCCTCAAACACGATCCATCAACCCACAGTTCCCCATCCACATCTGGAAGTGGCGTATCCTGTAAGTCGACACGACCCTTTGTTTGTTCGCCGGTCAGGAAAACACAATCATGGTGTTCTTCCTCCTGGCCCTCAGCAACCGGATACGGCAATAAAGTGGCTGGGTTCGGGGTAGCGCATCTTTTTAGTGTGATATGTGGCGCCAGAAGTGTAAGCTCATATCCTGTCAAACGTGCGCTTGTAAGATACTGTGTTTTCGTTTGATTTAACAGGGCATCCACTGCATGGGGAACTAGCACCAACAGTTTGTGCGACAAAACTATTCCCTCACTCTGCCGTATAGCTACTGCTGTTGCTGCAACTGCTCGAAAACACCCAGGTAACCCTCGTGCTACAGGATCAAGAATGGCTGAGAAGTACGCACATGGCCTCTGCTTATCCCCGTGTGTCTGCACTAACACTGATAATGCGCACCCGTCTTTCTCGTGCACGTACAACGTGAACATCTTTGTGTAATCTGGTGTACCAAACACGGGTGCAGAGCAAAGGGCCTGTCTCAGTTGTTCAAAAGCATTTTGACATTCATCTGTCCATTCAAGGGGCATTGGTGTAGTTTTGGACAATAACACTAACAAAGGTTTTATAATGTGCGAAAACCCCATTATTCACTGTCTACAAAAAGACGTTAATCCTATAAAGGCGCGTACATCTCTCTGAGTGCAGGGGACTGGTGTATCTAAAATTGCTTGAATTCGATCAGATGTTAATGCACGCCCCTCCTTAGACAAAAGATGACCGAGGTAGGTCACCTTTGGTCTACAATATTGTAACTTTTTCTTAGAAACTTTGTGATTATTCTGAGCCAAAAAGGAGAGCAAGGCAAGAGTACTCTCCTCACATTATGCATAGGTGTCTGCAGCCAATAGAAGGTCATCAACGTATTGGATAAGAGCTACTCCAGACCGCAATGCAAATGAATCGAGTTGTCTTTTTAAAGCCTGACTATAAATGCTAGGGCTCTCTGTGTAACCTTGAGGAACACGACAAAATCTATACGATTTATTATTTAACGTGAAGCCAAATAGGTATCTGCTGTCGGGGTGGATGGGAATGGAAAAGAACGCATTTTTAAGGTCAATAACAGAGAAAGTCGTGGCAGTGGGGGGGACCAAAGTAAGTAAGGTAGTGATGTCAGACACCACCGGGTACTGGGGAATGACAATTTTATTTATTTCTCTCAAATCAATAATAAATCGTCAGTGTCTTTCTTAAGGATCTGCAGAATAGGACTATTACAAACATTGTAAGGAACTTCCTCTACTACTCCTGCAATAATCAGATCCTGAACGATGTGCATCAGGGCAATTTCACCTTCTCTGGATATCTTGTACTGCAGTACACGTGGCAAAGATACTCCCTCCTTAACAGTAATTCGAATAGGCGGGATAAGCATCTGTCCCACATCCGTATCTGATGTCTCCCATAACATGTGTGGGAGAGAGGCTAATGCTTCAATTTCCTGCATGGTACAAAGTCTGCCTGAATCTGGGTAGTTGTCATTCAAAATAACCCGCACTCCTTCAGGAGCGCAGCGTATCGTTGCTCGAAAATATTTGAGCAAATCTATGCCCATAATATTGTCTGGGGTATGGGGTGACAACAAAAATGGACAAAAACCAAAAAATGTATCAATGCAAAATGCAAGAGGTCGTGATAATGGGCTTGGAGAGGGTGTGCCATCGAACCCTATACATGTTATCATTTCGCCAGACAGGGGAGCCCTTGGAACCAAGTTTTTAGAAAAAGCACTACGAGTAGCTCCTGTGTCAACTAAAAACTGATCAGTAGAACCCAAAACGCCCGCTGATACATATGGACCTCTTTGATCTACTGGCACTTCAACCGATTCCACACCCCATCCTACGCAATCCTATGCATGCACATAATCCTGACTCTCCACGTTCTCATCCTCCGATATCTGATACTGATTTCGCCGATCAAAAGTGTTTCGTTCGTCCTGACCACGACCCCTCGCCTCAAACCTACCACGATCAATTCCACCACCTCTCGCTCTCGAATAACTATTCCGTGACCTTCCACCACCTCGACCACGCTAACTACGTTGCTCACGAAGCACCGGACAATCTTCGGCCCAATGCCCAAACTCTTTACAATACGCACATTGATCCTCAGCAATATCGGTACGGCCATACGACGCGTTGCCCTCTCCTCGCCTGCCTCTGTCATACCCTCTAAGTTGCGTACCGCGAACCTGTGCCAACATCACTTTCGTCTTCAACTCCTTCACTTTCTTATCTACACTTTCTTTAGCCTCTAATTCCTGCCGCTCGTAATACTGAGCCATAGTTAACAAAGACGCAGGGGTCGCCGTGGTTCAGGAACTTTCACTTGTTTTCAACCACTTCGTAATCTCCGGTAGGAGATTAGCCACATACTTATCAACAAACAAATGCCTACCCATTTCATCTGTTAACGATTGTCCACTGTAATCATGAAACGCTTCTTCAAAACGTGTGAAGAAGTCAGAAACCGACTCATCTTGTTTCTGTTTACACGATGCTAACATAGTCCAATCAATCTTTTTAGGGGGAACAAGCGTTTTTAATTTATTCAAAATAGCTGTTGGAAGATCTAAAATCAACTGACAAGGTTTGCATGCAGGCTCCCTGTCTAAATCAGCTTGGCTTATATCTTTCAAAGTTGCTCCGAACATTGTTTGATCATCGAACTTACGAATCGCTCTCCACATATCGGGGGGGAGTATTAACCCAAAGAAAAGATCTATATCAACGAGCGTCATAACACAAGAAGAAATAGCCCCCTCCACTCCTTCATAGAAAGCTGCCGGATTTTTACGGGGATCGGGCAAAGCATTTTTCAACGCCATAACATCCGCTCTATTCCAAGGCGTATACACCCAGTTATATATAAAATACCCCTTCGCATCCCCAGACAATTTATCATCACTGGTGTCTTGCCCTTTAGGGGGAACATACAAAGGTGCAGCCTCACGCATAGGCATAACATGCACTTTAGAACTCTTATCTGCTCCAAAGATAGAACACTCTTTGGTTAACTCCGTCGACCCCGGCACGGACTGCTCTGCTGCTTTTCGTGCTTCCTACAATCTGGACGCCTCATCCCGTAGCTGGACTAACCGTAGGAAAAAGGTATCCGCATCTGAAATATCAAATAGACCTTTACGCATATGCTCATGATGAACTGAAATATCCTTAGATTCTAATTCCTCTGAATTCTTGCGAAATCGATCAACAACTTCATCTGCAAAAGTACTTAAAAAACACATCTGTTCTCGTTCTGACCATTTATTCCGTTCAACATTAAGTTCTGACATAGTAATTTTATTCAGATTCAGTTTCCTAGCGAAACTACGCAATTCCGCGGCTCTATTAGCAGTTAACCTGGTACTCGTACTATCCCGATCGTCATCACCAAAGTCCTCGTCTGGGGCCGTAGGTTGAACATACGGAGGCGGAGATCGATCTAATAACGAAAAATCATCAACTTCATTAGTAAGGACAGGATAAAGTGGACGTCGAATAGGAAATTGACCGGCCGTTTGCAAATTACGTTCCCGTGCCTCCCTCTCTTTCTTCTCCTGCAACTCCTTCTCCTCCAGCTGTAAAGATTTATCTCGAGCAGGTTTGCGCTGCTCTTTTTCCGCCAAGGCAATCTCACGCTTCATACGTTCACGCACTGCTTTCTCCCACATTCGCACACAATCAAACATATCCTGTCTAGACCTGCGCTGAAAAAAACATTGCTCCACAAACTGAACCTTTCGTAAATCAAACGACCCATGTAGTGGCCATTGCAACTCGGGATCAGAACTAGTGTATTTATTCCATAATTTACTGTACAATAGAGGGGGAAGGCCAAATTTTATGTACATTTCGCGGTTAGGGGTCCCCTCTGGGGGAGCCGGCTGAGATTCGTTTAATCTGTAGGTGGTACCATTTCCAAGACAGCACATCCCTCGGAGTGTGCTTAAAACAGGAATGTTCAAAAAGTACCACGGAAACGTGATACCGTAAAAATGGCACTTACTATACTTCACACAAATGTGCCGCTCAAAGTACAAACGAAGTTAGAGAAACATCTCTACATGCCTGCCTATGTGAAGTGCACTACACATATAGAATCAAATTCACAAACTCAAATGTTAGCTAACTCAAATCATAGTCATATTCATAGAACCACAGTAAGCGTCCACAGACTACCTTACCAATCACAATTCTTACCCAAGTCTCAAATATCCAGGTTCCAACTGCCAAGGTCTTTGATCAAATCAGCCAAACAGGCACTGCACAGCAACGCAGACGAGCAAGATCTCAGTCGGGGACCGGCGCCATCTGGAAGGTCAGATCAGAAGGAAGGGAAGAAAACACCGTGGGTGCCAAGACTCGGGTCACTCAGTGGCAGCGTACGCGTCCATGGCGAGTTTCCAATCCTTCGTCACGACCTCTCCTTCGGGCATCCGAGTCGCCGATGAGTCCTTTCGTGGTCGCCAATTTGTGGTATCGGGTTCTCCAGGCCTACATACTCTGCAGAATACCCTCTACACCATAAGAACTGTTGCCACGGAAACTAGAAAATGTAAAAGACAAGTTTATTAAGACCCCATGGGGTGGTGGTACATTCTTACAGCACCCTTCGGTAATGCAAGAAGTATCACCCCGAACATCGGTGTAAGTCCTTCTTTTATACAATTTTACAGACATTAAAAGGTAGGCGGTACATGGTTACAGAGTTTTAGGTACATATATGGTCATTTTTGGAACACAGCCAACTCATGGGAGGGGTTAAAACACCACTGGTCAGTTTGGCGAAACATTCCTAAGTTCTGACTGGTCAGTCAGAACTGCGCATGTGCGAGCTTGACCGTTACTAAAAATAGCTTGTTGCTGGGCAAACTCAAATGGTCAGTGGTACGGACAAAGGACTAAAGGGCACGATGAGCACGAGGCGACTCGTTCTCCAAAATGGCCGCCGTAACATACAAAATGGCGTTTACAAGTAAGGCCAAGATAAGGGACATAACGTGTAGTAAAGCTTAACGCTAACCCAGTCATTGTCAAATTACGACAGATGGATCATCTCCTATGTTGGCTTGCAGGGGGGTTAAATATATGATGAAAGCACAATCCCTCCTACAGCTAGGCGAACAGGGAATTATAACATCAAACTGAAATATATGTCATTTTATTCTTCATATGGCCAGCAGACTCTAATATAAGTAATAGCTACACATGTGTTTTTAACTTTTTACAACATGTATTTGTAATAATTTTTAATAATTGTATACAATAAAAATTCATTTGACTTGACCTGACATCCTTAAAGAAGCAGGTCACACTCTGTAACTGCCTCATGTTCATACAACCCCTGATGTAAGAAAGACATCTGCTGGACAACAATGCACAAGTGTCCCAACTATGACCAAGACGCATATTTAGTCAATCTTGCAACATCTCATCATTGGAAATGCACATAAGTGAAAGGGTCCCTGGGTGAAAGGGATAAGGGGCAGTAAAACCAAAGCTGCAGATCAACATTCATCCATTAAGATGGCATCACTCCCTTTGACTTAACAAAATGAACAAGTAACTACACTGTGTGTATCATGGCAAATCAGGCATATCTCCTTGCCCATACCATGTGGCACATCATATCAACCAAGATCACAGCAGTGGGATAGCCCTAATCATGGCTCAAAAGCAATTATGTTGCATAGCCAACAGCTAGGTGTGGCACCATGCAATCCACCCCTCAAAAAAGAGCAAGCTTGAAAAATTATCAGGGTGTACTGAGTAGGGGTGACTCTCCCACAATACAGTGCACAGACACATACATCTGAGCTAATCAACATTGGCAACAATGTGGTACAAACTACATCACTGACACTACTGAATAGAGGACACAACCGGTACTGCATGTGTGTAGAAATTGGTCACTCACATTTGGCATACTTGTAAACTGTGAGATGATAATTTACAACTATAACGTCACATCTGTGATGTTGTACAATGAATCACTATCCGGCATGTAATAGGCACCTCCTCTTTAACATTCTGAGTAGACATTGTCATGCAGTCTGCTTGTAAAGGTATCCAATGCATGATCATACTTGAAACACACATACAACTGCATCTCACCTTTACATTGCAGAGGTAGAAACATCACCTCCTGTACAGCAGCCTGTCCCACTCTTCAATTATGAAGATGAAGACCATGCAGCCATCAACCAGGACACCCTCCAACCACTGCTCGACTTAATTAGCACACTATCTCTGGAAATAGGGCCATCGAGCAGCGTCGTGGAAAATCCTCCCCTGCACAAACCTCCCAGCAGCATGCACCTACCACCACAGCTGTATCCCAAGATCCTGCGGTAGAGGTCCAGGGGGAGATGGCTGGTCAGGTGCGGGTGGAGTTTTACAGCTTGGCGGCCAAATTAGATTGTGTACGTGGGTGTCTCAGTCCCATTCGGGACCACCTACAGATCATCACATACACCCACAGCCCGCTCCATGCTCTCCAGCATTCCATGGCTGACATTGCTGGAATACTGACTCAGAGACAAGAACAACTCTCCAGTCTCAGTGGCTCCAGCGATGTCAGCAAGGAGTTGCATCACATGTGAATGATCAAAAAGAACAAGGAGAGAATGCAAGCCTCACAAATGGCTGCCATGGCTTCACACCACAGAGACTTTGCCGAGACTCTTCCATACCCTGCAGCTGCTCATCACAGCTGTACTGCCTCCAGGTTTGGCACAGATGAATGCTGCTGCTGCTTCAACATCCAAATCTCAGACCCCTGATGAGTCAGAGCTTCAAAGTGCTGCAGCCAATATACCATCACTCACACAGGAGGCACATTACACATCAGAGGATGAAGATGTAGATGAACCTGCATTATTTCAAAGAAGCAAGCTGTAGCATTCATCTATGACAAATGGACTGTTTCTCCTTGGATTTGTGCTTAGCATCATGCCCGGAACATCAGCTTCCACTGTCCTCAGATTCACGTCAACACTCACCTTGGACCTGGATATGGACTGCCATAATTTGTGTTGTTCCCAATGACACAGCACTTAGCCTGCTGATTGAACTCTGCCTCTTCCTCTGGGCATGTTATCCCCCCAAAGGACTCTGTAAGGCCCTCTGATGGGCATCTATGAAATGTGGGGTTGTTTGACCAAGTACTGGGCCAGTCTTCACCAAAGTCAATGCACATGCAAATAAAAATATTTAAGTCATACAGATGTGTGTTGCCTATGGCCATTCAAGTACAGAAACCTTAAAAAAATGTTGGCCAGTGAATCCATCAAAACGTAAACCGAGATAGATATGATAAATGTTCATGTTCAACTGTGTCCCAAACAGGTAGTGAGATGACCGGGCATGTGTTGTAAATAAAACAGCGATTATGTTAAGCATTAGCTGAAGTCATGATAATATGAGCCATTTGTTGCGTTTTGTCGCTCTAATTCTCGTAATGGTCGGACTCCATTTTGTTTTTATATCCTCCATCTTGTATGCTACATATTGCCATGTGCCCGCCATGTGACGAGTCCTACCTCTTCGCTAGTCGCTCTTAAGATCTGCCCAGCAACAGTCTATAAATAGACCCCTTTGTGTGTGTCAGGGTTACAAGCACTCTTACCTGTGAGTTGCCTGTAGTTGGATTTCGCAGAGACGTTATGGACCAACTTCCCCAAAATTCTAGGCAACACCTAGTGATTATTTAGAACACCTAGGTAATCAAATAGAAAAGAAGGGAGGAAGGCCGGATCGTGGACGCTACCTGGTTCCTGAGTTGTCGACCTGCGAGGCAACAAAGAAACTTTGTAACATTTATCTAATTATCTCCTAACTTTACAATGTACAACTCTCTTACAGATCTCTTTCTTTTACTCCTAAAAGCCTACCTGCGACGGTATAATTCTAAGCGTCGCGTCCGTGTTGTCGTCGAGGTAGTAGATTGGAGGAATTCAGAGTTGAAGCCAAGAAAGGGAAGTCTTGCTCTTTCTCCTAAGAAAAGATAATGTTTTGTGAATAAGTTACTCCCTTTTTACAGTTTGTTCACTCTCTTAAAGATTGCCACATTTATACACTTCACTTACTCAGCATACTCTGTTAATTCTTCCCTTATCTTCTCAACCTAGGTAGAAACAACCTTGAACATAAAAACAATTTACCAAAATTCTACTTTACAATTATTGTCCATAAATAATGTTCGACGCTTTGATATTTTCTCAAAGCCTTTCTTTTCTTTCAGGAGAAATTATTGTCTCTTAGATCGAAATTCTCAAACAATGCCTTTGGAAATTTCTTTGCAGGTAAATTCAAGCCTCTCAGTTAAGTTCAAGTCTTTCTGTATTTGGCTGCTTGCTTGCGTTGGGCGCCTTAAGGTAATTAAAGAAAAGTTTTCACTTAGCTTTTATCTTCTTTCTCTTTCAGGAACACTCGCTGGATTCGAAGACTGAAAACTGAAGAAACTCTGCTGCAGACCTGTGGGCGTCGGCTGGCGTTCAAAATCCTAGGGCGCTCTCAGATGAATCCTTCACGGGGGCGCGGCAGGAGGCGAAGCATCAGGAAACCTTGGGTGTGGCCTTTTATAGGCAAGCCACACCCAGAGAGACGGTGACGCATTGCGCACCATTTCCTTGCGTGCGCATGCGTCTGGAAACTTCCACATCGGCTCACAAACGGCAATGCAATCCGAAGCTGTCTATCCTAGCAGAATCACTCGAAATGCACAGATTAAGTATTTTGACAAAAATGGCATTAGCACAAAAACGAATGCAAGCAAGAATACAATATACTGAAAAGTTCAGTATGTACTTCTTTAACATCAATGGCATCAAACGTATTTAAAAGTCACACACAATACTTTACACTTGGCGTGCTGGTTGCAGGGGACAGGGGTGGGTTTCTTATGGGAACAAAACTGCTCACTAGAGAGCAGAATGTGGTGGTATGTACGATTCATGACAGTGTGTCTAGCGCATGCTCAGTAGGAATCACTTCTGTCTTTGATCAGCGTAGATAGGAATGTGCTTTTCACAGGCTTCGAGAACCGTTAACTCCACCCATGTATTGATCAAGTTTAGAAATGTCCATATGGTCGTAAATCATGCTCTGTGTTGTACCCGCCTACTTATGAACCCCTTTCTTTGTGTATAAAAGGGGGCTATGTGCTTGAGTTCTTTGTGCTAGCCTGTACAATACTGTAGAGTGTTGTGTAGGCTGTAGGACCACCTTTAAAGGTGTATTAAACCATGTTTTTGTATTTCCAGTTTCAGTGCCAATTTCTTTCTATAGTCTGAGGTCCTCGTGCACAGAAGGGCGAACCCTTTGCACTGACGGGCTTCGCTGAGGCCTGTACTTATCAATTGGCACCCGACACGTGGGGTTCATCGGCGACTCGGATGCTCGAAGGACTGGCCGTGACAAAGGATTGGAACCTTGCCGGGGACGTGATCACTGCCAGCGACGTTTTTAGTCCTGGCATCCCAAGGATCTTCTTCCTTTCCCTTCTGATCTGACCATGTGGGTGGCGCCGGTCCTCGACTGAGACCTCTTCTGTCAGTTTACCGTGCAGTGGCCGTTTGGGCGAATTTGCAACTTGGCAGTTGGAATCTGGACGCTCTGGATTGGTAAGAACCGTTGTACGATACTTGCTGCGAGCTTTTGGAAGCCTGGATTGGCAAGACAGTTTTAGGATACGATTGGTGCGGCTATTTGGTTTTGTTGGACTAGTCATATTTGGTTTTGGATTTGGGATATATGCGTTGCAACACATATAGGCAGGTAATGTGGAGATATTTCTCCTGAATTTTGGATTTGAGTGGCGCAAAGTTTTAAGTGCCATTTTGATTATAATATTGCATATTTTGCATTATTTCTGACATGCCTGGTTTTAGCGCACTCCGTAAGTGGTGCTGCTGTTTTGGAAGTGACTGGTTAAGACTTGAGGAATCACAGCCGGCTCCCCCAGAGGAGACGCCTAATAGGGACATGTATGTGAAGTTTGGTCTTTCCTCTATAATGTACAGCACATTGTGGAGAAAATACACGAAAAAGGATCCTGAGTTACGTTGGCCTTTGTATGGATCGTTTGATTTGCGTAAAATTGAGTATGTGGAGCAGTGCATGTGTAAGCTACGAGCGAGGCAAGATATGTTTGAATGTGTGCATATGCGGGTGAAAGAAGTGCGTGAGCGCGAGAAACGTGAGAAAGCGCTGATTGAGAAGGAACAACGAAAGAGTGAGCGTGAGAAAGCGTGAGTAAAGGAATTGGAAGAAACAAAGGAAAAGGAAAGCAGATTGCAGATATCTGGCCAGTATGACGTTCGACAGTCTCATTATCCTGTCCTTAATAAAGCTGATGATGATTTTTCATTATTAGATTGCTCTCCGCCTCCGTACGCTGGTCCGTCCGCCCCAAGAGGGGGAGGTGAGGATTCTGGATCACCCGCAGAGAAGGTAGACACACGGTCCATGTTATCGACTGAGCGTATGGCTGATCTTCGAAAGCTCGCTTATCGAGTACTCAAGGCTACTATTTCTCTTTCTGAGTTATTGCAGTCTCTTGAGGGGTGGCAGGATAGGGAGAAACTATATTTTACTGAATCTCTTTCTGATGAAGTGGTTACATCTTTTCGGAAATATTCCGAAGTTCTTGAACCTGATGATGTGGTATCGGACTCTAAAGAATTGCGTAAAGGTCTTTTCCTTCCTTCCCAGGTGCCCGACGCGGTACGATGGCTGTTTGCGTTGCGGGATGAGATGTTTCAGCTACGAGAAAAAGCGCACCAAAAGAAAGCGGAGGAGGAGCAAACGAATCCGAGCGGCGGCGGGAAGCAGTCATCTATCTTTCACTCAGATAAGATCGAGCTAGTGCATATTAAGCCTATGCGAGAGGCAGCGCCTTTTGTATGTTCCCCCTAAAGGAGCGGGTACTAGTTCGGACAAATCTTCTCCTGATGCTAGAGGGTATTTCATTTACAATTTGGTTTACACTCCCTGGAATAGAGCAGATGTTATGGCATTAAAAGCTGTATTACCTGATCAATGAAAGAATCCTGCCGCCTTTTATGAGGAAGTTGAGGGGGCTCTAAATTCTTGTACTATGACATTAGCCGATATAGATTTATTTTTTGGGCTTATATTACCCCCAGATATGTGGAGAACTGTGCGGAAAGTAGATGATCTGGTAACTTTTAAGGCAAAATGGGCGGATCTTGAGGATGAGGATAGAGAAAGGAAACCCGCACAGAAGCCACCCGGGTCGATTTTAGAACTTCCTGCTGCCATTATAACTAAACTAAAAACGATTATTCCCCCTAAAAAGATTGATCGGACTATGTTAGCGTGTAAGCAAAAGGCAGATGAATCAGTTTCAGAATTCTTTACACGGTTTGAGAAAACTTTTCATGACTTTAGCGGTCAGTCGCTTATGGACGACACGGGCCGACATCTTTTTGATGATAAGTATGTTTCAAATTTATTGCCAGGAGTAGCAGTTTGGCTAAAAGTGAGTGAAAGCTCTTGGACGACTTCGTCTCCGGCATCCCTTCTGACAATGGCTCAGTATTATGAGCGTCAGGAATTAGTAGCTAGGAGTAATGAAGAAAAGAAGTCTAAAGATTTGAAAACGAAGGTTATGTTAGCACAAGTGTACGGACCGCCCCGTAGAGGTACTGGTAGGGGTGGTCGAGGATCTTATGGTTCTTCTCTTGTTCGTCCGGATCTGGCTAGGGATCAATGTGCGTATTGTAAGCAGATGGGCCATTGAGCTAAGGAGTGTCCTTGTTGCGCGCACAGCGCAAGGACGTGGTCAAGGACCACTGAGAAATAGAGGAGGTTTTCCAGGCCCCAGGGGAAGCGGCAAGTACGTGGTCAAGGACCACCGAGAAATAGAGGAGGTTTTCCAGGCCCACGGGAAACTCGAATGATCGTGCTAGGTTTGATTCTAATATGCGACCGCAAGATGGGTCTAATGTTTTTGATCGACGGAATCAGTGCCAAATATCAGATTACAACCGCCTTGAATATCATGATTCACAGTATGCATAGGATTGCGTAGGATGGGGTAAGGAATCAGTTGAAGTGCCAGTGGATCAGAGGGGTCCTTATGTAACAGCACATGTTTTGGGTTCTACTGATCGGTTTCTGGTTGATACAGGAGCTACTCGTAGCGATTTGTCTAAACAATTGGTTCCGAGGGCTCCCCTGTCTGGCTTAACAATTACATCGATAGGGTTCGATGGAACACCTTCCCTTAGCCCATTGTCACAACCCCTTGCACTTTATGTAGATAAGTTTGCTGCACCATGTCCATTTTTGCTCTCCCCAAACCCGCCTGATAACATTGTGGGTTTGGATATGCTCAAATATTTCAGGGCCACAATACGTTGCTCCCCTGAAGGAGTATGTGTTATTTTAAACGACAACTATCCGACAATGGACAGGGTGTGTATGGTTAAAGAGGATACTGCATTGGCCTCTTTACCTAGCACCTTGTGGGCTACTTCAGATACTGATGTGGGACAGATGGACCTTCCCCCGGTGCACATTAGTGTAAAGGAGGGAGCTGTGTTGCCACGCCTACCCCAATATCGCATTTCAAAGGAGGGGGAGGAGGCGCTTACACAGATTGTGCAGGATCTCATTTAAGCGGGGGTAGTAGAAGAGGTTTCATACAATGTTTGTAACAGTCCTATCCTACCGATTCTGAAGAAAGACACTGACACTAGGGTTTATCGATTTATTATCGATCTGAGGGAGGTGAATAAGATAGTGATACCTCAATACCCAGTGGTTTCTGACATTATGACACTTCTTACTCTGGTTCCAACAATTGCGACCACGTTCTCCGTTATAGACTTGAAGAAAGCTTTCTTTTCGATCCCTATTCATCTTGATAGCCGATATCTCTTCGGCTTCACTTTGAAAAATCGATAGTATAGATTTTGTAGAGTTCCTCAAGGCTATACAGAGACTCCTAGTATTAACAGTCAAGCGTTGAAACGACAGCTGGATTCTTTTGTTCTGCCTGTTGGTGTGGCGCTTATACAATATGTTGATGACATCTTGTTGGCAGCCAATACCCCTGAGCAATGTGAGAAGTGTACAGTGTCTTTGCTTTCCTTTCTGGCATCACACAATCACAAAGCATCGAAGAAGAAACTGCAACATTGTAGACCAAAGGTGACCTACTTAGGTCACCTTTTGTCTAAGGAGGGGTGTGCACTCACACCAGATCGTATTGAAGCAATTTTGGACACACCAGCACCTTCTACACAGAAGGATGTTTGAGCATTTTTGGCCTTACTTCTTTTTGTAGACAGTGGATACTGGGTTTTTCACACATAGTTAAACCACTGTTGACACTTTTGACGAAAGACACTCTAATCCCCCTTCCCTGGACAGATGAGTGTGAGAATGCTTTCCAGCAATTACGACAGACCCTTTGTTCAGCACCAGTGTTAGGCACCCCTGATTACACAAAGCCTTTTACATTGTATGTACATGAAAGAGATGGATGCGCATTATCAGTTTTAGTGCAGATGCACGGTGATAAGCAGCACCCTTGCGCATGCTTCTCGGCAGTACTTGATCCTGTTGCTCGAGCGTTACCTGGTTGTTTTTGCTTGGTTGCAGCGACAGCTGTGTCAATACGCCAGAGTGAGGGGATCGTGTTATCTCATAAGTTATTGATGTTGGTCCCCCATGCTGTTGATGCTCTCTTGAATCAGACAAAAACGCAACATTTAACTAGCGCTCGTCTAACAGGATATGAGTTGACGTTGTTGGCTCCTCATATTACATTGAAGAGATGTGCAACACTAAACCCAGCCCCGTTGTTGCCCTTTCCGGTGACCCAGCCTGAGGCGCAAGAAGCACATGATTGCATTTTTGTGACTGATGAACAGACAAAGGGTCATAATGATTTGCCGGACACGCCTTATACAGATGTAAATGGAGAGGTGTGGGTAGATGGGTCTTGCCTGAAGTTACCAGATGGTACTACCTCAGCAGCATATGCAATTACTACTTTACATACAATAGTGGAGACAGCACGCATACCGCAGAAATCAGCTCAGGCAGCGGAATTGATAGCATTGATACGAGCATGTGAGCTTAGTGCAGGGTTATGCGTGAATGTTTACACGGATAGCCGCTATGCTTTTGGAGTAGCGCACAATTTTGCCTACTCTGGAAAGAAAGGGGCTTTTTGACATCACATGGAGCACAGATAATGTACGGAGAATTAGTACATAATCGTTTGACTGTATTGACGTATCCAAAGAAGATAGATATAGTGAAATGCAGCGCACACAAGAAAGTAACAGATAAAGTGGGAGAAGGAAATGTGTTTGTAGATCGAGTAGCTTGTGAAACTGCGATGCAGCCTGATTCCACTTCAATGTAAGTTGTGAAGTCACAACCTGAGCGATGGCACGATGCTAGGAAAGAAGTATTAGAGATACAGAAGACCGCTTCTGATCAAGAGCGGGAGCAATGGTCCAAGGATGGAGAGTTGGATGATGAAGGTTGTTGGAGAAATAAGCAGATGGATAAGTGGAAGTTACCCATAGCTTTTGTACAACCTATGGTTCAGATGGCACATGGGCTAGCACATGTTGGGGCTTCAGCAATTGTGAAATTGCTTACACAAGTTTGGGAGCATCCAGAGATTGCTAGCACTGCTAAGAGAGTAGTACAGACCTGCATGATTTGTCTTAAGTACAATCCAGGAAAAGGGACACTAACTCCAGGAGGAGGATTTGCAACACCTACTGCACCTTTTGAAGTTTTGCAAATGGATTATGTTCAGCTTGAACGCTGTAATAATCTGAATGAAATTTGTCTTAGTTGTGGTTTGTGCATTCAGCAAATGGATTGAAGCATACCCTACGAAAGACAATACTGCAATTACTACGGCAAAGGTGCTAATGAAGGATTTTTTTCCTTGATATGGTGTTTGTAGATTGTTGTGGAGTGACAACGGGCCTCATTTCATAGCGGACGTTGTCAAGTATGTTATGAAAGGATTGGGAATTAAATAGAAATTTCATGCAGTGTTCCACCCACAGTCTTTAGAATGGTACTTTGAAGCTTAAAATAGGAAAGATACAAGCCTCTACTTCTTTGCCTCGGCAAGATGCTTTGCCTTTGGCATTCTTGTCTATGAGATCGGTACCACACTCTCGAACAGGTCTCACTCCTTATGAGATTGTTTTTGGGCGTCCCAAGAATATATGGGGAGTGCCCAAACCAAGCTCAGTTTATGATGTACCTTGTGTTTTAATGAATGACTATTTGGCACAATTAACTGACAGCTTGGTTTCTATTCATCAACAGGTTCGAGAAGAACTCCCTGACCGGTTCACAGGTGAAGGCCATAATCTCAGGCCCGGAGATTTCGTCCTTATAAAATCATTCGAGAGGCCGACTAGTCTGGAGCCGAGGTGGTGTGGTCCCGAGCAAGTTCTCCTTTCGTTGAGAACAGCCGTCCAAGTCACCAACCGGAAGAACTGGATCCATTCCATACATTGTCGGAAGGTGCAACCCAGACTAGTGGAGCCTGCTGTATTGACCGACCATCGAGAAATCCTGACTGCGGAGAGAGGCCGTGCTGTGGTACCTGACGAATCTGAGAAGTTCTTCCCGGACCGACAGTTCC
This sequence comes from Lissotriton vulgaris, assembly GCF_964263255.1. Classification (NCBI taxonomy): domain Eukaryota; kingdom Metazoa; phylum Chordata; class Amphibia; order Caudata; family Salamandridae; genus Lissotriton; species Lissotriton vulgaris. Next base: position 944,747,342 of record NC_141691.1, on the reverse strand, counting down.
TGGAGTGAGGAGATACAATCTACGACCAAGGAAAGAGCCTGCAGTTGTGTGATATGTTGTCAGAACAGCCCCTAGTTTAGTGAAACGGAGAGCCAATGAGGCAAGGGGGGGGGGTCAGCCCTGCATTAGTGTAGTGACACCCGTCTTGGCCCGCTGGTGAAGAAAACAACGATTCAGAAAAGGGGGTGGTGATGAACAGAGTGTCTGAATTAAGCAGACCACTCTTACCCAGTCCAAAGATCAGGGCTTGATCCATCACCGTTTTTTAGCTCACTGCACCATCCCAGCTCAGAACCTGGCTACATGCAAATTAGTCTGTTCCTGTCCCAGTGCATGATGGGAACAGGGCAAACCAAACTAACAAGCCAATTCGTATACTGGGAAGGAAACAAGCTTCCGGGGACCGGATTCTGGCATTTCAGCCATCGTTGGCCCGGCTTGCTTGAATCCTGATGGTGCAGTGAGCAAGGGACTCATGTCTGAGTATACCCTGCCACACCTATAGTGGCCAAAAACGATTCAGAAAAGGGGGTGGTGATGAACAGAGTGTCTGAATTAAGCAGACCACTCTTACCCAGTCCAAAAATCAGGGCTTGATCCATCACCATTTTTTAGCTCACTGCACCATCCCAGCTCAGACCCTGGCTACATGCAAGTTAGTCTGTTCCTGTCCCAGTGCATGATGGAAACAGGGCAAACCAAACTACCAAGCCAATTCTTATACTGGGAAGGAAACAAGCTTCCGGGGACCGGTTTCTGGCATTTCAGCCGTCGTCGGCCAGGCTTGCTTGAATCCTGATGGTGCAGTGAGCAAGGGACTCATGTCTGAGTATACCCAGCCACACCTATAGTGGCCAAAAACGATTTAGAAAAGGGGGTGGTGATGAACAGAGTGTCTGAGTTAAACAGACCACTCTTACCCAGTCCAAGGATCAGGGCTTGATCCATCACCATTTTTTAGCTCACTGCACCATCCCAGCTCAGAACCTGGCTACATGCAAATTAGTCTGTTCCTGTCCTAGCGCATGATGGGAACAGGGCAAACCAAACTACCAAGCCAATTCTTATACTGGGAAGGAAACAAGCTTCCGGGGACCGGTTTCTGGCATTTCAGCCGTCGTCGGCCCGGCTTGCATGAATCCTGATGGTGCAGTGAGCAAGGGACTCATGTCTGAGTATACCCTGCCACACCTATAGTGGCCAAAAACGATTCAGAAAAGGGGGTGGTGATGAACAGAGTGTCTGAATTAAGCAGGCCACTCTTACCCAGTCCAAAGATCAGGGCTTGATCCATCACCGTTTTTTAGCTCACTGCACCATCCCAGCTCAGAACCTGGCTACATGCAAATTAGTCTGTTCCTGTCCCAATGCATGATGGGAACAGGGCAAACCAAACTACCAAGCCAATTCTTATACTGGGAACGAAACAAGCTTCCGGGGACCGGTTTCTGGCATTTCAGCCGTTGTCGGCCCGGCTTGCTTGAATCCTGATGGTGCAGTGAGCAAGGGACTCATGTCTGAATATACCCTGCCACACCTATAGTGGCCAAAAATGATTCAGAAAAGGGGGTGGTGAGCAGTGAGCGAAAAAACGATGATGGAGCAAGCCCTGATCTTTGGACTGGGTAAGAGTGGTCTGCTTAATTCAGACACTCTGTTCATCACCACCCCCTTTTCTGAATCGTTTTTGTCCACCATAAGCGTGGAAGGGTATACTCAGATGTGAGTCCCTTGCTCATTGCACCATAAGGATTCAAGCAAGCCGGGCCGAAGAAGGCTGAAATGCCAGAAACCGGTCCCCGGAAGCTTGTTTCCTTCCCAGTATAAGAATTGGCTTGGTAGTTTGGTCTGCCCTGTTCTGATGATGCACTGGGCCAGGGTCAGACTAATTTGCATGTAGCCAGGTTCTGAGCTGGGATGGTGCAGTGAGCGAAAAAACGATGATGGATCAAGCCCTGATCTTTGGACTGGGTAAGAGTGGTCTGCTTAATTCAGACACTCTGTTTATCACCACCCCCTTTTCTGAATCGTTTTTGTCCACCATAAGCGTGGAAGGGTATACTCAGATGTGAGTCCCTTGATCATTGCACCATCAGGATTCAAGCAAGCCGGGCCGAAGACGGCAGAAATGCCAGAAACCGGTCCCCGGAAGCTTGTTTCCTTCCCAGTATAAGAATTGGCTTGGTAGTTTGGTCTGCCCTGTTCCCATGATGCACTGGGCCAGGGTCAGACTAATTTGCATGTAGCCAGGTTCTGATCTGGGATGGTGCAGTGAGCGAAAAAACGGTGATGGATCAAGCCCTGATCTTTGGACTGGGTAAGAGTGGTCTGCTTAATTCAGACACTCTGTTCATCACCACCCCCTTTTCTGAATCGGTGAAGAAAACAACGGCTGCCTTGGGGGAAGAGTTCTGACAAACCTTTTTAGTTTCAGGAAGATGTTGTTTGTGCATTTGTTCGAATGGAAAAGAAGAGAATCTTTTGAGCTGTAGGGTTCATTGCTGCTGTAGCAGTTGTTGCTACAATCACGTGGTTTGTCGAGGATGCAATTCCTGCCCGTGAGTTGTATGTTGTTTCCACTCCAGTGCCAGATGAGCATTTCTTTTATACGCTTCCATATCAAGAGTTGAAACATCAACAGTCATATTTGAATAACACTTTTATCCAGATGTTACACCATACCCATGTTGCTACTAATGCTACAAACTGTTGGATATGGGGTATGATGCCAGCACATCAGAAGAAGGGGGGAACACCGTTTATACCTCTCCCTTTCTCTCATAATGGCTCTAGTCGATCATGGTACACCTTGCTTTTTGCTACAAGAAAACCTACAGTAGGCAGACTGCTCTTCAGACTGAATAAAGAATGCCATCAGGACAAAGAAGGCTATCCACAAGCCAATGAAAGTATTTGGGAGTGGGAAGAGTATCGACCGGACAATGATTCAACGCCCTACATTTTTACGAACACTAGAGATATTGTTGGAAAGGAGAAATTTGTGATTTCAGTTGCTCAAGCACAAGCAGACTTATGTGTTCAGAGTGTAGGTTATATCCCTGTAGGTGTTAGCAACTGTATTATCGTGCTGAATATTGATGGTCTGAATAACAGCACATTTTTGGTCTCTCACAATACTTATTTTGTGTACGGTAATAGAGGTTATTACCGATTACCAGCTTGATAGTCTGGAGTGTGTTATGTAGCATTTTTGCTGCCGCCTGTATTCCTAGCACCTGCATCATATCATAAAGACTTGAAATTATTGAATAATGTAACTGTAAATAGATATAAGCGAACTCTTTCTATTGACGATGTAGATCAAACCGACACTACTTTGCAACAGTACATAGATTTTAATTTAGGGTTATTTTTCTTTGTTGGAGATGCTCTGAATAGCAGAAAGATACGATGATTAACTAGAGTTGTAGGAGCCGTAATGAATAAAACTGCTGCAGCCCTAGGAAATCTTACCGAAGAGCTGCAAATTACTAGAATTGTTGCGTTGCAAAACTGAATGGTTTTGGACGTAATGTTAGCAGATAGAGGTGGTGCTTGTAGAATTATTGGGAGTAGCTGCTGTGTATTTATTCCTGATCACACTCCTTCTGTATACAAAGCAATCAATAAATTACATAAGATCGCTGCTGATATACATGTCGAAAATGGAACCTGGACATTTTCAAGTTGGTTCTGGACTTTGATTTCCACATGGGGCTGGAAAGTTCTTACTGGCCTTTGTATAATTGTTGCAATTATTTTTTCATGTTGTGTATGTATCCAATGTAGTCCAATGATATCTTCCCTATGTGTTTCATTTTGTGTTCCTTCTAAAAGAGTTGTCACTGAGACTGTCCACCGGAAAAGCATGACTAGAGAGATAGCTGAAATGATGAGCATCGATATTAACGATGAGTATTTAGATTATCCTAAGAAGCCGAATGTCTTCAGCTAATGCTGAAAGGGTCATCTGTTGTAAATAAAACAGCAATAATGTTAAGCATTAGCTGAAGTCATAATAATATGAGCCATTTGTTGCGTTTTGTCGCTCTAATTCTCGTAATGGTCAGACTCCATTTTGTTTTTTTGTCCTTCATCTTGTATGCTACATACTGCCATGTGCCCACCACATGACGAGTCCTACCTCTTCGCTAGTCGCTCTTAAGATCTCCCCAGCAACAGTCTATAAATAGACCCCTTTGTGTGTCTAGCGCATATTCAGTAGAAATCACATCTGTCTTTGATCAGCGTATAAAAGGGGGCTATGTGCTTGACTTCTTTGTGCTACCCTGTACAATACTGTAGAGTGTTGTGTAGGCTGTAGGACCACCTTTAAAGGTTTATTAAACCATGTTTTTGTATTTCCAGTTTCCGTGCCAATTTCTTTCTATAGTCTGAGGACCTCGTGCACAGAAGGGTGAACCCTTTGCACTGACGAGCCTTGCTGAGGCCTGTACTTATCACATGTGGGAACTAGCCTTGCCCTCATTGCTAACATACAACATTTTTGCAAGCTTACAACATTGCCCTATGTACATAATGGGAATAGGCATGAGTGGAAACATGCCCAAGTCATTTGTGTACAAGAAAATAGCGTGACCCTTAATTGGGTGACGTCCCCTAGTCACAGGGTCACGCTATTTTCTTGTATACGAGTACTCCATGACGGAGAGTACACCCTAGAGCACGCAACAACAGATTGAACTCAAGTCAATTTCAGTGTGCAGCGTGATACAACATTTGTGTCAAGTCATTTGTGTGCCACAAGTAGTGTCTCCATTTAGCATTGCTAACAAGTGTCACTTGGTAGGTCTACTCACAGTCAACGGGGTGCACAAAGCTTGCTGTGATAGGGGTCATTGCATGTCACATTCCAAGATATAGCTCATCATATTCACATAGATGAAGATTCGTAATGGCACATATCTATCACCCGCTATTGGAACCACAATGACTGTTTCAGTGAAGTTGTGTTGGCAATAGGGACTTATTCTAAAGTGCAAGTCCTCAGTCAGTCACTTTCTGTGGCTTAACAATGCCTTAGAAATAAGGAACCCTCTCATGCTGTCTCACTGTGAAAGGTGAGGGCAATGTATCCAGGGATGTTTAGGGCACTGCAATTAGAATATAGCCAGATGCTGTACCATCATTTCAAGGGTGGCATCACTATGAGGCAATGCCAAAAGTAACAACTAGGAAAAGTGGGAATGACACTGGCACTTCAGAGAGCAAGGCTACATTTTCCCTCCTTTTTGCTTGCAGAACTCTGTTCTGCCTTGAATCCGGTCCAGAAAAGACATGGCTTGGCAGTTCGAGCTGGACTGTTCCCATGAGGTACAGGGTTTAGGCTGATTTGCATATGGCCATGTCTGAACTGGGGTGCAAAAAAATGATGGATTTAGGCCCAGATCTCTGTACTGGGGTGAATGTATGACATTGTTCTGCATTCTGTCCATCAACTGTTATTTTTGCATTTGTCACCCCGAGTGTGATGGGTATGCTCAGACATGAGTCCCATGCTCTACACACCACTGGAGTCAAGCTATCCTGGCTGAAGATGGCTGATAGCCAGAAACCGGTCCTAGGATGCTTGAATCCGGTCCAGGAAAGACATGGCTTGGCAGTTCGGGCTGGACTGTTCCCATGAGGCACAGGATCAAGGCTGATTTGCATATGGCCATGTCTGAACTGGGGTGGTGTGGAGTGCAAAAAAACGATGGATTTAGGCAAAGATCTCTGTACTGGGGTGAATGTATGACATTGTTTGGCATTCTGTCCATCAACTGTTATTTTTGCAGTAATATAGTTAAGGCAATGCAGCAAGGTGAATATTTCAGAGTGCCATGTTTGGCGCACTGTACAAACCTGGTTGTGCAAGATTTCTTGAAAAATGAAAGCACAGTCAAGAAGTTACTGACCACCTGCCGAAGAATCTGCACACATTTCAGCCATTCTTTTAAGCCCCCGAAGGAGCTGAGGAGCATTCAACATGAATGTAAAGTGCCAGTCAAAGGACTCATCCAGGAGGTGGCAACACGTTGGAACTCAACCTTTTACATGCTTGAAAGTCTGTCTGAGCAGTGCATGGTAATCAATCACTATGTCTTTCAACTAGGTTCTACTATGAAAGACATGAGGCTAGAGTTGGAGGAATCAAAGCTAGTTAAAAGCCTGATAGACATGCTTCATCCTTTTGAGGTCTTCACGCGTGAAGTTAGCAGGGAGGACTGTTCTTTGGGCAAAGCTATCCCATTGCTGGTCATGCTAGAGCACCAACTGAAGGCGGTGTCTTCAACGTTCAGAGATGCTGGTGAAAAAAAGCAAGACGCATATCAGTTGGCGGAGAGCTTGTTAAGCCGCCTAGTTGCTAATGAAAGGCTTAAAAACATACATACAGAACAACATTACATTTGCGCATTCATTCCTTTTGATGAAGCAGATGTTTCAACGTACAAACATTGGCTAGCTGTGTCAGCCACTCGGTTCGAAAAAGATCGGTAGAAAATTCAAGGAGCCGGCAGAAGTCCAACTGAATCAGCAGGCCACCTGGCGTCAAGTTCCACTTCTGAATCTGTGGGCGAAGACAGTCACTTTCCCTCACAGCCGTTAACGACACTAGCAGCAACTGTATCATCATCCTCACCTGCACCAGACCCAGCCAAAATATTGTCAGAAGCAGATTGGCTAACTCATCAAGGGTTTGCTCGTTCCAGTGCTGCAAAGGCCACAGATGGTACGCATAGTGGAGCAACCGTGGAGAACCTTGAATCGATGGTGCATGCCTATCTGGATGACCCAACAGACGTCTTCCTTAATAAGAACCCATTGCTGTATTGGTACAGATAATTGGCTCTATGGCCACTGATCATGAACATGGCTGTAAAATATTTGTCTTGCCCACTCGCAAGCGTGTCTTCTGAACGTGTTTTCAGTGCTGCTGGTGCCATTGTAACTTCAAAAAGGACCCGCCTCTCGGCCAAAAATGTGGAGAGGTTAACACTGATCAAGATGAATCAGCACTTCATACCACCACATTACAAAGTACTTGAATACACGCAGGAAGAAGTGGACACCGACTTAGGTGACGGAAGTTCTTCTCTGTTACCTGACCTACTCCCGTCTCAATTCATGGAGTTTCAGGACGAGCTCTACAACGAGCCCTGAAAATGACTTCAATTTTTTGTCCTTATTCACTTTTATTCCTGTGTGTCTTTCTTTGTTTTGCAACTTTTACCACAACAAAACTCTAATCACCTAATCACAACAAGTCCATCAGCAGCACTGTCTTCATCTTATATTCCTTATTGATTTGAAGGTGCCGCAGTCTGCATTCCTGAGGTTCACAACTTCACAACTCAATCATGCTCCTTTATACTCCTCCTCCAGACTCCCCCTATCCATTTCCCTCATGGCAGATGGATGGATTACGATGAGTCCCCTCAAGTGGGACTGAATTTACTGACTGACTACATGCTTGCTGATTTCTGACAGAGTTACTTCTGATATTGACAGGAGAGGCTGCCCTGTGGGCCCTCACTTTCCGAAGAAGATGCAGGCAAAAAGTAGAACAGGTAATGAATAATTGAGAAGATGGCATGCAGTGGACAGCAATGGCTGTCTGGCTCTGATGAAACCAATTGCTGTTTGTTTTTTGTGCATGAAATGATGGTTCATATGTCTTGTCTTATTATTTATTCTTTTACACCGTAATTGTAACTCATGTCAACAACTCTGTTTTTTTTTACCAAGTTTAATTCAAATTGTACTTCAAATTCAGGGGCCACTATATTGCATTTCACAATATGCAAAATGTCCTTGGAGCGGACTTACTTGCCAATATACCATGATGATTGATTAAATAATATATCTTTTTTCTTTACAATCACTCACTGGGATGGATGGATCATCAGCGTCAGTTTACAGAAGAACTATGGCCAATTCGTGAGTGGCAAACAGGTAAACCAGTCTACAACAACTACTACAGCAGAACTACATGTCTGTCTATTCGTGGTATGTAGTGGTCGAGGGCGAGGCAGTGTACTGTTGTTGTTATGCCAGGCAGAGTCCACTCCAGACCAGACAGCAGTTCATGTAAAATTGGGGTTATGTGGCTTGCTGCATACAATTAGATATGCTTTGTCTGTCTGACAAAGAGCCCAGGTATGCCACATCAGGTTGCTTCACTCAGTGGTGCCTGCCTTGACCGTCTGCATGGCCCTGCCGCGAGCATGGGCAGGCACCACTGAGTGAGGCATCCTCCTGATATAGCATACCTAGGCTCTTTGACACAGACAGACAAAGCATATCCAGGATTTAGGGTTCAGTGCAATTTACTAGGGTTTTTTCGGTTTAAATTGGTATGGTTCAAGCTGATTCTAGGGCTCGGGGCCCGATGCAGGCTCGTTCATAATGATGTTGGCAAGGTTTTAGGGGGGTTTGGTGTTCTTTGGCCCAGAATTGGCAGAATTTTGGCCTTTTTGGGTGTTTTGCAGGCGCATGTGTTTGGGTGGAAACTAAGTGAAAACTAGCCGTAGACTTGCTTCTTCTTCTTCTTCTTCTTCTTGTTCTTCTTCTTCAAAGAGCGCAGTGATTCGATTTTGTTCTGCCTTGCTGAGATTCTTATGAATCGCTGGAACAAGTGACTGTCCAGGTAAGTTTCAAGAGGATCGAAGTAGTGGAAGTGCTGAAAACAGCAATGTTTTGTGAACAGCGCAATTTGCCATGTTTTGAATATACCAGTATTGCATGTTTTTGGGGGGCTGTTTGGGGGTGTTCTAGATTTGTGGGGGAGGGTCTGGGGGTCTGGGAGCACTGCTGGGATAGCATAATTTTGATTGCAAGTGATTTGAAGAATATCCTTGGTGGGAAAGAGGAGTTAGGGCCAACTGCAGAGCGCGTTTGGACCAATGTTGACTGGTTGGCAGAAAATGTTCTAAGTATTAGTTTATGCATTTTTGCTTTTAGCCTGTTTAGGGGTGTTCTGCTTTTTAGCGGGTGGCTGCAGGGGTCTTGGGGAAAAGCTCGGAAGGTCTAATATCGGAATCAAGTGTTTTGGACCAAATCCATGGTGAAAAAGTTTTTCCGTTTTTGCTCACTTGCCTGTTTTTGGGTGCTGTTTGGGGGGCTTCTAGGTTTTTGGGGGTGGGTTTTGGGGTCTGGGAGCACTGCTGGCACATTCTAATTTTGATTGCATTTGTTTTCAGAAAATCCATGGTGGAAAAGGAGAGTTAGGGCCTAGCTGCAGTGCATATTTGGACTGAATTGAAGGTAGGCTCATTTTTGCTTTTTGCCTGTTTGGGGGTGTTCTGCTTTTTTGCGGGTAGCTGCAGGGGTCTGGGGGCATTGCTGGGAAGGTCTAATACCGGATAAAAGTGTTTTGGAGAAAATCCATAGTGGAAAAGTTTTTCACTTTCCAGAGTTTCCGCTCACTTTCGTGTTTTCCGGGGCCTGCTTGGGTGGGTTCCTGGTGTTTGGGGGGGGGGTTGGAGGGTCTTGGAGCAACGCTGTGTATGGATAGTTTTGATTGCAAGTGGTTTGTAGAAAATCCATGGTGGCAAAGGGGAGTTAGGGCCTAGCTGCAGAGCGCGCACGGAGTGATTTGGGATTGAGGGCTAAATTATTCTAAGTCTCACTTTTTGCGGTTTTGCTTTTTGGCTGTTTGGAGGTGTTTTTTTGGGGGGGGGTTTGTCCTCATTAGCCGCTTTATCGATCCAAGAAATAACTAACCACCAAAAAAGGTCCTTGAAAGGCAGGTAACTAAAAAATAGTTCCATTCTTCCCAGGAACAAACCAAATAGCTTGGCGGGAGGTACCTTCCGGACGATCTTACTCCGGCAAAGCCTAAATCAGGCTGTCGGTCCACTTTCGTCGTGGCATGGGGGAGCCTCCCGTTGGACCTGGAGTACTGGGCCTAATTATCGGACCCGGGGAAAAAGAAAAAAAAGAAGAATAGTTTTTATCTCCACTTAAGTAGAAAATTACAAAATGCCAAACTACGGGGACTACAAGACCTTGCCATGTCTACTTTGGATATTTCATAGAGTGATGTCAACCACTCTGCATGAGTCGGGGGGTTGGCGTTGACCCAGTTTTTACAAATTTGACTTCTTGCTATCATAATAGCATAAAACAAAAATGACCTCTCTAACCCCCCGATGTTATCACTTAGTCCAAAAATAACTAAGGACCAAGAAAAAGGAATCAGGATTTTGAGGATTGATTCTAGAGAAGCCTTAACTTCCTGCCAGAAGCTACTAATGTTGGGACATTCCCAGAACATGTGGACATTTGAGGCTGCTAGGAGGAGATATGTATTACAGCACTTCCCTAGTTGGAACTTAGAAAGTCTTTGGGGAGAGAAGTATGCGCGATGCAAAGTAAATAAATGGTTGCGCCTCAGCCAGGCAGGTTTGATGACTTTATACAGGAAGGAGGCTAAAATATCTCATTCATAACTCCTCCGCCTGGACTTCTCCATTCTCTCCCCACAGTTCAGCCGGGAGGCTGAAGTCTCCATCCGCTTCCTCCATAATGTTCCAATACAAAAAAGCAACTTCCTTACCACCCCTTACTTTCTCTACAAGTTTTTTCTCTAAAGAACTATATCCCCGAGTTTACCCTTTTTCTTTATCTGTTCTCGAAACCAGCTTGACAATTGCATATATATAAACCAGGATAAAGGTGAGCCGACCTTCTCAGAGAAAGCATCCCATTCTACTAAAATCCCTCCTGCCACCAGCTCTACCCATCTTAATAACCCTGCCTCCAATAGCACAGATGTAAAGCTATCGACAAGGTGAGGAGAGAGCCCCAGAAGATCCCAAATAGGAGCGAAATTAGAAAAGTATGCCAGCCCAACCCTAGCTTTAATTTGGGTCCATTCTTTTACAAGCAGATATAGGATCTTTAACCGCACTCTCTTGAAATATCTCTGGTGCCCGAATTTAAACAAGAATCCATCAAGCGGGAGATTAAAGCCAGATAACATTGCCTTAAACATGCAACCATTTGAGTTGTCTTCGGGGGTCTTTAATAACCACCTAGAGTGGGACAGGTGGAAAGCCCAAGCATAATATTCCAGGTCTGGCAGTGCAAGGCCCCCCTTCTCCCTCCTTCTTCTTAACTTTTTCCAAGCCAACCTGGTAGATCTAAAACCCCAGATGAAAGAGTTAATGTCCTGTTGGCATTTAAAAAGTTGCTTAGAATCAAATGCCAACGGAATGGCATTAAAGATAAATGTATATTTAGGAAGGATAGTCATTTTCATTAAACTCGTTCTCCCATAAATAGTAAAAGGGAGAAAGTACCATGCTTTCATCAGTGCCTTAGATTCGCGGGAAATCTGATCTAAATTAATCTGAGCCAAAATACCAATGTCTTTTGTAATTCTGACTCCCAGATAGCGGATTGAAGGTGTTACTAGGAGATGAAGGTTTGCAATATTCCAAGCCATGAGATCGGTTTTCCCGGCATTGACTTCATAACCCGAGAACTTCCCAAACTCCTTGGCCCTCTTTATAACCCTGAGAAAAACCTGGCCAGGATCAGTTGTATATATGAGAATATCATCCGCATACAACCCGACCTTTTACTCCCAGCCATAAAAGGAGAAAGGCAGAATATTACGATCATCCCTAAGGGTCTGAACAAAGGGTTCAACATAAAGATTGAACAGGAGGGGGGAAAGCGGAAACCCCTGTCTTGTCCCCCTGCGAATTTGAAAAGGTTCTGTGCGGGTGCCATTATTCAAGAGGCTAGCCCTCGGATCACTGTATAACAGGCTAATTGCTCGACAAAATTTAGGACCAAATTGGAATTTCTTCATTACGGCATCTAGATAGGGCCAATCGACCCTATCGAATGCCTTCGTAGCATCAAGTTTCATGATCGCAAGAGGCAGGGCAAAAGTTGAAGCAATATCTATTGCCCAGACCAAAACGTAGGTCAAATCAGCCAACTGGCATCCCCGAATGAAGCCCTTTTGGTCCTGGTGGATAATCGTACCGATCTCACTCCATAAACGTGTCGCTAAAATTGCTGCAAAGATCTTATAATTGTTGTTTAGGAGCGAGATCGGGCGATAAGATCCACACTCAGCTGGATCCTTTCCTAATTTTGGAACTAGGGCGACATTTGCCTCACCCCATGACGTAGGCGGTGCCTCACCGCTGATTAATATGTTGTTAAACAAGTCCGTCAAGACTGAGATGATAGTCGAGTCTAGCACCCGATACAGTTTGCCGGGTATGCCGTCAGGCCCTGCAGCCTTCCCCTGCTTCAGCTGTTTGATAGCTCTTGTGACTTCTGCCTCTGTTATTTCCTTGTCCAGATGCTCGCTCTGTTTCTTAGTTAGTTTTGGAAGGCCCACCCTCTCCAACCACATATCTCTCTTCTCAGCATTGACTCCGATTCCCTCCATATATATATATTCTGAAAAAAGACCCGAAAGGCGTCCCCTATTTCCAAGTCTGAGTTCCTATTGTTGGCTTCGCCCTCTACCTCACTTCTTTATTAAAGTTTCTAGCTTGGTCTGCTTTGATTTTCCAGGCAAGCAATTAGCCCGCAGCCTCACCGTATTCGAAGTGGGAAAGCTTGCTAGCCTGCCACCTTTTATTCACTCTCTCCTGCAATATAGTATCTAATTTATTTTTTAGCACAGACCTTCTTTCTGAATTCGCCGAGGATATGGGGTCGTCCGAATCTATGAGCGTCAGGTCTCTCTCTATATTTGATAACTCCTCTCTATATTTCCTCTTTCTATAGGAGGCGCGGTTGGAGATGTACCCCCTTAGATAGGCCTTATAAGTCTCCCACTCAGACACCAGGGGGGCAGAATTTAAATTGCGCTCCAGAAAAGCAGCGGACTCAGATATAAGGAATTTGCTCTCCTCTTCTTCGAGTAGGATGGTACGATCGAAAGACCATGAGGTGTCAGTGACATTCTGGCCTAATTTTAATGAAAAAAGAATAGCCGAGTGATCAGACAAGTGAGGGGGAAAGTAGACCAAGCTTTTTAGGGAATCTTTGAGGGTGAAGCTGAATAGGGCATAGTCAATACGAGATTTGTGCTTGTATTTGTAAATATGAAACGAAACCCCCAAGGTGTTGCCTGCTCTCTCCACCAGCCCCAAGTTCAACATACAAGTCAAAAGGGTAGACCTCGCTTTGCTGTGTGGTACCGCTCTAGAGCTGGGGGATTTATCCAATTTCGGGTCTAGGACCAGGTTGAAGTCTCCCATCCATATCACTGGATTCTGAGACGTGATCAAATGATTCTGTATTGTATCAAGGTGGGAAGGGTCATCTTGGTTAGGGCCATAGTACCCAACCAGAGTGAACCCTAAGCATGGGCGGATTTCGCGGATCCACGATCCGCAGATTTGCGGATTTGCGGATCCGCAAAATCCGCAAATTTGCCGATTCGCGGATTTTGCGGATCATAGTGGGTAAAGGGAGGGAAAACGGTGCACATCACTAGTATGAGGGGCAGGGCCAAACGGGCGAGGCTTATATGCCAGTTCACATGAGTCTTGTGTGCATAAAAGGACAGGCACAAATCAGAAAAGCTCGTGGTCACAGGAACTGCACAGGGATTGATATGGGGAGAACGCGCACCTGCCCAGCCTCGACAAAACTCACATTTTTGGGGGGGCTGATTAACTTTGCCATCACACCGAAGAGCACCGGGGTCCCTCGAGTGAGCTGTCCTTCATAGTGGGTAAAGGGTGGGAAAACGGTGCACATCGCTAGTGTGAGGGGCAGGGCCAAACGGGCGAGCCTTATTTGCGAGTTCACATGCCTCTTGTGTGCATAAAAGGACAGGCACGCATCAGAGAAGCTCGTGGTCACAGGAACTGCACCGGGATTGAGCTCGTGAAAGTCAATAATGCAAAGGCCTCCATCAAGCATCAAAGCTAATTTTCGATGATAGATATTGGGAGAACGCACACCTGCCCAGCCTCGACAAAACTCACATTTTTGGGGGGCTGATTAACTTTGCCATCACACCGAAGAGCGCAGGGGTCCCTTGAGTGAGCTGCCTGCCAGTGCCCATCATCTTGTAACTATTTTAGGATGGCGCCGGCAATCTGCCAGCGCCATCCTAAAATAGTTACTAAATTAGCTTCATCAGGAAGCACTAATAGATAAAATAAAGCAGGTGCTCGAGCACCTGCTTTATTTTATCTATTAGTGCCTCCTGTTGAAGCTAACTTAGTAACTATTTTAGGATGGCGCTGGCAGCTTGCCGGCGCCATCCTAAAATAGTTACAAGTTCAACAGGCTTGAACTTTTGCCCCCAAAATCCGCCGCACGCGGATTTCGCAGATTTTCGGTTTATTCACGTATTGCCGATTTAGCGAAAATCCACGAAATCCGCGAGCGGAACGGATTTTGCGCTCACCCTTAGTAAACCCCCTCCCATCGAGCTGGATGTTGGCTATTAGCCATCTACCGCTCGGATCCACCCTGTAATCTGCGATCTGAGCTTTGGCTTCTTTTTTTGGGGGTGTTAAACTTGTTTCCGCCTGGGTTGACGGGTATGGGGGCATTGCTGGGAAGGTCTAATACCGGATAAAAGTGGTTTGGAGAAAATCAGAGGTGAAAACGATTTTCCATTTTCTGACATTTCGCTCACTTTAGCGTTTTCGGGGGGCTGTTTTGGGGGTTCCCGGTGTTTGTGGGGGGTTTTGGGGGTCTTGGAGCAATGCTGGGTATGGATAGTGTTGATTTCAAATGGTTTGAAGAAAATCCATGGTGGCAAAGCGGAGTTAGGGCCTAGCTGCAGAGCGCGCACGGAGTGACCTGGGAACTAGGCCTAAAGTCCCAGTTTTTGCATTTTTGCTTTTTGCCTGTTTGGGGGTGTTAAACTTGTTTCCGCCTGGGTTGACGGGTCTGGGGGCATTGCTGGGAAGGTCTAATACCGGATAAAAGTGGTTTGGAGAAAATCAGAGGTGAAAACGATTTTCCATTTTCTGACATTTTGCTCACTTTAGCGTTTTCGGGGGGCTGTTTTGGGGGGGTTCCCGGTGTTTGTGGGGGGTTTTTGGGGTCTTGGAGCAACGCTGGGTATGGATAGTGTTGATTTCAAATGGTTTGAAAAAAATCCATGGTGGTAAAGCGGAGTTAGGGCCTAGCTGCAGAGCGCGCACGGAGTGACCTGGGAACTAGGCCTAAAGTCCCCGTTTTTGCATTTTTGCTTTTTGCCTGTTTGGGGTGTTAAACTTGTTTTTGCCTGGGTTGACGGGTCTGGGGGCATTGCTGGGAAGGTCTAATACCGGATAAAAGTGTTTGGAAAAAATCCATGGTGAAAAAGTTTTTCACTTTTCAGAGTTTTCGCTCACTTTCGTGTTTTCGGGGGCCTGCTTCGGGGGGTTCCTGGTGTTTGGGGGGTCTTGGGGGGTCTTGGAGCAACGCTGGGTATGGATAGTTTTGATTGCAAGTGGTTTGGAGAAAATCCATGGTGGCAAAGGGGAGTTAGGGCCTAGTTGAAAAAAGCGTTTGACACTATTTTTAACTTAGGGCTCGTTAGGGTTAGCAGTATTGCATGTGTTTGGGGGTGTTCGAGATTTTGGCAACTGGGTTCTAGGGTCTACTCTTGGAGCACTTGTCGAGAAATGTCTAATTTTGGTTGCAAGTGGTTTGAAGAAAATCCATGGTGGGAAAGGGGGTATTGGGCCTACTTTACTTTCAAAGTAGGTTCAAAGTACGTTTTGTCACCATTTTCCACTAAGCCTCAGACAGGTAGCAGTATCGCACTTTTTTTGGGGTCTGATTGGGGGTATTCTACATTTTAGTGTCTCGGTTTAAGGGTCTGGGAGCACTGCTAGGAAGGTCTAATTTTGTTCTAAAATCGTAGTTTACAGTAGACCTAGCTTTGGGAAAGATCCGCAAAATTCGCCCATACCTATTTATACTTCAAAAGGAGACTCTACGCCCTTTCGAAACTATTGTACTGTCGATTCTGAAACTGAAAGTGTGACTTTTTGCACTACACAGCATACGTACCTTATATTTTTTTCTCAGTGGTGTTTTAATATCACTTTAATATCACTTTAATATCACTTCCTGTTTTTCCATCAACATTTACAGGGCGGCTTTCACCCTGTGCAATGGAAAAAAGGATGAAGTAAGGCTTCACATTAGCAAGCCACAATTCAGCATCCGCCAGGCAGGCAGTGGACACGGTGTCTTCTGGTCACCAACATTGATTGACGGAGCATCAGATGGAACGGAGGAGTACCGCAAATAGGAGGAATGGCTGGATTCATGCAACTTCCCAAATTCAACAGGACAAGTACAACAACATACAGTAACAGTATCCATTATTTTCGCCTTATCTTTTAAGTAATGTTGTTGCTGTGAACTTCTATGAGTGTGACTCTGCATTTCTTTGCTCTCTGCTTCTAAATTCATCCCTCCAGCCATTGTATAGTTTTACTTTGCTATTTTTCAAACTAATTTAATGAACAAAGTGTTTCTCTGAGTGCAGAGATAGGCAAGTGAAAATGCATAATCGCTGCAGCCCTGCACTGTAGCATTCTTTCATTCATTAGAAAGTACTACTTAGTTTAAGTAACCTAACCATCCATTTATCAATCAACTTCATGCCTGCAGTAGTGCATGCACTTCCTTTATGTCCCTTAAAAGATTTATGGATATCTTCGTATCCAAAGATTTGTTTATCTTCATTTGTTGTTTGTCCATGCTGTGTTTTTTTTTTCCTCTCTCAACAAATCTTTCCCGAAAAACCCCATTCCCATCCAATTTCCAAACCCTAACCCTCTTCTCCCGGGCTGTGTGGTTTTCATTGATGTGTGAGTAAATGACAGCAATAATTCCACAAACTTGATGGGGAGGATAAGGTCATAGCAACTGAAAATGAATTACATTTCAAGGCTGGTGAAGGAATCTGAGGATATATTCTTACTCAGCTTGACACAGACCCATGACTATTGGCAAAACAAGTAGTTTATCAAGAAGGACTAGCTAAGTTGTGTAAAAGGACTTAATGGGTACGTATGTTGGCAAACCATATTGTTTGGTCATGAAGCTCTCACCCACCAACCTAGTTGGTGGCATGCTGCATCATCAGGTCCACCAAAGTGACACCGAATGTGTCCCGGGTATGCTTCGACTCCATATTACTGAGGAGCTGGTATACTCGCTGAGTGTGCAGTGTTGGTGAATGTGAAAGTGAAATTTTAAAAGCTATACAGTGGGTCCCAGTACCCGAGGGTGTATGGATAAGCTTTAATTACTGGGCCCCTGTTAGCAAATAAAAAGGTAAACGGACGTGTTGGAGTGAATTATGACCTCCTTCGTCCTGTGTGGTCTACATGTTTCAGCCAGGCCTTTTGATTAAAACTGGCTTTCCTCAGGACCAATGAGTATGTGAAGGTGACAATAAATATTTTGAGTGAATTGTGGTGTAATTAAAAGTATCGCACTCGCTAAGGTGCGTTACCTGTTAGAGGGGATTCCCTCTGCTTTACTGTACACATAACATGAATGACACAGACAGACGTACAGGGTAGAGTCAATTAGAATGATAATTTAAAAACACAGCGTTTTGCCGGCTACTAAGGTGTGTGAAACGACCTAAAAACGGCAGAAAAACGTGGCCATGCTGGTTGCCTGGCTGGTGTGGTTTTAAGCGTAAAACCGGGGTGGGGGTGGTGGGCTAAACAGCGAGGTAAGTGCAGGGTGAGGTACAGGTAAGTATAATACATTATCCTCACACTTGCTGTTTGCTGTTAAAGCTTACTTGGGTCTATACTATACTATAATATACTATACTGCTCAGGTTGTCAATGCATTCCATGGGATGGAATCGTTCAGCCCATCTATATGCGTGGATAGGCGGTATAGCCAGCGTTGTTCCTTCATAAGGAGGGCTTTTCATTGAAATGGGTCACCTCAAACTGTTCAATCACTGTCCATGTGAAGTTATTCGGGGTGTGATTATGAGTGAGAAAATGTTCTGTATGTTTACCTATGTTTTTACCACAGCGGATGGTACTCCTGTGTTCAGTCATTCTTGTCCTGACTTTCCGAGTTGTCATACCAATGTACATGAGGCCGCACCGGCACATTGTGAGGTACACTAGGTTTGATGAATTACAATTGGTCAACTGGCGCTGTGTCCAGGTTTTGCGGTTTTCCAGGGCAAGAGTTTTTGAGGGTGATGTCAAGTGGCAGACACTGCAATTGTTGCATGGTTGGTGGCCAGTGAGCTTTGGTAGGCCCCAGGCGTTTAGGATCGTGTTGTCTGTGGGGCGAGAGTTCGCTCTTGGGCTGGTAGACACCAATTGGTCCTTTAGGTTCTTGGCTCTTTTGTACGCGAAGCGTGGGGTCTCCAAGTTTCTGGTTCCCGAGTTGATAATCTTCCAGTTTCTGTGGATTATGCTGGACACTTGATTAGAGGCTGTGTTGTAGGTGGTAACACATGTGACCACTGGTGTTTCAGGTGGCTTGATAATGGTTTCCAAAAGTGCCTCTCTATTCTGATTCCGCTTCCTTTTGCAGGTTTTAGAGATGATTCTAGTGGGATATCCACGATCCTCCAGTTTGTGGACTAGTGCATTAGACTGTTGTTAATAGTCTTTGATGCTGCTGCAATTGCATCGAATGCGCAGAAATTGTCAGAAGGGAAGGTTTTCCCTAAGGGGCCTGGGGTGGAAACGGTAAAATCTGAGTAATGAGTTCCTCACTGTAGGTTTGTAATATGTGGTGGTTGTCAGGCCATTATGTTCTGCTTTGATGTTGAGATCCAAGAAGGCAAGTTCGGTAGAGCTACGTGTGCAAGTAAACCGGAGGTAGGTGTCACGGTTATTGATACATGTGAGGAAGTTTTCCAGCGTTTCTTTATTGCCCTCCCAAATGATGAAGATGTCATCGATATAACGACGCCAGGTCATTATGTTGGCTGAGTAAGGGTTAGTTGGTGCCTCAATGTAGTTCCTTTCAAAATGGTGGACATAAAGTACCGCCACACTGGGGGCGAAAACACTCCTCATAGAAGTTCCGTTTGTCTGGAGAAAGAACTTACCCTCATACTCAAAATGGTTTTCTTTTAACGCAAGGGTAGCGCAGTCAAGGATGAATTGACGTGGGGTTCGGTGTTCCCAGGTATTCTCCATCAGGACATCGTGTAGTACTTGTAAGGTATCATCTTGGGGTAAGCTAGTGTATAAGCTCTCTATGTCCAGTCCGACTAGGAGTTGCGTTTCTGGGTTGAAACTGGTGTCCTTGATGATATTGAGGAGATGTTTTGTGTCCTTGATGTAGGAAGGTGTCTTCTGAACCAGTGGGTTAAGATAGAAGTCACAAAAGCGTGATAGCTGATCCAGGAGGAATTGGATGCCCGACACAATGGGCCTGCCTGGGGGTGGAGTGACCCCTTTGTGCACTTTGGGCAAAGTGTAAAAATAGGGTACTTTGGCATTTTTGGTGCAGAGGTAGTCCACCTCTTGTTTAGATATGTACTCCACGTCACTGGCATTTTTAATGAGTAGGCTTATTGTCTTTTGTAACTCTTCAGTTGGATCTTTTTTTAGGCTTTTGTAATTCCGTGTGTCACTCAGGAGTCTACGGCATTCTGTATCATAGTCAGTCTTGTTCATTATGACAATACCGCCCCCTTTGTACGCTGGCTTGATGATGAGTGTGGGGTCATTTTGTAGGCGTTTGATAATCTCCCGGTCCTGGTAGGAGAGGTTGTTGAACGTATTTCTGGGTTGTAGCTTCTCAATTTCTGAGTAGACCGCAAGTTCGAATGTGGACATTACTACCGGTATGCTGGCTGGTGGGGGGATGAAATTGGACTTCAATTTCAAGCCGGTTTTGTTGGTAGTCTCAGTATTGTTGCTAGTGTTCTCCTGTTTTTCAAAAAAGGCTTTTAGTTTGAGTTTCCTAAAAAACTCAGCTAGCTCCACATGGAGCTTGAAAGTGTCCAGTCTGGTGGTGGGAACAAAGGAGAGTCCTTTGTTGAGGACAGCAGTCTCCTCGTCAGTGAGTTGCGCACTGGAGATGTTGAAGACAAGGGGGCTGGTAGTGTGGGGAGTTACTGTTTGCTGGGTCCCGCTTACTCCCGGGATTTGTTCAGTGTGTTGGAGCTCACAGGGTCTTCCTCTGTTGCCCATTGCACTTGTTGAGGGTTCCTTCTTTTGCTGCATGGTCTGCGGCCTTGGCCTAAAAAAGGAAATCTTGGGTTCTGGTTGCCTTGATAGTAGGGCATTTGTCCTGGGGCATATAGGTTCGGATATCCAAAATATGGTGGCTGTATCGGGCCAAATGGTGGTGGCTCAAAGGTATGGTGTTATGGGGGCCCTTGCCAGGGTTGCTGCCATTGTTGGCCTCTACGTCGTCTCCCTCTAGGTTTAATGGATCCTGCGCTAGAGTCGTTTGAGACGGAGCTGCTGTCTCCTGAGCTATCTGTTCCCTTTGTGGGTATAGTGTAGTCGTCAGCAGCATAGGGGTAGGTCTTGGAGTAGCTAAATCTTTTTAGATCTTTCTCAAATTTCTTAATTTTGGATTGAGTAAGATATTCCTTGTATTCTGTCATTTCACGATTTTGGTAGTCCAGTTTCTTTTTGTAACCCGTAAGTGTGGGTTTAAAATGGGTTTCAGTTGCCTGGATTTCTATGATCACTGCATCTGAAAGGCGTTTGGCAGTTTTTATAATTAGTATGAGCCAGTCCCTGGTGCAGTGCCAGGTAATTTGGGCCCAGACCTTTCTAAAGGTGGCATCGTCTAGGAAGATTCTGGGTGCCTTGATGACTAGAAGCCCTTTGGGTGCTTTGTTGGTACGTAGGTTTTGTGCAAGGAAGACACCATGCAAGATCTTTTGTATCCTATTCCGTTTTTTCTCAGTGAGAGTGTCCCAGTCTGTAGTTTGTGCTATGGTCGTGGATATGTTGAAATCTGCCAGGAGAGAGGGGTCGGCAAGGATTTCGCTGACATCATCCTCGGTAAAAGTTAGGCCTGCATTCTCTGCCATGACGTGTAGAAGGTATTTCTCGCAGCTGTGCGCTGCTAAGTATCATCAAATCAAAATAGGGAGAGAGAACTAGATTAGCTAGTCCGGATCCCCTAGGTTATATGTAGTTTATCAAGAAGGACTAGCTAAGTTGTGTAAAAGGACTCAATGGGTACGTATGTTGGCAAACCATTTGGTTTGGTCATGAAGCCCTCACCCACCAACCTAGTTGGTGGCATGCTTCATCATCGGGCCCACCACAGTGACACCGAATGTGTCCCGGGTGTGCTTCGACTCCAGATTACTGAGGACCTGGTATACTCGCTGAGTGTGCAGTGTTGGTGAATGTGAAAGTGAAATTTTAAAAGCTATAGAGTGGGTCCCAGTACCCGAGGGTGTATGGATAAACTTTAATTACTGGGCCCCTGTTAGCAACTAAAAAGGCAAACGGGCGTGTTGGAGTGAATTATGACCTCCTTCGTCCTGTGTGGTCTACATGTTTCAGCCAGGCCTTTTGATTAAAACTGGCTTTCCTCAGGACCAATGAGTATGTGAAGGTGACAATAAATATTTTAAGTAAATTGTGGTGTAATTAAAAGTGTTGCACTCGCTAAGGTGCGTTACGTGTTAGAGGAGGATTCCCTCTGCTTTACTGTACACATAATATGAATGACACAGACCGACGTACAGGGTAGAGTCAATTAGAATGATGATTTAAAAACACAACGTTTTGCCGGCTACTAAGGTGTGTGAAATGACCTAAAACTTGCAGAACAACGTGGCCATGCTGGTTGCGTGGCTGGTGTGGTTTTAAGCGTAAAACCGGGGTGGGGGTGGTGGGCTAAACAGCGGGGTAAGTGCAGGGTGAGGTACAGGTAGGTATAATACATTATCCTCACACTTGCTGTTTGCTGTTAAAGCTTCCTTGGGTCACCTGGCAGGGAGAAAAGACCCTAGACATTGTAGAAAGGCAGAGATTAGCGCCAAACCTGTAGGGAGAAAGATGCTGCAGCTTACCTAGATCGTAGCAGTAGAACAGCGTGTTTACTCACGGAATTGCCGATCTGCGTGCTCCTTAGACCTGTTGTGCTTCTGCGATGTTCCGGGTAAATGAGTGAGGCCTCCGGTTGGGTTTAAATAGCCCGTATGATTCGCAACACCTGGAGCGGGAATGAAAATGGAAGAGGTGCGGTCGCGCTAGAAGCGCTGAGTCATCTGGAGCCCTGCGCATGCGTGCGGGATAAGTGTTGCGTGCGCATGCGCAATGAGCTCATGGTAGTGCCGGGTTACAGCGCATGCGTGTGGCAGCTCAAAGCCGAGAATAGGCCCGCAAGGTGTGGGCCATTCAGATGGCAATGTTTTAAAGCTTGAAAAACAGACTGGGATGTCGGGTTTTACAAAGGAAAAGTGTTTTACAAAGGAAAAAACTGAGTATTTATACGATTCAGTCAGTGATACAGCTGATCAGTAGGAAATGTACTGAAAAAATGCAAAAATGCGCGATGGGGGGGAGTTTTGATATACTGATTGTTTAAAAGTACTATACTGCTCAGGTTGTCAACGCATTCCATGGGATGGAATCGTTCAGCCCATCTATATGCGTTGTTAGGCGGTATATCCAGCATTGTTCCTTCATAAGGAGGGCCTTTTCATGGAAATGGGTCACATCAAACTGTTCAATCACTGTCCATGTGAAGTCATTCGGGGTGTGATTATGAGTAAGAAAATGTTCCGTAAGTTTAATTATGTTTTTACCTCAGCGGATGGTACTCCTGTGTTCAGTCATTCTTGTCCTGACTTTCCAAGTTGTCATACCAATGTACCTGAGGCCGCACCAGCACGTTATGAGGTACACTAGGTTTCATGGATTACAATTGGTGAACTGGCGCTGTGTCCAGGTTTTGCCGTTTTCCAGGGCAAGAGTTTTTGAGGGTGATGTCAAGTGGCAGACACTGCAATTTTTGCACGGTTGGTGGCCAGTGAGCTTTGGTAGGCCCCAAGCATTTAGGATCGTGTTGTCTGTGGGGCGAGAGGTCGCTCTTGGTCTGGTAGACACCAATTGGTCCTTTAGGTTCTTGACTCTTTTGTACGCGAAGCATGGGGTCTCTAAGTTTCTGGTTCCCGAGTTGATAATCTTCCAGTTTCTGCGGATTATGCTGGACACTTGATTAGAGGCGGTGTTGTAGGTGGTAACACATGTGACCACTGGTGTTTCAGGTGGTTTGATAATGGTTTCCAAAAGTGCCTTTCTATTCTAATTCCGCGCCCTTTTGCAGGTTTTTGAGATGATTCTAGTGGGGTATCCACGATCCTCCAGTTTGTGGACTAGTGCCTTAGACTGTTGTTTATAGTCTTTGATGCTGCTGCAATTGCTTCGAATGTGCAGAAATTGTCCGAAGGGAAGGTTTTCCCTAAGGGGCCTGTGGTGGAAACTGTCAAATCTGAGTAATGAGTTCCTCACTGTAGGTTTGTAATATGTGGTGGTTGTCAGGCCATTATGTTCTGCTTTGATGTTGAGATCCAAGAAGGCAATTTCGGTAGAGCTACTTGTGCAAGTAAACCGGAGGTAGGTGTCACGGTTATTGATCCATGTGAGGAAGTTTTCCAGCGTTTCTTTATTGCCCTCCCAAATGATGAAGATGTCATCGATATAACGACGCCAGGTCATTATGTTGGCTGAGTAAGGGTTAGTGGGTGCCTCAATGTAGGTCCTTTCAAAATGGTGGACATAAAGTCCCGCCACACTGGGGGCGAAAACACTCCCCATAGAAGTTTCGTTTGTCAGGAAAAAGAACTTACCCTCATACTCAAAATAGTTTTCTTTTAACGCAAGGGTAGCGCAGTCAAGGATGAATTGACGTGGGGTTTGGTGTTAGCAGGTATTGTCCATCAGGAGATCGTGTAGTACTTGTAAGGTAGCATCTTGGGGTAAGCTAGTGTATAAGCTCTCTATGGGGATCCGGACTAGCTTATCTAGTCCTCTCTCTCTATTTTGATTTGATGATATTGGCAAATCAAAGGAGATTTTCATGGGCGCCATCAACTGGATTGATCATGAAGAACATCCTCCTCCTACACGTGGCAAATGATTACGCTGCTGTGTCCTTCACCTTCAGTACTATTTCATGTAGTAATAGCCAATGTCAAATTCCACGCAAGTAGTAGTTATACTTTCAATAATTTATCATTTATAATTCTACATTATGGCACTGTTCTAGTGTATTGTCATGGGCTATAGTATCTATTGTACCGTTCTAATGCTCCGCACAGGCAAATCAAGGTTTCATTTTCTTTTTTTTCATATGCTGCAACTGCCACTGTGTACCACCACTAGTACCACCGCAATGATGCCATTTCATCCGCCCAGGATTGGCAACCTTAATCGCCATTTGCAATGCAGCCAGCCCTGTGCCTAGCCCTATTCCTTTCAAACACAAATTACAGGTAAGATAAGCGTTTGGGGGAGGAAGAATAATGGAGTAGTAGGAGAGACGAGAGACTGACGGTAGTACTAGTAAAGTCCTAGGACAATTGAATTCACTAACTCTGTGAGAGGGACTTACTTTTGTAAACATTTGGGCAATTACTTACACAATTTGAATCAAGAAGCCACTTAAGTTTCAGGAAAACAAACTTACAGTTAAACCCCCCCCTCCAGCCTCAACTGCAGTGAAAACATGCATGCTATGTTTAAGTTGAAAGTAATAATTATTTATATCCCTAACAAAAATAAACTATCCCGCAAGAATACCTAACCTCAATGAATGTCCGTGAAATAAAAAGTCCCCAAAGTCCAAAAAACCCAACTCCCAATTCCCACCCCCCAAAAATCTTTAAAAAAGGGGCAAGGGACAGTCTATCCTCCATTGAAATGCCGCCGGCGGTGTACTTTTTGGGCCAGGTGGTCATGCTCCTTGCGGAGGTTCTTGAGCAGGATTTTCATTTTCTTCTGCTCCTGCTCAAGGTAGGACACCCTGAGGGTTAGGCGGTGCACGCGTGCCTTGCACCTGCTGTGGGGGGCAGCTGATTTTTTGTATGCTTGGCGGTGGCGGGTGGCTGCGGTACCAAGGCTCCGTACCGCTGGAGGCCTGCGCTGACTGGCTGGCCCAGGGAGTGCGGAGGAGGATGCAGCTGGCGCTGTGGATGTTGTGGAGGTCGACTGCGTGTCCTCCTCCTCCTCCTCCTGGGCCACCAGCCACCGATATTCAGCGACAGTCGCCTCCAGTTTCCGTTACCGGGTACTTCTAGCCAGCTCCTTCCGTGACAGTTTTGAAGGAGCATCTATATGAAGAAATAAAAACATAGTCTGTAACCAATGCTCTTTAAGATTAACACAAAATAATTCAGCAGAAAGTTGTGTCACAGTAGAACTAGCAACTTGCAAGCACAGTACATAACATTTGTGGCCTAACCTCCCACTACTTCAGCCTTGCTCTAACATTAGTGGGAGTTTCAGGAATCAATTCTATGAGCACTATGGACTCACTAAATTGGAGTCGACTATGACAGTACACCAGTCTTATTCTTCTTCTTCTCTCTTGTTTAGCAAAATTGGTACGTAAACTTCTGGAAGCCGGCATAATGCCAGCGCAGTCAACTTGCACCCGAGAAAAACAGACACACACCATGATGACACAGGCTTGCGTTACTGCACCAGTCCAGTACATGCAGGTGGTGAAGCTCTTACTTTTCTATTACAGGTGGCACTGAGAATACTCTGTTACAAGGGCTTAATTAATTTAACTTTCACCCTACAGTGCCAATGACTACTATAAAAGGAAAATGAAGACGATAAATAATATGATTATCTTTCCCTTCACAGGATATGTATTTGATTACATATGGGATGACTTTAGGTGCTTTGGTTTTTATTGAGTGAACACTGATAGGCCACACATGAATGACAGAGTTGTACTAAAATTATTAGCAGAGGTAGTGAGTGGCCCCCGTAATCGCCGGATATATACTGTTCTTACAATACAAACTACTGCTACTATGCATGGTAGTATTCAGAAAAATTACAACTTCTTTTCCTTGCCTTTCCTAAACTGGAAAGGACGTGCGGGTGCGGTGTTATATGCTCTTCAAAGTAACACTTAGTTCATCCAGTGACCGTCTACTCTCTCGACATACACATATGCTATCTCTGAGTCAGATAGTACCATGATCCAGGCATCCACCCATTCAAAGTAAATGTCAATCATTCTTCTTAATGTCTCAACTGGGCAAACCTTACTTTTTCTCACGGGAAAACAACATTTTCAGTTTATTTTGGAAACCGCAAGCCATGCATCCGTGCTTGACTTGCTTTTGAATTTCAACCAAAGGATATATTGCGCACACATACAGTTTCTGTTTCACCCACCCAGGCAGTCCTCTTCCCTTTCTTGTTCCACCCATTCTTGCTTCATCCTTCAACCGGCCATGCATCATATTCCCAGGCACCTCGGGCAGCATTCAAAACACGTATCATTCTTTGCTAGTCATCATTACTTTTAACTTGCTCGTCCTTCCACACTTACTTACACCCTTCTTTGCCTTTTCGTTCATCCCATCCATTAAGTTCATCTCTGATCTGACTTGGATTCTCAAAAAAATGTTCACAGCTGAGTTGAAGTTGATTTAGAGGAGGCTACTACCTGGTTGATAAAAACTTAGTTCTAAATTTGTTGGTCTTCTTAACGGCATAGTATAGTTGTACTGTACAACATATACACCTGTGCAGAGAGCACACTCTGCAGTCTGCAATCTCAATAAGTAAGGAATATAATAGCTTACCACTGTCCGCCACTATGGTGGCATCCCCCACAGCAGTTTCCGCTGGCTGTTGCACCGCCTCCACCCCAGGAGTGCCCACCTCCACGCTGGCCCCGGCACCGGTGTATGGTTGTGCCGATGTTCCGCCTAGAAAATACATTTCAGATTCTTAGATGCCATATACACCACTCCCTAGTATTTTGTCTAGGAATGAACAAATGTCACTACGACTACACAAACAAATTTAATAATTTGTGACTGTCTAGTCAAAACTAAAAATTGCCCTTTTTTCAGGGAAGCGTGCTGTCTTGCTACACTTTTTGGCACAACTGATGAATGCTTGCTTTTTAACACGCACTGTTTTTCTCATAACAGACATAAGCTTCCCTTCTAAAAACAAGAGCAAGATCAGATCATCATCACTAGGACGGAGTCAGCAACGATTCAGCACCACAAAGAAGAATTGAAAGTCCAACCAGGTGAGGGCTCGCCCACAATTAATGTGTGAAATCATTAAGCACTTTTCCATTTTCAATCCACCGTTTATGTTGTATGATGAACTTGATTTTCATAAATGTTTTTACTTTTAATAAAGCTTTAAAACTTACATAGACTCTGTGGTTTTTAGTCATGAGTGAGTGAGCGAAAGGGTTTGTAATTTGCAAGCATGAGTCCGTGGCTCTGACAGTTCGGGACTCTGACTCCGTTGTCTTATGTCCTGGGTTGGATAATCATCATTGGGGATCAATCATTGATCAATTAGGGAGCTAAATGACTCTGTCACACTAGCTAGTCAGTAAGGAGATTGGGGGTTCAAATTCTGTTATGACTGAGGTATGTGGAAAGTCTAAGTGCGCCTATTATAATTGGTAAACAATGCACTATTTAGTGTTCATCGTTCTGTTTGTGCAGAATTGTCCCTGCAACAATAGTAGTATGGATTGTCCTCCTATCCAATCAAAAAGTAAACTAGTATCTTATTCTTTCTTGGTGGTCATTGACATTTTATTGTTGGGAATTGTCAAAGCATAAACATTTAGAAGACTTCAAAAGACATTATGGACAACCCAGAGGACTGCACTCGGTGCATATATCTATTGCTGAATAGAATGGGAGTTTCATTTAACACCTTTTGCCAACTGTGCAAGCTTAGTTAGCTACACAGACAGACTAATAATAATAATCTAGTAGTAACACAGGTAGTCATAGTAGAGGCAGGATAAGAATTTAGAAACAGTCTACAAGAAGATCAAAGACGATTTAGAAAAAATCAAATGAGGACTGTTAGTAAAGAATAGGTACTCTAAAAGTTAGGGAAGTATAATTATTATTATTACCATGAAAAGTTACTGGGGCCAGCAGGGGAGCCCTCGCCGGACCGATCCTGGCCTTCCTGTTCCTGCTCCGCCGGCGCCGCTACCTCCTCCTCCTCTGTCCTCTTGCCCCTGGGGGAGCTGATGTACAGCATGAAAGAAAGACCCAAACATGGATGATTGTTGTCAACCAAATCAAACATTTCAAAAGAACAATAACAAATTAGTTTGGGGAGATAGCAAATAGACAACAATTGCACTATATTTATTGATCCATCTGATGTGGTCTACTAGGATATTAGTATTGCTGGATTCGCGGACCGTCGACTTGGAAAGGAATGTAACTCACTAAACCAACTATAAAAAGGTTTGACTAGTTCTGGCAGGCAGCACTCCGCAGCACGCGAAGTGACAGACAAAGTCCATTGTGATTGCAGACCAGTGAGAACACTAAAAAGTAAGTTTCCTACTACATAACCAGTCATTAAAATACTCAAACTATCAATCCACCACCACTATCTCTTCTTAGTGGCAGGTGTACAAAGGAAGGACTAGACTTGAGTCTCTAGGGGCAGATTTACAAGTCCCTTGTGGCTCTTTTGCTCCGTCGTTGCGTGACTTTTGTGAAGCAGCGGCAGTGCTAAAGAGGCGCCATCGTGCGGGGTATATTAACAACGTGACGCATCTGGGAGATGCATCACATTGTAAAGCCCTGCGCCATCAGGGGGCGTTCCGGCGCAAGGGAGTGCATTTCTGCCCAGGAACGCATCCTAAAAGTGGCTGAGTGAAATCTCAAGATTTCACTCAGTCACTTTTAGGCCAATGCTGCATCACTCAAAACCCTGCGCCTGCTTGAAGCAGACGTACGGCTTGACGCATCATTGGGGAGATGGGGCACCCCAGAGCATTGCTGGAGGTGTGTCGTGGTAGCGACGCAACTCCAGCAATGCGCTGCCTTTATGGCACAGAGGTGTGACGCTTCTGTGTTGTTTTTGCCCCATGGTGCGCCGCATTGTAAATGCGGTGCACCATGGGTGGTGGAGGCGTGGTGCACAATTACTGGCGCATCCCTGCTAATTTGCAGGGATGTGCCAGTAATTGTAAATCTGCCCCTTAGTGTCTAGCATTACGCAGTTCTGTAAAGTACACTCATACATAATTACTCAGGCCAATGAAATGAGCACAACAAATTGAAAACAAATAGGAATAGTAGCACCGCCACTGAGCAGGAGAGCAGTGCACCTGAAATGCAATCACAGAACATTTTGAAACATAATTTAACTGCAATCTAATCGGCAGCATTATTGCTCTTCGGAAAAAACGAACATTTGCAATATGATAACACATAGAGCAGGAGAAAACAGAGTAGTAATTAAATAGCTACTACTATTCACCAAGCCCGGGGATCTCGACACCTAGCAGGTCGAGCAGGTCGTGTTCACAGTCCAGGAGGTCAGACCACCGGTGCGTGGCCTGGTTGTAGATGCGCCGGACCCATGGGTTTTTATACATGGATTTCAGTATATATATACAAGACCTAACACACCAACATAAATTATTCAGCAATGAAATTTGATACAGTATATCATTTCACAAAAAATTGTAGAAGTCAGGTAGAAATTATGATTCATTTAATCTTTGAGGCTTTCCCCAAGTCCAGCCAACACGTGTTTCGTCGATTGGGCTGGAACCCACGACTTCATCAGGGCTGGGAAAAAATACAATATAAAGAATATTGGAATTTCGAGATACATTATCTCATGATCATCAAATATACACTCAGTTATTATATTTACATGAAAGCAAGTGTGAGACAACATTTTACATGTATATCCCTGAGCATTTGATCTGTGCGTTCGTAAAGAAGTAAGGAGGAGGGAGATTATCAGTAAACTCCCATAGGGAAAAGAGTGAAAATCTCTCATTTCAAGAGATGGTAGAATGCCCCACAGTTCGTGAAATAGATCAATTTGTGGTACTATATTGCTAGAAATTCAGTGGTCTTGTGCTCACCCCAGCGTTCACTAGCCCGTATTGTGCATCATTCCGTGATTATCCGTGCCGGGTTTGCTAAATCGTCAAGGTTGGTGTTTATGAATACGTGATCTATCTAATTTATTAGAATGCTGAGTACGTATACTCAGGCTTACCTGCTATTCGACGCTTATAAACTTTCTATGCCTGAAATAACCAAGTTGTGATATAATATAGAATTAACTAATGGGTCAGCACATCAATTATGAGATACAGCACTATTTATATTGAATGCTATGTACAACATAGCAACGTACCTTCTGGCTGGTTATAATTCCGACCCAGCCTTATGTGGCATGGGTAAAAAATTTTATCGGGTCTTGGTCTTAGTATCTTTGGCGTCTCTAAAATTTACATAAGAGGATACATTTTGTGATAATCCATCATTTAGATGAGCATGTATAGTAATTCAATGCTATCAACTGTTATGGTAATGAGCTTACCTTCAATTGAGTAAATATTTGATCCCCGTTGTGATCTGAGAATATTGTCCCGATCAAGTAATTCAGGGAAGTGGTGTAGTCATTCCTCCGGTGATATTATCGAAGGAAAGTCTGTCCCCGCTGCCGAGTGTAACAGAAAAGAACTTATCAATTGTGTGAATCCTATTTCCAATTGCTTGATTTAATCGTATCTATTTATCCCTGAGGACTCGTTATCTAAACGCATCTTACCTTCCAATATTTTGGAGTCCTGGGGCAGCGTAATCTGCTTCGTGTATGGCACGTACTTCCGTATTTTGAAAGTCAGCGTCCTTGACCCGGAAGTGATACTTATACTTCCGGTACCTATATTCGCTGAAACCTAATTGTAAAATGTTATCGTCTCTGTCAGCCATATTTCAAAGGTGTCCATTATACGAATAGACATTTTGTTCATTGATAGATGCAGAAGAGTGCTCTTAATTCTATGATAGATCGAGTGCGATGTAGTGTGGAAATATACCGATCCTGATAAAAACATCAGGATTATATATAGTGAGTGTGCCAAAATTATCCTTGTGCTCGTCACCCGGTGCTATAAAAATTTCGAACTGTGAGGCCAAGAACATGTAGCCAATATATGCAGCGTACATTGTCGATCTACATATAAGCAAAAATTACATTTGCACAATTGTACATATATCCAATATTAAAGTTGTATATTGCAAATACTCCTTGCAAACAAAGCCATTGTTGCGAAAAATTATAAGCTTAGTGATTTGGAGGGTACATATTACATGTATATTAGTTGTTGGTAATATACAGTCTAATTACCTACAGCATATCACTTATGCAATATTGAGATTAAATGAGTATCTATCTCGATACTATGTATCAGCAACCCAAAAAGTAGTGCAGTTCCTGGTCTAAGTTCATACCGTGCTCTACCGCACGCATAATGAGTATCCATGACGCTTCTCTACGTCTCAGGGCCAATTCTCTATTCTCCCCTCTTGGATCACTTTTTACCTGATCTATTGTGCAGAAGCTGATTGTTTTATTCGTGCCTTGTTTAGGACATTGATTGATGTGTGTGGCAGTGTTATATCTTGTGTGATGATGTTTGATGGCTCTTACATGTTCAAAGATCCTATCTTTGAGAGATCTTTTCATACTGCCTATATAAAAGCTGCCACATTCGCATTTAATCATGTAAACTACAAAACAACTGTTACAGTTGAGTAGTTGTTTAATCGTAAATTCTCTCCCCATTTAATTGCGGAATGTTTTGGTTTTATTCATGGCCATGGGACATAGTTTGCAGGTTCCGCATTTGTGGAAACCTATACTTGTATGTGTGAGCCAGTCTGGAGCTGTTTTAGATTTTATTGGGTAGGTTGGACTTATCCAGGATTTTATACTCCTCCCCTTTTTGTATGTAATGAGGGGATTTTTTGTGATATATTGGTTTAAGGATTTGTCATTCTGTATTATCCACCAATGTTTTCTCATACTGTTCCTCAATGTGATTGCTGCATCATCATAGTTAGTGATTAGTCTAATTTTGGTTGTCATGTTATCCTCTTTCTGTTTATCACGTAGAGTTGCCTCTCTGGAGGTTTTGTCTATTCTCTGTTCCGCCTTTGTGATCATGTCCATGTTGTACCCTCTAGCTCTAAACCTACTTTTCATGTTATTCTTACATCTTACAAAGTCATCATTTTTACTGCAATTCCTTCTTGCTCGGGTAAATTCTCCAAAGGGAATGGATTGGATCTGATGTCTTGGATGTGAACTCCCAGCATGTAAAAGAGCATTACATGATGTCGGTTTCCTGTATAGTCTACTTTGTATTTTGTTGTCTTCAATAAACAGTGATAGATCTAAGAATTCTAGTTGGGTAGTGCTTATGGAGTGAGTTAAGTGTATACCCATCAAATTTGAATTCAAGTATTCACAGAATTGTAAGAGACTGTCCATATCTCCTGCCCAAATTAAAAGACAGTCGTCAATATAGCAACCCCAGAAAATGATATATTCATTCCACTTGGCGCCGTGGGGCCCCCAGATCCACTCCTCCTCAAACTTGCCCATGAACAGGTTTGCATAAGAAGGAGAGAACCTGGAGCCCATGGCTACTCCCTGTTTTTGGCGATACCAGGTAGTTTCAAATAGAAAAACATTGTTTTGTAGTATTAGATTCATCATGTCCATAAGCATCTCAGTGTGAGCCCACTGAGATGCTGGCCTTTTTTCAAGAAATTTCCTGGCTGCCTGAAGACCCAAGTCTGTTCTAATATTAGTGTATAGGGAGGTGACATCTAAGCTTGCCATAATCATGCCATCCTCCCAAGTTACATCCGACAGAATACTTAGTATGTGCTTAGTATCTCTGATATATGCTGGTAAGTTGCATACTAGTGGCTGTAAGAAATTGTCTACATATTGAGATAATCTCTCAGTGGGACCCCCTACACTGGAGATGATCGGTCTCCCTGGTGGATATTGGGCATTTTTATGTATCTTGGGTAAAATATAGATGCAGAGGAACCTTGGTTTATCTACTTTTAGGTATGTCAGTTCTTCCCTGCTAATGAGACCCTCCTGCCACCATTTTTCTAGATGAGTATTGATGTTGACTTTTAGTTGTCCCATAGGATTTACTGTCAGTTTCTCATAGTAAGTTACATCTCTCAATTGTGTAAGTATCTCAGTATTGTAATTTGTCGTGTTCATCACCACGATGTTACCCCCCTTGTCCGCCTCCTTGATGGTAACATCGGGTAGTTTATATAGTTCCACTAGTGCTTGACGTTCATGTGTGTTTAAGTTGTCTTAAAACTTTTTATGTTTTCTATTGTGTTTTAAGTGGTTATACAAATCTTCAGTGACTAATTTGTGAAACATATCCACACTATTACCACTAGGTAAGGTCGGGGTCCATCGTGATTTATTGTGTAGGCCACTGGAAATGGTATTGTCCGGTTCTATATCGTGGTCAAATAACAGTTCATCTATAGACATATGGTCTCTGTCATCATCCACTATAGATAACAATATTTCAAAATCTCTGATATCTTGTATGGTAGGTATCACACGAATCACACTAGGGGGTTCTGTTTCTATGCTTTTATTCACAGTTTGAATACAATCAAAATGTTTCTTCAATTTTAATTTTCTCGTGAATTTGAATAAGTCAATCATAGATTTGTGGATATCCCCCTGTTCCTTTGGGCAGAAACCCATACCACGTTCAAGTACAGAAATCATATTTGGAGAAAGTATTTTGTCACTGAGATTCACCACTTGTACATCCATACATTCATTCATATTATCTGTTATTTCCTCCAAGATCTCAATCTCATTCCCTGTCTTCCTGCATTTGCATCCTCCTCTTTTTCCCCTCCTTGTCCTTTTGTTGTATTTGCCTTTTGTCTTGATTGATCCCTGTCTCCCCGTTTTTTCCTTTTCACCTCCCTTAAAAAAGCACTACATTGTGCAGTATCATCCGATGAGATTCCTTCATTTTCGCTAGGAAGGGTCTCCAAAGATGTCGAAACAGAACTAGCTGGGGTCAGTTTCTGAGCTTGTGCCATCGTTCCCTTAGTGCTCTTGTCTACTAGATGGTCATATTTCCGGGCGTAGGTAAAAACCCTACCTTGATTGTAGTCAATCTCATCTCGCTTAATCTTACGAGCTTTACGCTGTTTAATATCTGTTTGATGTTTCTCTAGTACCCTTTCAGAATTTCATAGTTTTTTTCAGTTGCTTCCGGGAGGTTAAGTTCCTTAATTTCCAGTTCCAATTGCGCAATTTCCCCTTGCAATTTCTTAACTTTGCGGGAAGCATTCTCAATTAGAATGTTCATAAGATTGTTGGAATTGGAAATTAACTCTTTTTCCCAGGCTAACAGGAGATCCTCATCAAGATCGTCATAAGTTGGTAGTATTTGTGAGCGGAGTCCCCTAGGAATTCTCTTAAGACGTACATATTGTTCTAGGGTCGCTCCATCCCACCATTTTGAATTTTCCGCTATTTTTAATCTCTCTAATTTAGCAAATTTTAACCTCAATCCCTCGTTTTTCTTGCTTGCATTCCCACTTGCCAGGGAGGTAGTAACTGTTTCACCTCTTGCTAAACTATCAAAAAGTTCCACGGCTTCTTTACCTCTATCCATTGTGTCAGATATGAGAAATTATTTATGCCTCTGTAGCTGCCCCACCAATACGAAAAGTTATGAAGATAAGAGGGATGACTGATCTCGGCGGTTATGGCGCTTAACAGTAAATAGGCTGATTATATCACCTACGCTAATAGTTATATGTGTCGTTGGGTGCCTAGTCATGGGTTGTCATCCTTACCCACCAGTAATCCACAGATTTCAGTATATATATACAAGACCTATCACACCAACATAAATTATTCAGCAATGAAATTTGATACAGTATATCATTTCACAAAAAATTGTAGAAGTCAGGTAGAAATTATGATTCATTTAATCTTTGAGGCTTTCCCCAAGTCCAGCCAACACGTGTTTCGTCGATTGGGCAGGAACCCACGACTTCATCAGGGCTGGGAAAAAATACAATATAAAGAATATTGGAATTTCGAGATACATTATCTCATGATCATCAAATATACACTCAGTTATTATATTTACATGAAAGCAAGTGTGAGTCAACATTTTACATGTATATCCCTGAGCATTTGATCTGTGCGTTCGTAAAGAAGTAAGGAGGAGGGAGATTATCAGTAAACTCCCATAGGGAAAAGAGTGAAAATCTCTCATTTCAAGAGATGGTAGAATGCCCCACAGTTCGTGAAATAGATCAATTTGTGGTACTATATTGCTAGAAATTCAGTGGTCTTGTGCTCACCCCAGCGTTCACTAGCCCGTATTGTGCATCATTCCGTGATTATCCGTGCCGGGTTTGCTAAATCGTCAAGGTTGGTGTTTATGAATACGTGATCTATCTAATTTATTAGAATGCTGAGTACGTATACTCAGGCTTACCTGCTATTCGACGCTTATAAACTTTCTATGCCTGAAATAACCAAGTTGTGATATAATATAGAATTAACTAATGGGTCAGCACATCAATTATGAGATACAGCACTATTTATATTGAATGCTATGTACAACATAGCAACGTACCTTCTAGCTGGTTATAATTCCGACCCAGCCTTATGTGGCATGGGTGAAAATTTTTATCGAGTCTTGGTCTTAGTATCTTTGGCGTCTCCAAAATTTACATAAGAGGATACATTTTGTGATAATCCATCATTTAGATGAGCATGTATAGTAATTCAATGCTATCAACTGTTATGGTAACGAGCTTACCTTCAATTGAGTAAATATTTGATCCCCATTGTGATCTGAGAATATTGTCCCGATCAAGTAATTCAGGGAAGTGGTGTAGTCATTCCTCCGGTGATATTATCGAAGGAAAGTCTGTCCCCGCTGCCGAGTGTAACAGAAAAGAACTTATCAATTGTGTGAATCCTATTTCCAATTGCGTGATTTAATCGTATCTATTTATCCCTGAGGACTCGTTATCTAAACGCATCTTACCTCCCAATATTTTGGAGTCCTGGGGCAGCGTAATCTGCTTCGTGTATGGCGCGTACTTCCGTATTTTGAAAGTCAGCGTCCTTGACCCGGAAGTGATACTTATACTTCCGGTACCTATATTCGCTGAAACCTAATTGTAAAATTTTATCGTCTCTGTCAGCCATATTTCAAAGGTGTCCATTATACGAATAGACATTTTGTTCATTGATAGATGCAGAAGAGTGCTCTTAATTCTATGATAGATCGAGTGCGATGTAATGTGGAAATATACCGATCCTGATAAAAACATCAGGATTATATATAGTGAGTGTGCCAAAATTATCCTTATGCTCGTCACCCGGTGCTATAAAAATTTCGAACTGTGAGGCCAAGAACATGTAGCCAATATATGCAGCGTACATTGTCGATCTACATATAAGCAAAAATTACATTTGCACAATTGTACATATATCCAATATTAAAGTTGTATATTGCAAATACTCCTTGCAAACAAAGCCATTGTTGCGAAAAATTATAAGCTTAGTGATTTGGAGGGTACATATTACATGTATATTAGTTGTTGGTAATATACAGTCTAATTACCTACAGCATATCACTTATGCAATATTGAGATTAAATGAGTATCTATCTCGATACTATGTATCAGCCACCCAAATAGTAGTGCAGTTCCTGGTCTAAGTTCATACCGTGCTCTACTGCACGCATAATGAGTATCCATGACGCTTCTCTACGTCTCAGGGCCAATTCTCTATTCTCCCCTCTTGGATCATTTTTTACCTGATCTATTGTGCAGAAGCTGATTGTTTTATTCTTGCCTTGTTTAGGACATTGATTGATGTGTGTGGCAGTGTTATATCTTGTGTCATGATGTTTGATGGCTCTTACATGTTGAAAGATCCTATCTTTGAGAGATCTTTTCGTACTGCCTATATAAAAGCTGCCACATTCGCATTTAATCATGTAAACTACAAAACAACTGTTACAGTTGAGTAGTTGTTTAATCGTAAATTCTCTCCCCAAGTAATTGCGGAATGTTTTGGTTTTATTCATGGCCATGGGACATAGTTTGCAGATTCCGCATTTGTGGAAACCTATACTTGTATGTGTGAGCCAGTCTGGAGCTGTTTTAGATTTTATTGGGTAGGTTGGACTTATCCAGGATTTTATACTCCTCCCCTTTCTGTATGTAATGAGGGGATTTTTTGTGATATATTGGTTTAAGGATTTGTCATTCTGTAATATCCACCAATGTTTTCTCATACTGTTCCTCAATGTGATTGCTGCATCATCATAGTTAGTGATTAGTCTAATTTTGGTTGTCATGTTATCCTCTTTCTGTTTATCACGTAGAGTTGCCTCTCTGGAGGTTTTGTCTATTCTCTGTTCCGCCTTTGTGATCATGTCCATGTTGTACCCTCTAGCTCTAAACCTACTTTTCATGTTATTCTTACATCTTACAAAGTCATCATTTTTACTGCAATTCCTTCTTGCTCGGGTAAATTCTCCAAAGGGAATGGATTGGATCTGATGTCTTGGATGTGAACTCCCAGCATGTAAAAGAGTATTACATGATGTCGGTTTCCTGTATAGTCTACTTTGTATTTTGTTGTCTTCAATAAACAGTGATAGATCTAAGAATTCTAGTTGGGTAGTGCTTATGGAGTGAGTTAAGTGTATACCCATCAAATTTGAATTCAAGTATTCACAGAATTGTAAGAGACTGTCCATATCTCCTGCCCAAATTAAAAGACAGTCGTCAATATAGCAACCCCAGTAAATGATATATTCATTCCACTTGGCGCCGTGGGGCCCCCAGATCCACTCCTCCTCAAACTTGCCCATGAACAGGTTTGCATAAGAAGGAGAGAACCTGGAGCCCATGGCTACTCCCTGTTTTTGGCGATACCATGCAGTTTCAAATAGAAAAACATTGTTTTGTAGTATTAGATTCATTATGTCCATAAGCATCTCAGTGTGAGCCCACTGAGATGCTGGCCTTTTTTCAAGAAATTTCCTGGCTGCCTGAAGACCCAAGTCTGTTCTAATATTAGTGTATAGGGAGGTGACATCTAAGCTTGCCATAATCATGCCATCCTCCCAAGTTACATCCGACAGAATACTTAGTATGTGCTTAGTATCTCTGATATATGCTGGTAAGTTGCATACTAGTGGCTGTAAGAAATTGTCTACATATTGAGATAATCTCTCAGTGGGACCCCCTACACTGGAGATGATCGGTCTCCCTGGTGGATATTGGGCGTTTTTATGTATCTTGGGTAAAATATAGATGCAGAGGAACCTTGGTTTATCTACTTTTAGGTATGTCAGTTCTTCCCTGCTAATGAGACCCTCCTGCCACCATTTTTCTAGATGAGTATTGATGTTGACTTTTAGTTGTCCCATAGGATTTACTGTCAGTTTCTCATAGTAAGTTACATCTCTCAATTGTGTAAGTATCTCAGTATTGTAATTTGTCGTGTTCATCACCATGATGTTACCCCCCTTGTCCGCCTCCTTGATGGTAACATCGGGTAGTTTATATAGTTCCACTAGTACTTGACGTTCATGTGTGTTTAAGTTGTCTGAAAACTTTTTATGTTTTCTATTGTGTTTTAAGTGGTTATACAAATCTTCAGTGACTAATTTGTGAAACATATCCACACTATTACCACTAGGTAAGGTCGGGGTCCATCGTGATTTATTGTGTAGGCCACTGGAAATGGTATTGTTCTATATCGTGGTCAAATAACAGTTCATCTATAGACATATGGTCTCTGTCATCATCCATTATAGATAACAATATTTCACAATCTCTGATATCTTGTATGGTAGGTATCACACGAATCACACTAGGGGGTTCTGTTTCTATGCTTTTATTCACAGTTTGAATACAATCAAAATGTTTCTTCAATTGTAATTTTCTCGTGAATTTGAATAAGTCAATCATAGATTTGTGGATATCCCCCTGTTCCTTTGGGCAGAAACCCATACCACGTTCAAGTACAGAAATCATATTTGGAGAAAGTATTTTGTCACTGAGATTCACCACTTGTACATCCATACATTCATTCATATTATCTGTTATTTCCTCCAAGATCTCAATCTCATTCCCTGTCTTCCTGCATTTGGATCCTCCTCTTTTTCCCCTCCTTGTCCTTTAGTTGTATTTGCCTTTTGTCTTGATTGATCCCTGTCTCCCCGTTTTTTCCTTTTCACCTCCCTTAAAAATGCACTACATTGTGCAGTATCATCCGATGAGATTCCTTCATTTTCGCTAGGAAGGGTCTCCAAAGATGTCGAAACAGAACTAGCTGGGGTCAGGTTCTGAGCTTGTGCCATCGTTCCCTTAGTGCTCTTGTCTACTAGATGGTCATATTTCCGGGCGTAGGTAAAAACCCTACCTTGATTGTAGTCAATCTCATCTCGCTTAATCTTACGAGCTTTACGCTGTTTAATATCTGTTTGATGTTTCTCTAGTACCCTTTCAGAATTTCATAGTTTTTTTCAGTTGCTTCCGGGAGGTTAAGTTCCTTAATTTCCAGTTCCAATTGCGCAATTTCCCCTTGCAATTTCTTAACTTTGCGGGAAGCATTCTCAATTAGAATGTTCATAAGATTGTTGG
Organism: Lissotriton vulgaris; assembly: GCF_964263255.1. NCBI lineage: Eukaryota > Metazoa > Chordata > Amphibia > Caudata > Salamandridae > Lissotriton > Lissotriton vulgaris. The sequence continues at coordinate 944,707,645 of NC_141691.1, read as the reverse complement.
AATTGGAAATTAACTCTTTTTCCCAGGCTAACAGGAGATCCTCATCAAGATCGTCATAAGTTGGTAGTATTTGTGAGCGGAGTCCCCTAGGAATTCTCTTAAGACGTACATATTGTTCTAGGGTCGCTCCATCCCACCATTTTGAATTTTCCGCTATTTTTAATCTCTCTAATTTAGCAAATTTTAACCTCAATCCCTCGTTTTTCTTGCTTGCATTCCCACTTGCCAGGGAGGTAGTAACTGTTTCACCTCTTGCTAAACTATCAAAAAGTTCCACGGCTTCTTTACCTCTATCCATTGTGTCAGATATGAGAAATTATTTATGCCTCTGTAGCTGCCCCACCAATACGAAAAGTTATGAAGATAAGAGGGATGACTGATCTCGGCGGTTATGGCGCTTAACAGTAAATAGGCTGATTATATCACCTACGCTAATAGTTATATGTGTCGTTGGGTGCCTAGTCATGGGTTGTCATCCTTACCCACCAGTAATCCACAGATTTCAGTATATATATACAAGACCTATCACACCAACATAAATTATTCAGCAATGAAATTTGATACAGTATATCATTTCACAAAAAATTGTAGAAGTCAGGTAGAAATTATGATTCATTTAATCTTTGAGGCTTTCCCAAAGTCCAGCCAACACGTGTTTTGTCGATTGGGCAGGAACCCACGACTTCATCAGGGCTGGGAAAAAATAAAATATAAAGAATATTGGAATTTCGAGATACATTATCTCATGATCATCAAATATACACTCAGTTATTATATTTACATGAAAGCAAGTGTGAGTCAACATTTTACATGTATATCCCTGAGCATTTGATCTGTGCGTTCGTAAAGAAGTAAGGAGGAGGGAGATTATCAGTAAACTCCCATAGGGAAAAGAGTGACAATCTCTCATTTCAAGAGATGGTAGAATGCCCCACAGTTCGTGAAATAGATCAATTTGTGGTACTATATTGCTAGAAATTCAGTGGTCTTGTGCTCACCCCAGCGTTCACTAGCCCGTATTGTGCATCATTCCGTGATTATCCGTGCCGGGTTTGCTAAATCGTCAAGGTTGGTGTTTATGAATACGTGATCTATCTAATTTATTAGAATGCTGAGTACGTATACTCAGGCTTACCTGCTATTCGACGCTTATAAACTTTCTATGCCTGAAATAACCAAGTTGTGATATAATATAGAATTAACTAATGGGTCAGCACATCAATTATGAGATACAGCACTATTTATATTGAATGCTATGTACAACATAGCAACGTACCTTCTGGCTGGTTATAATTCCGACCCAGCCTTATGTGGCATGGGTGAAAATTCTTATCGGGTCTTGGTCTTAGTATCTTTGGCGTCTCTAAAATTTACATAAGAGGATAAATTTTGTGATAATCCATCATTTAGATGAGCATGTATAGTAATTCAATGCTATCAACTGTTATGGTAACGAGCTTACCTTCAATTGAGTAAATATTTGATCCCCGTTGTGATCTGAGAATATTGTCCCGATCAAGTAATTCAGGGAAGTGGTGTAGTCATTCCTCCGGTGATATTATCGAAGGAAAGTCGGTCCCCTCTGCCGAGTGTAACAGAAAAACTTATCAATTGTGTGAATCCTATTTCCAATTGCGTGATTTAATCGTATCTATTTATCCCTGAGGACTCGTTATCTAAACGCATCTTACCTCCCAATATTTTGGAGTCCTGGGGCAGCGTAATCTGCTTCGTGTATGGCGCGTACTTCCGTATTTTGAAAGTCAGCGTCCTTGACCCGGAAGGGATACTTATACTTCCGGTACCTATATTCGCTGAAACCTAATTGTAAAATGTTATCGTCTCTGTCAGCCATATTTCAAAGGTGTCCATTATACGAATAGACATTTTGTTCATTGATAGATGCAGAAGAGTGCTCTTAATTCTATGATAGATCGAGTGCGATGTAGTGTGGAAATATACTGATCCTGATAAAAACATCAGGATTATATATAGTGAGTGTGGCAAAATTATCCTAGTGCTCGTCACCCGGTGCTATAAAAATTTCGAACTGTGAGGCCAAGAACATGTAGCCAATATATGCAGTGTACATTGTCGATCTACATATAAGCAAAAATTACATTTGCACAATTGTACATATATCCAATATTAAAGTTGTATATTGCAAATACTCCTTGCAAACAAAGCCATTGTTGCGAAAAATTATAAGCTTAATGATTTGGAGGGTACATATTACATGTATATTAGTTGTTGGTAATATACAGTCTAATTACCTACAGCATATCACTTATGCAATATTGAGATTAAATGAGTATCTATCTCGATACTATGTATCAGTCACCCAAATATTAGTGCAGTTCCTGGTCTAAGTTCATACCGTGCTCTACCGCACGCATAATGAGTATCCATGACGCTTCTCTACGTCTCAGGGCCAATTCTCTTTTCCCCCCTCTTGGATCATTTTTTACCTGATCTATTGCGCAGAAGCTGATTGTTTTATTCTTGCCTTGTTTAGGACATTGATTGATGTGTGTGGCAGTGTTATATCTTTTGTCATGATGTTTGATGGCTCTTACATGTTCAAAGATCCTATCTTTGAGAGATCTTTTCGTACTGCCTATATAAAAGCTGCCACATTCGCATTTAATCATGTAAACTACAAAACAACTGTTACAGTTGAGTAGTTGTTTAATCGTAAATTCTCTCCCCATGTAATTGAGGAATGTTTTGGTTTTATTCATGGCCATGGGACATAGTTTGCAGGTTCCGCATTTGTGGAAACCTATACTTTTATGTGTGAGCCAGTCTGGAGCTGTTTTAGATTTTATTGGGTAGGTTGGACTTATCCAGGATTTTATACTCCTCCCCTTTCTGTATGTAATGAGGGGATTTTTTGTGATATATTGGTTTAAGGATTTGTCATTCTGTAATATCCACCAATGTTTTCTCATACTGTTCCTCAATGTGATTGCTGCATCATCATAGTTAGTGATTAGTCTAATTTTGGTTGTCATGTTATCCTCTTTCTGTTTATCACGTAGAGTTGCCTCTCTGGAGGTTTTGTCTATTCTCTGTTCCGCCTTTGTGATCATGTCCATGTTGTACCCTCTAGCTCTAAACCTACTTTTCATGTTATTCTTACATCTTACAAAGTCATCATTTTTACTGCAATTCCTTCTTGCTCGGGTAAATTCTCCAAAGGGAATGGATTGGATCTGATGTCTTGGATGTGAACTCCCAGCATGTAAAAGAGCATTACATGATGTCGGTTTCCTGTATAGTCTACTTTGTATTTTGTTGTCTTCAATAAACAGTGATAGATCTAAGAATTCTAGTTGGGTAGTGCTTATGGAGTGAGTTAAGTGTATACCCATCAAATTTGAATTCAAGTATTCACAGAATTGTAAGAGACTGTCCATATCTCCTGCCCAAATTAAAAGACAGTCGTCAATATAGCGACCCCAGTAAATGATATATTCATTCCACTTGGCGCCGTGGGGCGCCAAGTGGAATGGCCCGGCATACCTTCTCCCACAGCTTCCGACGCTCCCGGAGCCTGTACCCACTATCGATCCTGCCGCCTGCCGAGAAGGTCTTGGGGAGGCGGCGCTGCACATAATAAACCAGTGTGGCCACCTCATCCGTGCTGAAGATCTCCCGGGCTGTGACTTGCTCCCCTCGCAATCGCCCTCATGGGAGCCGGGTAAGGGGTGCGGGACCCTTCCCCTTCTCCTTCCCGGCTCCCTTTGCCATGGTCCTGGACAGGAATGGAAATATTAAATAGGAAAGAGAATAGGGAAAAAGTAAATAAAAGAAGAGGCAGAAAAAGTAGTTTTAAAGTCACAAAAAGTAGAAGAAAACACAAAATATAGATCTAGAAACATAGAGGGATAGATAATAAGTAAAAAAGATTTAAAAAAACTTCAAACAAACAAAGGATAGCAAAGATTGAAGCTGGATAGGAAAAGCAAGCCCAGAAACATAGCAATGAATGAAAAACAAGATGGCCGCGCCCATTGAGGACCGCGTGGGTAAGTTTGCGCAATATTTTCCCCACGAGTACGCAAAAACACACGCAAACTCGTAATACCCCGCCGCACACAACGCGAGATTGCCAATAGCGCCCAGAAACGGAAATACGCAACGCGCACAAGATGGCTGCGCCCATGTATGACCGCATGGGTAACTTCGTGGTCGGTGCGCTGCAATCGGCCCGCGAATCCGCAAAAAACCCCGCGAGCACGGGAAAAAAAAGGAAATTTGCACAAATTCTCAAATTTGGCAGATCGCAAATTCGCTGTCGCACGAATTCGCGGACCCCTAATTCACAAATTTCGCCCATACTTAGTTTAAACAACTTTTTTGTTGGACATTTTGGACGGTGTACCGTCAAAATATCGAGTTTTTAATATTGATTAGCAATAATAACGAGTAAAAAATATAGAATAGACATAATATCGACTAGACAGAATATAGACTACCAAAATATCACATGGAATAGTATTAATATCGAATAGAATAGCATTAATATCGAATCAAAAATGTAGAATGGACAAAATATCGAATGGTAATTAATTAAAATATAATTGGTAATTATTTTTAATTGATTAATTGATAAATATGTTAATTTTAGTAATGTATTTTCTGTAGCAGGTTGTGGGTTTATAGGGGACTAGGCTGGGAAGTAAATTAATGATAATTAATTAGATATGGTAATTTATTCATTGGTATTTATTTTGATTTATTTGTTAATTAATTGGTAATAATTAAAATATAATTGTTAAGTAATTTTAATTGATTAATTGATAAATATGTTAATTTTTGTAATGTATTTTCTGTAGTGGGTTGTGGGTTTATAGGCGAATAGGGTGGGAAGTAATTTAATTATAATTAATTAAATATGTTAAATTATTTATTGGTATTTATTTTGAATTAATTGTTAATTAATTATTAATTGGTAATTATTTAAAATATAATTGATAATATATTTTAATTGAATATTTGATAAATATGTTAATTGTAGTCATTTATTTTCTGTAGCGGGTTGTGGGTTTAGAGGGGAATAGGATGCGAAGTAATTTAATTATAATTAGTTAAATATTTTACTCTATTTATTGGTATTTATTTTGAATTAATTGTTAATTAATTATTAATTGATAATAATTAAAATATAATTGTTAATTAAATTTAAATAATTGATTAATTGATAATTATGTTACTTTCATTAATTTATTTTCTGTAGTGGCTTGTGGGTTTATAGAGGAATAGGGTGGGAATTAATTTAATTGTAAGTTATTACATTTTTTAAATTATTGTTTTTTGATCTAATTTTTTAATATTTTAAAATTACTAATTATTTATTGTTAATTGGTAAATAATTTGTATTAGTAGGTAAATATTATTAATAATTATTTTGTATTTGTTTTTTTAATTGATTAATTTATATATTATATAAAATTGTAATTATTTAAATTAATTTGTAATTGGCATTGTTATTTTTATTTATATATGAAGTATTTAGTTTCCCTACTGTTGCACTCACTGGAGTGGGAATAGTAATTTTTACGCTCCCACTATCCAATGCTTTCCCTACTGTTGCACCTACTGGAGTGAGAATAGTAATTTTTACCCCTACGCTATCCAACACTTTCCCTACTGTTGCACTCTTTGGAGTGGGAATAGTAATGTTTACCCGTACGCTATCCAACGCTTTCCCTACTGTTGCACTCTCTGGAGTGGGAATAGTAATTTCTACCCCTACGCTATCCAACGCTTTCCCTACTGTTGCACTCAGTGGAGTGGGAATAGTAATTTTTACCCCTACGCTATCCAACGCTTTCCCTACTGTTGCACTCTCTAGAGTTGGAATAGTAATATTTACCCTCCCGCTATCCAACACTTTCCCTACTGTTGCACTCAGTGGAGTGGGAATAGTAATTTTAACCCTCCCGCTATCCAACGCTTTCTCTACTGTTGCACTCAGTGGAGTGGGAATAGTAATTTTAACCCTCCCGCTATCCAACGCTTTCCCAACTGTTGCACTCACTGGAGTGGGAATAGTAATTTAAACCTCTATGCTATCCAATGCTTTCCCTACTGCTGCACTCACTGGAGTGGGAATAGTAATTTTTACCCCTACGCTATCCAACGCTTTCCCTACTGTTGCACTCTCGGAAGTGGGAATAGTAATTTTTACCCCTACGCTATCCAACGCTTTCCCTACTGTTGCACTCTCGGAAGTGGGAATAGTAATTTTTACCCCTACGCTATCCAATGATTTCCCTACTTTTGCACTCACTGGAGTGGGAATTGTAATTTACACACCTACGGTATCCAACGCTTTCCCTACTATTGCACTCACTGGAGTGGAAATAGTAATTTTTACGCCTACGCTATCCAACACTTTCCCTACTATTGCACTCTCTGGAGTGGGAATAGTAATTTCTACCCTCCTGCTACCCAACGCTTTCCCTACTGTTGCACTCACTGGAGTGGGAATAGTAATTTTTACCCCTACGCTATCCAGTGCTTTCCCTACTGTTGCACTCTTTGGAGTGTGAATAGTAATTTTTACCCCTACGCTATCCAACGTTTTCCCTACTGTTGCACTCACTGGAGTGGGAATAGTATTTTTTACTCTCCCGCTATCCAACGCTTTCTCTACTGTTGCACTCATTGGAATGGGAATAGTAATTTTTACCCCGACGCTATCCAATGCTTTACCTACTGTTGCACTCACTGGAGTAGGAATAGTAATTTTTAATCTCCCCCTATCTAACGCTTTCCCTACTGTTGCACTCACTGGAGTGGGAATAGTAATTTTTACTCCTATGCTATCCAATGCTTTCCCTACTGTTGCACTCTCTGGAGTGGGAATAGTAATTTTTAACTCTACGCTATCCAATGCTTTCCCTACTGTTGCACTCTCCGGAGTGGGAATAGTAATTTTTACCCTAACGCTATCCAATGTTTTCTCTACTGTTGCACTCACTGGAGTTGTAATTGTAAATGTAACCCTCTCGCTATCCTACGTTGAAAATATTGTATATGTTTTGTAAATAATATATATATATAAATATATATATATATATATATATATATATATATATATATTACCTACTGGCGGTCGCCAGTAGGTATATATAGTTAGGATTTTTTCTCTATGGGATTTCTGAAAATTCTATGTCTAATAACTTTGGCGTTTGTGGACGGAATCGGCTGAAATTTTCAGGAAAATGGCACATTTTGTTTCTGAGCAGCTCCTGGAAATTTGGGGGGGGTCGTCAAGGGGGGGCCGAGAAAAAAGGGGGGTCCCAAAACGCGTTTTTACCATGTTAATTTCCATAGGGCGGTTGGACTCACTTTTAGCCCGAACGGCTGAATGGATTTCCACGAAACTTGGCAAAATTGTAGGGACTGTTAGCCCGATGTGCCTTTGCTAGGTCTCAATATATGTGCTTCAGTGGATTTTGAGAAATTAACGTTTAAATCAAGATATATATCTGTAACAGCGCTCCGGGCAGCGATCCCGTTAGCGAACTTTTCGTGTATCGGAACTTTGCGATGCGAAGCTGATTGGCCCTTCGGTGTCTGTCAACATTCTAAACAGTCCGGAGCGGCCGCCATCTTGTCTCTCGGTAGGATCGAGAGACAAGAGGAGGCCAAAACAAAGGGGGAAATTACCATAAGGGGGCATAGTAGATCCTCGTTGACCCCCTAGGTTTTATGTGGAGGTTTTAAAAGGGCCTAGGAGGGTTAAAAAAATATATATATATTTTTTTTTGCGTGGTAAGCGCCAAGTTCGCGAACCGGAAAGCGTTCTGGGCAGCGTACTATAAGGATAAAAGAATGATAGACTTTTCTAATACTGTATGTTAATTATTTGTTGTTTTTGTTCGTTTTTTTTAATTTATTTTTTTATTTTGATTTAAAAAAAAATTATTTATTATTTTCATAGTTCATTAAAACTTCCAGCATTACATCATCTGGAATCTCGTCAAACATGCATGTTTCCATGTCTTGTAAGCTTTCGATAAATTGTTCATCAAAAGATTCATCCATAAAATCTTCATCCAAATTTTTTTCAGTTAAAATCTCTTCTGTTGTAATGTCGAAGGAAACATTGGTTTTTTCGTGCTCCCCTTCCATCTTTTTGCTGTAAATTGCATAAAAAAATAATTATATTAGAAGAGTTAGGGCACTGTTGGGTTTAAGTTCAGACATGTAGTTCTGTTTTTTTAACAGTGAAGTTAAAGTAAGTAAATTCATAATTATAGCAGAGAAGTGTAAGTCAATCAATAAATATAACAGAGGAGCTTATCTGTATCTATAACTATAGCAGGGGGACAGTAAATAATTATCAAAAAACGTTTTTACAAATTAATTTAAAGTGCCACTTACAAATTATCAATTTACTTTACAGGGAGGTGAAAAGGCTCTTGAAATGTAGTTCAGGAAGTAGCAGTGAAAATGGCTGTGTTTCCTTCTCTTCCTTTATATATATTCAGGTATATAACCAATCAAATGTCAGGTAATAAAAATTGTAAATGAAAGTAAAATTTTCATTGGTTGTCAATTCCAATATTTTAGATGTGTTTTGTGAAGTAATTTACCTCAGGGTATTTAGATAGGTCTACAGGCTAAATGGCTAAATGAAATTTCAATCAAATTTGTGAGAATGAAAGGGATTGTTATGTAGTATGAGCTAATCTATATTTGGTGAGAGTGTCTCTAGTCGTTTTTCTGTAAATTACTTTCCCACCTTTTTTTAGGACCGCTTTCTGGAAAGCGGCCCGGTTAGCGAACCTTAAGCGTCACGGGAGTCCACCATTTTGTGTTTCGGTCGCTTTAAGATACAAGATGGAGGGCAAATAATGTTCAGAATGGGTAGAAGGGGGCACGGTAGACTTATCTTGACCCCCTAGGTTTTCTGAGGGTGGCTGAGGAGGCTTATATGTGCGGAAAAAAAACATTTTTTAAAAAAATTCCGCGAGGTTAGCTTTCGGTTAGCGAACCGGGTAGCGCCTCGGGGAGCGTATTTTGTGGAAAATTAGTGAAAAAAGTTAGAAAAAAATAATAATTGTGAGTGATTAGATGAAGGGTAGCTCTGAGAAGAGCTTTTGGGTTTATGGTACATTTAGGTACTTATAAGTAGGTACCAATGCACAGTCTTAAATTCAGAATGAAAATTCTGTTGCCCTCATCTGAGAAGTGAACTCCATCTCCTCTGTAGATATCTTGCATGTAGTAACGCAAGTTATTGTTGTACAGGGAGCCCATTCCATGGTCTCTCATGAAAGCTGAAACAGATTTGTTTACATGCTTCCTCGACTTCTCAATTTGTGGACAAAATTGGTTGGACCACCTCCATTTCTGTCTTTGGCATATATTGGAATATACCAAGGCAGTTTGAGGAAAAAGTGCCATTAATTGCTCAAAGGTGTCCTTTAAAAGCATTTCCAGACCTACCCCTGTCAAAGTGCCCAAATCATTACCTCCACAGTGCACTATTAACAGGTCAGGTTTTGGCAAATGCATAAAGGTTTTCACCAATGGTATCAATTGGTGACATTTTAATCCTCTTTGGCCCAACCACTTAATTTCCACATCTTGTAAATTGAGGTTGTGTACATTTCTGTTCTCAGCATACCTTTGAGCCCAGTGGATGTAACTATGTCCAACAATCCAGACCTTAAACATGGTGGGAGAAGGTTGGGCTGCAGTCAGATGAAGTGTGGTAATGAAAGGGCAGTTGAAACAGTAGGAGTTTGTAAAGAAAAAAAACTGTGGATTTCCAATGCTAATGATTCATTAGTAGTGATTGGTGTATTTCCATTTCTGAAAACAGAAAGTTAGGGTGCATGGATGTGTTCTTTGAAAGATGTAATTTGAATGGTCAAGGAAGAAACTTTTAATGAAAGATTGCACTGGATACGCAGGTGCACTGAGAGTTCAGAGTTCAATTGAAACATTGTTGTGTGAATTTGCAAACATGAGAGGTCTTCCAGGAGGTCGTTGCTATGGAAAAAAGGCAGAGAGGGCAGAGGGGGGAAGGGTTTTGATTTGAAAAAAGTGAGGGAAGAGTTATGATTGGCTAATATGAGAGATATGTGAAATGAATATCTGCATTTCTGTGCTTTCAATAGCTGCAGACTCTGGAGTGCATCCTTTTTCTTCTGCTGAAGACAATTTGGTGTATTTCTGAGACTGTTTTCAAAACTCAAAAAGTATTTGCTAAGGTGAGAAAAGATTTATTTATTTTAGATAGAGAATAATATGAATTAAGGAGAAAATGATGAAGAAAGCTGTGTTTTTAAACTGTGGCTTTGTCTGTAGTGATATAGAAATAGATTTTGTTACTTTGAGAAATTGTAATTGCATATTCGGTGTAGCATTCTGGAATGCAGTAATACAAGTTATTGTTGTATATGAAGCCCATTCCATGGTCTCTTATGTAAGCTGAAACAGATATGTTGTTTAGAAAACTAATTTTTGAAATCAATTACATTTCTGGATATGTACTGCTAGAGCTTCATAGGTTGTTTTGGGTCATATTTATAAGGCATTTGAGTGTCTTTGATGTTATTTTTCCTTTTTAAATGGAAAGCATTCCTCATGGGGCAAGTGTCTTGTAAATACGCTCCCACCTGCGCTTGGCAAATTTAGATTTTGATTATGGGAGTTACATAGCCATGTTAATAATGTCGAAAAAATGGTGCTAGGGCATTCCAGTAAACGCTTTCATGTGTCTCAAGGACATTTTCAGTCATTTCCTCTTGAATGCAGGTATACAATTGATTTATATGCTGTGTTTAAAAACGATTCTTTTCTATGATGTTATTTTTTCCTTTTTAAATGGAAAGCGTTCCTCATGGGGCCCTGAGCAGTTCTTAGCCATGTTATTTAATGGGAGGTGGATAACATGACTAAGAGCATTTGCTGGAAAATGCATGAATATCGCTGACTTTTCAGCGATATTCATGCATTGCGGCCGTTTTTTTTCGCATTTGCGAGCAGTTCTTAGCCATGTTATCCAATGGGAGGTGGATAACATGGCTAAGAGCATTTGCTGGATAATGCATGAATATCGCTGACTTTTCAGCGATATTCATGCATTGCGGCCGTTTTTTATCGCATTTGCGATAAACCTTGCTAAGGAGAAAATGATGAAGAAAGCTGTGTTTTTAAACTGTGGCTTTGTCTGTAGTGATATAGAAATAGATTTTGTTACTTTGAGAAATTGTAATTGCATATTCGGTGTAGCATTCTGGCATGCAGTAACACAAGTTATTGTTGTATATGAAGCCCATTCCATGGTCTCTTATGTAAGCTGAAACAGATATGTTGTTTTTAAAAACCATTTTTGAAATCAATTACATTTCTGGATATGTACTGCTAGAGCTTCATAGGTTGTTTTGGGTCATATTTATAAGGCATTTGAGTGTCTTTGATGTTATTTTTTCCTTTCTAAATGGAAAGCATTCCTCATGGGGCAAGTGTCTTGTAAATACGCTCCCACCTGCGCTTGGCAAATTTAGATTTTGATTATGGGAGTTACATAGCCATGTTAATAATGTCCAAAAAATGGTGCTAGGGCATTCCAGAAAACGCTTTCATGTGTCTCAAGGACATTTTCAGTCATTTCCTCTTGAATGCAGGTATACAATTGATTTATATGTTGTGTTTAAAAACGATTCTTTTCTATGATGTTATTTTTTCCTTTTTAAATGGAAAGCGTTCCTCATGGGGCCATGAGCAGTTCTTAGCCATGTTATCCAATGGGAGGTGGATAACATGGCTAAGAGCATATGCTGGATAATGCATGAATATCGCTGACTTTTCAGCGATATTGATGCATTGCGGCCGCTTCTTATCGCATTTGCGAGCAGTTCTTAGCCATGTTATCCAATGTGAGGTGGATAACATGGCTAAGAGCATTTGCTGGATAATGCATGAATATTGCTGACTTTTCAGCGATATTCATGCATTGCGGCCGTTTTTTATCGCATTTGCGATAAACCTTGCTAATAGCAAGGTTTATCTGCGATAAAAATCGCCGATGTGCGGCGATAATTTTTGTCTCTAAACAAGTTATCGCTAGTTGTTGGTAATATGCCCCCGGGTTTTTGTTTGCAGGAATCGGGAGGCGGGAGAGTAGCACTGAAATCAGTAGTCTGACGCCTGAATCGGGAGGGTTGGCATGTCTGGATTCTCTACAGCTAGGGCCATAAACTACATCCGCAGGGCTAGGTGATAGCCTGGGACCGGCCTGGCATGTAAAATGGCTGCCGTGCACGACAAAATTGGGGCATTGTAAAAAAGACAAGATGGCGCAGACAATGTTTATCAATAAGGATTCATTTATAACAAAATATTTTATCGCACTGACAAATTGGTGGTCAACACTTCCTGATTTCCTTCGAATCGAACGTTAACACAGCAAAAAAAAAAAAAAAAGCTCACGCACAGCCGCTGGAACACATGTATCAACATATATGAGCCTTCTCAGCCACCCTCAGAAAATATAAGGGATTAGGATACGTCTCCCGCACCCCCTTATACTTAGTAATTTAATTAAAACGAAGCACAAAATGGTCTCCCGCACCCCCTTATACCTAGTAATTTAATTAAAACGAAGCACAAAATGGCGAATTCCCGTTTCGCCAGCAGTTTGCGGCCCAGTTCGGTGTTCGGGAAGCGCTTCTACCGTGAAAAATATATTTTTTTTATTTTCCCCACGGGACCCTTTAAAAACCCCAACAACATTCCTAGGGGATCAAGAGGGGTATACCTTGCCCCCTTTCATTAAATTCCCCCTTCGTTTTTCACCTCTTCTTCTCTCTCGATCCTACCGAGAGATAAGATGGCGGCCGCTCCGGTCTGTTTAGAATGTTGACAGACACCGGGGGAGGCAATCAGCTTCGCATCGCAAAGTTCCGTTTCGCAGGTGGGAGCGTATTTACAAGAAACTTGCACCATGAAGAACGCTTTCCATTTAAAAAGGAAAAATAACATTATAGACACTCATATGCCTTATAAATATGACCCAAAGCAACCTATGAAGCTCTAGCAGTACATATCCAGAAATGTAATTGATTTCAAAAAATCGTTTTTAAACACAGCATATAAATCAATTGTATACCTGCATTCAAGAGGAAATGACTGAAAATGTCCTTGTGATGCAGTGCTGGTGCAAAAGATTTGCTATGTTAAATAATAAGTAGGGAGTTAAGTTTTTTGATGACTGTTATTCATTTACTGTTTGGTAATAGTGGTTAATAACATTTTTTATTATATTTTTCCACAGATTCAACTGCAGATCTTTTTTTAATTTGAAAAATGCCAACGAAAAATCGTATTAGAAAGGCTAGAAAACGTCAAAGACAGCAGTATGATGTTTTATTGCAGCAGTCCTCTTTTCCAAATACTTATCAAAACACCAAGAAAGCTCCGGGTAAGAGCACAAAATCATTCTTAAAAAATATTTTTAGTAAAAAAAGTATTTATCGCAAAAATGTTTCAGTTCAGAAAAAGAAGAGTAATTTAAATGAAAAGGAAAGACCCATCAAAAATGTTACTGGTAGAGGAAGAGATAACTCTGTGCATGATAGTAGAAGGAAACAACAGTTTAGGGACATTCGAAAACGAATGTTCCGTAACAGGATCATAGTTAATTTATTAAAAAATATTAAGAAAGGCCAACAGAAAGCGGCATTTTATAAGAAGAAGAAAAATGTAGAGAAAATTATTGATCATGCTTTTGAAATTAAGCGAAAGTTGTTTATTTTGGTAATCAATAGAATTAGGAAACTAAGCAAGGTCATTTCTGATTTCAAAACAAACAGTAGATGGAAGAGAGTAGTAAATCGTAGTAACTTTTGTGAAGTTTTTTTCCGGAGAATGGATGCATAGTTCAAGTTCTGAGGCATTTTTTAATGAGGAGAGTTATTTTCAGGATAATGATTTGGTGTTTGCAGTTGACACCAGTGGTCGAGCTTATGAAGTGAAGGATGGTTGTCCAGTTGAAAAAGAAAAACTTGTGACAACAGAGACAGAAGAGGTGCTAAGTGATGAGGTTTTAGGAAGACGTCCTAAGGGTCCTGTGTACATTTGGAAGTGTAGTTCTATTTGCAGTGTGCGACAGGTTTCCATCAATTTGCTTTGTGATTTTATACGGACATTTAATAAGAAAAGTTTGAAGCAGAAAATGAAGTTGTTGCAAGATTTAGATCCTTGCTGAGTGAGACAAATGACAGGTTTGCGTGGTCATTCACTGGCTTGTCTTTCCAGGAGAGTATGCCAGAGTGTTTTTCATCATTTCAGGATGGTAGCAGTGCATCATAATAAAGTGAGAAAATTAGTGAGAATGTTGTATTATGCTAAGAGTCCAGCAATTATGCTTAAACAATTATGTGCTGCTCTTTTGCATGGTTCTGAAATAGATGTGAAGAATATTTGTGAATAAATTGAGTTTTGTTACTTTAGTAGTAAAGATGAGAATGTTCAAATTGACCCTGAAGTAGAGGGTAATGTTGAAGATAATGTACAGGCTTCCAGTACAGATAATTTTCAGAAGGAAATTGCCACGTTTCAGATGAAATCAAGTGAGAGGCCTAATTTCACTTGTGTATGTTGTCGACGCACTTATAAGAATCAGACTAAGGTAGTGGATTTATATGCAAAAAGTGAAAGGGAAAATAATAGTGAATGGAAGGATTTTGCCACATACTTGATGGTAGAAAATTATTTTGATTTAGGATCGGATCAACGTGTGTGTACTTATTGTTGTAATAAATTAAACCAAACCAGATGCCTGCTAGGGCAGTTCATAATAATCTGGAATTGGGTAAATACTTATGAATCTATTTTGATTCAAAGTATCCATCCCTTTCAGGCTATTGTAAGAATGGAGCCAAAGACAGGGAAGTTGCCTCCAGCAGATTTACAGAGAGGATTAAAGGGAAGAGTTGTTTATTTGCCTCTAGATTTGAACAAAAACATTAACACAATTGGAATAGAAAAAGTGGAAGAGGAACCTCTGGTTATCTTGGTTAATGGGGTTCCGACAAAGAATAAGAAAATATGGCAAGATTTAGTGGATGTTAGGAAAGTCAAAAAGGCAACAGTGTATTTGAAGAAAAATAATAAGTACTATAAGAATGTATATGTTGCAGAAGAGGAAGTAAGTGATGAAGAGGATAGCGATTTGTGTGCTGGCCAAATTGAGAAAGTAGAGGCCTCTAAAAGTGAAGAAATATATGAACATTATAGTGTTCATCCTTTGCATTCCAAGGAAGTCATGGGGAATGCTATTGAGTTGTTTCAAATGAAACAAGCCAAAGGGAGTCCCATTAGTGTTTGGGAGGAAAGTTTGGAAGCTCGGTGTTTCCCACAGCTATTTCCCACAGGTCGAGGAGGAAGATATGATGAGCGACCTCATTAAATTCCTGCGTCTGAATACCGGACTTTACGATTGTATGCAGAAGATCCTAGGTTTCGTCAATGCATTCCCTATTTGTTTCATCTCCTGTTTGAAAGCGATCTGTCTGGACTGTCATATGCAGTGAACCACATCTTAAAAAGTGGTATACAGATGCGAAATATCTCGGCAAGGGACTTTATGCATAAAGTCAATGTCCAAGACAGTATTTTGTATTCTCGCTTAATTAATCTCATGGCGTGTCAGCGTGGTACTAATGAGTACTGGTACCGTCGTCATGGTGATTTAAAATGAATGCTGAGGAACTTAGGAACTCCGACATGGTTCCTCACTCTGAGCTGTGCCGAGTATGGCTGGGAAGACTTACTTGAATTTCTACGAGAGGCAAATGGAAATATTGAAAACATTGAATTCAAGACACCTGGAGAACTGTGTTCTTTGGATCCTGTGAATGTATGCAGGTACTTCAATCATAGATTTGAAGCTATGATGTCTTTCATCACAAATAAGAAGAATCCACCTCTTGGAGAGGTGTTGGATTTCTTCTGGAGAAAGGAGTACCAAGCAAGAGGTGCTCCTCATATACATATGTTGTTGTGGATCAAGGATGCACCTAAATTTGGAACAGATCCGGATGACTTAGTGATGAATTTCATAGAACAGTATTCTACGTGTGCTGTTCCGAACGCAACGGAGAAGAAAAGCCTAAGAGAACAAGTTCTACGTTTCCAAAGCCAACGTTGTGGAAAGTACTGTCGTCGTAAATTCAGAAACAAGGACAAGTTCTACACCAAATGTCGTTTCAACTTTCCACGACCGGTGATTTCTAAAGGAAAAGTGAACAGTTTGATGTCTTCACTGCGACATAATGTGACGAGGAAATCACCCAAAAATACATACAACTTGAAAAGGAACGAAGAGTCCAAGTACATCAACGACTACAACCCAGTGATTTTGTCCATGTGGAATGCTAACATGGATATACAGTTTGTGGGTGACAACTGTATGGCTGTGGCTCGGTATGTGACATCTTACATCACCAAAAAAGAAAAGACAGAACTGAAGGATATGTGGGAGGACATTTCCCATGAAAAGAGCCTCAGCAAGAAGTTGTACAGTTTCAGTCTGAAGATGTTGTCGCATCGAGAAATCGGAGCTTACGAATGTTCAGATCGATTGTCTTCAGCAAGTCTCTATGCCAAATCCAGGAGTATTGTTTGGGCGAGTCTTGGTCTTGCTGCAACGCGAAATCGGGTTCTAAAACCTGTCCGGGAAATTGAATATTTGGCAGAAAAGGAACCAAACAGTACCGACATTTTGAAGACCAACATGTTGGATACATATTATCCAAATCGAAGCAGTCACCTTGAGAATGTTTGTCTATATGAGGTTCTACAAAATTATATATTCAAGAGGAACATCAAAGAAGATATTGAGAAAGGAGTGTATGCTGTAATTGGAAGTGAGGGATGCCTGGTCAAGCAAAGAAAATGCCAATTAGTAAACCATCGAAAATTGAGTGGCGAATCTTCAGAAAAAAAGGAGTTTTTCTATTTAGCACTTTTGCAACTTTTCAAGCCTTGGCGTGCAGAAGAGGAACTGCTTGGAGATTTCCTCTGTTACGAAGACTCTTTCACTGCTGCTAAGGATACCATAGAATGTCCTGCTTTTCCCAAATATCAAGAAATGCTAACTTTGGAAATTGAGCAGGAAGCAACGATTGCAGCCGAGATTGCCAGAGACAGTTCTCAGGACAGTCAGAGTTCTGTTTCATTGAGTCAAGATCCACTTGGAGGACCTATTATCGAAAATGAAGCTGCCACTGCTATGAATGAAGTGGAAAGAGCCATGGCACATGCTCAGGAGGATTCAGTTAACTTAGAAGACTTGGAAAAACAACTCAACGTTGAGCAGAGGAAAATATATGATGAAGTTACCAAGCAAATTGAGCAGGGATTAAGTCATGAGAAGAAAGAGTGCTCATGTGCATCGTTGAAGCCTGTCCTACTGTATGTGAGTGGAGAAGCGGGAACTGGAAAAAGTTTCCTCATTAAAGCAATTTCATGCTATCTGCAGGAAAGGACTGAGTCATCGCTGTCTTGTGTTGTCACCGCTCCTACTGGACTTGCAGCACATAACATTAAAGGTATTACTTTGCATCGTCTACTGATGCTGCCGGTGGAGCATGACAACAAATTACAATATCACAAGTTATCTGGGGATGCTTGCTGTGAAGTTTTAAGAGTCTTGAGGAAAATGAAACTACTTATCATTGACAAAGTAAGCATGGTTTCCAATGTCATGCTTGCCTTTGTGCATTTGAGAATGCAAGAAGTACTTAAAACTGAATATGATGTGTTATTTGGTGGCAAACACATCATTGTTTTCGGAGATCTTCTGCAGCTGACACCAGTAAAAGGACAACCTGTGTTCAAAATACTCACGCATGAAGATACCAGGAAGTGCCTAGGGAGCATTGGCAACGTCAATATATGGTTAAACTTCAATTATGCTGAACTGCATGAAAATATGCGTCAGGCAAAAGATGAAGATTACAAGAATATTCTACAAGATATTAGAATTGGAAAAGTGACCGAGCATGGAAAAGAAGCTTTAAATGCACGATTACTTTCAAATTTATATCCCGAACAAGAGATTGTGGCTGAGAATATTTTTCAGAAAATTACTGAGAAGAAATCCGGAATATGTTTGATGCCAACTCTTGCAGAATGTGCCATCTTCAACAACAAAATGTTGAATTTAGAAAAGCAAGAGATTGTGAAACTTGAAGCTATTGACAAAATAGAGCACATGGGATCAACAATTATTTTGTCAGAAAATTTGAAATCAAAATTGGATTCATTAGAGAAGACTATATCTAAAACAGCGGGTTTTGAAAAGACTTTGAATGTGTGTTTAAATTGCCGAATCATTTTGAGGAGAAATTTACATGTTGAAAGAGGTCTGGTAAATGGATCAATGGGTAATGTTGTTGATTTTGAGAAGTACAGAAATAGAGATGGAATAGAATTTTTAAAAATTAAATTTGATGGCATTGAGGAAGTACAGCTAATTGGTCGTTGTTCTGCTAGGTTTTTGCTTGTTAAAGACTTATATGTTCGCCGTAAACAGTTTCCTGTTTGCTTGGCATATGCGGTAACAATTCATAAATCGCAAGGTTTAAGTGTAGACAGTGCATTGGTGAATATTGGCAGTTCTGTGTTCAAGGAGGGTATGGCATATGTGGCATTGTCACGAGTTAGAACTTTATCAGGATTGTACTTGATTGACTGTGATGTCACAAACATTTGTGCGGATCTAGATTGTGTTAAGGAATACAATAGGTTAAGAAGAGAGTATGCGCCACATTTGCCTCAATATCCTTTGTTTGAGAAACGTGTGGTAGGCCGGAAACGTAGAAATATCAGTAATAGTAGGGAGGTTGTTGCAAAAAGACTAAAAGTCAATGAACCGAAAATTGTTAGCAGAAAGAAAGTGGATTCTGTTGAAGATGTTGTCGGTTTTCAATTTGAAAACAGTTCTGGTGTCAACTGCTATGCAAATGTAGTGGTTAATGTTCTCTTTTCACTAGAGAGTTTAAAAGAACAGATTCTGTTGAATTCAGAACAAATTTTATGCTGTTTGTTGAATTCTGTTTTCGAGAAATGTCGCACTGATCGAACAAAAGTAGAAAGTTTGTCTGAAGTTCGTTATCTGTTAGATGAATGTTCAGGTCAAACAGACTTCTCTGAAAATAATCAGCAAGATTGTCAGGAGTTTTTAATGTATATGCTTGATGTATTGCAAGATGAGGGTGTAGATGTAGATCACCTGTTTGGGCTTTCTTATCAATGGCAGCATGACTGCGAGAATTGTAGGGTATCAAGTACTACTAGTGTAGACTCAGAAAGATTTATATATTTAACTTTGCCAGACAGTAAATCAGTCTCCTTTAATAAGCTAGTAAATGCAGCGGATCACAACATGGAGTGTAGCCAATGTAAATCTGAAATGATGTCAACATTATTTATACGTAGATATGGACAGTATGTCATTTTAATGATCCAACGATGTAGGCCTGATGGATCAAAATTGTCAACTTTAATAAAAAAATTTGTGGCTTCTCAGCTTTCAATATCAGGAAGGACTTTTGTAACTGTAGCAATTATCTATCACGATGGTCCTTCAACAACATCAGGACATTATACAGCTTATTTAAAGTCTCGAAACGGCTGGTCATTCTGCAATGATTCCGTTGTAACTTTCAAAAAAAATTGCCGTTTGACCTTAAAAATTCTTACCTGGTGTTTTTAAAACCAAAATTTTAATGAAAGAATCTCGGGATTTCCTGTGAAGAATTGCAAAAGGTTCATGAAGTAGAGGGAATGTAAGTCTGCAATGCTGTCTAGATTATTGGTCCAAAACTTTTAATTATAATGTCAATTTAAAAATCCAACTATATAAACCTGATGCAAGTAAGTCTGCTTCATAGTAAGCAGTATCAGTGT
Source organism: Lissotriton vulgaris (assembly GCF_964263255.1). Classification (NCBI taxonomy): domain Eukaryota; kingdom Metazoa; phylum Chordata; class Amphibia; order Caudata; family Salamandridae; genus Lissotriton; species Lissotriton vulgaris. Next base: position 944,687,698 of record NC_141691.1, on the reverse strand, counting down.
CATAGGAAAAGGAGAACATGAGTGACAAAGAAGGGTAAGATATTAGTAGTCCAGGATTGTGAAAATAATCTTAAATATATTCTTTTTGAAAGTTGCGAAAATAGAAAATGTCGGGATTTGATTGGAAGAATTACAAGAGTTGCGAATCGCGGCAACATGATTTGGCCTAGTGGAAACATGTGATAGAATGAAAGAATTCTTTTCTTGTATGTAACATATTTTTCGAATCGATGGAGGTTTTCTTTCAGAAAGTGGCGGGCTGAAAATATTTATAGCACAACAGAGTGGACGCTGTTCATAGGAGATCCTTCGACGTCATTGAAAGTAAGTTAATTTTAAGGAGTTTTGAAATCAGATATCTTAGGTTGTATGGGTTTTTTAAACACAGTCATTTTGATTGTGTTTTTTTTCCCCGCTGTTACATGATGAATACCTTCAAGTCACTGATTTAAGTGAAATTTGATACATTCTGAGAACAGCAAAAATAAACCATTTAACATGTATAATTAATGTTCTTCTGTTTGTACTTATGATATACATTTAGAAATGTGAGGTAGATATGGAGAAACTGAGTCTTCTGTAAGTGTCAATTTTAATGCTTACAGTGCTGTACTTCTGGGTACTGTTTTTTAAAAAAAAAGGAATAGGCCTCACCTCAAAGAAAGCTCTTGAAAGCACACATCTTATTTGCATCCTGAAACAATCATTTAAAATATTAGACACAATTTTATGATGGCTTTACATCTTTTTTGCGCTGCTATTGCATCACTATTGTGAGACATCAGCAGTGCAAAAGAAGTACCATGTTCCAAAATAGGTCTCAGTTCATCAGCATGAAGATACTGTTTGTTTAAAATATATATCTTTAGGATTGTGTAGGGGACGTAGAGAAGCAGAGGCTTCTGTAAATGTCAAAGTTGTTGAAAAAGTGTTTCTTCTTGAACCTTTTCCCTTTTCTTTTCTAATTTTTAAATACATGTTGTAATATTCTTGGAAATGTTTGTTCTCTCTTTTACAGATTGAAAGTATGAAAAAATATTTTAAAAAGGTAACAAGAATTATAAGGTAAATGTTTTCTACTCTTTTTACCCGCAATGCACTGCTGATGATGTCACTGACCATGTCATGAATGATGTAATAAGAGGACATGATTTACTTCATTGGTAGGCCTTCACATGCTTTATCTGCTCTGTATTCTTCAACAAGTGTAAAATTGATCTGTAACCCTGAGTAGGTCTCACCTTAAACAAACCTCAGGAGACATCACACCTTATCGTCATCCTGAATTAATAAATAGATCTATTAAACAGTATCTCTGGTTTACTCCCTATAGCTGTCTTTCTTTTTACATTACTCTCTGTTTACTTCCCTTATACTAACTCTTCTTTTTTTAAAAAAAATATTTTTTTGGTTCGCTTCAAGTTCGCGAACCGGGCAGCGAACTGGAAAGCGAACCAAAAGAAATAGAGCTTGCCAGAGTGCTAAACATTCTAGCAATTTTATTTGAAAGGGGAGGTTGTTCTGAAAAGAACTTTTTTTTAATGTTTTTGTTGTTTTATTTATTTATTTTTTTTTCTGAACATTTTTTGTTTTTTTTGTATTTTTAGAACAGTTTTATGTTTTTTTTGTGTTTTTCATGGAGGGGAAACAACAAAAAAACAGGCATTGAAAAGGGCTCAACAGGAGCAAAGAAAAAATTACTGCTTGGGTGGGTTAGGGCAGTTATGGTTTTCAAACACCAAGTTGATTAAGTTTACGCTCATGTTGCCACATGAGAGCATAGCACCACAATGTATGCACGTAAACTTCATGTGCTTGAAGTTTGGCTGTATGTTTGGCACAGTTTCCTGTGCCTCTCTTGCAGTCAAAGAAATATTTGAAGTTGATCTGGCCACAGGAGTTGTCGGGGGATTATCTTGAAGGTCCCTTAACTCTGCCCGGCTGTAATTTAATGGATGCCACCTGACCAACTCAACTGGGCAAACCTTACTTTTTCTCACGGGAAAACAACATTTTCAGTTTATTTTGGAAACCGCAAGCCATGCATCCGTGCTTGACTTGCTTTTGAATTTCAACCAAAGGATATATTGCGCACACATACAGTTTCTGTTTCACCCACCCAGGCAGTCCTCTTCCCTTTCTTGTTCCACCCATTCTTGCTTCATCCTTCAACCGGCCATGCATCATATTCCCAGGCACCTCGGGCAGCATTCAAAACACGTATCATTCTTTGCTAGTCATCATTACTTTTAACTTGCTCGTCCTTCCACACTTACTTACCCCCTTCTTTGCCTTTTCGTTCATCCCATCCATTAAGTTCATCTCTGATCTGACTTGGATTCTCAAAAAAATTTTCACAGCTGAGTTGAAGTCAATTTAGAGGAGGCTACTACCTGGTTGATAAAAACTTAGTTCTAAATTTGTTGGTCTTCTTAACGGCATAGTATAGTTGTACTGTACAACATATACACCTGTGCAGAGAGCACACTCTGCAGTCTGCAATCTCAATAAGTAAGGAATATAATAGCTTACCACTCTCCGCCACTATGGTGGCATCCCCCACAGCAGTTTCCGCTGGCTGTTGCACCGCCTCCACCCCAGGAGTGCCCACCTCCACGCTGGCCCCGGCACCGGTGTATGGTTGTGCCGATGTTCCGCCTAGAAAATACATTTCAGATTCTTAGATGCCATATACACCACTCCCTAGTATTTTGTCTAGGAATGAACAAATGTCACTACGACTACACAAACAAATTTAATAATTTGTGACTGTCTAGTCAAAACTAAAAATTGCCCTTTTTTCAGGGAAGCGTGCTGTCTTGCTACACGTTTTGGCACAACTGATGAATGCTTGCTTTTTAACACGCACTGTTTTTCTCATAACAGACATAAGCTTCCCTTCTAAAAACAAGAGCAAGATCAGATCATCATCACTAGGACGGAGTCAACAACGATTCAGCACCACAAAGAAGAATTGAAAGTCCAACCAGGTGAGGGCTCGCCCACAATTAATGTGTGAAATCATTAAGCACTTTTCCATTTTCAATCCACCGTTTATGTTGTATGATGAACTTGATTTTCATAAATGTTTTTACTTTTAATAAAGCTTTAAAACTTACATAGACTCTGTGGTTTTTAGTCATGAGTGAGTGAGCGAAAGGGTTTGTAATTTGCAAGCATGAGTCCGTGGCTCTGACAGTTCGGGACTCTGACTCCGTTGTCTTATGTCCTGGGTTGGATAATCATCATTGGGGATCAATCATTGATCAATTAGGGAGCTAAATGACTCTGTCACACTAGCTAGTCAGTAAGGAGATTGGGGGTTCAAATTCTGTTATGACTGAGGTATGTGGAAAGTCTAAGTGCGCCTATTATAATTGGTAAACAATGCACTATTTAGTGTTCATCGTTCTGTTTGTGCAGAATTGTCCCTGCAACAATAGTAGTATGGATTGTCCTCCTATCCAATCAAAAAGTAAACTAGTATCTTATTCTTTCTTGGTGGTCATTGACATTTTATTGTTGGGAATTGTCAAAGCATAAACATTTAGAAGACTTCAAAAGACATTATGGACAACCCAGAGGACTGCACTCGGTGCATATATCTATTGCTGAATAGAATGGGAGTTTCATTTAACACCTTCTGCCAACTGTGCAAGCTTAGTTAGCTACACAGACAGACTAATAATAATAATCTAGTAGTAACACAGGTAGTCATAGTAGAGGCAGGATAAGAATTTAGAAACAGTCTACAAGAAGATCAAAGACGATTTAGAAAAAATCAAATGAGGACTGTTAGTAAAGAATAGGTACTCTAAAAGTTAGGGAAGTATAATTATTATTATTACCATGAAAAGTTACTGGGGCCAGCAGGGGAGCCCTCGCCGGACCGATCCTGGCCTTCCTGTTCCTGCTCCGCCGGCGCCGCTACCTCCTCCTCCTCTGTCCTCTTGCCCCTGGGGGAGCTGATGTACAGCATGAAAGAAAGACCCAAACATGGATGATTGTTGTCAACCAAATCAAACATTTCAAAAGAACAATAACAAATTAGTTTGGGGAGATAGCAAATAGACAACAATTGCACTATATTTATTGATCCATCTGATGTGGTCTACTAGGATATTAGTATTGCTGGATTCGCGGACCGTCGACTTGGAAAGTTATGTAACTCACTAAACCAACTATAAAAAGGTTTGACTAGTTCTGGCAGGCAGCACTCCGCAGCACGCGAAGTGACAGACAAAGTCCATTGTGATTGCAGACCAGTGAGAACACTAAAAAGTAAGTTTCCTACTACATAACCAGTCATTAAAATACTCAAACTATCAATCCACCACCACTATCTCTTCTTAGTGGCAGGTGTACAAAGGAAGGACTAGACTTGAGTCTCTAGGGGCAGATTTACAAGTCCCTTGTGGCTCTTTTGCTCCGTCGTTGCGTGACTTTTGTGAAGCAGCGGCAGTGCTAAAGAGGCGCCATCGTGCGGGGTATATTAACAACGTGACGCATCTGGGAGATGCATCACATTGTAAAGCCCTGCGCCATCAGGGGGCGTTCCGGCGCAAGGGAGTGCATTTCTGCCCAGGAACGCATCCTAAAAGTGGCTGAGTGAAATCTCAAGATTTCACTCAGTCACTTTTAGGCCAATGCTGCATCACTCAAAACCCTGCGCCTGCTTGAAGCAGACGTACGGCTTGACGCATCATTGGGGAGATGGGGCACCCCAGAGCATTGCTGGAGGTGTGTCGTGGTAGCGACGCAACTCCAGCAATGCGCTGCCTTTATGGCACAGAGGTGTGACGCTTCTGTGTTGTTTTTGCCCCATGGTGCGCCGCATTGTAAATGCGGTGCACCATGGGTGGTGGAGGCGTGGTGCACAATTACTGGCGCATCCCTGCTAATTTGCAGGGATGTGCCAGTAATTGTAAATCTGCCCCTTAGTGTCTAGCATTACGCAGTTCTGTAAAGTACACTCATACATAATTACTCAGGCCAATGAAATGAGCACAACAAATTGAAAACAAATAGGAATAGTAGCACCGCCACTGAGCAGGAGAGCAGTGCACCTGAAATGCAATCACAGAACATTTTGAAACATAATTTAACTGCAATCTAATCGGCAGCATTATTGCTCTTCGGAAAAAACGAACATTTGCAATATGATAACACATAGAGCAGGAGAAAACAGAGTAGTAATTAAATAGCTACTACTATTCACCAAGCCCGGGGATCTCGACACCTAGCAGGTCGAGCAGGTCGTGTTCACAGTCCAGGAGGTCAGACCACCGGTGCGTGGCCTGGTTGTAGGTGCGCCGGACCCATGGGTTTTTATACATGGATTTCAGTATATATATACAAGACCTAACACACCAACATAAATTATTCAGCAATGAAATTTGATACAGTATATCATTTCACAAAAAATTGTAGAAGTCAGGTAGAAATTATGATTCATTTAATCTTTGAGGCTTTCCCCAAGTCCAGCCAACACGTGTTTCGTCGATTGGGCTGGAACCCACGACTTCATCAGGGCTGGGAAAAAATACAATATAAAGAATATTGGAATTTCGAGATACATTATCTCATGATCATCAAATATACACTCAGTTATTATATTTACATGAAAGCAAGTGTGAGACAACATTTTACATGTATATCCCTGAGCATTTGATCTGTGCGTTCGTAAAGAAGTAAGGAGGAGGGAGATTATCAATAAACTCCCATAGGGAAAAGAGTGAAAATCTCTCATTTCAAGAGATGGTAGAATGCCCCACAGTTCGTGAAATAGATCAATTTGTGGTACTATATTGCTAGAAATTCAGTGGTCTTGTGCTCACCCCAGCGTTCACTAGCCCGTATTGTGCATCATTCCGTGATTATCCATGCCGGGTTTGCTAAATCGTCAAGGTTGGTGTTTATGAATACGTGATCTATCTAATTTATTAGAATGCTGAGTACGTATACTCAGGCTTACCTGCTATTCGACGCTTATAAACTTTCTATGCCTGAAATAACCAAGTTGTGATATAATATAGAATTAACTAATGGGTCAGCACATCAATTATGAGATACAGCACTATTTATATTGAATGCTATGTACAACATAGCAACGTACCTTCTGGCTGGTTATAATTCCGACCCAGCATTATGTGGCATGGGTAAAAAATTTTATCGGGTCTTGGTCTTAGTATCTTTGGCGTCTCTAAAATTTACATAAGAGGATACATTTTGTGATAATCCATCATTTAGATGAGCATGTATAGTAATTCAATGCTATCAACTGTTATGGTAATGAGCTTACCTTCAATTGAGTAAATATTTGATCCCCGTTGTGATCTGAGAATATTGTCCCGATCAAGTAATTCAGGGAAGTGGTGTAGTCATTCCTCCGGTGATATTATCGAAGGAAAGTCTGTCCCCGCTGCCGAGTGTAACAGAAAAGAACTTATCAATTGTGTGAATCCTATTTCCAATTGCTTGATTTAATCGTATCTATTTATCCCTGAGGACTCGTTATCTAAACGCATCTTACCTCCCAATATTTTGGAGTCCTGGGGCAGCGTAATCTGCTTCGTGTATGGCACGTACTTCCGTATTTTGAAAGTCAGCGTCCTTGACCCGGAAGTGATACTTATACTTCCGGTACCTATATTCGCTGAAACCTAATTGTAAAATGTTATCGTCTCTGTCAGCCATATTTCAAAGGTGTCCATTATACGAATAGACATTTTGTTCATTGATAGATGCAGAAGAGTGCTCTTAATTCTATGATAGATCGAGTGCGATGTAGTGTGGAAATATACCGATCCTGATAAAAACATCAGGATTATATATAGTGAGTGTGCCAAAATTATCCTTGTGCTCGTCACCCGGTGCTATAAAAATTTCGAACTGTGAGGCCAAGAACATGTAGCCAATATATGCAGCGTACATTGTCGATCTACATATAAGCAAAAATTACATTTGCACAATTGTACATATATCCAATATTAAAGTTGTATATTGCAAATACTCCTTGCAAACAAAGCCATTGTTGCGAAAAATTATAAGCTTAGTGATTTGGAGGGTACATATTACATGTATATTAGTTGTTGGTAATATACAGTCTAATTACCTACAGCATATCACTTATGCAATATTGAGATTAAATGAGTATCTATCTCGATACTATGTATCAGCCACCCAAATAGTAGTGCAGTTCCTGGTCTAAGTTCATACTGTGCTCTACCGCACGCATAATGAGTATCCATGACGCTTCTCTACGTCTCAGGGCCAATTCTCTATTCTCCCCTCTTGGATCACTTTTTACCTGATCTATTGTGCAGAAGCTGATTGTTTTATTCGTGCCTTGTTTAGGACATTGATTGATGTGTGTGGCAGTGTTATATCTTGTGTGATGATGTTTGATGGCTCTTACATGTTCAAAGATCCTATCTTTGAGAGATCTTTTCATACTGCCTATATAAAAGCTGCCACATTCGCATTTAATCATGTAAACTACAAAACAACTGTTACAGTTGAGTAGTTGTTTAATCGTAAATTCTCTCCCCATGTAATTGCGGAATGTTTTGGTTTTATTCATGGCCATGGGACATAGTTTGCAGGTTCCGCATTTGTGGAAACCTATACTTGTATGTGTGAGCCAGTCTGGAGCTGTTTTAGATTTTATTGGGTAGGTTGGACTTATCCAGGATTTTATACTCCTCCCCTTTTTGTATGTAATGAGGGGATTTTTTGTGATATATTGGTATAAGGATTTGTCATTCTGTAATATCCACCAATGTTTTCTCATACTGTTCCTCAATGTGATTGCTGCATCATCATAGTTAGTGATTAGTCTAATTTTGGTTGTCATGTTATCCTCTTTCTGTTTATCACGTAGAGTTGCCTCTCTGGAGGTTTTGTCTATTCTCTGTTCCGCCTTTGTGATCATGTCCATGTTGTACCCTCTAGCTCTAAACCTACTTTTCATGTTATTCTTACATCTTACAAAGTCATCATTTTTACTGCAATTCCTTCTTGCTCGGGTAAATTCTCCAAAGGGAATGGATTGGATCTGATGTCTTGGATGTGAACTCCCAGCATGTAAAAGAGCATTACATGATGTCGGTTTCCTGTATAGTCTACTTTGTATTTTGTTGTCTTCAATAAACAGTGATAGATCTAAGAATTCTAGTTGGGTAGTGCTTATGGAGTGAGTTAAGTGTATACCCATCAAATTTGAATTCAAGTATTCACAGAATTGTAAGAGACTGTCCATATCTCCTGCCCAAATTAAAAGACAGTAGTCAATATAGCAACCCCAGAAAATGATATATTCATTCCACTTGGCGCCGTGGGGCCCCCAGATCCACTCCTCCTCAAACTTGCCCATGAACAGGTTTGCATAAGAAGGAGAGAACCTGGAGCCCATGGCTACTCCCTGTTTTTGGCGATACCAGGTAGTTTCAAATAGAAAAACATTGTTTTGTAGTATTAGATTCATCATGTCCATAAGCATCTCAGTGTGAGCCCACTGAGATGCTGGCCTTTTTTCAAGAAATTTCCTGGCTGCCTGAAGACCCAAGTCTGTTCTAATATTAGTGTATAGGGAGGTGACATCTAAGCTTGCCATAATCATGCCATCCTCCCAAGTTACATCCGACAGAATACTTAGTATGTGCTTAGTATCTCTGATATATGCTGGTAAGTTGCATACTAGTGGCTGTAAGAAATTGTCAACATATTGAGATAACCTCTCAGTGGGACCCCCTACACTGGAGATGATCGGTCTCCCTGGTGGATATTGGGCATTTTTATGTATCTTGGGTAAAATATAGATGCAGAGGAACCTTGGTTTATCTACTTTTAGGTATGTCAGTTCTTCCCTGCTAATGAGACCCTCCTGCCACCATTTTTCTAGATGAGTATTGATGTTGACTTTTAGTTGTCCCATAGGATTTACTGTCAGTTTCTCATAGTAAGTTACATCTCTCAATTGTGTAAGTATCTCAGTATTGTAATTTGTCGTGTTCATCACCACGATGTTACCCCCCTTGTCCGCCTCCTTGATGGTAACATCGGGTAGTTTATATAGTTCCACTAGTGCTTGACGTTCATGTGTGTTTAAGTTGTCTTAAAACTTTTTATGTTTTCTATTGTGTTTTAAGTGGTTATACAAATCTTCAGTGACTAATTTGTGAAACATATCCACACTATTACCACTAGGTAAGGTCGGGGTCCATCGTGATTTATTGTGTAGGCCACTGGAAATGGTATTGTCCGGTTCTATATCGTGGTCAAATAACAGTTCATCTATAGACATATGGTCTCTGTCATCATCCACTATAGATAACAATATTTCAAAATCTCTGATATCTTGTATGGTAGGTATCACACGAATCACACTAGGGGGTTCTGTTTCTATGCTTTTATTCACAGTTTGAATACAATCAAAATGTTTCTTCAATTTTAATTTTCTCGTGAATTTGAATAGGTCAATCATAGATTTGTGGATATCCCCCTGTTCCTTTGGGCAGAAACCCATACCACGTTTAAGTACAGAAATCATATTTGGAGAAAGTATTTTGTCACTGAGATTCACCACTTGTACATCCATACATTCATTCATATTATCTGTTATTTCCTCCAAGATCTCAATCTCATTCCCTGTCTTCCTGCATTTGCATCCTCCTCTTTTTCCCCTCCTTGTCCTTTTGTTGTATTTGCCTTTTGTCTTGATTGATCCCTGTCTCCCCGTTTTTTCCTTTTCACCTCCCTTAAAAAAGCACTACATTGTGCAGTATCATCCGATGAGATTCCTTCATTTTCGCTAGGAAGGGTCTCCAAAGATGTCGAAACAGAACTAGCTGGGGTCAGTTTCTGAGCTTGTGCCATTGTTCCCTTAGTGCTCTTGTCTACTAGATGGTCATATTTCCGGGCGTAGGTAAAAACCCTACCTTGATTGTAGTCAATCTCATCTCGCTTAATCTTACGAGCTTTACGCTGTTTAAAATCTGTTTGATGTTTCTCTAGTACCCTTTCAGAATTTCATAGTTTTTTTCAGTTGCTTCCGGGAGGTTAAGTTCCTTAATTTCCAGTTCCAATTGCGCAATTTCCCCTTGCAATTTCTTAACTTTGCGGGAAGCATTCTCAATTAGAATGTTCATAAGATTGTTGGAATTGGAAATTAACTCTTTTTCCCAGGCTAACAGGAGATCCTCATCAAGATCGTCATAAGTTGGTAGTATTTGTGAGCGGAGTCCCCTAGGAATTCTCTTAAGACGTACATATTGTTCTAGGGTCGCTCCATCCCACCATTTTGAATTTTCCGCTATTTTTAATCTCTCTAATTTAGCAATTTTTAACCTCAATCCCTCGTTTTTCTTGCTTGCATTCCCACTTGCCAGGGAGGTAGTAACTGTTTCACCTCTTGCTAAACTATCAAAAAGTTCCACGGCTTCTTTACCTCTATCCATTGTGTCAGATATGAGAAATTATTTATGCCTCTGTAGCTGCCCCACCAATACGAAAAGTTATGAAGATAAGAGGGATGACTGATCTTGGCGGTTATGGCGCTTAACAGTAAATAGGCTGATTATATCACCTACGCTAATAGTTATATGTGTCGTTGGGTGCCTAGTCATGGGTTGTCATCCTTACCCACCAGTAATCCACAGATTTCAGTATATATATACAAGACCTATCACAGCAACATAAATTATTCAGCAATGAAATTTGATACAGTATATCATTTCACAAAAAATTGTAGAAGTCAGGTAGACATTATGATTCATTTAATCTTTGAGGCTTTCCCCAAGTCCAGCCAACACGTGTTTCGTCGATTGGGCAGGAACCCACGACTTCATCAGGGCTGGGAAAAAATACAATATAAAGAATATTGGAATTTCGAGATACATTATCTCATGATCATCAAATATACACTCAGTTATTATATTTACATGAAAGCAAGTGTGAGTCAACATTTTACATGTATATCCCTGAGCATTTGATCTGTGCGTTCGTAAAGAAGTAAGGAGGAGGGAGATTATCAGTAAACTCCCATAGGGAAAAGAGTGAAAATCTCTCATTTCAAGAGATGGTAGAATGCCCCACAGTTCGTGAAATAGATCAATTTGTGGTACTATATTGCTAGAAATTCAGTGGTCTTGTGCTCACCCCAGCGTTCACTAGCCCGTATTGTGCATCATTCCGTGATTATCCGTGCCGGGTTTGCTAAATCGTCAAGGTTGGTGTTTATGAATACGTGATCTATCTAATTTATTAGAATGCTGAGTAGGTATACTCAGGCTTACCTGCTATTCGACGCTTATAAACTTTCTATGCCTGAAATAACCAAGTTGTGATATAATATAGAATTAACTAATGGGTCAGCACATCAATTATGAGATACAGCACTATTTATATTGAATGCTATGTACAACATAGCAACGTACCTTCTGGCTGGTTATAATTCCGACCCAGCCTTATGTGGCATGGGTGAAAATTTTTATCGAGTCTTGGTCTTAGTATCTTTGGCGTCTCTAAAATTTACATAGGAGGATACATTTTGTGATAATCCATCATTTAGATGAGCATGTATAGTAATTCAATGCTATCAACTGTTATGGTAACGAGCTTACCTTCAATTGAGTAAATATTTGATCCCCGTTGTGATCTGAGAATATTGTCCCGATCAAGTAATTCAGGGAAGTGGTGTAGTCATTCCTCCGGTGATATTATCGAAGGAAAGTCTGTCCCCGCTGCCGAGTGTAACAGAAAAGAACTTATCAATTGTGTGAATCCTATTTCCAATTGCGTGACTTAATCGTATCTATTTATCCCTGAGGACTCGTTATCTAAACGCATCTTACCTCCCAATATTTTGGAGTCCTGGGGCAGCGTAATCTGCTTCGTGTATGGCGCGTACTTCCGTATTTTGAAAGTCAGCGTCCTTGACCCGGAAGTGATACTTATACTTCCGGTACCTATATTCGCTGAAACCTAATTGTAAAATTTTATCGTCTCTGTCAGCCATATTTCAAAGGTGTCCATTATACGAATAGACATTTTGTTCATTGATAGATGCAGAAGAGTGCTCTTAATTCTATGATAGATCGAGTGCGATGTAATGTGGAAATATACCGATCCTGATAAAAACATCAGGATTATATATAGTGAGTGTGCCAAAATTATCCTTATGCTCGTCACCCGGTGCTATAAAAATTTCGAACTGTGAGGCCAAGAACATGTAGCCAATATATGCAGCGTACATTGTCGATCTACATATAAGCAAAAATTACATTTGCACAATTGTACATATATCCAATATTAAAGTTGTATATTGCAAATACTCCTTGCAAACAAAGCCATTGTTGCGAAAAATTATAAGCTTAGTGATTTGGAGGGTACATATTACATGTATATTAGTTGTTGGTAATATACAGTCTAATTACCTACAGCATATCACTTATGCAATATTGAGATTAAATGAGTATCTATCTCGATACTATGTATCAGCCACCCAAATAGTAGTGCAGTTCCTGGTCTAAGTTCATACCGTGCTCTACTGCACGCATAATGAGTATCCATGACGCTTCTCTACGTCTCAGGGCCAATTCTCTATTCTCCCCTCTTGGATCATTTTTTACCTGATCTATTGTGCAGAAGCTGATTGTTTTATTCTTGCCTTGTTTAGGACATTGATTGATGTGTGTGGCAGTGTTATATCTTGTGTCATGATGTTTGATGGCTCTTACATGTTGAAAGATCCTATCTTTGAGAGATCTTTTCGTACTGCCTATATAAAAGCTGCCACATTCGCATTTAATCATGTAAACTACAAAACAACTGTTACAGTTGAGTAGTTGTTTAATCGTAAATTCTCTCCCCAAGTAATTGTGGAATGTTTTGGTTTTATTCATGGCCATGGGACATAGTTTGCAGGTTCCGCATTTGTGGAAACCTATACTTGTATGTGTGAGCCAGTCTGGAGCTGTTTTAGATTTTATTGGGTAGGTTGGACTTATCCAAGATTTTATACTCCTCCCCTTTCTGTATGTAATGAGGGGATTTTTTGTGATATATTGGTTTAAGGATTTGTCATTCTGTAATATCCACCAATGTTTTCTCATACTGTTCCTCAATGTGATTGCTGCATCATCATAGTTAGTGATTAGTCTAATTTTGGTTGTCATGTTATCCTCTTTCTGTTTATCACGTAGAGTTGCCTCTCTGGAGGTTTTGTCTATTCTCTGTTCCGCCTTTGTGATCATGTCCATGTTGTACCCTCTAGCTATAAACCTACTTTTCATGTTATTCTTACATCTTACAAAGTCATCATTTTTACTGCAATTCCTTCTTGCTCGGGTAAATTCTCCAAAGGGAATGGATTGGATCTGATGTCTTGGATGTGAACTCCCAGCATGTAAAAGAGCATTACATGATGTCGGTTTCCTGTATAGTCTACTTTGTATTTTGTTGTCTTCAATAAACAGTGATAGATCTAAGAATTCTAGTTGGGTAGTGCTTATGGAGTGAGTTAAGTGTATACCCATCAAATTTGAATTCAAGTATTCACAGAATTGTAAGAGACTGTCCATATCTCCTGCCCAAATTAAAAGACAGTCGTCAATATAGCAACCCCAGTAAATGAAATATTCATTCCACTTGGCGCCGTGGGGCCCCCAGATCCACTCCTCCTCAAACTTGCCCATGAACAGGTTTGCATAAGAAGGAGAGAACCTGGAGCCCATGGCTACTCCCTGTTTTTGGCGATACCATGTAGTTTCAAATAGAAAAACATTGTTTTGTAGTATTAGATTCATCATGTCCATAAGCATCTCAGTGTGAGCCCACTGAGATGCTGGCCTTTTTTCAAGAAATTTCCTGGCTGCCTGAAGACCCAAGTCTGTTCTAATATTAGTGTATAGGGAGGTGACATCTAAGCTTGCCATAATCATGCCATCCTCCCAAGTTACATCCGACAGAATACTTAGTATGTGCTTAGTATCTCTGATATATGCTGGTAAGTTGCATACTAGTGGCTGTAAGAAATTGTCTACATATTGAGATAATCTCTCAGTGGGACCCCCTACACTGGAGATGATCGGTCTCCCTGGTGGATATTGGGCGTTTTTATGTATCTTGGGTAAAATATAGATGCAGAGGAACCTTGGTTTATCTACTTTTAGGTATGTCAGTTCTTCCCTGCTAATGAGACCCTCCTGCCACCATTTTTCTAGATGAGTATTGATGTTGACTTTTAGTTGTCCCATAGGATTTACTGTCAGTTTCTCATAGTAAGTTACATCTCTCAATTGTGGAAGTATCTCAGTATTGTAATTTGTCGTGTTCATCACCACGATGTTACCCCCCTTGTCCGCCTCCTTGATGGTAACATCGGGTAGTTTATATAGTTCCACTAGTGCTTGACGTTCATGTGTGTTTAAGTTGTCTGAAAACTTTTTATGTTTTCTATTGTGTTTTAAGTGGTTATACAAATCTTCAGTGACTAATTTGTGAAACATATCCACACTATTACCACTAGGTAAGGTCGGGGTCCATCGTGATTTATTGTGTAGGCCACTGGAAATGGTATTGTCCGGTTCTATATCGTGGTCAAATAACAGTTCATCTATAGACATATGGTCTCTGTCATCATCCACTATAGATAACAATATTTCACAATCTCTGATATCTTGTATGGTAGGTATCACACGAATCACACTAGGGGGTTCTGTTTCTATGCTTTTATTCACAGTTTGAATACAATCAAAATGTTTCTTCAATTTTAATTTTCTCGTGAATTTGAATAAGTCAATCATCGATTTGTGGATATCCCCCTGTTCCTTTGGGCAGAAACCCATACCACGTTCAAGTACAGAAATCATATTTGGAGAAAGTATTTTGTCACTGAGATTCACCACTTGTACATCCATACATTCATTCATATTATCTGTTATTTCCTCCAAGATCTCAATCTCATTCCCTGTCTTCCTGCATTTGGATCCTCCTCTTTTTCCCCTCCTTGTCCTTTAGTTGTATTTGCCTTTTGTCTTGATTGATCCCTGTCTCCCCGTTTTTTCCTTTTCACCTCCCTTAAAAAAGCACTACATTGTGCAGTATCATCCGATGAGATTCCTTCATTTTCGCTAGGAAGGGTCTCCAAAGATGTCGAAACAGAACTAGCTGGGGTCAGGTTCTGAGCTTGTGCCATCGTTCCCTTAGTGCTCTTGTCTACTAGATGGTCATATTTCCGGGCGTAGGTAAAAACCCTACCTTGATTGTAGTCAATCTCATCTCGCTTAATCTTACGAGCTTTACGCTGTTTAATATCTGTTTGATGTTTCTCTAGTACCCCTTTCAGAATTTCATAGTTTTTTCCAGTGGCTTCCGGGAGGTTAAGTTCCTTAATTTCCAGTTCCAATTGCGCAATTTCCCCTTGCAATTTCTTAACTTTGCGAGAAGCATTCTCAATTAGAATGTTCATAAGATTGTTGGAATTGGAAATTAACTCTTTTTCCCAGGCTAACAGGAGATCCTCATCAAGATCGTCATAAGTTGGTAGTATTTGTGAGCGGAGTCCCCTAGGAATTCTCTTAAGACATACATATTGTTCTAGGGTCGCTCCATCCCACCATTTTGAATTTTCCGCTATTTTTAATCTCTCTAATTTAGCAAATTTTAACCTCAATCCCTCGTTTTTCTTGCTTGCATTCCCACTTGCCAGGGAGGTAGTAACTGTTTCACCTCTTGCTAAACTATCAAAAAGTTCCACGGCTTCTTTACCTCTATCCATTGTGTCAGATATGAGAAATTATTTATGCCTCTGTAGCTGCCCCACCAATACGAAAAGTTATGAAGATAAGAGGGATGACTGATCTCGGCGGTTATGGCGCTTAACAGTAAATAGGCTGATTATATCACCTACGCTAATAGTTATATGTGTCGTTGGGTGCCTAGTCATGGGTTGTCATCCTTACCCACCAGTAATCCACAGATTTCAGTATATATATACAAGACCTATCACACCAACATAAATTATTCAGCAATGAAATTTGATACAGTATATCATTTCACAAAAAATTGTAGAAGTCAGGTAGAAATTATGATTCATTTAATCTTTGAGGCTTTCCCCAAGTCCAGCCAACACGTGTTTTGTCGATTGGGCAGGAACCCACGACTTCATCAGGGCTGGGAAAAAATAAAATATAAAGAATATTGGAATTTCGAGATACATTATCTCATGATCATCAAATATACACTCAGTTATTATATTTACATGAAAGCAAGTGTGAGTCAACATTTTACATGTATATCCCTGAGCATTTGATCTGTGCGTTCGTAAAGAAGTAAGGAGGAGGGAGATTATCAGTAAACTCCCATAGGGAAAAGAGTGACAATCTCTCATTTCAAGAGATGGTAGAATGCCCCACAGTTCGTGAAATAGATCAATTTGTGGTACTATATTGCTAGAAATTCAGTGGTCTTGTGCTCACCCCAGCGTTCACTAGCCCGTATTGTGCATCATTCCGTGATTATCCGTGCCGGGTTTGCTAAATCGTCAAGGTTGGTGTTTATGAATACGTGATCTATCTAATTTATTAGAATGCTGAGTACGTATACTCAGGCTTACCTGCTATTCGACGCTTATAAACTTTCTATGCCTGAAATAACCAAGTTGTGATATAATATAGAATTAACTAATGGGTCAGCACATCAATTATGAGATACAGCACTATTTATATTGAATGCTATGTACAACATAGCAACGTACCTTCTGGCTGGTTATAATTCCGACCCAGCATTATGTGGCATGGGTAAAAAATTTTATCGGGTCTTGGTCTTAGTATCTTTGGCGTCTCTAAAATTTACATAAGAGGATACATTTTGTGATAATCCATCATTTAGATGAGCATGTATAGTAATTCAATGCTATCAACTGTTATGGTAATGAGCTTACCTTCAATTGAGTAAATATTTGATCCCCGTTGTGATCTGAGAATATTGTCCCGATCAAGTAATTCAGGGAAGTGGTGTAGTCATTCCTCCGGTGATATTATCGAAGGAAAGTCTGTCCCCGCTGCCGAGTGTAACAGAAAAGAACTTATCAATTGTGTGAATCCTATTTCCAATTGCTTGATTTAATCGTATCTATTTATCCCTGAGGACTCGTTATCTAAACGCATCTTACCTCCCAATATTTTGGAGTCCTGGGGCAGCGTAATCTGCTTCGTGTATGGCACGTACTTCCGTATTTTGAAAGTCAGCGTCCTTGACCCGGAAGTGATACTTATACTTCCGGTACCTATATTCGCTGAAACCTAATTGTAAAATGTTATCGTCTCTGTCAGCCATATTTCAAAGGTGTCCATTATACGAATAGACATTTTGTTCATTGATAGATGCAGAAGAGTGCTCTTAATTCTATGATAGATCGAGTGCGATGTAGTGTGGAAATATACCGATCCTGATAAAAACATCAGGATTATATATAGTGAGTGTGCCAAAATTATCCTTGTGCTCGTCACCCGGTGCTATAAAAATTTCGAACTGTGAGGCCAAGAACATGTAGCCAATATATGCAGCGTACATTGTCGATCTACATATAAGCAAAAATTACATTTGCACAATTGTACATATATCCAATATTAAAGTTGTATATTGCAAATACTCCTTGCAAACAAAGCCATTGTTGCGAAAAATTATAAGCTTAGTGATTTGGAGGGTACATATTACATGTATATTAGTTGTTGGTAATATACAGTCTAATTACCTACAGCATATCACTTATGCAATATTGAGATTAAATGAGTATCTATCTCGATACTATGTATCAGCCACCCAAATAGTAGTGCAGTTCCTGGTCTAAGTTCATACTGTGCTCTACCGCACGCATAATGAGTATCCATGACGCTTCTCTACGTCTCAGGGCCAATTCTCTATTCTCCCCTCTTGGATCACTTTTTACCTGATCTATTGTGCAGAAGCTGATTGTTTTATTCGTGCCTTGTTTAGGACATTGATTGATGTGTGTGGCAGTGTTATATCTTGTGTGATGATGTTTGATGGCTCTTACATGTTCAAAGATCCTATCTTTGAGAGATCTTTTCATACTGCCTATATAAAAGCTGCCACATTCGCATTTAATCATGTAAACTACAAAACAACTGTTACAGTTGAGTAGTTGTTTAATCGTAAATTCTCTCCCCATGTAATTGCGGAATGTTTTGGTTTTATTCATGGCCATGGGACATAGTTTGCAGGTTCCGCATTTGTGGAAACCTATACTTGTATGTGTGAGCCAGTCTGGAGCTGTTTTAGATTTTATTGGGTAGGTTGGACTTATCCAGGATTTTATACTCCTCCCCTTTTTGTATGTAATGAGGGGATTTTTTGTGATATATTGGTATAAGGATTTGTCATTCTGTAATATCCACCAATGTTTTCTCATACTGTTCCTCAATGTGATTGCTGCATCATCATAGTTAGTGATTAGTCTAATTTTGGTTGTCATGTTATCCTCTTTCTGTTTATCACGTAGAGTTGCCTCTCTG
The DNA here is from genome assembly GCF_964263255.1 of Lissotriton vulgaris. Lineage (NCBI taxonomy): Eukaryota > Metazoa > Chordata > Amphibia > Caudata > Salamandridae > Lissotriton > Lissotriton vulgaris. The sequence continues at coordinate 944,669,162 of NC_141691.1, read as the reverse complement.
GAGGTTTTGTCTATTCTCTGTTCCGCCTTTGTGATCATGTCCATGTTGTACCCTCTAGCTCTAAACCTACTTTTCATGTTATTCTTACATCTTACAAAGTCATCATTTTTACTGCAATTCCTTCTTGCTCGGGTAAATTCTCCAAAGGGAATGGATTGGATCTGATGTCTTGGATGTGAACTCCCAGCATGTAAAAGAGCATTACATGATGTCGGTTTCCTGTATAGTCTACTTTGTATTTTGTTGTCTTCAATAAACAGTGATAGATCTAAGAATTCTAGTTGGGTAGTGCTTATGGAGTGAGTTAAGTGTATACCCATCAAATTTGAATTCAAGTATTCACAGAATTGTAAGAGACTGTCCATATCTCCTGCCCAAATTAAAAGACAGTAGTCAATATAGCAACCCCAGAAAATGATATATTCATTCCACTTGGCGCCGTGGGGCCCCCAGATCCACTCCTCCTCAAACTTGCCCATGAACAGGTTTGCATAAGAAGGAGAGAACCTGGAGCCCATGGCTACTCCCTGTTTTTGGCGATACCAGGTAGTTTCAAATAGAAAAACATTGTTTTGTAGTATTAGATTCATCATGTCCATAAGCATCTCAGTGTGAGCCCACTGAGATGCTGGCCTTTTTTCAAGAAATTTCCTGGCTGCCTGAAGACCCAAGTCTGTTCTAATATTAGTGTATAGGGAGGTGACATCTAAGCTTGCCATAATCATGCCATCCTCCCAAGTTACATCCGACAGAATACTTAGTATGTGCTTAGTATCTCTGATATATGCTGGTAAGTTGCATACTAGTGGCTGTAAGAAATTGTCAACATATTGAGATAACCTCTCAGTGGGACCCCCTACACTGGAGATGATCGGTCTCCCTGGTGGATATTGGGCATTTTTATGTATCTTGGGTAAAATATAGATGCAGAGGAACCTTGGTTTATCTACTTTTAGGTATGTCAGTTCTTCCCTGCTAATGAGACCCTCCTGCCACCATTTTTCTAGATGAGTATTGATGTTGACTTTTAGTTGTCCCATAGGATTTACTGTCAGTTTCTCATAGTAAGTTACATCTCTCAATTGTGTAAGTATCTCAGTATTGTAATTTGTCGTGTTCATCACCACGATGTTACCCCCCTTGTCCGCCTCCTTGATGGTAACATCGGGTAGTTTATATAGTTCCACTAGTGCTTGACGTTCATGTGTGTTTAAGTTGTCTTAAAACTTTTTATGTTTTCTATTGTGTTTTAAGTGGTTATACAAATCTTCAGTGACTAATTTGTGAAACATATCCACACTATTACCACTAGGTAAGGTCGGGGTCCATCGTGATTTATTGTGTAGGCCACTGGAAATGGTATTGTCCGGTTCTATATCGTGGTCAAATAACAGTTCATCTATAGACATATGGTCTCTGTCATCATCCACTATAGATAACAATATTTCAAAATCTCTGATATCTTGTATGGTAGGTATCACACGAATCACACTAGGGGGTTCTGTTTCTATGCTTTTATTCACAGTTTGAATACAATCAAAATGTTTCTTCAATTTTAATTTTCTCGTGAATTTGAATAGGTCAATCATAGATTTGTGGATATCCCCCTGTTCCTTTGGGCAGAAACCCATACCACGTTTAAGTACAGAAATCATATTTGGAGAAAGTATTTTGTCACTGAGATTCACCACTTGTACATCCATACATTCATTCATATTATCTGTTATTTCCTCCAAGATCTCAATCTCATTCCCTGTCTTCCTGCATTTGCATCCTCCTCTTTTTCCCCTCCTTGTCCTTTTGTTGTATTTGCCTTTTGTCTTGATTGATCCCTGTCTCCCCGTTTTTTCCTTTTCACCTCCCTTAAAAAAGCACTACATTGTGCAGTATCATCCGATGAGATTCCTTCATTTTCGCTAGGAAGGGTCTCCAAAGATGTCGAAACAGAACTAGCTGGGGTCAGTTTCTGAGCTTGTGCCATTGTTCCCTTAGTGCTCTTGTCTACTAGATGGTCATATTTCCGGGCGTAGGTAAAAACCCTACCTTGATTGTAGTCAATCTCATCTCGCTTAATCTTACGAGCTTTACGCTGTTTAAAATCTGTTTGATGTTTCTCTAGTACCCTTTCAGAATTTCATAGTTTTTTTCAGTTGCTTCCGGGAGGTTAAGTTCCTTAATTTCCAGTTCCAATTGCGCAATTTCCCCTTGCAATTTCTTAACTTTGCGGGAAGCATTCTCAATTAGAATGTTCATAAGATTGTTGGAATTGGAAATTAACTCTTTTTCCCAGGCTAACAGGAGATCCTCATCAAGATCGTCATAAGTTGGTAGTATTTGTGAGCGGAGTCCCCTAGGAATTCTCTTAAGACGTACATATTGTTCTAGGGTCGCTCCATCCCACCATTTTGAATTTTCCGCTATTTTTAATCTCTCTAATTTAGCAATTTTTAACCTCAATCCCTCGTTTTTCTTGCTTGCATTCCCACTTGCCAGGGAGGTAGTAACTGTTTCACCTCTTGCTAAACTATCAAAAAGTTCCACGGCTTCTTTACCTCTATCCATTGTGTCAGATATGAGAAATTATTTATGCCTCTGTAGCTGCCCCACCAATACGAAAAGTTATGAAGATAAGAGGGATGACTGATCTTGGCGGTTATGGCGCTTAACAGTAAATAGGCTGATTATATCACCTACGCTAATAGTTATATGTGTCGTTGGGTGCCTAGTCATGGGTTGTCATCCTTACCCACCAGTAATCCACAGATTTCAGTATATATATACAAGACCTATCACAGCAACATAAATTATTCAGCAATGAAATTTGATACAGTATATCATTTCACAAAAAATTGTAGAAGTCAGGTAGACATTATGATTCATTTAATCTTTGAGGCTTTCCCCAAGTCCAGCCAACACGTGTTTCGTCGATTGGGCAGGAACCCACGACTTCATCAGGGCTGGGAAAAAATACAATATAAAGAATATTGGAATTTCGAGATACATTATCTCATGATCATCAAATATACACTCAGTTATTATATTTACATGAAAGCAAGTGTGAGTCAACATTTTACATGTATATCCCTGAGCATTTGATCTGTGCGTTCGTAAAGAAGTAAGGAGGAGGGAGATTATCAGTAAACTCCCATAGGGAAAAGAGTGAAAATCTCTCATTTCAAGAGATGGTAGAATGCCCCACAGTTCGTGAAATAGATCAATTTGTGGTACTATATTGCTAGAAATTCAGTGGTCTTGTGCTCACCCCAGCGTTCACTAGCCCGTATTGTGCATCATTCCGTGATTATCCGTGCCGGGTTTGCTAAATCGTCAAGGTTGGTGTTTATGAATACGTGATCTATCTAATTTATTAGAATGCTGAGTAGGTATACTCAGGCTTACCTGCTATTCGACGCTTATAAACTTTCTATGCCTGAAATAACCAAGTTGTGATATAATATAGAATTAACTAATGGGTCAGCACATCAATTATGAGATACAGCACTATTTATATTGAATGCTATGTACAACATAGCAACGTACCTTCTGGCTGGTTATAATTCCGACCCAGCCTTATGTGGCATGGGTGAAAATTTTTATCGAGTCTTGGTCTTAGTATCTTTGGCGTCTCTAAAATTTACATAGGAGGATACATTTTGTGATAATCCATCATTTAGATGAGCATGTATAGTAATTCAATGCTATCAACTGTTATGGTAACGAGCTTACCTTCAATTGAGTAAATATTTGATCCCCGTTGTGATCTGAGAATATTGTCCCGATCAAGTAATTCAGGGAAGTGGTGTAGTCATTCCTCCGGTGATATTATCGAAGGAAAGTCTGTCCCCGCTGCCGAGTGTAACAGAAAAGAACTTATCAATTGTGTGAATCCTATTTCCAATTGCGTGACTTAATCGTATCTATTTATCCCTGAGGACTCGTTATCTAAACGCATCTTACCTCCCAATATTTTGGAGTCCTGGGGCAGCGTAATCTGCTTCGTGTATGGCGCGTACTTCCGTATTTTGAAAGTCAGCGTCCTTGACCCGGAAGTGATACTTATACTTCCGGTACCTATATTCGCTGAAACCTAATTGTAAAATTTTATCGTCTCTGTCAGCCATATTTCAAAGGTGTCCATTATACGAATAGACATTTTGTTCATTGATAGATGCAGAAGAGTGCTCTTAATTCTATGATAGATCGAGTGCGATGTAATGTGGAAATATACCGATCCTGATAAAAACATCAGGATTATATATAGTGAGTGTGCCAAAATTATCCTTATGCTCGTCACCCGGTGCTATAAAAATTTCGAACTGTGAGGCCAAGAACATGTAGCCAATATATGCAGCGTACATTGTCGATCTACATATAAGCAAAAATTACATTTGCACAATTGTACATATATCCAATATTAAAGTTGTATATTGCAAATACTCCTTGCAAACAAAGCCATTGTTGCGAAAAATTATAAGCTTAGTGATTTGGAGGGTACATATTACATGTATATTAGTTGTTGGTAATATACAGTCTAATTACCTACAGCATATCACTTATGCAATATTGAGATTAAATGAGTATCTATCTCGATACTATGTATCAGCCACCCAAATAGTAGTGCAGTTCCTGGTCTAAGTTCATACCGTGCTCTACTGCACGCATAATGAGTATCCATGACGCTTCTCTACGTCTCAGGGCCAATTCTCTATTCTCCCCTCTTGGATCATTTTTTACCTGATCTATTGTGCAGAAGCTGATTGTTTTATTCTTGCCTTGTTTAGGACATTGATTGATGTGTGTGGCAGTGTTATATCTTGTGTCATGATGTTTGATGGCTCTTACATGTTGAAAGATCCTATCTTTGAGAGATCTTTTCGTACTGCCTATATAAAAGCTGCCACATTCGCATTTAATCATGTAAACTACAAAACAACTGTTACAGTTGAGTAGTTGTTTAATCGTAAATTCTCTCCCCAAGTAATTGTGGAATGTTTTGGTTTTATTCATGGCCATGGGACATAGTTTGCAGGTTCCGCATTTGTGGAAACCTATACTTGTATGTGTGAGCCAGTCTGGAGCTGTTTTAGATTTTATTGGGTAGGTTGGACTTATCCAAGATTTTATACTCCTCCCCTTTCTGTATGTAATGAGGGGATTTTTTGTGATATATTGGTTTAAGGATTTGTCATTCTGTAATATCCACCAATGTTTTCTCATACTGTTCCTCAATGTGATTGCTGCATCATCATAGTTAGTGATTAGTCTAATTTTGGTTGTCATGTTATCCTCTTTCTGTTTATCACGTAGAGTTGCCTCTCTGGAGGTTTTGTCTATTCTCTGTTCCGCCTTTGTGATCATGTCCATGTTGTACCCTCTAGCTATAAACCTACTTTTCATGTTATTCTTACATCTTACAAAGTCATCATTTTTACTGCAATTCCTTCTTGCTCGGGTAAATTCTCCAAAGGGAATGGATTGGATCTGATGTCTTGGATGTGAACTCCCAGCATGTAAAAGAGCATTACATGATGTCGGTTTCCTGTATAGTCTACTTTGTATTTTGTTGTCTTCAATAAACAGTGATAGATCTAAGAATTCTAGTTGGGTAGTGCTTATGGAGTGAGTTAAGTGTATACCCATCAAATTTGAATTCAAGTATTCACAGAATTGTAAGAGACTGTCCATATCTCCTGCCCAAATTAAAAGACAGTCGTCAATATAGCAACCCCAGTAAATGAAATATTCATTCCACTTGGCGCCGTGGGGCCCCCAGATCCACTCCTCCTCAAACTTGCCCATGAACAGGTTTGCATAAGAAGGAGAGAACCTGGAGCCCATGGCTACTCCCTGTTTTTGGCGATACCATGTAGTTTTAAATAGAAAAACATTGTTTTGTAGTATTAGATTCATCATGTCCATAAGCATCTCAGTGTGAGCCCACTGAGATGCTGGCCTTTTTTCAAGAAATTTCCTGGCTGCCTGAAGACCCAAGTCTGTTCTAATATTAGTGTATAGGGAGGTGACATCTAAGCTTGCCATAATCATGCCATCCTCCCAAGTTACATCCGACAGAATACTTAGTATGTGCTTAGTATCTCTGATATATGCTGGTAAGTTGCATACTAGTGGCTGTAAGAAATTGTCTACATATTGAGATAATCTCTCAGTGGGACCCCCTACACTGGAGATGATCGGTCTCCCTGGTGGATATTGGGCGTTTTTATGTATCTTGGGTAAAATATAGATGCAGAGGAACCTTGGTTTATCTACTTTTAGGTATGTCAGTTCTTCCCTGCTAATGAGACCCTCCTGCCACCATTTTTCTAGATGAGTATTGATGTTGACTTTTAGTTGTCCCATAGGATTTACTGTCAGTTTCTCATAGTAAGTTACATCTCTCAATTGTGGAAGTATCTCAGTATTGTAATTTGTCGTGTTCATCACCACGATGTTACCCCCCTTGTCCGCCTCCTTGATGGTAACATCGGGTAGTTTATATAGTTCCACTAGTGCTTGACGTTCATGTGTGTTTAAGTTGTCTGAAAACTTTTTATGTTTTCTATTGTGTTTTAAGTGGTTATACAAATCTTCAGTGACTAATTTGTGAAACATATCCACACTATTACCACTAGGTAAGGTCGGGGTCCATCGTGATTTATTGTGTAGGCCACTGGAAATGGTATTGTCCGGTTCTATATCGTGGTCAAATACCAGTTCATCTATAGACATATGGTCTCTGTCATCATCCACTATAGATAACAATATTTCACAATCTCTGATATCTTGTATGGTAGGTATCACACGAATCACACTAGGGGGTTCTGTTTCTATGCTTTTATTCACAGTTTGAATACAATCAAAATGTTTCTTCAATTTTAATTTTCTCGTGAATTTGAATAAGTCAATCATCGATTTGTGGATATCCCCCTGTTCCTTTGGGCAGAAACCCATACCACGTTCAAGTACAGAAATCATATTTGGAGAAAGTATTTTGTCACTGAGATTCACCACTTGTACATCCATACATTCATTCATATTATCTGTTATTTCCTCCAAGATCTCAATCTCATTCCCTGTCTTCCTGCATTTGGATCCTCCTCTTTTTCCCCTCCTTGTCCTTTAGTTGTATTTGCCTTTTGTCTTGATTGATCCCTGTCTCCCCGTTTTTTCCTTTTCACCTCCCTTAAAAAAGCACTACATTGTGCAGTATCATCCGATGAGATTCCTTCATTTTCGCTAGGAAGGGTCTCCAAAGATGTCGAAACAGAACTAGCTGGGGTCAGGTTCTGAGCTTGTGCCATCGTTCCCTTAGTGCTCTTGTCTACTAGATGGTCATATTTCCGGGCGTAGGTAAAAACCCTACCTTGATTGTAGTCAATCTCATCTCGCTTAATCTTACGAGCTTTACGCTGTTTAATATCTGTTTGATGTTTCTCTAGTACCCCTTTCAGAATTTCATAGTTTTTTCCAGTGGCTTCCGGGAGGTTAAGTTCCTTAATTTCCAGTTCCAATTGCGCAATTTCCCCTTGCAATTTCTTAACTTTGCGAGAAGCATTCTCAATTAGAATGTTCATAAGATTGTTGGAATTGGAAATTAACTCTTTTTCCCAGGCTAACAGGAGATCCTCATCAAGATCGTCATAAGTTGGTAGTATTTGTGAGCGGAGTCCCCTAGGAATTCTCTTAAGACATACATATTGTTCTAGGGTCGCTCCATCCCACCATTTTGAATTTTCCGCTATTTTTAATCTCTCTAATTTAGCAAATTTTAACCTCAATCCCTCGTTTTTCTTGCTTGCATTCCCACTTGCCAGGGAGGTAGTAACTGTTTCACCTCTTGCTAAACTATCAAAAAGTTCCACGGCTTCTTTACCTCTATCCATTGTGTCAGATATGAGAAATTATTTATGCCTCTGTAGCTGCCCCACCAATACGAAAAGTTATGAAGATAAGAGGGATGACTGATCTCGGCGGTTATGGCGCTTAACAGTAAATAGGCTGATTATATCACCTACGCTAATAGTTATATGTGTCGTTGGGTGCCTAGTCATGGGTTGTCATCCTTACCCACCAGTAATCCACAGATTTCAGTATATATATACAAGACCTATCACACCAACATAAATTATTCAGCAATGAAATTTGATACAGTATATCATTTCACAAAAAATTGTAGAAGTCAGGTAGAAATTATGATTCATTTAATCTTTGAGGCTTTCCCCAAGTCCAGCCAACACGTGTTTTGTCGATTGGGCAGGAACCCACGACTTCATCAGGGCTGGGAAAAAATAAAATATAAAGAATATTGGAATTTCGAGATACATTATCTCATGATCATCAAATATACACTCAGTTATTATATTTACATGAAAGCAAGTGTGAGTCAACATTTTACATGTATATCCCTGAGCATTTGATCTGTGCGTTCGTAAAGAAGTAAGGAGGAGGGAGATTATCAGTAAACTCCCATAGGGAAAAGAGTGACAATCTCTCATTTCAAGAGATGGTAGAATGCCCCACAGTTCGTGAAATAGATCAATTTGTGGTACTATATTGCTAGAAATTCAGTGGTCTTGTGCTCACCCCAGCGTTCACTAGCCCGTATTGTGCATCATTCCGTGATTATCCGTGCCGGGTTTGCTAAATCGTCAAGGTTGGTGTTTATGAATACGTGATCTATCTAATTTATTAGAATGCTGAGTACGTATACTCAGGCTTACCTGCTATTCGACGCTTATAAACTTTCTATGCCTGAAATAACCAAGTTGTGATATAATATAGAATTAACTAATGGGTCAGCACATCAATTATGAGATACAGCACTATTTATATTGAATGCTATGTACAACATAGCAACGTACCTTCTGGCTGGTTATAATTCCGACCCAGCCTTATGTGGCATGGGTGAAAATTCTTATCGGGTCTTGGTCTTAGTATCTTTGGCGTCTCTAAAATTTACATAAGAGGATACATTTTGTGATAATCCATCATTTAGATGAGCATGTATAGTAATTCAATGCTATCAACTGTTATGGTAACGAGCTTACCTTCAATTGAGTAAATATTTGATCCCCGTTGTGATCTGAGAATATTGTCCCGATCAAGTAATTCAGGGAAGTGGTGTAGTCATTCCTCCGGTGATATTATCGAAGGAAAGTCGGTCCCCTCTGCCGAGTGTAACAGAAAAACTTATCAATTGTGTGAATCCTATTTCCAATTGCGTGATTTAATCGTATCTATTTATCCCTGAGGACTCGTTATCTAAACGCATCTTACCTCCCAATATTTTGGAGTCCTGGGGCAGCGTAATCTGCTTCGTGTATGGCGCGTACTTCCGTATTTTGAAAGTCAGCGTCCTTGACCCGGAAGGGATACTTATACTTCCGGTACCTATATTCGCTGAAACCTAATTGTAAAATGTTATCGTCTCTGTCAGCCATATTTCAAAGGTGTCCATTATACGAATAGACATTTTGTTCATTGATAGATGCAGAAGAGTGCTCTTAATTCTATGATAGATCGAGTGCGATGTAGTGTGGAAATATACTGATCCTGATAAAAACATCAGGATTATATATAGTGAGTGTGGCAAAATTATCCTAGTGCTCGTCACCCGGTGCTATAAAAATTTCGAACTGTGAGGCCAAGAACATGTAGCTAATATATGCAGTGTACATTGTCGATCTACATATAAGCAAAAATTACATTTGCACAATTGTACATATATCCAATATTAAAGTGGTATATTGCAAATACTCCTTGCAAACAAAGCCATTGTTGCGAAAAATTATAAGCTTAATGATTTGGAGGGTACATATTACATGTATATTAGTTGTTGGTAATATACAGTCTAATTATCTACAGCATATCACTTATGCAATATTGAGATTAAATGAGTATCTATCTCGATACTATGTATCAGTCACCCAAATATTAGTGCAGTTCCTGGTCTAAGTTCATACCGTGCTCTACCGCACGCATAATGAGTATCCATGACGCTTCTCTACGTCTCAGGGCCAATTCTCTATTCCCCCCTCTTGGATCATTTTTTACCTGATCTATTGCGCAGAAGCTGATTGTTTTATTCTTGCCTTGTTTAGGACATTGATTGATGTGTGTGGCAGTGTTATATCTTTTGTCATGATGTTTGATGGCTCTTACATGTTCAAAGATCCTATCTTTGAGAGATCTTTTCGTACTGCCTATATAAAAGCTGCCACATTCGCATTTAATCATGTAAACTACAAAACAACTGTTACAGTTGAGTAGTTGTTTAATCGTAAATTCTCTCCCCATGTAATTGAGGAATGTTTTGGTTTTATTCATGGCCATGGGACATAGTTTGCAGGTTCCGCATTTGTGGAAACCTATACTTTTATGTGTGAGCCAGTCTGGAGCTGTTTTAGATTTTATTGGGTAGGTTGGACTTATCCAGGATTTTATACTCCTCCCCTTTCTGTATGTAATGAGGGGATTTTTTGTGATATATTGGTTTAAGGATTTGTCATTCTGTAATATCCACCAATGTTTTCTCATACTGTTCCTCAATGTGATTGCTGCATCATCATAGTTAGTGATTAGTCTAATTTTGGTTGTCATGTTATCCTCTTTCTGTTTATCACGTAGAGTTGCCTCTCCGGAGGTTTTGTCTATTCTCTGTTCCGCTTTTGTGATCATGTCCATGTTGTACCCTCTAGCTCTAAACCTACTTTTCATGTTATTCTTACATCTTACAAAGTCATCATTTTTACTGCAATTCCTTCTTGCTCGGGTAAATTCTCCAAAGGGAATGGATTGGATCTGATGTCTTGGATGTGAACTCCCAGCATGTAAAAGAGCATTACATGATGTCGGTTTCCTGTATAGTCTACTTTGTATTTTGTTGTCTTCAATAAACAGTGATAGATCTAAGAATTCTAGTTGGGTAGTGCTTATGGAGTGAGTTAAGTGTATACCCATCAAATTTGAATTCAAGTATTCACAGAATTGTAAGAGACTGTCCATATCTCCTGCCCAAATTAAAAGACAGTCGTCAATATACCGACCCCAGTAAATGATATATTCATTCCACTTGGCGCCGTGGGGCGCCAAGTGGAATGGCCCGGCATACCTTCTCCCACAGTTCCGACGCTCCCGGAGCCTGTACCCACTATCGATCCTGCCGCCTGCCGAGAAGGTCTTGGGGAGGCGGCGCTGCACATAATAAACCAGTGTGGCCACCTCATCCGTGCTGAAGATCTCCCGGGCTGTGACTTGCTCCCCTCGCAATCGCCCTCATGGGAGCCGGGTAAGGGGTGCGGGACCCTTCCCCTTCTCCTTCCCGGCTCCCTTTGCCATGGTCCTGGACAGGAATGGAAATATTAAATAGGAAAGAGAATAGGGAAAAAGTAAATAAAAGAAGAGGCAGAAAAAGTAGTTTTAAAGTCACAAAAAGTAGAAGAAAACACAAAATATAGATCTAGAAACATAGAGGGATAGATAATAAGTAAAAAAGATTTTAAAAAACTTCAAACAAACAAAGGATAGCAAAGATTGAAGCTGGATAGGAAAAGCAAGCCCAGAAACATAGCAATGAATGAAAAACAAGATGGCCGCGCCCATTGAGGACCGCGTGGGTAAGTTTGCGCAATATTTTCCCCACGAGTACGCAAAAACACACGCAAACTCGTAATACCCCGCCGCACACAACGCAAGATTGCCAATAGCGCCCGGAAACGGAAATACGCAACGCGCACAAGATGGCTGCGCCCATGTATGACCGCATGGGTAACTTCGTGGTCGGTGCGCTGCAATCGGCCCGCGAATCCGCAAAAAACCCCGCGAGCACGGGAAAAAAAAGTAAATTTGCACAAATTCTCAAATTTGGCAGATCGCAAATTCGCTGTCGCACGAATTCGCGGACCCCTAATTCACAAATTTCGCCCATACTTAGTTTAAACAACTTTTTTGTTGGACATTTTGGACGGTGTACCGTCAAAATATCGAGTTTTTAATATTGATTAGCAATAATAACGAGTAAAAAATATAGAATAGACATAATATCGACTAGACAGAATATAGACTACCAAAATATCACATGGAATAGTATTAATATCGAATAGAATAGCATTAATATCGATTCAAAAATGTAGAATGGACAAAATATCGAATGGTAATTAATTAAAATATAATTGGTAATTATTTTTAATTGATTAATTGATAAATATGTTAATTTTAGTAATGTATTTTCTGTAGCAGGTTGTGGGTTTATAGGGGACTAGGCTGGGAAGTAAATTAATGATAATTAATTAGATATGGTAATTTATTTATTGGTATTTATTTTGATTTATTTGTTAATTAATTGGTAATAATTAAAATATAATTGTTAAGTAATTTTAATTGATTAATTGATAAATATGTTAATTTTTGTAATGTATTTTCTGTAGTGGGTTGTGGGTTTATAGGCGAATAGGGTGGGAAGTAATTTAATTATAATTAATTAAATATGTTAAATTATTTATTGGTATTTATTTTTAATTAATTGTTAATTAATTATTAATTGGTAATTAATTAAAATATAATTGATAATATATTTTAATTGAATATTTGATAAATATGTTAATTGTAGTCATTTATTTTCTGTAGCGGGTTGTGGGTTTAGAGGGGAATAGGATGCGAAGTAATTTAATTATAATTAGTTAAATATTTTACTCTATTTATTGGTATTTATTTTGAATTAATTGTTAATTAATTATTAATTGATAATAATTAAAATATAATTGTTAATTAAATTTAAATAATTGATTAATTGATAATTATGTTACTTTCATTAATTTATTTTCTGTAGTGGCTTGTGGGTTTATAGAGGAATAGGGTGGGAATTAATTTAATTGTAAGTTATTACATTTTTTAAATTATTGTTTTTTGATCTAATTTTTTAATATTTTAAAATTACTAATTATTTATTGTTAATTGGTAAATAATTTGTATTAGTAGGTAATTATTATTAATAATTATTTTGTATTTGTTTTTTTAATTGATTAATTTATATATTATATAAAATTGTAATTATTTAAATTAATTTGTAATTGGCATTGTTATTTTTATTTATATATGAAGTATTTAGTTTCCCTACTGTTGCACTCACTGGAGTGGGAATAGTAATTTTTACGCTCCCACTATCCAATGCTTTCCCTACTGTTGCACCTACTGGAGTGAGAATAGTAATTTTTACCCCTACGCTATCCAACACTTTCCCTACTGTTGCACTCTTTGGAGTGGGAATAGTAATGTTTACCCGTACGCTATCCAACGCTTTCCCTACTGTTGCACTCTCTGGAGTGGGAATAGTAATTTCTACCCCTACGCTATCCAACGCTTTCCCTACTGTTGCACTCAGTGGAGTGGGAATAGTAATTTTTACCCCTACGCTATCCAACGCTTTCCCTACTGTTGCACTCTCTAGAGTTGGAATAGTAATATTTACCCTCCCGCTATCCAACACTTTCCCTACTGTTGCACTCAGTGGAGTGGGAATAGTAATTTTAACCCTCCCGCTATCCAACGCTTTCTCTACTGTTGCACTCAGTGGAGTGGGAATAGTAATTTTAACCCTCCCGCTATCCAACGCTTTCCCAACTGTTGCACTCACTGGAGTGGGAATAGTAATTTAAACCTCTATGCTATCCAATGCTTTCCCTACTGCTGCACTCACTGGAGTGGGAATAGTAATTTTTACCCCTACGCTATCCAACGCTTTCCCTACTGTTGCACTCTCGGAAGTGGGAATAGTAATTTTTACCCCTACGCTATCCAACGCTTTCCCTACTGTTGCACTCTCGGAAGTGGGAATAGTAATTTTTACCCCTACGCTATCCAACAATTTCCCTACTTTTGCACTCACTGGAGTGGGAATTGTAATTTACACACCTACGGTATCCAACGCTTTCCCTACTATTGCACTCACTGGAGTGGAAATAGTAATTTTTACGCCTACGCTATCCAACACTTTCCCTACTATTGCACTCTCTGGAGTGGGAATAGTAATTTCTACCCTCCTGCTACCCAACGCTTTCCCTACTGTTGCACTCACTGGAGTGGGAATAGTAATTTTTACCCCTACGCTATCCAGTGCTTTCCCTACTGTTGCACTCTTTGGAGTGTGAATAGTAATTTTTACCCCTACGCTATCCAACGTTTTCCCTACTGTTGCACTCACTGGAGTGGGAATAGTATTTTTTACTCTCCCGCTATCCAACGCTTTCTCTACTGTTGCACTCATTGGAATGGGAATAGTAATTTTTACCCCGACGCTATCCAATGCTTTACCTACTGTTGCACTCACTGGAGTAGGAATAGTAATTTTTAATCTCCCCCTATCTAACGCTTTCCCTACTGTTGCACTCACTGGAGTGGGAATAGTAATTTTTACTCCTATGCTATCCAATGCTTTCCCTACTGTTGCACTCTCTGGAGTGGGAATAGTAATTTTTAACTCTACGCTATCCAATGCTTTCCCTACTGTTGCACTCTCCGGAGTGGGAATAGTAATTTTTACCCTAACGCTATCCAATGTTTTCTCTACTGTTGCACTCACTGGAGTTGTAATTGTAAATGTAACCCTCTCGCTATCCTACGTTGAAAATATTGTATATGTTTTGTAAATAATATATATATATAAATATATATATATATATATATATATATATATATATATATATATATATATATATATATATATATATATATATATTACCTACTGGCGGTCGCCAGTAGGTATATATAGTTAGGATTTTTTCTCTATGGGATTTCTGAAAATTCTATGTCTAATAACTTTGGCGTTTGTGGACGGAATCGGCTGAAATTTTCAGGAAAATGGCACATTTTGTTTCTGAGCAGCTCCTGGAAATTTGGGGGGGGGTCGTCAAGGGGGGGCCGAGAAAAAAGGGGGGTCCCAAAACGCGTTTTTACCATGTTAATTTCCATAGGGCGGTTGGACTCACTTTTAGCCCGAACGGCTGAATGGATTTCCACGAAACTTGGCAAAATTGTAGGGACTGTTAGCCCGATGTGCCTTTGCTAGGTCTCAATATATGTGCTTCAGTGGATTTTGAGAAATTAACGTTTAAATCAAGATATATATCTGTAACAGCGCTCCGGGCAGCGATCCGGTTAGCGAACTTTTCGTGTATCGGAACTTTGCGATGCGAAGCTGATTGGCCCTTCGGTGTCTGTCAACATTCTAAACAGTCCGGAGCGGCCGCCATCTTGTCTCTCGGTAGGATCGAGAGACAAGAGGAGGCCAAAACAAAGGGGGAAATTACCATAAGGGGGCATAGTAGATCCTCGTTGACCCCCTAGGTTTTATGTGGAGGTTTTAAAAGGGCTTAGGAGGGTTAAAAAAAAAAAATATTATTTTTTTTTGCGTGGTAAGCGCCAAGTTCGCGAACCGGAAAGCGTTCTGGGCAGCGTACTATAAGGATAAAAGAATGATAGACTTTTCTAATACTGTATGTTAATTATTTGTTGTTTTTGTTCGTTTTTTTTTATTTATTTTTTTATTTTGATTTAAAAAAAAATTATTTATTATTTTCATAGTTCATTAAAACTTCCAGCATTACATCATCTGGAATCTCGTCAAACATGCATGTTTCCATGTCTTGTAAGCTTTCAATAAATTGTTCATCAAAAGATTCATCCATAAAATCTTCATCCAAATTTTCTTCAGTTAAAATCTCTTCTGTTGTAATGTCGAAGGAAACATTGGTTTTTTCGTGCTCCCCTTCCATCTTTTTGCTGTAAATTGCATAAAAAAATAATTATGTTAGAAGAGTTAGGGCACTGTTGGGTTTAAGTTCAGACATGTAGTTCTGTTTTTTTAACAGTGAAGTTAAAGTAAGTAAATTCATAATTATAGCAGAGAAGTGTAAGTCAATCAATAAATATAACAGAGGAGCTTATCTGTATCTATAACTATAGCAGGGGGACAGTAAATAATTATCAAAAAACGTTTTTACAAATTAATTTAAAGTGCCACTTACAAATTATCAATTTACTTTACAGGGAGGTGAAAAAGCTCTTGAAATGTAGTTCAGGAAGTAGCAGTGAAAATGGCTGTGTTTCCTTCTCTTCCTTTATATATATTCAGGTATATAACCAATCAAATGTCAGGTAATAAAAATTGTAAATGAAAGTAAAATTTTCATTGGTTGTCAATTCCAATATTTTAGATGTGTTTTGTGAAGTAATTTACCTCAGGGTATTTAGATAGGTCTACAGGCTAAATGGCTAAATGAAATTTCAATCAAATTTGTGAGAATGAAAGGGATTGTTATGTAGTATGAGCTAATCTATATTTGGTGAGAGTGTCTCTAGTCGTTTTTCTGTAAATTACTTTCCCACCTTTTTTTAGGACCGCTTTCTGGAAAGCGGCCCGGTTAGCGAACCTTAAGCGTCACGGGAGTCCACCATTTTGTGTTTCGGTCGCTTTAAGATACAAGATGGAGGGCAAATAATGTTCAGAATGGGTAGAAGGGGGCACGGTAGACTTATCTTGACCCCCTAGGTTTTCTGAGGGTGGCTGAGGAGGCTTATATGTGCGGAAAAAAAACATTTTTTTTAAAAATTCCGCGAGGTTAGCTTTCGGTTAGCGAACCGGGTAGCGCCTCGGGGAGCGTATTTTGTGGAAAATTAGTGAAAAAAGTTAGAAAAAAATAATAATTGTGAGTGATTAGATGAAGGGTAGCTCTGAGAAGAGCTTTTGAGTTTATGGTACATTTAGGTACTTATAAGTAGGTACCAATGCACAGTCTTAAATTCAGAATGAAAATTCTGTTGCCCTCATCTGAGAAGTGAACTCCATCTCCTCTGTAGATATCTTGCATGTAGTAACGCAAGTTATTGTTGTACAGGGAGCCCATTCCATGGTCTCTCATGAAAGCTGAAACAGATTTGTTTACATGCTTCCTCGACTTCTCAATTTGTGGACAAAATTGGTTGGACCACCTCCATTTCTGTCTTTGGCATATATTGGAATATACCAAGGCAGTTTGAGGAAAAAGTGCCATTAATTGCTCAAAGGTGTCCTTTAAAAGCATTTCCAGACCTACCCCTGTCAAAGTGCCCAAATCATTACCTCCACAGTGCACTATTAACAGGTCAGGTTTTGGCAAATGCATAAAGGTTTTCACCAATGGTATCAATTGGTGACATTTTAATCCTCTTTGGCCCAACCACTTAATTTCCACATCTTGTAAATTGAGGTTGTGTAAATTTCTGTTCTCAGCATACCTTTGAGCCCAGTGGATGTAACTATGTCCAACAATCCAGACCTTAAACATGGTGGGAGAAGGTTGGGCTGCAGTCAGATGAAGTGTGGTAATGAAAGGGCAGTTGAAACAGTAGGAGTTTGTAAAGAAAAAAAACTGTGGATTTCCAATGCTAATGATTCATTAGTAGTGATTGGTGTATTTCCATTTCTGAAAACAGAAAGTTAGGGTGCATGGATGTGTTCTTTGAAAGATGTAATTTGAATGGTCAAGGAAGAAACTTTTAATGAAAGATTGCACTGGATACGCAGGTGCACTGAGAGTTCAGAGTTCAATTGAAACATTGTTGTGTGAATTTGCAAACATGAGAGGTCTTCCAGGAGGTCGTTGCTATGGAAAAAAGGCAGAGAGGGCAGAGGGGGGAAGGGTTTTGATTTGAAAAAAGTGAGGGAAGAGTTATGATTGGCTAATATGAGAGATATGTGAAATGAATATCTGCATTTCTGTGCTTTCAATAGCTGCAGACTCTGGAGTGCATCCTTTTTCTTCTGCTGAAGACAATTTGGTGTATTTCTGAGACTGTTTTCAAAACTCAAAAAGTATTTGCTAAGGTGAGAAAAGATTTATTTATTTTAGATAGAGAATAATATGAATTAAGGAGAAAATGATGAAGAAAGCTGTGTTTTTAAACTGTGGCTTTGTCTGTAGTGATATAGAAATAGATTTTGTTACTTTGAGAAATTGTAATTGCATATTCGGTGTAGCATTCTGGAATGCAGTAACACAAGTTATTGTTGTATATGAAGCCCATTCCATGGTCTCTTATGTAAGCTGAAACAGATATGTTGTTTATAAAACTAATTTTTGAAATCAATTACATTTCTGGATATGTACTGCTAGAGCTTCATAGGTTGTTTTGGGTCATATTTATAAGGCATTTGAGTGTCTTTGATGTTATTTTTCCTTTTTAAATGGAAAGCATTCCTCATGGGGCAAGTGTCTTGTAAATACGCTCCCACCTGCGCTTGGCAAATTTAGATTTTGATTATGGGAGTTACATAGCCATGTTAATAATGTCGAAAAAATGGTGCTAGGGCATTCCAGAAAACGCTTTCATGTGTCTCAAGGACATTTTCAGTCATTTCCTCTTGAATGCAGGTATACAATTGATTTATATGCTGTGTTTAAAAACGATTCTTTTCTATGATGTTATTTTTTCCTTTTTAAATGGAAAGCGTTCCTCATGGGGCCCTGAGCAGTTCTTAGCCATGTTATTTAATGGGAGGTGGATAACATGACTAAGAGCATTTGCTGGAAAATGCATGAATATCGCTGACTTTTCAGCGATATTCATGCATTGCGGCCGTTTTTTTTCGCATTTGCGAGCAGTTCTTAGCCATGTTATCCAATGGGAGGTGGATAACATGGCTAAGAGCATTTGCTGGATAATGCATGAATATCGCTGACTTTTCAGCGATATTCATGCATTGCGGCCGTTTTTTATCGCATTTGCGATAAACCTTGCTAAGGAGAAAATGATGAAGAAAGCTGTGTTTTTAAACTGTGGCTTTGTCTGTAGTGATATAGAAATAGATTTTGTTACTTTGAGAAATTGTAATTGCATATTCGGTGTAGCATTCTGGCATGCAGTAACACAAGTTATTGTTGTATATGAAGCCCATTCCATGGTCTCTTATGTAAGCTGAAACAGATATGTTGTTTTTAAAAACCATTTTTGAAATCAATTACATTTCTGGATATGTACTGCTAGAGCTTCATAGGTTGTTTTGGGTCATATTTATAAGGCATTTGAGTGTCTTTGATGTTATTTTTTCCTTTTTAAATGGAAAGCATTCCTCATGGGGCAAGTGTCTTGTAAATACGCTCCCACCTGCGCTTGGCAAATTTAGATTTTGATTATGGGAGTTACATAGCCATGTTAATAATGTCCAAAAAATGGTGCTAGGGCATTCCAGAAAACGCTTTCATGTGTCTCAAGGACATTTTCAGTCATTTCCTCTTGAATGCAGGTATACAATTGATTTATATGTTGTGTTTAAAAACGATTCTTTTCTATGATGTTATTTTTTCCTTTTTAAATGGAAAGCGTTCCTCATGGGGCCATGAGCAGTTCTTAGCCATGTTATCCAATGGGAGGTGGATAACATGGCTAAGAGCATATGCTGGATAATGCATGAATATCGCTGACTTTTCAGCGATATTGATGCATTGCGGCCGCTTCTTATCGCATTTGCGAGCAGTTCTTAGCCATGTTATCCAATGATAGGTGGATAACATGGCTAAGAGCATTTGCTGGATAATGCATGAATATTGCTGACTTTTCAGCGATATTCATGCATTGCGGCCGTTTTTTATCGCATTTGCGATAAACCTTGCAATAGCAAGGTTTATCTGCGATAAAAATCGCCGATGTGCGGCGATAATTTTTGTCTCTAAACAAGTTATCGCTAGTTGTTGGTAATATGCCCCCGGGTTTTTGTTTGCAGGAATCGGGAGGCGGGAGAGTAGCACTGAAATCAGTAGTCTGACGCCTGAATCGGGAGGGTTGGCATGTCTGGATTCTCTACAGCTAGGGCCATAAACTACATCCGCAGGGCTAGGTGATAGCCTGGGACCGGCCTGGCATGTAAAATGGCTGCCGTGCACGACAAAATTGGGGCATTGTAAAAAAGACAAGATGGCGCAGACAATGTTTATCAATAAGGATTCATTTATAACAAAATATTTTATCGCACTGACAAATTGGTGGTCAACACTTCCTGATTTCCTTCGAATCGAACGTTAACAGACGTCACGCAGCAAAAAAAAAAAAAAGCTCACGCACAGCCGCTGGAACACATGTATCAACATATATGAGCCTTCTCAGCCACCCTCAGAAAATATAAGGGATTAGGATACGTCTCCCGCACCCCCTTATACTTAGTAATTTAATTAAAACGAAGCACAAAATGGTCTCCCGCACCCCCTTATACCTAGTAATTTAATTAAAACGAAGCACAAAATGGCGAATTCCCGTTTCGCCAGCACTTTGCGGCCCAGTTCGGTGTTCGGGAAGCGCTTCTACCGTGAAAAATATATATTTTTTATTTTCCCCACGGGACCCTTTAAAAACCCCAACAACATTCCTAGGGGATCAAGAGGGGTATACCTTGCCCCCTTTCATTAAATTCCCCCTTCGTTTTTCACCTCTTCTTCTCTCTCGATCCTACCGAGAGATAAGATGGCGGCCGCTCCGGTCTGTTTAGAATGTTGACAGACACCGGGGAGGCAATCAGCTTCGCATCGCAAAGTTCCGTTTCGCAGGTGGGAGCGTATTTACAAGAAACTTGCACCATGAAGAACGCTTTCCATTTAAAAAGGAAAAATAACATTATAGACACTCATATGCCTTATAAATATGACCCAAAGCAACCTATGAAGCTCTAGCAGTACATATCCAGAAATGTAATTGATTTCAAAAAATCGTTTTTAAACACAGCATATAAATCAATTGTATACCTGCATTCAAGAGGAAATGACTGAAAATGTCCTTGTGATGCAGTGCTGGTGCAAAAGATTTGCTATGTTAAATAATAAGTAGGGAGTTAAGTTTTTGATGACTGTTATTCATTTACTGTTTGGTAATAGTGGTTAATAACATTTTTTATTATATTTTTCCACAGATTCAACTGCAGATCTTTTTTTAATTTGAAAAATGCCAACGAAAAATCGTATTAGAAAGGCTAGAAAACGTCAAAGACAGCAGGATGATGTTTTATTGCAGCAGTCCTCTTTTCCAAATACTTATCAAAACACCAAGAAAGCTCCGGGTAAGAGCACAAAATCATTCTTAAAAAATATTTTTAGTAAAAAAAGTATTTATCGCAAAAATGTTTCAGTTCAGAAAAAGAAGAGTAATTTAAATGGAAAGGAAAGACCCATCAAAAATGTTACTGGTAGAGGAAGAGATAACTCTGTGCATGATAGTAGAAGGAAACAACAGTTTAGGGACATTCGAAAACGAATGTTCCGTAACAGGATAATAGTTAATTTATTAAAAAATATTAAGAAAGGCCAACAGAAAGCGGCATTTTATAAGAAGAAGAAAAATGTGGAGAAAATTATTGATCATGCTTTTGAAATTAAGCGAAAGTTGTTTATTTTGGTAATCAATAGAATTAGGAAACTAAGCAAGGTAATTTCTGATTTCAAAACAAACAGTAGATGGAAGAGAGTAGTAAATCGTAGTAACTTTTGTGAAGTTTTTTCCGGAGAATGGATGCATAGTTCAAGTTCTGAGGCATTTTTTAATGAGGAGAGTTATTTTCAGGATAATGATTTGGTGTTTGCAGTTGACACCAGTGGTCGAGCTTATGAAGTGAAGGATGGTTGTCCAGTTGAAAAAGAAAAACTTGTGACAACAGAGACAGAAGAGGTGCTAAGTGATGAGGTTTTAGGAAGACGTCCTAAGGGTCCTGTGTACATTTGGAAGTGTAGTTCTATTTGCAGTGTGCGACAGGTTTCCATCAATTTGCTTTGTGATTTTATACGGACATTTAATAAGAAAAGTTTGAAGCAGAAAATGAAGTTGTTGCAAGATTTAGATCCTTGCTGAGTGAGACAAATGACAGGTTTGCGTGGTCATTCACTGGCTTGTCTTTCCAGGAGAGTATGCCAGAGTGTTTTTCATCATTTCAGGATGGTAGCAGTGCATCATAATAAAGTGAGAAAATTAGTGAGAATGTTGTATTATGCTAAGAGTCCAGCAATTATGCTTAAACAATTATGTGCTGCTCTTTTGCATGGTTCTGAAATAGATGTGAAGAATATTTGTGAAGAAATTGAGTTTTGTTACTTTAGTAGTAAAGATGAGAATGTTCAAATTGACCCTGAAGTAGAGGGTAATGTTGAAGATAATGTACAGGTTTCCAGTACAGATAATTTTCAGAAGGAAATTGCCACGTTTCAGATGAAATCAAGTGAGAGGCCTAATTTCACTTGTGTATGTTGTCGACGCACTTATAAGAATCAGACTAAGGTAGTGGATTTATATGCAAAAAGTGAAAGGGAAAATAATAGTGAATGGAAGGATTTTGCCACATACTTGATGGTAGAAAATTATTTTGATTTAGGATCGGATCAACGTGTGTGTACTTATTGTTGTAATAAATTAAACCAAACCAGATGCCTGCTAGGGCAGTTCATAATAATCTGGAATTGGTTAAATACTTATGAATCTATTTTGATTCAAAGTATCCATCCCTTTCAGGCTATTGTAAGAATGGAGCCAAAGACAGGGAAGTTGCCTCCAGCAGATTTACAGAGAGGATTAAAGGGAAGAGTTGTTTATTTGCCTCTAGATTTGAACAAAAACATTAACACAATTGGAATAGAAAAAGTGGAAGAGGAACCTCTGGTTATCTTGGTTAATGGGGTTCCGACAAAGAATAAGAAAATATGGCAAGATTTAGTGGATGTTAGGAAAGTCAAAAAGGCAACAGTGTATTTGAAGAAAAATAATAAGTACTATAAGAATGTATATGTTGCAGAAGAGGAAGTAAGTGATGAAGAGGATAGCGATTTGTGTGCTGGCCAAATTGAGAAAGTAGAGGCCTCTAAAAGTGAAGAAATATATGAACATTATAGTGTTCATCCTTTGCATTCCAAGGAAGTCATGGGGAATGCTATTGAGTTGTTTCAAATGAAACAAGCCAAAGGGAGTCCCATTAGTGTTTGGGAGGAAAGTTTGGAAGCTCGGTGTTTCCCACAGCTATTTCCCACAGGTCGAGGAGGAAGATATGATGAGCGACCTCATCAAATTCCTGCGTCTGAATACCGGACTTTACGATTGTATGCAGAAGATCCTAGGTTTCGTCAATGCATTCCCTATTTGTTTCATCTCCTGTTTGAAAGCGATCTGTCTGGACTGTCATATGCAGTGAACCACATCTTAAAAAGTGGTATACAGATGCGAAATATCTCGGCAAGGGACTTTATGCATAAAGTCAATGTCCAAGACAGTATTTTGGATTCTCACTTAATTAATCTCATGGCGTGTCAGCGTGGTACTAATGAGTACTGGTACCGTCGTCATGGTGATTTAAAATGAATGCTGAGGAACTTAGGAACTCCGACATGGTTCCTCACTCTGAGCTGTGCCGAGTATGGCTGGGAAGACTTACTTGAATTTCTACGAGAGGCAAATGGAAATATTGAAAACATTGAATTCAAGACACCTGGAGAACTGTGTTCTTTGGATCCTGTGAATGTATGCAGGTACTTCAATCATAGATTTGAAGCTATGATGTCTTTCATCACAAATCAGAAGAATCCACCTCTTGGAGAGGTGTTGGATTTCTTCTGGAGAAAGGAGTACCAAGCAAGAGGTGCTCCTCATATACATATGTTGTTGTGGATCAAGGATGCACCTAAATTTGGAACAGATCCGGATGACTTAGTGATGAATTTCATAGAACAGTATTCTACGTGTGCTGTTCCGAACGCAACGGAGAAGAAAAGCCTAAGAGAACAAGTTCTACGTTTCCAAAGCCATCGTTGTGGAAAGTACTGTCGTCGTAAATTCAGAAACAAGGACATGTTCTACACCAAATGTCGTTTCAACTTTCCACGACCGGTGATTTCTAAAGGAAAAGTGAACAGTTTGATGTCTTCACTGCGACATAATGTGACGAGGAAATCACCCAAAAATACATACAACTTGAAAAGGAACGAAGAGTCCAAGTACATCAACGACTACAACCCAGTGATTTTGTCCATGTGGAATGCTAACATGGATATACAGTTTGTGGGTGACAACTGTATGGCTGTGGCTCGGTATGTGACATCTTACATCACCAAAAAAGAAAAGACAGAACTGAAGGATATGTGGGAGGACATTTCCCATGAAAAGAGCCTCAGCAAGAAGTTGTACAGTTTCAGTCTGAAGATGTTGTCGCATCGAGAAATCGGAGCTTACGAATGTTCAGATCGATTGTCTTCAGCAAGTCTCTATGCCAAATCCAGGAGTATTGTTTGGGCGAGTCTTGGTCTTGCTGCAACGCGAAATCGGGTTCTAAAACCTGTCCGGGAAATTGAATATTTGGCAGAAAAGGAACCAAACAGTACCGACATTTTGAAGACCAACATGTTGGATACATATTATCCAAATCGAAGCAGTCACCTTGAGAATGTTTGTCTATATGAGGTTCTACAAAATTATATATTCAAGAGGAACATCAAAGAAGATATTGAGAAAGGAGTGTATGCTGTAATTGGAAGTGAGGGATGCCTGGTCAAGCAAAGAAAATGCCAATTAGTAAACCATCGAAAATTGAGTGGCGAATCTTCAGAAAAAAAGGAGTTTTTCTATTTAGCACTTTTGCAACTTTTCAAGCCTTGGCGTGCAGAAGAGGAACTGCTTGGAGATTTCCTCTGTTACGAAGACTCTTTCACTGCTGCTAAGGATACCATAGAATGTCCTGCTTTTCCCAAATATCAAGAAATGCTAACTTTGGAAATTGAGCAGGAAGCAACGATTGCAGCCGAGATTGCCAGAGACAGTTCTCAGGACAGTCAGAGTTCTGTTTCATTTAGTCAAGATCCACTT
The DNA here is from genome assembly GCF_964263255.1 of Lissotriton vulgaris. Taxonomy (NCBI): domain Eukaryota; kingdom Metazoa; phylum Chordata; class Amphibia; order Caudata; family Salamandridae; genus Lissotriton; species Lissotriton vulgaris. Next base: position 944,644,310 of record NC_141691.1, on the reverse strand, counting down.
GGAGGACCTATTATCGAAAATGAAGCTGCCACTGCTATGAATGAAGTGGAAAGAGCCATGGCACATGCTCAGGAGGATTCAGTTAACTTAGAAGACTTGGAAAAACAACTCAACGTTGAGCAGAGGAAAATATATGATGAAGTTACCAAGCAAATTGAGCATGGATTAAGTCATGAGAAGAAAGAGTGCTCATGTACATCGTTGAAGCCTGTCCTACTGTATGTGAGTGGAGAAGCGGGAACTGGAAAAAGTTTCCTCATTAAAGCAATTTCATGCTATCTGCAGGAAAGGACTGAGTCATCGCTGTCTTGTGTTGTCACCGCTCCTACTGGACTTGCAGCACATAACATTAAAGGTATTACTTTGCATCGTCTACTGATGCTGCCGGTGGAGCATGACAACAAATTACAATATCACAAGTTATCTGGGGATGCTTGCTGTGAAGTTTTAAGAGTCTTGAGGAAAATGAAACTACTTATCATTGACGAAGTAAGCATGGTTTCCAATGTCATGCTTGCCTTTGTGCATTTGAGAATGCAAGAAGTACTTAAAACTGAATATGATGTGTTATTTGGTGGCAAACACATCATTGTTTTCGGAGATCTTCTGCAGCTGACACCAGTAAAAGGACAACCTGTGTTCAAAATACTCACGCATGAAGATACCAGGAAGTGCCTAGGGAGCATTGGCAACGTCAATATATGGTTAAACTTCAATTATGCTGAACTGCATGAAAATATGCGTCAGGCAAAAGATGAAGATTACAAGAATATTCTACAAGATATTAGAATTGGAAAAGTGACCGAGCATGGAAAAGAAGCTTTAAATGCACAATTACTTTCAAATTTATATCCCGAACAAGAGATTGTGGCTGAGAATATTTTTCAGAAAATTACTGAGAAGAAATCCGGAATATGTTTGATGCCAACTCTTGCAGAATGTGCCATCTTCAACAACAAAATGTTGAATTTAGAAAAGCAAGAGATTGTGAAACTTGAAGCTATTGACAAAATAGAGCACATGGGATCAACAATTATTTTGTCAGAAAATTTGAAATCAAAATTGGATTCATTAGAGAAGACTATATCTAAAACAGCGGGTTTTGAAAAGACTTTGAATGTGTGTTTAAATTGCCGAATCATTTTGAGGAGAAATTTACATGTTGAAAGAGGTCTGGTAAATGGATCAATGGGTAATGTTGTTGATTTTGAGAAGTACAGAAATAGAGATGGAATAGAATTTTTAAAAATTAAATTTGATGGCATTGAGGAAGTACAGCTAATTGGTCGTTGTTCTGCTAGGTTTTTGCTTGTTAAAGACTTATATGTTCGCCGTAAACAGTTTCCTGTTTGCTTGGCATATGCGGTAACAATTCATAAATCGCAAGGTTTAAGTGTAGACAGTGCATTGGTGAATATTGGCAGTTCTGTGTTCAAGGAGGGTATGGCATATGTGGCATTGTCACGAGTTAGAACTTTATCAGGATTGTACTTGATTGACTGTGATGTCACAAACATTTGTGCGGATCTAGATTGTGTTAAGGAATACAATAGGTTAAGAAGAGAGTATGCGCCACATTTGCCTCAATATCCTTTGTTTGAGAAACGTGTGGTAGGCCGGAAACGTAGAAATATCAGTAATAGTAGGGAGGTTGTTGCAAAAAGACTAAAAGTCAATGAACCGAAAATTGTTAGCAGAAAGAAAGTGGATTCTGTTGAAGATGTTGTCGGTTTTCAATTTGAAAACAGTTCTGGTGTCAACTGCTATGCAAATGTAGTGGTTAATGTTCTCTTTTCACTAGAGAGTTTAAAAGAACAGATTCTGTTGAATTCAGAACAAATTTTATGCTGTTTGTTGAATTCTGTTTTCGAGAAATGTCACACTGATCGAACAAAAGTAGAAAGTTTGTCTGAAGTTCGTTATCTGTTAGATGAATGTTCAGGTCAAACAGACTTCTCTGAAAATAATCAGCAAGATTGTCAGGAGTTTTTAATGTATATGCTTGATGTATTGCAAGATGAGGGTGTAGATGTAGATCACCTGTTTGGGCTTTCTTATCAATGGCAGCATGACTGCGAGAATTGTAGGGTATCAAGTACTACTAGTGTAGACTCAGAAAGATTTATATATTTAACTTTGCCAGACAGTAAATCAGTCTCCTTTAATAAGCTAGTAAATGCAGCGGATCACAACATGGAGTGTAGCCAATGTAAATCTGAAATGATGTCAACATTATTTATACGTAGATATGGACAGTATGTCATTTTAATGATCCAACGATGTAGGCCTGATGGATCAAAATTGTCAACTTTAATAAAAAAATTTGTGGCTTCTCAGCTTTCAATATCAGGAAGGACTTTTGTAACTGTAGCAATTAGCTATCACGATGGTCCTTCAACAACATCAGGACATTATACAGCTTATTTAAAGTCTCGAAACGGCTGGTCATTCTGCAATGATTCCGTTGTAACTTTCAAAAAAAATTGCCGTTTGACCTTAAAAATTCTTACCTGGTGTTTTTAAAACCAAAATTTTAATGAAAGAATCTCGGGATTTCCTGTGAAGAATTGCAAAAGGTTCATGAAGTAGAGGGAATGTAAGTCTGCAATGCTGTCTAGATTATTGGTCCAAAACTTTTAATTATTATGTCAATTTAAAAATCCAACTATATAAACCTGATGCAAGTAAGTCTGCTTCATAGTAAGCAGTATCAGTGTCATAGGAAAAGGAGAACATGAGTGACAAAGAAGGGTAAGATATTAGTAGTCCAGGATTGTGAAAATAATCTTAAATGTATTCTTTTTGAAAGTTGCGAAAATAGAAAATGTCGGGATTTGATTGGAAGAATTACAAGAGTTGCGAATCGCGGCAACATGATTTGGCCTAGTGGAAACATGTGATAGAATGAAAGAATTCTTTTCTTGTATGTAACATATTTTTCGAATCGATGGAGGTTTTCTTTCAGAAAGTGGCGGGCTGAAAATATTTATAGCACAACAGAGTGGACGCTGTTCATAGGAGATCCTTCGACGTCATTGAAAGTAAGTTAATTTTAAGGAGTTTTGAAATCAGATATCTTAGGTTGTATGGGTTTTTTAAACACAGTCATTTTGATTGTGTTTTTTTTTCCCCGCTGTTACATGATGAATACCTTCAAGTCACTGATTTAAGTGAAATTTGATACATTCTGAGAACAGCAAAAATAAACCATTTAACATGTATAATTAATGTTCTTCTGTTTGTACTTATGATATACATTTAGAAATGTGAGGTAGATATGGAGAAACTGAGTCTTCTGTAAGTGTCAATTTTAATGCTTACAGTGCTGTACTTCTGGGTACTGTTTTTTTTAAAAAAAGGAATAGGCCCCACCTCAAAGAAAGCTCTTGAAAGCACACATCTTATTTGCATCCTGAAACAATCATTTAAAATATTAGACACAATTTTATGATGGCTTTACATCTTTTTTGCGCTGCTATTGCATCACTATTGTGAGACATCAGCAGTGCAAAAGAAGTACCATGTTCCAAAATAGGTCTCAGTTCATCAGCATGAAGATACTGTTTGTTTAAAATATATATCTTTAGGATTGTGTAGGGGACGTAGAGAAGCAGAGGCTTCTGTAAATGTCAAAGTTGTTGAAAAAGTGTTTCTTCTTGAACCTTTTCCCTTTTCTTTTCTAATTTTTAAATACATGTTGTAATATTTTTGGAAATGTTTGTTCTCTCTTTTACAGATTGAAAGTATGAAAAAATATTTTAAAAAGGTAACAAGAATTATAAGGTAAATGTTTTCTACTCTTTTTACCCGCAATGCACTGCTGATGATGTCACTGACCATGTCATGAATGATGTAATAAGAGGACATGATTTACTTCATTGGTAGGCCTTCACATGCTTTATCTGCTCTGTATTCTTCAACAAGTGTAAAATTGATCTGTAACCCTGAGTAGGTCTCACCTTAAACAAACCTCAGGAGACATCACACCTTATCGTCATCCTGAATTAATAAATAGATCTATTAAACAGTATCTCTGGTTTACTCCCTATAGCTGTCTTTCTTTTTACATTACTCTCTGTTTACTTCCCTTATACTAACTCTTCTTTTTTTAAAAAAAATATTTTTTTGGTTCGCTTCAAGTTCGCGAACCGGGCAGCGAACTGGAAAGCGAACCAAAAGAAATAGAGCTTGCCAGAGTGCTAAACATTCTAGCAATTTTATTTGAAAGGGGAGGTAGTTCTGAAAAGAACTTTTTTTTAATGTTTTTGTTGTTTTATTTATTTATTTTTTTTCTGAACATTTTTTGTTTTTTTTGTATTTTTAGAACAGTTTTATGTTTTTTTTGTGTTTTTCATGGAGGGGAAACAACAAAAAAACAGGCATTGAAAAGGGCTCAACAGGAGCAAAGAAAAAATTACTGCTTGGGTGGGTTAGGGCAGTTATGGTTTTCAAACACCAAGTTGATTAAGTTTACGCTCATGTTGCCACATGAGAGCATAGCACCACAATGTATGCACGTAAACTTCATGTGCTTGAAGTTTGGCTGTATGTTTGGCACAGTTTCCTGTGCCTCTCTTGCAGTCAAAGATATATTTGAAGTTGATCTGGCCACAGGAGTTGTCGGGGGATTATCTTGAAGGTCCCTTAACTCTGTCCGGCTGTAATTTAATGGATGCCACCTGACCATATGGCGATGCATAGTATAGTTGCCCATACTATACTTTTTGTCTGTGCCTCGAGATAATCTTTTTTTGCAAATTAGGCAGGTGGCATATTTGGCATTAACCTTCTTCTCCCCTCTAGGAATTGAGAAAAACTGCCATATAAAACTTGTTTTCCTTCGGGAAACACGGGGCAACTCCTGAATAAATTCAGGTTCATCAGTGTCCTCTTCTTCTAAGTCGTCCTCTTCCTCCTCTCTGTTGGAAATGAATTGTGATGGTGGTCCTCTCTTGTCATGAGGAGGTTGAGGTGGTGGTGGGGGTCCACCAGCTGAAGCAAAGATAGAAGCCATTGCAATCAAATTGGAAAATGGTCTTTCTCTCACCAAGATGAAAGTCAGAGTGAGGAAAGAAGAAGGGGTTTACATGATTTGGGAAAAGCCAAAGTTCTGAACCAATGAAAAGTGTTATTTTTAGGTCACATGACCTAGTCATACATCATTTGGAAACCAAAAGTGAAATGAACCAATGAAAAGTTTGATAAACAAGTCACATGACTTGTTCCACTTACGTTACGCGGTGCGCGCCGCGTCCCGCATCGTTTCCGGTTCGCGGTCCGGAGCACTTTCGGGAGCGCTAACGCGGCGCGTCATAAGATGCATTACGCGACAATGATACGTCCCGCTTCCGCGACGCATCACAGTTCCGCTAACGAAACGTTTACCGGTTCGCGTACTAGATCGCGGCATCAAGATGAGCTAACGCAAAGCCTCCCGGAAGCGAAGAAAAAAAATATTTTAAAAAAAATTATCAATAAACATCTAAAATATATTTTGGGTTTTAAAGAAGAATACATTTTACAGCTACAGATGTTAGCTTTTAAAAAACCAATGAAATTCACAGAAAAAACCATAGGTTATAGTCCATATATAGTTAGGAATTTGCATTTACAAAACCTTGAAAATTCAATGAAAAAACCATTGGTTATAGAACATATATAGTTAGGAATTTGCATTTACAAAACCGTATTTTACTCGCATAAACCATTGAAATTCCATATATAGTTAGATGCGCTAACTATATATCGCGCACCCGCAATCCACTGCTGACATATTACATCATTCATGACATGGTTAGTGACATCACTGATGACATCACTGATGACATCTCAAATGACATCACTGATAAAATCACTGATAACATCTCATTTGACATGACTGATCACATCACTGATGATATCATTCATGTGATAATACCATGAACCTCTTCAGACTCTAATATAACCTTAGATACAATCAGTGTAAACAGACAGTCACAGACTGTCACTCATCCATGGAGTTACTCACACACCTAGTCAGTTATGCCAAAAATCAATCACTTCTCCATTTTCTCAACTATACAGTTATACACACCTTACTTATTCAAACATATACTAACACATATTTACTTTACTCTCTTATACAATCCCTGATACATGTTCACAATGATCCATACAGCCACTCACTCATTCACTGGCTCTTATGCACAGTTATTTATAGATGTCAACTCTCACATGTACTGTGTTTTACATATGTACTTACTTTGACATGTAGCACTGAGATATCCATTCACTCACTAATACACTCATGCACAGTCAACCGCCCATACAGCTGTTTCCACATGCACTTTTGAACCCATACATATAGTGAATCAACTACTCACACATCTATGTACAGAGTCACACACCTCCCAGCCACCCATACACACACACTCAGTTTCCCATACAAATACTTGGACAACCAATGAATAACCCATACAGTTACTTATATAGCTACTGATCAACATATGCAGCAGTTTGTAGAACAACAGATATAATGATGCACAAATTAAAACAGTTTAGTCACTAACCCATGCACTCAGTGAGACACATTTAATCACTCACTCATACAGTCAGTCATGCACCTACTAAATCCTTCATCCAGACACTTATACATCCACTCATTCTTCAATATGTAAGACATATTTTAACTTTACAGAAACATACAGTCACTGGATGTTGTCATCAGTGATGTCATCAGTGATGTCATTTGAGATGTCATCAGTGATGTCATCAGTGATGTCACTAACCATGTCATGAATGATGTAATATGTGACATCATCAGCAGTGGATTGCGGGTGCGCGATATATAGTTAGCGCATCTAACTATATATGGAATTTCAATGGTTTTATGCGAGTAAAATAAGGTTTTGTAAATGCAAATTCCTAACTATATATGTTCTATAACCAATGGTTTTTTCATTGAATTTTCAAGGTTTTGTAAATGCAAATTCCTAACTATATATGGACTATAACCTATGGTTTTTTCTGTGAATATATATATATATATGTGTATTAAAATTAATATTATTATTTTTAAGTTACATTAATTATACATTTTAAGTTATTTTGAAGTATTTTAAGTATGTTTAAATTAATTATTTGTATTATTATATTATTTTTAAATTACTTTTAAAACATTTTAAAAAGTCGATATTTTTACTGTCTATATTTTTTCCACGATATTTTGGCAGGTCAATATTTTGCTCCTCGATATTCTGTCAGTGATCCATTTTGGACATTGGTTGAGGATGGGAAGATTTGTCTGGGGAAAGGGGTGGGTATGTTGTGGGAGTGAGGTGTGTCTTTTTTTTGCTCAAAAAGGATAATAAATAATTATTTTACTTTATTAATGCCTCAAACCTTTTTTTGGGTGTTTTACTTTGCACTGCTGCCTTTTAGCACAACCTGTTTTGAAATTTGCTTAAAAGGAGTATAGTAGTTAGTTATATGGTACCCTTGTCCTACTATACTCTCTAACTATATTAACCACTGAGGGAGATTGCCCTTGCCCATATTGCCCACAACAATGCTCCATAGTGCTCCTACCTGAATAGATCAAATACAGGCTGCTATCTCTCCCAGTTTTCTTACTGTAAAGTTTCCCAAGGTGACATGGTGGTGGTAGTAGTAACAGGGTAGCACGACCACAGGGAAGGAATCTCTAGTGAGGTACTACTCCCACCTCAGTGAAACCCAGCTGGAGGATTAATCAAAGTATTATCCATCACGGACAACTAGATTGAAAGAAAACTCAGAGTTAGTGTGTTATATTATTATATCATCACCATGGCATAACAAAGAAGACCTTATAGGATAACAAAATCTAGCATAGTACTTCTTCTGGGCAATAGGGGAAGAAGGTTAGGGTTTGATGAATGGATGGGAAAGGAAATATGAGAAAAGGTGTGACAATGACAAACACTACACAAACACAACAACCATATTCATCCCGGCGATGAGCAGCACATCATCATCGATCTGATGTGGAGTAAATTGAAGGAATGTTATGACACAGTTAAGTTAAATGCAAAAACCACAGTTGATGGATAGAATGCAAAACAATGTCATACATTCACCCCAGTACAGAGATCTGGGCCTAAATCCATCTTTTTTTGCACTCCACACCACCCCAGTTCAGACATGGTCATATGCAAATCAGTCTGACCCTGTGCCTTATGGGAACAGTCCAGCCCGAACTGCCAAGCCATGCCTTCCCTGGACCGGAAACAAGCTTCCGAGGACCGGGTTCTGGCATTCCAGCCGTCTTCATCCCGGCTTGCTTGAATCCAGTGGTGTGGAGTACATGGGACTCACGTCTGAGCATACCCATCCCACTCGGGGTGCCAAATGCAAAAACCACAGTTGAAGGATAGAATGCAGAACAATGTCATACATTCACCCCAGTACAGAGATATGGGCCTAAATCCATCGTTTGTTTGCACTCCACACCACCCCAGTTCAAACATGGCCATATGCAAATCAGTCTGACCCTGTGCCTCATGGGAACAGTCCAGCCTGAACTGCCAAGCCATGCCTTCCCTGGACCGGATACAAGCTTCCGAGGACCGGTTTCTGGCATTCCAGCCATCTTCAGCCCGGCTTGCTTGAATCCAGTGGTGTGGCGTACATGGGACTCACGTCTAGCATGCCCATCCCACTCGGGGTGACAAATGCAAAAACCACAGTTGATGGATAGAATGCAGATCAATGTCATACATTCACCCCAGTACAGAGATCTGGAACTAAATCCATCGTTTTTTTGCACTCCACACCACCCCAGTTCAAACATGGCCATATGAAAATCAGTCTGACCCTGTGCCTCATGGGAACAGTCCATCGCGGTTTGTTCAAAACTTGCTATTATTGGTTTGACTGTCACATAAGGGTGCTAATAGTATCTTTAGAAGGCATAATGCTTATTCAATTTACAATAAGTGGTGGACACGATTGGATGTTCACTAACAACATGTAGAAAGTTGTTATTTCTATATTTTTTGTCTTTGCATTATCCTTCCTATTTTTCAGATCCCGGGCCCTGGTGATGTCTGGGTGAGCCCCCACGGATAAATCCGTGAGTCGTATAATTTTTAACACACATATCCCCATGGGGAGGGTGCGCCTTAGCGCGAGCATACCATCGGAGGAGAAACTTTGGTCCTGAAGAATGCTGAGCGATACAGGCTCATTATAGCAGAAACATGTTGTCCTTTCTTTTGTAGGACAGAGAGTTTACATTTTTATAAACTCTGAATTGTCTGTCTCACTTGTTTTTACCCGATGCTGGTTGGCCCTCTATTAAAGCTGATACGGGGTACAGTCGGTCATCTTTTAAACCACTTACACTATCACCACCTTCCCACTTTTTCACAAAAAAAGAACCAGCTCCGCTGTAAGTCAGGCATCGTTGCACACTGAGGGGACATTCGGTCTCCCAAGTGGGAACCCAATGATGAAGCATGTCACCAACCAGGTCGGTGAGTGAGGGTTCTTTTAGGAAAAAAAGTTTTTTCCTTTCCTTTTTCACCTGATTCACCTTGTTCTGTGACATTAAGTTAGTTCCTGGGGGCAACTATTCGGACAATTGAAGCACAATTAATGTCTTGTTATTTGCACCCTGTGCCACTCTTTTATTGTTGTTAATATGGAAGTAAAACATTTTAATTCTATCATAGCACACTAACTGGCTAAACTAAATTGCCAGGGGCCACATGGTTAAACAACAACAGCAAGCAAGATAGCAAGGCCACAACAAAAAAACACACGCAGGCCTCCGGCAAAAGCACACTGGCTAGGTACACAACATGTCCACCGACAACATGGTCAAACAACAACAGCAAGCAAGGAAGCATGGTCACAACAAAGAACACATGCAGGTCTATGGCAGAAGCACATAGGCAGGCTAAATAAAATGCCCACCGACCATATGGCCAAGCAGCTAGCAAGGAGGCATGGCCACAACAAATAAAGTGTGCAAGCCTATGGCAAAAGCACATTGCCTAGCCTCAAAAAACATCAACAGACCACATAGTCGAACAACAACAGCAAGCTAGGAAGCATGACTACAGGAAAGAACACATGCAGGCTATGGCAAAAACACACTGGCTGGCCACAAAAAATGGCATCCGACCACATGGTCAAGCAGCAAGCAAGGAGGTATGGCCACAACAAAGAACACGTGCAGGCCTATGGCAAAAGTACACCGACTGCTACAAAAATTGCCCAATGACCATAAAGGTTTAAGCAGCAAGCAAGGAGGTGTGGCCACAACAAAAAACACATGCAGGCCTATGACAAAATCACACTGGCTTGCTACATAAACTGTCCAACAACCATATGGTTAATCAGCAAGCAAAGAGGCATGGTCACAACAAAGAACACAGGCATACCTTTGGCAAAGCACACTGGCTGGCTACATAAAATGGCCACTGACAAAATGTTCAAACAAAAACAGCATGCAAGGAGGCATGACCACAACAAAGAACACATTCAGGCCTATGGTAAAAACACACTGGCTATCTACACAAAAGGTCATTAACCACATGATCAAGCAGCAAGCAACGCGGAATGGCCCCTTCAAAGAACACATGCAGTCCTATGGCAAGATTACAGTGGCTGGTTACAAAAAAATGGCCACAGACCATATGAAAAAAACAGCAAGCAAGGAGGCATGACCACAAAAAAACTTGCAGGCCTATGTCGAAAGAACACTGACTGGTTACACAATTTGGCCACTAACCACATGGTCAAGCTGCAAGCAAGGAGGCATAGCTGCAACAAAGTACATATGCAGGTCAATGGACACTGACTGCACAAAATGGCCCCTAGCATCATGGCATGGAGAACAAAGACAGATAGTGGCCTATGGAAAACACAAACACAAACTGGCCAGACAAAGGAGGCATTGGTAACACTGAAGGAAATACTACCATTAATTCAGCAGTGCCAAAAATGAAAATAACTGACTTATAAAAATGTACAAAGTCATCACACATCGTCCCAAGACAACAAATATTACGCCACATATAGACTTTTGTATAGGGGATGACCCTTCACAATTTATAATGAAAGCTTCACCTCTGGTACTGGTACTAGCTAACGTACCCACCTTACCCCCTTGCCAGACAGAATCTATTTCATCCCTGACAAGTAAGGCGTTACACTGGTTGACAAGTAATATGAAGATGACACATTATGGGAAAGAACAGTTGGCAGGGGAAATTGTAATGGCGAGGAGGATGACATGGATAGGGAATAGGCAAAAAAAGTTCAAGGGGGACTGCGTAGTGTTACATTTTTCACGCAGCCGTGCTCCCAAACGTAGAAGTGGCTCCATAATTCCTCTTACCCTAAAATTCTTCTATAGTGAACAGCAAAAGGCGATTCAGCCAAATGTCCCAAGACCAGGGTGGTCCACAAGAAGCAACAGATGGGGTGGGGGCCTTAGACCTACACATAATGATTATGGTATTGGCCCAGTAAATAGATTTGGCACAGGGCCAGGTGACCATCAGAATGTGTTATTTGCCAGGACCCCTAGATCACACTGGAACACAATGAACAGGTAGGGGTCGGGTCCCCAGGTAAATGACCGTGGGAACTGTGGAAATGGGTTTGGAGCTTGGTTGGTTGATGAGCAGTTCCCAATGCGTCCCAATACACCACTACCCGGGTGGGCTCAGTAACAAATGGATGGGGATTGGGGGCCCCAACCCACGATTGGGGGTTTGGCACAGCGAATAGGTTTGGGGTTTTGGCAAATTTAAATGATTGCGATTGACGCACGGGGGGTCCAAACACGACAACACATGGAACAAGGGTCCCATGTATAATAAGTAACCCCAAAGATAGGGGCAGAGGACTTAGTAATGGTATAAAAAGGAATGAGGATACAAGTTTGGAAGGCCGTAAAGCGCAAGTCGCCCCAGAAAGGGAAATTGCTCCTGACCAAACTCTGGCTGAGACTGTTGGTGGCTCCCTTAATAAGAATATTTGCATTCCTCATGAACAGTTAAATGCAGTAGAGATAGTGGGTAACTTATTGGCTAATAGAAGCCCCCATCTACGAGCAGTAGAGGGGGTACCCTTGACCGATCTTGTGGCGAAGAAAATTGTAAAAACTTGCAAGATACTAAGTTGGAATGTAGCGAGTCTCAATTCCAAACGCAATGATAAGGAGTGGTCAAGTTTTGTTGTAAGACACAATATTATCGCCCTCCAGGAAACTTGGGATACTACTACTAATTTCTGGTGGGATGGGTTCACCAGCTTCGCCAAGGCAGCTATTCCTAGCCGCGCTGGCGGAGCTAAGGGAGGTCTGTTAATGTTATTCTCTCTAGAACTGAAGGGCTCCCTAAAACAGATTTGTACAGACTAGCACAACATCCTCATAGTAGAGAGAGAGATCAACCCCACTAGGAGGTCTCTATACATACATTTTTATAATTCAGGGAATAGGGACAATAATGGTAGCAATATCGCCACCTTAGACGCTATACTAAGGTCAGGCAGTCAGAACACACAGCTTGATACAGAGTATATTTTATTAGGTGATTTTAACATTCATCCCTGCATGTTAGCATGCAGTCTAAATAATAAGGAATGGGGTGAAGGCCTCAAGGGACCTCACTTCGAACACACCATAGAAGGAGAGGAGCTAGAAGATCTTCTGGCAAATTTCGATTTGTATGAACCAGAGGGTGGATCAAGAATAGCTACATTCCCTGGCACCAGCCCAGGAACCATAATTGATTATATCTTCACTACGCAAGGTATTTTAAATCAGGTGATCTCCTATTGTACCGTGCCATCTCACCACAGTGACCACAACCCTGTTTTACTTGAAGTGGCTTGGGGAGATTATATGGGGCCTAATACGGGGGAAAGTGAGATTGGATCACACCTTGCGTACCACTGATCAGGGTAGGAGAGTTAAGTGGGCTAAGGTAGTCCCAGAAAACTTCTATGCGGAGGTTTTTACGAAAATTAAGGAACAGGTTGAGGTGTGTCAGAACCCTCGTGCCCCGGGTTGTGAAACTATAGGGGCCTTTGAGTCAATCTGTGGTCAGGTGGCGCTGGATCTCCTGGCTAAGCCAATGAAAGGAGTACCGAATAAGAAGCGCTGGTTTGACACCGCATGTTCCAATGCACACAGGTCTCTGATGGTAGCCTTGAAAAAAGTACCAAGGGTAAAGGGCGAGATTGCTAGATTGAGGAAAATCTACAAGTCAGCTATTAAAACTAGAAAAGACAGTATCAAACGGGAAGCTTGGGAAAATCTCCTATCTATGGCTGTCCTGAAGGACAGTCGGAAATTTTGGGAGATAATTAAACAACCACTCTTTTCCGACCAAAGTAATGAGGCCATGGACTGTGTCATCCCAGACGACAAGTGGTGTCTCATTTTAAAAATGTGTATGGGGATAATGACCAGGCAATCTAAGATGTCTCGCTGGCCTCTTTAGATGCCACTCCAATACATTTTTATAGTACAGAAGTGGAGAAAGCTATTTTGGCCACAACCAAGCATAAGGACCCGGGCCCCGACGGGGTGCCAGCCGACTTTTTCTTACACTCCCCAAACCTGTGGGCAGAGGTATTGGCCAATGTTTTTACTGCCGTTAATAGCAACCCTACACCATCCTCCTGGGACATTTCAACCATTGTCTCCATTTTTAAAAAGGGCCAGAGTGACGATCCCGGGTGTTATAGGCCCATATCCCTCTTGGACTCATCAGTGAAGATCTTAGGTAGAGTCCTTTTGTCCAGGTTGAGGGATAATGTAGAGAGCTGTGGAGGGTTGTCAGAGATCCAGTATGGGTTTAGAGAAAGGAAAGGCACAATTGAACAATGCTCTAACCTGCACCTGATCAAAGTATAGGGTGGCCAAGGAGGGGTCCTTATTTCTAGCATTTATGGACCTCTCCTCAGCCTTTGATTTGGTGAACAGGGCCAAGTTATGGACAACCTTGCTGAGGATGGGGATAGACGAGGCATTGGTAAGATTCATGGCTTCCCTACATCAGGAACTTTTTGCGGCCGTACGGGTCACAAATGAGGGTAGGTGCTCGGCCCTTTTCAAATCCCTGAAGGGGGTAAGGCAGGGCTGTATCTTGGCCCCCTTACTCTTTACCATCTACATCAACGGCTTGGGTGTACACCTGGAGGAAGAGGAAGTAGACGTTCTGCGTGCAGGAGCAGTTAAGATTCCAGCGCTCCTGTACGCGGACGATGCCGTGCTAATTGCGCGCACGGGTGTCGGCCTTCAACGCCTCTTAAATGCCTTCGGCACATTCATGCAA